>NC_136324.1:1956529-2556529 GCF_964198595.1 Lampetra fluviatilis
GGCGGCTGCTGCGAGGGTGTCTTTGACTTGTTTGGACGCGTATCTGCAACGAGTGCAACGTGTCTCGCGTGTTCGGTTCGCAACTCAGTGCGAGCACTCGTGATGATTGGCGGTGCTTTCGCAAGTGTGTTCCCATTCATGCGCCAAGTGCCCCATCTACTGTTTACTCAGAGCATGCATTTTCCCTGAGTACTTAATAAGAGGGAGAGAGCACGTTCAAACACACTGTTCCGTGTGAGATGCAGCACTAATTCTGAAAATTGTGGTCCCATCGGTAGCACCATCGATAGTCAGACCCCAGTAGCCAAAAAATCCTGTAATTAACTTCCTTGCTGCCAATATTCGTTCCGCTTCTCACCTTTGGGTGCTGATGAATTTCCAGACGTGCAATTAGTCAACCACAACATCATTATAATAATGCCGTTGTTTCTGAGAAACCCATACAGCAGCACATTTTGTGTGTGTGTGTGTGTTTGTATCCTTGGTGAATAGGTTTTTGTTGTTGTTTTGTCAGAAAGTGTGTTGAGATTCACTTTAATTAGGTCCAAAGGGACGAAATATTAAAAGAAAAACACTAAAAAAAATTGCGAAAAATAAAGACAACTCTTGTAAATCATTGTGACACGACCGACAGCTTCAAAGGCTTCGGCGGAACAATACGAGCATATCCAGCTTGTGTCAAAACCTGGGATAAACAAACCCGTACATTTTGAAATCCCCACTACAGTATAATTATACTTTCATGCACGGTGGACTCAGTAATGTGTAAACAAAACATTGTTCATGCTTAAATGTGACACATTGGCACCTACAGGTGTAGCACGGGGAGATGAACGAAATGAATGAGCACCTCCGTTACATCTTTGGTGCATGCGCTTGTACATATGCACAAACAGCTAAGCTTGTAACGTGGCACGGACATCAGTTCTAACAGCAAAGGCTTTCTCTAGAGCACAAGTTAGAGCGTAGTCAGCGAATTGGTGGTGCAGCAATGCTTCGCACATTGTGCTTTGAGCTCGGTGGCCTAAGTTTGATTCCTAGTCATGGCTAACATTTATGGTGGGTGATATCTGAACTGATCCCGGCCCCCCCAAACTAACCAGTGTGGTGAGGTATGGTCAATAGACCCCCATATGACCGACAAAGTGGGGGAAGGCCGTCATTCAGCAGTATATTTACATGCACTGGTTTGTTGCATATTGCTCGCGATGATATGAACACTTGTAGAGGTGCACACACAGCATTATGGGTACCCGAGCGTGCTCTCCATCGGTGTCAGAGGGAGAACTCACGGTGGCAGGCAAAGAACGGAATGCGTCCAAGAACACGCTCGCAGAGGAGATGGAGCAATGAAATCGGCACACGTGGAGCTACTCGCCGTATTATTGCATCGCAGAATCGTGATATGGCAGAAGCATGGGGAGCCATTAGTCCAGCAGCAGATTGACCAAAGCTGACGACTTTGATGGTGGAGAGTTCTATATTGGGTATTTAGATGAGGTGGGCAATATACAGTTTGGTGTAATTCCAGCCGTGCATTTTTTTTTCTCTTCAATGGCTTCATAAATGACACCTCATCAAGGACGTTACGTAATTCGTTTTTTTTTTTTACTCTGTCACGGACGCTCTGGACCATAGAATCAGAATATGTATTTATACTGGAGGAATCTGATGAGCTATGAAGCTCTTTTTCACAGATGTCCAGTAGGGGCAGGTCAGAACGTTACAACAATACAAAAACACTAAACGAGTGCAAAGTATAGGAAAGGTAATCAATTCCCCAAAAAATACAAATAAAACTAAACAATTTTAATTTTACCAGGTAAAGCCCACCGAGCGATTAGCTTCTTCTTTTTCAGAAGTGACCTGCCCACAAACGGTAGCTCAACCAAGTGGCTCATTTATAGCGGCAAAATAATCTAAACAATCTAAAGAGTTGCGGGCGCAACCGTAACAACATCAGCAACGGCAACAACCACAACGGCCGTGAACCCGGGAGGACGGCGATTGTTACCTGGGCGCCCAGATCATTGTAGAGCAGCTTGAGGGAGGTGAGCCGCTCGTCTAGCTCCTGGGGGTCTTCCGTGTGCTGCTTCTGCACGATCTGCCGCCCGGTCTTGATCACCGCCTCCACCTCGGTCTTCACCTCGCTCAGCGTCTTGTACAATTGCTGCGCGGTGAAATAAAGAGGGAGAGTTCCGTGAGAGCGTTTGTCCCCCCCCCTCCTCACCACCCCGGCCCGTCAGCAATACGCGTCGCTGTGACGAGATGTTAACTACCTCGCCTGGTATACAGGAGGACGCGGGTGCAATCTTGACCCTGACGCATGCTCTATATTTGCAGTGCGGATGCCTCTCTTTCCGTGGTTGCGTGGATTTTTCTCCGGGTCCTCCGGTTTTTCCCTCCACGTTTAGAATCAACAACACGCGTTTAGAGTATTTGGCTGCGATAAATGTCCACGTGATGATAAGCCACTTCGTTGAGATATCATTTGTGGCCAAGTCGCTTCTGAAAAAGAGCTACATAGCTCAGTGGGCCTTACCTGGTAACATTTTAAATAGTTTAGTTTTAGTTTAGTTTTATACGCCAGACGGTTATTCACGCAAGTCGAACAGGTTCTGTGTTACAAACACTCGGTTTGTAAATGGACTTAAGGAGAAATGATTAAAGAGCACAGCGGCTTTATTGAGATGTTTGTACGGTGCGATATTAATCCCAGGCACACGAGGTCCGATTCCTTGCCTCAGACAACGCAAGTGACGAGTGAGATCTGAGAGTGCTCGTAGAACCTCCAACTTGGCCTAACCAGTTGAGTGAAGCATAGTCTAGCTCGGATTTTAAATATCAAATTATATGAATGATGAATGTTTCCTCATTCAGTACTACCTAAATGCATTAATTTTATAAACATATGATATTTTTTGCGAATGCATGTATATGGAATACATTTATTTGTGGGAAATATTAAGATTTTGTTCCATCATTCATAATGATTTTCAAAGCTCTTTAACTGAAACAAGGAGACCTTTTGCAAGGAAACAAAGAACAAACCCAGTGATAATTATTTAGTACGGATACCTGACACACACAGCCCCACAGCAACGTGTACCATACAACAGCAATTCGGATTAAAACATTTGTCAACTGTCAACATTCATTAAGTATTTTAATGAGTGCAGTTTATTTTGTTCCAGCTCAACATCGCTTGTACGATACGGACACTCGTTCCACACGCGAGCGCGTCCCATGCTCCCCGAGCACATTTGCGACAACTTAACTGCAACAATGCCAGCGTGGGGGCAGGTCAGCAAACACTTTACCCCATTAAAAGCGTACCCAAGTCATTAAAAGTTTTGGCGAAAACTGTTTTACTCCATTAACGTAGGTGGGGGGGGGGGGGACGATGTCACGCCCAGTACTCTTCGGCCCGAGTGGAGCGTGACACTAAATCCTCGCGAGAGAGATGCCGCGGCCGTTTACCGAGATGGCCGGTGATGACGTGCATACGTACGTACGTGCGTATGTTGAACTTCTTTCGCACCGTGTGTAGCCAACCGTGCTCATCGAAGGTGCCGTACAATGATGTCGGATTTCACGACGTGACGTTCGTCGTTGCGGTATCGGATTCCCACAGCTCTGTATTTCGTATCTTTTCTAGATTTGAATTCTAGATTTGAAGCTTTCGTGACTGCAAGGATTCATATTCTTAGGTTTTTTCGGTAAAGTCACGTAGGTAAAAAATAAAAATTTATAAAAGTAAAATAAAAATAAAATAAAAATCACGACGTTTCGGAGGCAACACAAGCGTCCGTCTTCAGGTGGAACAGTCACAGCACGATAGCTGTATCAAGTATCTTTATCGTACTGCCGGTGTGTTTCTTGCAGCGCTGCTATTGCAAGTGAATATTACGTTCAAAAAATTAAAACTGAAAATCACGCAAAGTGAACCTGCCAAAAAAGTCTTCTAGGCATTACGACCAAAAACACTTACAATGCACATGCTGCCTGTGACCCTAAATAAGCAAACACTTAAACTATCATCATCGTCATTATGACCTAATAATAACAATTAATATAATTATGAAAACGACCAAATAATCGTCACTCCGTCAATTATTCGGAAAACATTTGGTAAAACATTAATTGAATTGCTAAAGATCAAGTTTGTTAATTCGTTTGCCAGGAAATAAACAATTTTCGAAGAACAATCGATCATCGCAATATGACTGTATCTATGAAAATGGACAACAGGATCATTGTGGATCTTACAGTATACAATTCAATCGCGGTGTGACGATCACGGCACAGCACATGCAGTCCAGAGGTCACCGGTTCAATTCAATCTCCGGGCGAGGTAGTCGAAACAATGATGCAAGTTTATTAAATCCCCCCCTCCGTCTCTGTTCACCCAGCGGCACAAATATCTACAACACCACAGTTAGCGCATCAGCGGCAGGTCGCGTGCAGTGAGGCAAAGTGTGGGCACTCCCACCTCTTTCTAAATATCTCGCCAGCATGGAAGAGTATTAAACTATTTTCTTTTGCCAGGCCCACTGAGCTGTATAGCTCTTTTTCAGAAGTGACCTGGCCACAAATGATAGCTCAACAAAGTGGCTTATCACGCGGAAATGTATAGCAGCCAAATATTCTCAATGCACGTCGATTCTAAATGTCAGAGGGGAAAACCCGGAGGACCCAGTGAGAACATACAAACTTCAAATATAGAGCAGGCGTCAGGGTCAAGATCAAACCCACGACCTACTGCATGCCAGTAGAGCCAGTAAACATCTAGCCACCGTCACCAAACACCCTGCGCGGAAGTGCGCTTCTCGAACTCTCTAACAAGGGAGGCCCTTCCGGCAACAGTGGCGTGAGCACGTATTGCGGGGCTGCACTCGTACCTGTACCTGCACAGTGTCACTCAAAATCCACTTCAGACACAAAGGTCTCAAACTGTTACAGCCTCACGTCGGTTCTCTGCTGTCGCCCCCTCGGTGTGGAATCCTCTATCCCTTTGCAACATCCGCAACATCAAATGCACTCTGACTTTCAAGAAATATCTGAGGCCTCTATCTGTTTGGGGTCAGGGCTTTCGAGCAGCCGTGAACTTGGTTTCCGCGCCTCTGAGTTGTTGACTTGTCTGCAAAATCTGGCGCGTTATAAATGTCATTATTCATTATTTATTATTATATATTTAGCGTGATACATCACACGATCGCCAATCGTAGTGCAGCACCACCACTTACCATGCAGTGCTCCAGCTGGGCCTGGGTTCCCTCCGGCTCGGCACTCGACACTTTCACGAGCGGCACCTCCGAGTTCACGTCCGTCAAGATGCGCCGGCACTCCGTCACGCGCCGGTCAAAGTCCACCGGCTTTTGGAAGAGACGGAATTTTGTCTCCACGTGCCCCAGCTTTTTCTGTGATGCAAACGCAGCCAGTCACGCGAGTCAACAAATCGTTTAAAACAAAAAAGCTACCGTAAAGTTGTTGTTATTATTATTATTGAAAACGTATGCTTTCGCAGCCAATAATAAAACAAATTTGGGCTATGCCACGTAATGACCAAGCCAAATTTCTGTCGTAAGCCCGTTGAACCAGTTGACCAGACCAAACAAATTCAGTTGTCAGATGTATAAAAGGAAAATCTGTTTTGCATGCCGATATTATGTTGTTTTATCCTATGAAATGGTTGGAGCCATGGTTGTTTACGCACTGTGAAACGAATCTGTAAAACCATGGCCTGGGAGTTTCATTTCCATGCCATGGAGAACATTAGAGGCAAGCGAATGACATCAGGACCAGTCTGGATTCTTACACACCCCACACCCCTCACCCCCCAATTCTCCCCATCGCACCCCCCCCCAAAGCCTTTAACAACCTTTACTGACGAACCACAGGCGCTGCACTATGAACCTAACGACCTGAACTTCAATTCCCTGAAACCTCTCCTGGGTAACCCTTCACCAACCTTATTTGCACGATGAAGTATGGTCAGACAAATTCCGTCATTGTCATGGAGTGGCAAGGCATGTTCATCATCATTATTGTTATATGCGCCAAGTACAATTCCGTTTGAAAACAGCAATGTGTAATTTTTAACAGGCACAACACTTCGATTTAAAGCTTTCGTGACTGCAGGGATTCATATTCTTGGTTCTTTCGGTAAAGTCACGTAGAAAGGAAATAATAAAATAAGAATATGTAAACATAATATTTTTATTTCATTTTATCATTTCCCTTCTACGTGACTTTACCGAAAGAACCAAGAATAGGCGCAACACTGTTACCCGTGCCAAAAAACAGCTCGCACCACGAGGCACTTAGTTTACCAACTCTCGGGTTAATGGAGTCGATATTAATAAAAATTCGTGTCCATGTTTCTTCTTATTTCTCAGTGCCTTTCACGTGAGCGCAAGTGGTCGCGTGGTGGATGCGTGGTGGTGGCAATAAATAATTTAGCGAAGACCTCTTTCATTCCATACATTACATACATTAAGGCGCCACGGTGGCGAGATGTTAACTATCTTGCCTAGTAAACAGGAGGTTGTGGGTTCGATCCCGACCGGGACGCTTCCATATTATGGAGTTTGTGTGTTCTTCCTGTGGTCGCGTGGATTTTACTATGGGTCCTCCCATTTTTCCCTCCACATTTATAAACATGCGCTTTGAGTAGTTGGCTGCTATACATTTCCACGTGATAAGCCACTCTCGCTAAGCTATGGTTTGCGGCCAGGTTGCTTCTTAATAAGAGCTACATAGCTCAGTGTGCCTTATCTGGTAATAAAAGTAAAAAATTTGTAAATTTGCTTACAACTTGCCCTATGTAGAATACACATACATGGCACTGACAGATGGCATCCTACACTTTCGTAAGCGACATTGGTTGTTCCATTTGTATCACCGTCACGTTAACTCATACATGACCTTGAAACCGGGTCACGGCAAAATACAGATTACGCACGCCACTGGATGGGTGGTTTGCTTGCTAATCTTGAGTACAAAATCATCATCGCACGCCTAAGCACACACACACACTGCCAATGCCGCTCTCATTATTCAAGTCAAAAGATGCTCAGAGCATTCCTGAGGGGCGCTGTGTCCATATCTTTAAGATATTTGGCTTCACAACACAGAGACGGTATGTGAATCTTTAATCTTCAAAGTGCACGTTATAATACATGCAGTCCCCAAAGCTGCTCATTACAACATTCAACAGCTTCCATGGGTCTCTCAAATTCTCACTCTTGCTGATTAAAGGCTTAAAGGAAACGCACTGCCTGCTTATCACACCCAGGTCGTGCTATGCTCTTTCATATTCACGAAGGAAAACGGAGTTTAATGGAACACCAACGAACTATAAACACGTACTTATGCATGTTAAGTCAACCTTGCAACATTCTCTAAAAGAGGTGGACTTCATTGCCTTTGAGTCAAGTCGTCTCAGCGTTGTTGCATCAACACAGCACTCCTCGGTGCCAACTGGTGATGCAGGGAGGCCGAGTAAAGGCGCAGCACTGCAATTTCTTGCTCGTGACACTGCTGGTGGAAGGGCCTCTACTAGAAGAAGCTCTGGAGGCCTTCGTAGAGGTTAGAGGCCTGTTCCATAAAACAACATGAGAACAATATTCCCCGAGCTCCTATTTTAATCAGTGTCGATTAAGACAGTTTTTTTCACTGACACCAATTGTATGCAACTGTGCACCGGGGTCTGTTCAGCTCTCACTCGGCACTGATATTAGCCATGGCCGGGAATTTAACTCGGGGCAGCTGCGTTCATAGCGCAGTGTGTTTTATCATTGCACCACCGGCTCAATTCCCAAATGTGATAAATGGGAAAGATTTATTACATTTTCGTTTTGAATAAAATATTTATATTTGCCTGCCAAGGAACGAAGGGTTAAAACAAATAAAACACGGAGATGTTTAAAATAATTCTTTTCATTCCCGTTTATGAATTATGCAAAACGCGTTCAACTTTTTGCAGTTTCTTCAAACAGCAATATGATTAAAAGTGTAATAATGGAAGAAAAAATACTTTCACAACTATTAAAGAATAAAACAAAAAAAGATATTTCTCGCTGTGATGCTACAATGAGTTTGAATGGGCTACCAATCTCACTGGCTGATGAGATACAATTACATTCAATGGTTTGTATGCCTCCGAGTGTAATATAGTGCTATTTTATTACAATGTTATGTAAAAGTGAAATTATTGTTATATTGTGTGACTCCTTGCACGGTGAAAGCAATCAAGAAACTGGTTAATGGGAAACAAAATGTAAAGTACATTGCGCTTCAAGAACGAAGCTATATGTGTCAACTTCGCACGTCAGGAAGTGCCGTCAACGTGTGAATATGTTACGGTGGTGCAACAGTGATTGCTTAAAATATGTTGATGAACCAGTTAACTCGAGACCAGACTGTTCCTTGCAGCAACTTTAAATAAATAGCAAAATTGGGGTGAGTTGTCACAGCACTGAGCCAACGCCACTGAAAACCTGGGTTCCAATCCGTTTTTCAGGCACCTGTGATTCGACCAAGTTGTCAAGCAATGGCACTATAGTCTCAAACTCATCACCAATGACCTCACAGTAATTCCAAACACTTTAAACATCTCTGTGTTAGCAGGGCACAAGGGAGATCATCGTTTGAATGGATTTTAGTAAATCTGTCAAAGCTGCTTCCACGGATCTCATAGTGTGTGGATAAGAGGTCATCATTTAAAGGGATCTCAGAAGTACTTCTGTGATATTCTTGGTTTTTTCGGTAAAGTCACGTAGGTAAAAAATTAAAATTAATAAAAGTAAAATAAAATAAAAATCACGACGTTTCGGAGGCAACACAAGCTTCCGTCTTCAGGTGGAACCGTCACAGCACGATAGCTGTATCAAGATTCTTGGAATCTCTCATTTACTTGATACAGCAAGCGTGCTGTGACGGTTCCACCTGAAGACGGAAGCTTGTGTTGCCTCCGAAACGTCGTGATTTTTATTTTACTTTTTATTTTATTTTACTTTTATTAATTTACATTTTTTACCTACGTGACTTTACCGAAAAAACCCAAGAATATGAATCCTTGCAGTCACGAAAGCTTCCAATCTAGAATTAGTTCTGTGATGTCTGCTTTTTGCAGGCCGTTCTAAAACACAGGCTGGCGACGGACTTGCTCTGCGAGAGTTCTGAATGTTCAGCTTCATCCCTTGACGTTTCGACACCTTGTGACACGGTGCCTGTACCACAGCTTGAATCAAATTTCAAACGCGGACCAAATAAAAACTCACCGCCCTATCCTCACCTGCGTAGATTCCAGCTGGCCCTTGAGGCGTGGAGAGCGACCCTCTGCTCCGAGCTGCTGAAGGCTCAGTTCGTACGTCTTGAGAGCCGTCTGAATTCTCTGCACGGTGCAAAAAAAACACAACGCAAGACCGCGACTGACCAACAACGTCCACCAGAGACAGCCGAGCTTTCAAGGTCTCCACGTAAAAGTGCATTAGCGGCGACTGTGCCGTGCCCGGCACAGATCCGCCATTCCTTCGCACGCGTATTAAATGTCAGGTACCGGGGCAATATATTCGGAGGCACGTGGGCTGCAACTGAGCAGGAGCCTCGGGGCAGCAGCAAGGCAGATAAGGGGGCTGCGGCATCCCATTGATTTCTTTCAGTGGCTGAGCTCCCACAATAATTGGAAACTTAACCCTGGCATGATCGGTCCTGGCTCAGCGCGCTGAAGCCCGCCGACTTAGGCTCCTGCGCATATAATTACGGCTCCACAGAGATAGATTCGGACACGCAGTGGCAAAACATTAGAATCCAGTCCTTGTTTGCCGTTCAATTAAGTTTAGCCACCCTTTTTCTGGGTGTGCGCACGTTCTGTTGGTGCTACAAATAAGGCCGGCACAGCAAGAGAGCCGTTGCTATGTCCTGGCTATCTCCTCCATCGAGCCACTTTCTTCAGCACTGAACAAAGCACATCCCAGGCATCTGACCCAGTTTTCTCTGTCACTCGGGAGTGGAGCCATGATAACTGTTTCAGCAATAGACCCACCGCGGAACCAGCTTGTAAGATACATCATCACAAACATTACGCAAAATTTGTATTCATCAATAAGAAGAGTACTAAAATATGCAAGTGCGATATTTCGGCTGTGCTGCCCTCTGCAGGAATATAATACAACGACGCTGTGCTTCTTATTAAGTTTGTTACTCTGATGTGATTACTGCTGTCAATTCAAACGTACAGAGAGAGTTGAGTATTCAGGAAAGCCCTACGTGGCATGTTCAGCCAACCCCTTGCGAGTGTTTGTGTTGTGTGTGGAAGGAACTCGAGTGTGTTAGAGAACCCACTATCCAAAGCACGTGCGCGCGTGCGTGCACGTGGACACGCGCGGGTATGCACGTGGACACCATTGTGCGTGCACACGCACGATTTGCCACATTTCCTTGCGTGCATCCTCATTCATTGCCACCCGGTTAACGTGATATTTATTTTATGCTTTATTCGGGGGACTTGACTTGACCCGCGGTTTATCCGGATGCGCGGCGTGACGAGCCGTGTAACATCGCGCCTTTACCGTACTCACGGTTAATGTACCCGCAGTATTAATCAGGCTGGCCGACGGTCTCGAAACGCACAAGTCCGCACAACAGCGGCAACAAAAATGCGCTGCCGCTTGGCACTGTCGCCGCAGCGGTGCGTGGCGCTCACCTGCGCCTCCTGCGGGACTTGCAGCGCATCCACCTTGTCGGCCAGGTGCTTGGCGAGCTGACGGTCGAGCTCGGAGAGGCCGTCCGCGACGGTGCGGAGCGCGCGGTCCGTCTCCTGCCGGTCGTGCTGCAGCTGGGACAGAGCGCCGCGGCGCTTGGCGGCCTGGACAAAGACGACAGGCAGAAGAGTTTCCCCCGCGTGGCCTCGACAGACTGTGTCGGGGGGGCAAGCGCTCTTGGCGAGCACCGACGAAGGCCGGCGCGGCACGCGAGGGGGTGGGTTTGGCCACTCCCCAGCGGCGACGTTCACGCAACGCACCGGGTGCTCACTTGCTGCCGGGTGGACCTAGGGGATGGCCCAGGACCGGTACAGAAAATCGTCACTGGCGTTGGGCGCGAGCGGGAATCGAACTCGGGTGGGGGGGGGGGTTCATAGCGCGGCGCGCTAACCACGACGCCGCCGCTCCACCGCGCCGCTGCTGGGACTGAGCGACGCGCCGCTGGGCGGCTCTGCGGTGCGGTGCGACACGAAGCAGGGCTCGCGACGACGCGTCCGTTCACCGATTGCCATCAATCGAGGGGGCTACGACTTTGGCTCGGGTGGTCGCGGACGACGTGGATTGGAATCAAGTTGACGAAATCCTGGAAGTGGTTGCAGAAACAAATGAGAAAAGCGCCTCCTTTGAGTTCCTTTTTTTAAATGCCGCGCTCAAAACACGAGCCTGTATTATATATAGGTTTGTATTTTCAGCACCGTGGCAGCTGTCAGACTGCCCCTATGCAAAACAGGCACTTGTATTTAGATGAGTTTTTAAGCGACGACATTCGAATTGATTCGAAATGCCCAAAAAATTGAATGCCTATAAATGACCATTACCACTGACATGCCACTGCTGTCATCGGACATTCACCACTCCCCCGACACACTCACAACTCATCAGTCATGAACTCACCTGACCCTCGCCTCTCACAAGTTATCAACTCACTTGACCTTCACCACTCACTCACTACTTTATACAACATTGTGAAAGGACCCTTGAGCATCAATGTTGCATTTTGCCTCTCCGATTTTGAATGGGCTCACATCAGTCGCTGAGCTATTGTAAACAATAGAGTTCATAAAAGCAGGGCCAGGGTCCAACAAGATGAATGATTGGGTCAAAGGTCATCTTTATTCAGAGTTTTGGCCATATTCTCAGCTTTCAAATGAGACAATATTCATTGGTGGAGGGTTCTCAGACTCTGTGTTCTGTCATTTTAACAGTTGTTGTTCCGATTTCTATTCACTTAATTGGTGTAGTTTATTCTTCATGTTTGTGATTATGGTCACTTTTACAATTAAAGTCGATTCTGATCTCTTGAATCAAACAAACTTAAACTGAGGAATTATGTGGAGAAAAGCTGTATATATACACATATGCAATCCTACAGATTATGAATAATAAGAATAGGTTTACCCCTTCTGGCAATAAAACAGATGTTCAAACACCAAATAGAAACCTTTTGCAAGGAATCAAGTCTGCATTAACCATGCAATATTGTGGTGAACATGCAAACAAAACTTCGTCTGATAATATAACCACTGTCTTCCAAACTGATTGGCCTCCACCAGACAGCCTTCTTTATTTATGTGCTTATTGTATAGCTCCTTACATTCACAACGCGCGTGTAAATTAAATAATGCAACGATGTGCAAATTATATGCCAACGTCCTATTTAGGTTAATTAAGTGAACCAAACTATATAACTGGGATATAACAAACAAGAAACAAACGAGACAGTAAAAAAAGGGACGTAAAATGATGATTTCCTGAATCAAATCTTCACGAAGAATTGTGACAACTGATACAAAATAATCATTAATTTAGGGAGGTAAACCATTGCATAGCTAACACGCAGGGAGGTTCTTGCTATCCCTCATTCTTTACCATCGACGTTTTTTCCCTGCTCATTCCTTAAGGAGCTTAGCAGTTTATACCGACAATATTACACAGCAAGGCGACGATCAATGTTACGTACTTAGATGTTAGTCATACTTGGAGCACATCGCCCATTAGGCAATACACTCAGCCATGGCTATTGAATCAGGCTACACGGACATAAAGACACCCCCCCACCCCCCCATAGAGACTTAACAGACTAGAGGAGAAAGTGCTGTTGGTGAGCACCTATGAAGGCCGACACGTCAAACAGTGGGTGGTTGGCCACCACCACGTTTACACAACGCACCAGGTACTTATTTGAGGCCGAGTCGACCTAGGGGAGGCCGAGGACCGGTTCAGACAATCGTCAATGGTGTTGGCCGTGAGCGGCAATCGAACCCGGGTCGGTACACACGCAGACACGCACACACAGGTGAACCCTCCGCCCCCGAGGCAAATATTAATTAGGCGCATGTAATAATATACAATGCAGCATCAGTAGGATTTATTGCACAAGGGGGCATTACACGCGCGGTAATATAAGCTCGACCATTCCGCTGTTTTAATTGATTGCCAAATCGAAGCGTTCAATTTAATGCTAGGAAAGCGTGCAGAGATGTGACCGTGAGGAATAGGCGTTACTTTTCAGGATGCTTGTAGAACGCCTTCCTGCCCTCTCGGACAGGATACATCATCGCTGTAGTCGTCATCGTCATCATCGCCTTCAACAATTTCCGAGCAACATGGTTGGTCTACAAAGTGGTAATTTATGACGACTGCCTTCATAGCGAGCTCAATGTGCAAATCCTTATATAGCTGACAAAGATCCCCTTTTGTATGGCCATTTAGATTGTAGGGGTGAGTGCGGTTAAGATAGGGAGGGAGCAGGAGAGGAACGGTGTAGCCGATACCACGCCCATCCACCTTTGTATCCCCAGGGTTGATGTTCACAGGCCACGCCAGGTACGCATTTTAGACCGAATATAGCAGAGGCCCACAACAGGTTCAGAAACCACTTGCCACTGATAACCACAACAATAATTTGCACTCATGGCCTTGAACGGGGATTAAACTCAGGTTGGCCAAATCATAGAATACTGCGCCACTGTTTCCCACACGTAATTAACACACTAACTCTAACCGCGCACACACACAATAGTATGCTGCAGAGAGAATCGCTCTGCATAGCCTGCGGGCTTATTAGGCACTACTGGCCGACAACTTGAACCACACTTGCATGAGCCGGTCTTTTACCTGCACATCGGAGCTGCATGTCAGCGGAATTCTTGTAAAACCAAACCCAGCGTCCATGTCAGCGTGACACACACACAAGTTCAAAAACCTTCGGCACACTCCGCTGACGCTCGAGGCATCGTTCCAGAAAGCCGACACAATAACAACAAACAAACGCTGCTGGATCGTCACGAGCTCCAGACGGAACGCTCGTCCGTGTAACGGTTCCCTGCCGCCCTCTGTGCCTGCACTGTACCGCGACATGTCTTTGCGCCTTGCGTAATCGGGACCGAAGGCTTTGGCTAAACTTATCTCTGCAAAGCTGCGGGGGAGGTGTAAAACCTGCTCGCCATCTCTCTACGTTGCCAACTCACGGGACGGCAACACTCTTCGCTCGGGATGGAAGTGGTGAGCAAGGATACGTGTCGTATCTGTAATCCAGCGGCAAATCCCTCCGGGAGGATTTTAGAAAAGCTCTGAAGAGAAACATTTTTAGAAATTAAGCATGAGGCCTCCGTACTACGTATGGTCTTGTAAACGTAACGTTACGCAAGGTTAACCGCGCAATGTTCGTCAAGTTGATATTATTTCTTCGCTAAATAATCATTTATATTCTTGGTTCTTTCGGTAAAGTCACGTAGAAGGGAAAAAATAAAATAATAAAAATAAACCAATTCAATTCTCACGACGTTTCGATTGCAACACAAGCAATCACCATTAGGTGTGAAATCACAGCAAGAAAATTTGAAAAAAGTGGCGGTTTTTTCTTTACGTCAGCACCACGGACAGCAACTGGTGGTTGTTCAGACGGACGAGTCCATCTATGCTCGCAACGGAGGAGGGGGGAGAGAAAGAGAATGGAATGCGGTCTGAAAGTCACCGTAAACGTGAACACAATCAATTAAGACCTGAAATGGTTTATCAAATCCTTCCAATGATTGCTAAGCCAGAATCCATCTTCTCGGTTGAAATTGTCTGTGTTTGTATATGTGGATAGCCTCATGAACGAATCTCTCATGGTAGCCAGATGGCTTGCAGAGAACCTCTGTCTTGGAGAAGTCAATGTCATGTGAGCCCACTGAAATGTAACAGTGGTCTACCACGGCTGAGGTGGTGGTCCTACCGTGTTTTAGGTCTTCTTTGTGTTCACGTATGCGGTCCGAGACATGTCGTTTGGTTTCTCCAATGTAGCTGCTGCCACAGAGGCAACTTAAGATGGATTCTGGCTTAGCAATCACTGATGATGATTGCTTGTGTTGCAGTCGAAACGTCGTGAGAATGTTATTGTTTTATTTTTATTATTTTATTATTTCCCTTCTACGTGACTTTACCGAAAGAACCAAGAATATGAATCCCTGCAGTCACGAAAGCTTTAAATCGAAAATTAAATAATAATTGTTTGCTTTCGTGTATTTTTAATTCAAAGAGCTTACTGAAATTTGGAAATGTATATTATATATAAGTATCAAAAGAGAAATGGGCAAGTATTTAAAACACACTTTGGCAATTTGCACTGCTGTTGACATGTAGCCACTTTTAAGGGTTAACTGTCTATCCAGACTGTTGGGACTGTAATTCTCATCTAAACATAATTGTCCAGACAATTAAACCCAAACTACAAACCACAAAGCCTTGATATTCTCATGAATAAAAAGATAACAAACCTATTAGGCTGCAAACAAATGATTTTAGACCACCACCAAAGCGTGCTAATTTTTTTCTCCGACTGCCGATTGCACAAACTTTTGTTATTTTCCGACCAAGTGAAACCTTTCTCTCGAAGTTGGGGTTAACCCACTTGCCTTCCCTCCAGTGACCTGGCTCCGATTAAATGGGGATTATCAGCTTTGAAGCACAATAGGTCCAACAAGGAATTCAGAACGCAGACACGAAGCCAATTTTCCACCCCTGTTAATTTTCCTCGTGAAATCAGTAACGAAGAAAATGTACGGACCAAGGCTTTTGTTTCAACACGAGGCGACGGTGGCTGTGAGTTAGATGAAAAATCGTCACCGATGACAATGGCAACGGCTTGCCCCAACCAAAGGCCGAAGCCCGACCTGACTATCATGAGACAAAATAGACGAGTCTGAATGAAGACGAAGACTGCAATATTGTTATTGAAGACTGCAGTGAAATGAAGGAAAAAACTAAAATTATTAGTGACAATATATGCATGATTACTGAGTTCAGTGATTGGCTGACCTGATAATACCGGGCAGGAGAGGGGGGGATGGAGTACACCCGCCTCACAGCAACATTGAATAACCGAGTGGACTAAATTGTTGTACTGCTTTAGTCAACAAGAATAACAGAATGGATAATTGAAATCCACAAACCAATACTTGACTAAAATCCTACAGGATGACGTTGACTAGATGAAGGGCCGGTGACATCGCCTAGCAAGAGCGCATTCGCTGCTTGTTGCTGAGGTTCAGGGTTCGAATCCAGCGGTCGCTCTGATTAATACTTTGGGTGTATAACCCCTAAAAATACACGCGCCGTCTGCTTCACAGTGGGACATTAAAGATCCCGTGACGTCATTCTTAAGATGTAAACAACAACAAGGGCAGGCCATTGTCTGCGCCAGCATCACGTTTGTTTGTTTTTTCGAATGTGGAAAATTACTCGCAAATTACTCATTTGGGATTACAGAACGCAATCATCGCCTCCCCACGGCCTACTTAAAAAAATAACTTGGCAGGACCCTTCTAAAAAAGAATCATTATGAAAAGAAATAGTAATGTTCGTGTAAAAACAAATGACAGAAACGTCGCTGGCTAAATGAAACACTGCGCAGTTGCATGTCATGTAGCCTCAACTCCCCAAATCCCCCCGCCACCGTGATTTGGTGACCAAATCACGGTGGCGGGGGGAGGGATTTGGTGACCAAATCACGGTGGTGAGATGTTAACTACCTTGCCTGGGACACAGAAAGTGTGGGTTCGATCCCGACCCTGACGCCTGTATATTTGGAGTTTGCATGTCTCTCTCTCTCTCCGTGGAAGCGTAGATTTTTCTCAGGGTCGTCCGTTTTTTTCCTCCACATTTATAATCAACATCAAGCGTTCATAGTATTTGGCTGCTATAAATTTCCACGTAATAACCCACTTCATTAAGCTACCATTTGTGGCCAGGTTGCTTCTGAATAGAAAACACTTTTAAGCTCAGTGGGCCTTACCTGGTAAAAAAAACATTTTGTTTAGTTTTACCCAGAATATGCCAAATCTTGGAAGCTGATGAAACGCTGAGCCTGGATAATGAGATGGGCAGCAGCAAAAGAGATGGGAAGCAGATGGCAGACAGGCAAAAATTAATTGTTGTGCAGCACTTTTCAATGTTTCCTTGACTCACGCACCCCACCTTCACTAACCCACTCGAGTGACCAGAATGGTGAATACGATCGCTTGACCCCACACGACCTCCACAGCGCACAGAGGCCCTTGAACCAGCAGCGGAATTATCAGGGAAGGGCTGTGCGTGTACATGGAGCATCTCCCAAGAAAAACATAGCTACTCCGTGAGTCACAGTGGACGGAAATTTTACATGTGTGTCTGCACAATGCCTCAATGCAGCCAGTGCTTAATACAGGCAGCTTATCTCCATGACTACGCAACACATGGCTCTCAGCCTTTGTGTGCCTGGGGAACCCCGATGAGCGGCTGCACTTCTGAATTGTCGCCGCGGTCCCCCTTGTTGTTGCCACCTATCGTGGGCGGTCAGCGGTGCTTCACACCGCACGGCCGGCGGTGGGTCACACCGCGCGGTGGCGTATGGCATGAAGCGGTGCACCCCCAACCACAATCCGGTGTGTTGGCAAGTTGTGGCTACTGGAGAGTGGTGAGGAATCTGGTGGCGGCATGGCCCTGCGGTAGCGATTTTGCCGCTTTATCGCAGACCTCTCATGTGGACGCAGACAATCACAGGGACTGCTATTTTAGTGCACGCAAACAGAAAGAGGCACAAGAACAATATGCATGCAATGTGCAACAATGTGTATGTTGATTACCATGTGAGTAACCCAACCGTCAATGGACACCCATTGTAATTTGTACGCATTCATTAATCCTCCCCCGCCCCTTCGCACGTGAAGGGCTCCCAGGTGACGTCATTACATCTACCCCTCTATTTATGGAACAAAACTGGAGGATTTCTCCACAAATCTGTCTGTCCGCCTGATGATGCGAGTTGTAATGACTGGTGAAACATCGTACTCAGATTGTAAATGTTGTGAGTTTTGCTCTTCAACACACCGGCTAGTGCTGTACTAGAAACGAATTGGCAAGTTACGTGACAAACCTTACTAGTTGGCTGTGTCGTGTGGTGGCGGGTTTAACGACACATTTATATATTTACGCGATCTAGCCCAAGAAAACCTGTATTATGAGAGCTTTCCTCACAGTGGATGTTAAAGAGCTTGTTGACGCCATTCAAAGAAAGTAGGCCCACTTTATCTCGGCGCCAAGGTCAATATTTCGTGAGTTTTTGAAAAAAAAATTCCACTGCAATTTACTCGATTGGAATTACACACTAGTGGCAACATCGCCCCCTACTGTGAAACTGCGACACCATCGTGATGATAGCCTTGCTCTATACGCATTATGCGAATACCAAATGTACATATTTATCATGATTATTTCATGTGCATGAGACTCCCAACCAGCTGAGCTTTGAGACTCCCAGCACGAGGAGCGTCACCGATGGGTTATTTATTTTGCGTGCATATTTATCATCTGCCTCAAATGCAAATACTTTGACTCGGTACTCCCCCTTCGGTACCCCTTGCCCATTGCATAGCACTTCAGGTATTTCCCAAACATCCACATGCAAGACACTCGTGAAACAGCCTTGAAACTCAAGCGAGGCATTTCTGCACAAAGGGCATATCCCCGTTATCCTGGACAGCATCAGAATCTTTATTTTGACTGGATGAATCCGATGAGCTTATGAAGCTCTTTTTCACGGATGTCCAGTAGGGGCACGGACAGCAAGTTGCATCGATAGACATCCCCCGTTACATTGCTGGATCGTGGGAGACACCGCCGGGATTGGGACAGCCTTCATCCAGAAGTGGATTGAGAATGTCTGCTGATGAATATGATGATGATGATCAAATGTCTCCTCCTTCCCCGTACCTGCTGGGTGAGCTCCTCCCAGCGGAGATTGAAGGCCGCCAGCTTCTCTCCGATGATGTCGTCCAGGATGCCGCCATCGATGAGTGTCTGCGAGAGCTCACGCACGTGGGTCCTGTTGTCCGTCGGGTGGGCCAGCAGCACGTCCAGGGACTGCCGAGCGGAACACGGTCTCACGGTGAAGGTAGCAAAGCCCGGAAGCCATCACTTGAAAATGTGGCATGTTATTAAATGCTGCCGAGTGGAGTAAAATAACAACTCTTAAATGTGCCCCTGCCCAACGGGGGGATATTCTACATTACCATGGCAGAGGCCAGTTTGACCACATAACTACCACGACTTATCAAAGTGGCACTTGTTTTATAGAGACTGGGTAAGTGACGAGTTGAGCAGAGCTGATGACAGGATTTGAACTCGCAAAACCTCCGAGATATGCGAGGGCTCTGCACCACCGAGCAGAACGGAGCAATAATGCATGCGTCTAAATAAAAACAACCGGGGCGCGTTTCATTTTCGTCCAAAATTGCGGAGTAAATATTAGAGCGTGCAAACGGGGAAAGCATTATTCAACGATACCAACAACAATACATAAACATGAGCTCGGTCAAATACTCGGAGGCATATCTCACACTCAGAGCGGCGGAGAGCGCATCCGGGTCTCCCTGGGAAAGGTCCGCACGCTTGATTGCGCCCTCCAAATCATCCAGCCACCTGTTCTCCACCTCCAGGTAGGAGAGAAGCTCGCTCCAGCACGCCCACACCTCCTGCGGCCGCACAACGATCGACGCCGCGAGTATCACGCTCTGTACGCCGACGGCGGCGCACGCCGAAGATGATCCTTACGCGTTGTTACCGAGCGCTCTGGATGTTTTATTGCCAATGTTTTCGATACCCCCCCCCCCCCCCCCCCGTTGCGGTGATGTCATTGCTTAGGTACGATTGTGCCGGGTCTTCTGAGCAATATTTCTCTCGCAATGTCTGTAGACTATCACTTGAAGAGGTTAAAGTGTGTGCCAAACTGCGCTCTCAACCGGAACCGAACGGAGCTCTTGCTGGATTTATTTTAAGTGCTGTCGAAGTATTTGGAAAATGGGACGATGAAAAGCCGCGCAAAGCAAACGTCGGATTTATTTTTAATGCCC
Organism: Lampetra fluviatilis; assembly: GCF_964198595.1. NCBI lineage: Eukaryota > Metazoa > Chordata > Hyperoartia > Petromyzontiformes > Petromyzontidae > Lampetra > Lampetra fluviatilis. The sequence goes on from NC_136324.1 coordinate 1,976,667, forward strand.
ATCGTTATTCACTAATCGTGCAAAAGCACAAGAAAATTTTCATGTAACTTTATTGCTAAATTGGAAACTCCCATAACGAATCCGCGCAAACTGTTAATGTCCACATTGCCACACATTCCGAGCACTCGCACTACATTACGCAAATTCGTTTACACGTACTTTTGCAAATGGCCGCACGCACGCAGAGCTCGTGAATCCACCTCTATGCATGGGAGCGCATATTGCGTACATTCATTACATTATGCACATTGCATTAGGCGCATTTACATTACGTAAATCACATTAAGCACAATGTTGAATTGCATTGCATTAACCGGCTATGGGCAGGCCTATAATAACTGTTTAAGTGTTGCAATATGCAAAACCCTGTTATAGCTGGGGGGAAGTGCATCCATGGGTCACCTGCAGCATTGTGTGCTTGCCCTGAAGACGGCTGCAAAGGCGCTGGTAGTTTGCCAACACAGCCGACAGCTCGGCCATAATCTTGTCACGCCCGGGTCCTGAACTCTTGCCAACGAACGAAGTCACGGCATCCTTCAGTATCTTCACCTTCACCTCCTTGTGCGACAGCTCCTCATTGGCACGCTGGGAAAAATGCACGCAGGCACACGCGCGAAAATAAATACAGATAACCCTCTCCGCGCAGACGTACAGACTCTGTTAGAGCAAGTTCTGTTAGCATGCACCTCGGAAGGCAGGTACAATAGCACCCTGACTGTGTGGCCGGCACTATGACGGATGTTTACACAACACACCAGTTACTCATTTATGGCCGAGTCAACCTAGGGGAGGCCCAGGACCGGCTCAGATAATCGTCACTGGTGATTTTGGCCGTGAGCGGGTATCGAACTCTGGCCGTCGGGTTCGTAGCGCAGCGAGCTAACCGCTACACCACCGCTCCCCACACAAAAGACCCCCCCAAATAGCCTTAACAGACTGTTGGAGCAAGTGCTCACAAACGCGTTTGCATTGCAACGCACACTCGTGTCGACGTTTGGCTACGCACCTGTGCAAACGCACGTAGAGGCACAAGACATGCAAGGCAGTTGCAATGGTAATTAGGCAGAAGTTGTAAAATGTCCACTCATTTATTTCCTTCTCTCTCCCTCTGGCTTGGTACACCTCTGGTTCGAGGAGGTGACAATGATACGACGAAAACCGCAATAATGCTGTCTCCTGATGAAGCTAGTTGTAATTACTGGCGAAACGTCGTACTCAGATTGTAAATGTTGTGGCTTGGCTCTCCAACACACCGGTGTGCTGTACTAGCGACGAGTTGGCACGTTCTGTTTACGTGACAACCCTTACTAGTTGGCTGTGTCGGCTGGTGGCGGGTTTTTAATTACACATTTATATATTTACGCGATCTAACCCAAAAAACCTCTATTATGGATGATATTTGTCGCGAAAGCCTACAACGTGTTAAACTCACAATAATGCGGTCCGTTACAACGCCTGCATTCGACATCACCACGGGAAACCCTCACGGAGTCTCAGGACTCTTTCAGAAGGGTCCTGCAATGGAGGATATTGGGCCGATTCCATAAACGTGTCGGGGGGAAGGCTTGACATTTTTACCGCCACCATTTTCCCGGTGCATTATCACAATTCAGGGTCTTGATTTGATTGAAGGAATCAAATCCGTTTAAAGGAAATTGTTTGCGCTTGAAAAAAATGCGCCATGCTGTGGGCGACGATGCCCAACTGCTGCCTGTGCACCCAAGGGCCTCCACTGCCAGAGGCACATCTTTACTGTCATGAATCCAAGTGGCACTCTACCGGAACTAACAATGAACACACAACTTCTCCTGCACGCGTTTTTTCGCGAGCAGCCGCAGCCCCCTAGCTTATGTGCGCGAGCAGAGGGAGTCCCGGCGTCTTTTACCGAATGTTCAACAAAGCTGACTCTCTATCTCTGACGAGCCTGACTCTGTTGAAGGTCGAAAACCGGTTTCAGAGATCTGCTTGCTTAAATAATTGCCGCTGTATAATATCAGTCTGGAAAGCTAATAGGCCGACGGGTGAATTTCACTTGCATGTGGAGACGTAAATTATAATTGTGCTTACATTTAATTTCATAGACCTTAATTATAATTATATTACGCTGCTTGATTACCCACGACTCATTTTCAGGAGGGTCCTTGCCCCGTTGTCGCAAGGGGGGGGGGGGGGAGGTTCCTCCCCCGCCCCCCCCCCTCCCCCCCATACAATTTTCCCTTTTGAGCAAACCTTGAGCTCGGCGACCGCAGACTTGAGGTCATCGGGGGTCTTGCAGTCGAAGTCCCTCTCCAGGTACTCCTCCTCGGCCTGCGTGATCCACTCCTGCATCTCCGCCAAGTCCTTGCGCAGCTCCCGCGTGCGAGCCAGAGCCTCCGTCAGCACCTGCTTCTGAGCCCTCGCCTACACGGGTGTGGGGCGGGGCGGGGGGCACGTGGGTGAGAGACAGCCAAGGGCCCAGGGGGAACGACGGAAGATCCAGAATAGAGCGCGCGATGTGGATTGTTAACACTGCAAGATCGTGAGAGATGGCGGCGGCTTGGGAGGGCGAGCAGTGGACTTGATCACCATGGTTTATGATGACGATGAAATGTGACCCATTTATTGATACTCCACCAAAATCACCTGCTGACATGAAAGTAAGCGGGCCATTACAAATGTGGGGTACATATATATATATGAATCGATCACCCTGCATATTTTAAACATCACTCGTATATCTCGGTAACCAATGAGTTCAATTTAGCGGGACCGATTTCCGAGCACTTTTACAGACATTCCCCACCCCCCTCTTGAAACCGTGACCCTTCACCTCCCCCGCCGCTCGGCGCTCCAACCGACCTGCTTGCAGACCGTGTCCCAGCGCGAGGAGATGGCCGAGAGCTCCGCCTGAATGGACGTGGCGAGCGCCGCCTCTGCCTGGCCCTTGAGGCTCTGGCCCAGGTCCTGGATGCTACGCAGGCTGGGCTGCAGCGTGTTGATGTCGCTCACGAGCGCCTGCGGGGACGCCAAGGTGGATTGGTCGAGCAGAGGCAGAGAGGCACCGGTGAGCTTCACTCTAAAATAATGTTCCGCCCCCACCGATTTCGTATAGAAGCCGCAACTCTCTCTCTCGGTTGACGAACGAACACGGAGCAATAATTTACACGGTCCGAAAATTAGTAAAACATGTACACGGCGAATAGCTTAAAAGAGATGACACATTGCAGTCATTGTCCCCCCCCCCCCACCACTTTCATAAAAAAGCCCACTTTCTTGTAGACCAGTACCGAGATGCCTTGTGCCCACACAGGGAAAGCTGCCACTCGGGGAACCCTTTGAATGTTTGAGATAATACATCATGTAAGGTGAGATGTTGAGGCATTTAATCTCCCTCTAAGTACCAATAATTGTATTATTATTACTCCTGCGTACAGTCTCCTTGCCAATCTACTCCTGGAAAAAAAGGCTTCCCTATTCCATGCTGGTTGCGTGGGTTAACTTGACCATGATGCTGCACCACACTGGTCGGTGTGGGACGGTGACGGTGGGGGGCTCAGACGTCAGTCGCCACTTTTGTCAGCCGTCGCTGGAAACTGAACGCAGGTCGTGTCGTCGGGTCCTTAGGGCAGTGTGCTTAGCACTGCACCACTCACCACCAGGAGGAAAAATCACCGATGTGTGCTCGGCTTCGGAGCACAGAGACGCGACAATTTCCGCGACCTTTTTTTGTTTCTTATTCGGTTGGGTCTCCGTTTGAAGAACGACCGCGGTGTTGTTGAGACGACGCTACCGGTTTCGCACTTTTATATTTTCGCGCGGTTGCAATTTCCTTTTCTCAGTCGCCGTTAGCCGCCGAGGGTCGTGGCGGGGGTTCCTGTTTTCATCCCACTTTTAAACGAGGGCTATATCGGCACGTAAAAATTCAGACTGGCCGATCGATTGAAATGGCTAGCGTCTACGTTCGCGCGCTGTGCATGTCGTGTCTTGCCAAGCTCGCCCGGGTCCCCGCTCGACGTCGGAACGTCCTCACGCCACCCGCTCGGCTCGGAGCCCCTCAACGATCTGCTAACAAAGCAGCCCCACCCCCACCAATCACAGCATCACAAAAGCCCCATGGAAGTGAGAAATTCTTCACATTCGAGTAATTAATTAGTTCCTAACGGAGCCGGTTTATGAATGGATGTGTGTTGCGGAGGGGCGGGCGAGGGTGTAGCGAGGGGTAACTTACTTCCAATGTATCATCAAAACCCTCCCCACAAGTCAACCCAACTTCCCCCACTTCACCTCTCCCTCAACCTCTTTCTCTCTTTTGTCTTTCCGTCCTAATAGGTTTGTGGATTTTTTTTTTATTTAATTAGCTGAGCAGCTGCTATTCCTTTTGCAAGTTCATCGCTCATGCAAAGCACCGATGGCCAAATGCTGTCCGTTTTAATAGCAGTGAAACATATTCTCTATTTCTCTGGGAACGCCTCATACAGTTTTGAGAATATTTAAGAGGGGTCCTTCTCAGGGATGTTTGGTCAATTCCTGATTAAGTATTTAATCCTTATTAAGTATTTAATCTCGGGAACACAACGGCATCGCTTGATGCGCATCATCTGGCCAGGTGTCTCAGCAGTAGGGTCGAGCAGCTAGCAATTCATCATCAGAATTTTTTGTTATTTATTCTGGAGGAATCCTATAAGCTATAAAGCTCTTTTTCACAGACGTCCAGGTGAGAACACTCGAAGGTTACGGAGTTCAAATCCTCGTTGGGGGTTGACTCAAACCCCATCACTCCTCTTGGGTCGACAAGACAAGTACCACTTTGTACAGAATTCAACACTGCTTGTCTTATGGAGGAGACTCGTGCACCCATCCACCGGATTTATCCATTTCCCTCACTGGCTCAGGGGGCCATAGCCGGTGAAGAGCGCTGCCTTTCAATGCCCATTTGAGCAGCAAATCACTTTGAAAGCACATTGGCACGGGGCTCAGGAATATACGCACAAAGCGGGACATTGCTTCGCTACCCCACAGCAAGGGTTTTACAACGCGACGTGGGTTTCGCTTTTCTAACGCTGCCCTGGCTCAATTTCCACCGCTCGTGTTCCATTGTCCGGCGGGCGTGGGTGTTTTTGTTGTTGTTGCGCGGATGAATGGAACGCGTACGCCGCACTGCTCCAGCTGCTTCTCCAGGGTGTCGGTATCTCCGAGGGCCGGGCGCTCCTCCCGCAAAAACACGTCCACTTCATCCATCCACTTGCGAAGGGCCTGGCACTCCGCCTGAGCACAACACACAGGCGCACCCCCCACACCCCCCGGGGCCCTCCGTGAGTCAAGGAGCCACCTGTCCTCCCCGCCACTCCCGCCCCCCGCTGGCAAGACTTGACTGGTAGACGCAGCTAAGAGAAGCCGGTACGCTTCTTCACTTAGCCGTCGACAACGACAGGGAGGCACGAAGATCGTGTGAGAATAAAAATAATAGGAGTGTGCGATTACGTCTCTAGATCACGAGAGATGGTGGTGACTCGGGGAGGCAATCATCCATTCACATGCCAATTAAATGAATATATAGCGTGGCCCAAAAGCCATGAAAACATAGGGTCATTTAATTTATTTTAACACTGGCGTTAAAACATTTTAATAGTGTTTTTTTCATTTAAGTTAATATTTTATCTATTTTCATTATTCATATTTTTTCTTCCTGTGGGGTCACCTCAAATCCGTTGTAAACAAGCCTCGACCAAGAACCCAGAGTGTATTTGAGACAAAATATACAATTGCTGACTGTTAAAAAATTACACCTGCAGTCTTAAAAAAAAGTCCTGAATTCATTTCAAAAGAGAATTCATGCATGCAATAATGGTAATGGAAGTCAGTTTGAAGATGCGTTAAAATAAATTAATATAACTCTCTGTGATTTGCTGAAGTAAATGTAATAACCCTATGCATCCTGACTTATTAGCCACCGCTATATTTAAATCACAGCGATTGCATTTAGCCAAACAGACTGAAAAATCACACGTAAAAGTTTTGTTTTGCTGTCGTGAGCAGTCGTTGGCAACCAGGCCGAGACAATCAACTAGCCACACTCGAGAACCCAGTTTCAAACTGGGAGACTGTTCCAGTTAAAACCCAGGATTCTCAGCAGTGAGGGCTTCGTGCTCTTACCGTGGAGCTACTCGGCCACCTCGCGGATACACATATATAGGAAAGCTAAACTATTATTTTTCACGAGGTAAGGCCCCCCCCCGCACTGAGCTTCATGGTTCTCTTTCAGAAGCGACCTGGCCACGAATCAATGCTCAACGAAGCGGCTCATCACGTGGAAATTTCTAGCAGCCAAATACTCTAAATGCATGATGTTGATTCTAAATGTGGAGGAAACCGGAGAACCCAGAGAAAATTTTACGTGACCACAGGGAGAACGTGCAAACTCCAAATGTACAGGTGTTCGAGTCGAGATTGAACCCACGACCTCCTGCATATCAGGCGAGGGAGATAACATCTGGCCACTGCGGTGCCCCCATATATAGATTTCCACACTTTCATAGGTTTCTCTGGTCATGCCGTATAGCTGTGTTGTCGGGTTGTATCCTAACAACAGGCTGTACAACCTGAAAAATATAGCCGTCACAGAAATATTCATCCCAGTTCTAGATAGTACTAAATATTATTTTATATAGATTTATTAAATTGTACAAAAAGATGATAGCGGTTGAAATAAAGAGTCGGGTTATTAAAAGTGGCCGCGTAGTTATGGTGACCGTTAGGAGAAGAGGCGCGAGTGGTTCAGGAGGGTTTTGGGTAGGCCTGGTCACAGCCCGTCCGTGTGTCTCTCACCTTGAACTTCCCAAGTTTGGCAGAGAGGTCCTCCGCTCGCTGCATCCTCTCCGGGAGCTGCGTGGACAGCTTGTTCCACCGCTCCACGATCGGCTCCAGCTCGGCGCGGTGCTTGCGAGCGGCGTCCGGGCGAGACCGCCGGCTGAACTCCTCGGCCATGACCCTCGCTGAATCCAAGGAGCTCTGTCTCTCGCGCTGGGCGGCTGACAGCCCCTGCGAGCGAGCAAACGCCACCATTCAAGATTCCCTTCCAAAACGAAACTTTAAAAAAATTTAATCAGATAAGGGCCACACTGAGCTTCATAATTATTTTCCCCGAAGCGACCTGGCCGTCACAAATGGAAGCTCATCGAAGTGGCTTTTCGCGGAGAAATTAATATCGCGCAAATCATCTCAATGTGTGTTGATTCTAAATGTGGAGGGGAAAACTGGAGGCACCTCGTCCCAAGGCAGACCAAGAAGGCGATGGGCTAGGTGGTATGAGTGAATGGACAGATGAAAATGAACAATGCAGCACAGGCTGGCCAAAGGGCAGTTGGAAGTGGAGGGCGGCGACTTTGTAGAAGTTTGAGCGGACGCACCTTGAGCTCTTGCAGGCGTTTGTCCATGACTTCCAAGTCGCCGAGTGACGCGGGGATCTGCCCAAGGCGAGTGCCGGCCTCCTGCAGGAAGACCTTGAGCGCCGCGAGCGTCTCGGCGTACTGCGGTGGAGGGAGGCTGTCCAGGGCTGCGCCAACAACGCGCAGAGGCGCCAGAGCAAATGTGATCATCGTGAGCGTGGCGAATTAACATCCTGCGGGATTGCCAGCTCTACTTAATGTCATTCATCTAGTGACTGACGACTGCATTGCGGTACCCTCGATTGCAGAGCAATGTTGATTAAAGTTTCAATGAGGCCATGGCTGAAAGTGGAAAATTCTTCTTCTTGGTTCTTTCGGTAAAGTCACGTAGAAGGGAAATAATAAAATAATAAAAATTAAACATAATAAAATACAATTCTCACGACGTTTCGGCCACAACGCAAGCAGCCGTCCTCAGGTGAAGAACAGGTCTGTCGGCAAGACAGCGTCTGAATGTTAGGGTTAGGGATTTTATTATTTCCCTTCTACGTGACTTTACCGAACGAACCAAGAAGATGAATCCCTGCAGCCACGAAAGCTTTAAATGGAAAATTATTAATTAAATTACCTCTTTTTGGCACCACTCTTCATAAGCGCTAATGAGCAATGTGCCTATCCATACTCATCCCCACGAGCGGAATGTGATCCTTCCACAACTGGCTCAGGGCTGCGAAATGTTCGAGTAAAAAAAAAACTATTAATTTCCGAAAAAAACTGCGAGAAGCGTCCTGGGGGCTTCCCACCCACCCCGAAGAAACCTGCACTTCGACGCAGCTGCTAAACGCAACCGGGAAAATGTCCGTACGTTGCATGTACGTACGTGGCATGTACGTACGTGGCATGTACGTATGTTGTGTGTATTCTGAACGTCTTTCGCAGCGTACGTAGCCAACCTTGACAATCGGAGGTGCGGAGGAAGGACAAAAACTAAACATGGTTGAGCACAGGGTCCGCTCAATTATTTCGATGGAGCAATAGCCGAAGCTCGTCACTCAGGATTACTTGAAGCCACAGCATCTCGTGGCTAAAACGAAGTGTAGATTTAGATGTGTTGATATTCAAACACAGCCACACGCAAGAATGATGAAGGCTGTAAACAGGAGATGAGCATCTTCCCAACGGCCTTCTGAGTTTGACACCGCTGCAATCCTCTCCATTACTACGACACGCCAGCCACACACTCTGCCGATTCACCCGACTCGTCAAATGCCATCTCACCTATCTACGCGACCTCTTTTGCCAGGATATGACTGCTCAACCCGAACTATGACTACCTTGATACTTGCATTGCCCCCTGTGCTCTTCGCCTTTAGGCGTTCTCTGGTCTAACAACGGTGGTGAGACTAGGCCAGGGGTCGGCAACCAAAATAACAAGAAGAGCCATTTCTTTCCAATTCGGTACAAAATTCAGTATTTCAAGAGCCGCAATGCATCTGAGTACATACTGTACATACGTACATATTGTCAAGAAGCAGCCCGTAAAGAGCCGCATGCGGCTCCGGAGCCGTAGGTTGCCGACCCCTGGACTAGGCCATAAAGAAGGCTCTCTCGTGTAGGCCAATCGGTTTCAAAGACAATGCGAAAATGATCAGAACATGTATGCTTTGCACGTTTTGCCACAAGCATGTCTGGCCAGCGCAGACGTGATGCCTTGCGATAAGTATCCGTTTGGTGTATGAACGTCTTAACGCCTGTTCTTATATTTTGCCCTCTCACCTGTCTGCAGCTGTCCCTTCTTAGCCTCCAGCTCAGACATGGCCTGCGCGTAGCGCTTGTTGAGCTGCACGAACTCCGCGTCCAGGAAAGCGAGGGCCCCGTCGCGGAGCTTCAGGGAGCTGGCCTGCACGCCGAGCCTCTCCACCTCGCCCTTCATGCCTCGCACTTTCTCCAGCTCCGACTGCCACAGCGAGACAACCGTGTGGGTGAGACAACACGCCAATGCCTGAAACACATCCTCGCCGCAGCCCACAGGAGTGCGGGTCCCCAACCGATTTGGACACGCGGCCAATTGTCAACCGTCAAAATGTTTTTCGCAGGCCACCTTGGATGAAAACTATATATATTAATATATATTTTTTATAAAGTAAAATTGCTCGTTCATAACCAACGCCAATGACCAGGTCAACCAGCCAGTAGGCAGCTGTAATGATGAATCCTGAATACAATATCAATAATTTATTTGTTTTGGGGGAAGAAAAAAATTCAAGCTATATGAAGGAGTTTCATGGACCACTGCCCAAGGCGTTGTGGTCCACCAGTAGTCTGAAAAAGACACATTAGGAATCACTGCCTGTAGGGCCGATCCACACAGCTAAACGTCGTTGACAAGGAGAGGTCAGGGGAATATGCATCCAATCCATAAAAATAAATATTATCTTGCTGATCCTCTCAGCCACAAGTACATTTTCTTTAACGTATTGATTTATCTCAAGAGATCACTGACACAGAATGCCTCTGACAGCTGTGTAGCACCAGGTAGGTGTTTGGCCACGGTGGCAATATGTTAACTACCTCGCCTGGTATACAGGAAGTCGTGGGTTTGATCACGACCCTGACATCTGTATATTTGGAGTTTGCATGTACTCCCTGTGGTCGCGTGGATCTGTCCAGGTCCTCTGGGTTTTCCCTCCACATTTAGAATCAATCTTGATTTGAAGCTTTCGTGACTGCACGAATCCATACTCTTTGGTTCTTTCGGTAAAGTCACGTAGGTATAAAGTAAAATAAATCACGTTTCAGGTGGGAAAGCATGCTTCAACATTCATTAAGAGTATTTGGCTGCTATACATTTCCACGTGATTTGCCACTTCGTTGGGCTATCATTTATGGCCAGATCGCTTCTGAAAAAGAGCTATGCAGCTCAGTAGGGGCCTTACCTGATAAAATAAAAATAGTTTATAGTTTAATAGTTTAAATGTGGTAAACATTAAATCTACGTGTTTGTCAGCGAGCGGACGAAGGCGCTGCCGCCCGTCCACGCCCGTGGCGCCCCCGTCGTGCCACCTGCAGCTCGCCGATCCGGTGCCGAAGGTGTGCCGCGTCGCCGGTGTTTCCCGGGCCCTGCTGCAGCAGCGCCTCGGCCCCGGTGAGGCCCCGCTCGGCGGTGCGCGCGTCGCGCTCGAAATCCAGCACCAGGCCCTGGTAGACTAGCCAGGCCTTGCGGTCGCCTAGCAACCGCAGGAGCGCTTCCCAGCGGGTAGACAGCTCGTTGAGCACCCTCTGAACCTCCTCCGTGGGGACACCGTCTGGAGATGGGAGTTGAGCGTGAGCGTGTCCGATCGTTCGGAAACGTAAAAACTATTTTGGGGGTGGGGGGGGGGCGGCACGATCTGGAAATAGCGGATGCTGCTACAAACTCGGCATTGTAATCCAGAGGTCGCTGGTTCGATTCCATCTTCTGGAGCACCAGCAGCAGCGTAAATGGGTGCACTCATTTACGCTGCTGGGTACACCGCCCACAGTGCGACTGTGGGGCATGCAACCCAAACGACGGACTACATAGTTAAACCATGACACAGACTCTCTCCTGGAGGCCTCCCTTGGCTAGCAGACCTTGACATTGGCATCGAGCTCTTGAACAAATTGTTATCGTTGGGCAAGAATAGGATGGCTGCACCCCGCTGCACGTTGATCCCGCAGCTCGCGTGTGGCCGTGTCGGGTGTGGGTACTCCCAACTCATCTCAGATTCCCGGCCAATATGGACCAGTAGGCCAGTGTCCCCTGAGAAGGGCCCTCTCGAGAGCTCCCTCTCGGGGAAGTCATTCTGCCTGCGCACGGCATGAGCAATTCATTGTGGAGCTGCACCTTTTACTTTCGAAATAACAGCACCAGATATGGTTTAATGATTATAATCATATGGCCACCGTCATGTTGATTAAATAGGCTGGCGCTGGCGCAAAGATGTTGACTTAACCCTCACAAGTTAAACATCCTGGGTCAGCAAATGCCTAAACGCTATCATCCAAATGAGCTTATCATTTGCAAACGCGTTAAAATTACGGTTTTTTTTGACACGGCCAATTTAATGCACGTTTCACGCGCATGATAATCTATTAATGTAAGCATAGTCACATGTCACAGCATTTATTGCTAAATGAAGGGTTAAAGCAATCCCACTGTGCGATTGAAATCTTGGGTGGTTTTTTTTTATGGAAAACATGGCTTGCCTCATTGTATTTGTAACATAGCTGCTATGTTAAGAATATCGGCTCATGTACAATACACTGGAAAATGAATTGTGCCACAAAAGGTAGTGTGTGTGTGTGTTTTGTTTCTATGGGGAGCGGAAGAGTAGTGGTTAGCGTGCTGCACTACAAGCCCGATGACCCAAGTTCGATCCCTGCTCACAGCCAACACCAGTGACGATTATCTGAACCGGTCCTGGGCCTCCCCTCGGCTGACTCAAATGAGTACCTGGGTGCGGTGTGTAATTATCGCCACTGGGGAGACGAAAGGAGGCTGGGCTTGGTGCTGGCCACCCGCCCCCTCGTGTGCCGTGCCGGTCTTCATGGGCACTGTTTGCTAACAGCGCTTGCCCCAACAGTCTGTGAAGGCTGTACGAGGGATTTGTTTTTTTGTTTCTCTCAGGATGAATCGAGAGCCAGCAGGACAGTGGGGCGATGTTTTGATTATTCAGCTGTCACAGAGGCTTATTCACAAACCGTAGCACAGGAGCCAACCCACGGGGTGGAGGAATCCCGTAGCGTACACAAGTCAACCGATTTCTCACGGATATGATGGAAATTTAAAATTTTTATCAGAACCCATCACACAAGACTGGAATCTTGTAGGTTTTTTTTTCATTTAATGGGTTCCAAACTTTAACAGAAAACCAAACTTTTCTCTTCAACACAGCAAGACTATATTTTCAGGATTGTCAGAGCCAAGTGGTTTTCGCCTGGCAGAAATGTCTACAAGTGCAAACAGGACGCTACGGTTTAACTGCCAAGATAATAAGAATAAGCGTTAATTTGGTCGTGTAAAATTTAAATTATTTAATATTTTTCCCGATCACACGCTGCAAAACATTAAAAGCGTTCTTTCGCAACAAAGGTTGCGACGATGCGAAGTTATCAACTAACGAGGACAATTCCGTGGGCGGCCTAACATCACCTCTGCTTGCCAACACGAGCTGTTAAAATAAACACGGCGAGCATCGTCACACGCGTGACATGGCAGGAGTCTGACCCAGGAGCTGGGGGAGCAGGCCAAGTCCCCAGGGTTTGCAGGGTGATGGCAGCAGTGGCCCAATTAGGGTGGGTGAACGCACCTTGTGACATCTGATCGGCCAGCGTCTGCGCAGTGTTCGGGATATCGTGGAGTTTCTTCTGTCTCTCCGCCTTCTCCCTCTCCACTCCCTGACACGGAGTGGCCAGACGTCAGCAAAGACAGCGTTCAAGGACAGGGACGGCACTTATCATAAAGCAGTAAAAATGGTTTGATTTTAAAAAGCCAAATTTCCTGACATAAACAGATTTCAATGCCTTTATTAAACAATAGTTATTGCTGCTAACAGAAATCACGACTACTTGAAAGTCTGTTTTAAAAGGCCGTTTGTTAATTTCAAGGTAATTTTTATTTTTTTTCAGCAAAACAAGGTAATTATGTTCAGGTAACGTTAAAGGCATTTGCAAAGTCTGCGATAAGAAAGACAAGTGCTCAAATAATTCTGCGTTCAGGATTATTTAGGAACAACACGATCTGTACGCAAATTGCATCTTTTTTATTTTGCTCCTTTTCTTGCGAATGTTCAACACTTGTTTTTGGAAGATACCAAACACACAATATCAGACGAACAGTGCAAAAATGTACATGTATGAAGTTGGAATCAAAGTGCCCTGGGCATAGACATTAATTTTGATAATTGCACCTCGGATGCAAAACTACAAGAACGCAAGCGTCTAATTACATTAACTTTCTCCTGGAGGTCCGAGATGTCGCCAGACTTCTTGAAGGTGGAGAACTCGGGGGAGTTGAGTGTGGTCTCCGCTCTGCTGATCCAGCTGTTGAGCTCTTGCACCTCGGTGTCAAATCTGCTTGCACGAGCGCACGGACACAAGGAGGCGATTGCTCATTAGGCGCTCGACGCAAGCCATCTTACTGAACGCCTGTTATGGAAGGCACGTGGAACGGCAGGGGAGGCAGGGCTATCATCAACACACACAGCTACTTTTGTATCTGCAGCCCCACCAGATGCTTATTTTCAGGCTAAGCTGACCTGTGGGAGGCCAACAGATGATACGCACACCGTATTCCACAGTAGACGGTGTTGCTAAAACGAATGCAGCGTGCTAACCACTGCACCGCTGCTCCCTAGTGCGCACACGCATGCACAAACACGCAAGCGAGCGCTTGCGATCGCGTATCAAGGGACGTGGAAAACAGACAAGGTGGCACCGCGGTTATTTGCACGGAGCGCAATTATAGGTCAAGAAAGAGTCCCACTTGGGTGAGTAATTAGACCAATTAGCGCAGCGAGTGTGCCCACGCAGCAAACGCGCATGAAAACACTCCAATTATTTTTTTTTCGGTGGGAAAACAAGAGGAGAAGCAGACAGATGCATGCGCACGCATTCGGTGATAATTGCATTACCATTTTTGTTGTGCCATTTATCTAATTCTCCAAAAAACAAACACAGGGAATATTCGCCAACACATTAGTTCTACACCTGCATATAATGAAGCACGGAAAGGTGCGTAATCCGACTTGCACCGACACGCAAGCAAAGGAACCAATGAGCGTTCGCAAAAGTCAGCGGGCGTCATTTGGGCAGCGCACATTTCCAGAAGGGAAGATGAACGAGACTAGCAATGGAATAGCCGCCAAAGGAGAGAAACGTGTCTGAGTGGTGATTACCGTGGTAGATGAAGGGATGATACTAAACTATGTTTTATTTTAAACGATGTATTTATTTTACCAGGTAAAGCCCACTGAGCTTTATTGCTCTTTTTCAGAAGCGACCTGGCCGCAAATAATAACTCAGCAAAGTGGCTTATCGTCGCGTGAAAATTTATAGCAGCCAAATACTCTAAACGCGCGTTGATTCTAAATGTGGAGAGAAAAACCGGAAGACCTGGAAAAATCCACGCGAGCACAGGAACAGCATGCAAACTCCAAATACAGGCGTTAGGGTCGTGATCGAACCCATGACCTCCTGCATACCAGGCGCAGGAAATTAACATCTCATAGCCACCGTAGCGACCAATCAAATATTTATTTAAGCACACGAGTAAAATGGATGGTAGCAATCCTGAAAAAATTATGATACATTTGGAGGCCTTCATGGAGCAGTGGATAGACCATGGTCGATTACAACAAAGCGACAGGTATTGCTTGCTGCGCACATGGCTTCCGACTACAAATGGTCTTGCTCGACGGCCTCCAGGCATCCCGTGTTTGCGCTAAGGCAGGCAGGCAGGCGTAATCCCCGCTTAGTTCCCGAATTTAAATGAGATCAAGTGCGCCGAGGTCGATATGCGCTTAAGCGCCACGTTACACCGGTTCCCGGACGCTAAAATTTACCGACGCGTAACAGGAGTGGCGCAAACGCAACGTGGTATTGTGATGCTTCCACCACAGACTCTGTACTTGAACGCTCAGGGCAGTGCGACCGGTGATCACAATTGCGATGATGTGGCCAACATACAGGCACAACGCCAACATACAGGCACAGCCCGAATTTACTGTACGCGCGCACAACACCAGAGGGCAGAAACCGCTTCCAGTTGTGATTTTGATCGAGATCAAGATTTTTATATATATTTTTTTATTCACTTTTCCAGAATAATTCATATTTTTAGGCCAAATGGATTTGGATTATTTGATTGTTCGATATATATAATATATGCTTTGTCTGTGGAATTACACCGGAATTTTTCTTCTCATTTGAAACTGCAACCTTGAAAATGTATTTGAATGTCGAGTACAATTTGAAAGTCATATGATTACCATCATCATGGGACCTCCTTTGCCAGTACCAAAATATGAGAATAGGTTTTTCCCCTTTTTTCGGGCAACAAAACAGGTGTTAAGATGTTAAAACACCAAACGGAAACCTTTTACATTGAATCATGTCTGCATTAACCACAATACTTGTGGTCAGAATGCAAACAAAAAACGTACTCTGATAATATATGCATTGTATTTTAACATCTTAACACCTGTTTTGTTGCCAGAAAAAGGGGGAAAACCTATTCTCATATTATTACCAATCAACTGCATTCATAGAGCTGACTTAGTGGCTCAGGGTGCCGATGCAATTTAAGATGTGCTGAGCAAGCACCGGGTTCCAATTCATGTGGTCAACCGTGATTATAATGGATTCTCAAGCAATGACGGGCTTGATCATCTCAGCCAAATCGGAAATTACTGAAACAGTAACCATCGGTTTAAATAATATTTTTTTCCATTGCTTAATCCAGCAAATTCCATATCCGAGGAATAAACATTTGGTTTGACCATCGTGTGACAAACATTATTTGCAAGACGTAAAAAACGGCACGACATCTAACGAGGTCTCAAGAAGTGGCATCAAGTTCTGTAATGTCATCTTTTGGGCACGGTTCCCTGACGCCAAGGTAATGCTCTGCTCACTGTGAGACCTCCAATAGGAACTGTGTTCATTTCATGACATTATGCCAATTGCATTTCAATGGTACTATACTAAGAGCGGAACACCCCAGCTAATATAGCATCTATGATCGGGATGGGCCTGGAAATTGGAAAGCTTTTTAAACAGGGCCCTACAGGGTTTAAACAGGGTCCGACAGGGTTGCAACATTCTGACCCACTCCAACTGGACATCTGCGAAAAAAAGAAAAACTTCATAGCTCATCGCATTCCTCCAGTATAAATAAATATTCTGATTCGGATAAATAGGGCCCTAACGGCGCTTCAAAAGGGGGACGGGAGGGGGGACTGGGCCATCAGCCCTATTGCCGCAATGCCCTTCCCACCTTGGATCCGACGCTAATCTACGACGCCTTCAAGAGCGCCGTTTGCTGCTGGCAGCTTGGCGTTACGGCCTTCCAGAACGGACCGTACGTAGCGCATGACGACACAACGCACCGCCACACAGACACGAGGCAGACATCGCGTCGATACACGACTCCGCTGCTCCTGTCGACGGGGTTATCTGGCTCCACCACCTGAATGTGATGTTGCGGTTGTTGCTCTGCGTCTACTGCATGAGCCGTACGAAAGAAGAAGAAGCAGCTTGACATTTTGGGTCTTTGGGACGTGGTGGGAATAAAAAACACAACACAGCACCCAGCGCCCACCTCTTGTGCAGCTCGGGGTCGAGGAAGGGCTTCTTGGTGGGCGGGGCGAGCGTGTGCTCCTCCCGCCCGTGCTTCACTAGCACCTGCTCGCGACTGCTGCTGCTGCTGATCACCGTCACCGTCTCCAGTACCGTCATCTGGGTGACCGACGACTGGGTCTGGCTCACCGTGTGCGACACCTGAGGGCGCGCGGGCATGGTCACGTGATCACCGCAAGCGAGTGGGGGGGTGAGAAGAAAGAAAACACTTGGGTGCTGCTTACTGTTCACAAAAAAAACTATTGCAATATATTGGCAGACCTCCATTCTGCTCCTCCATGTATATAATAATAATAATCTCTATTTTATACAGCGCCTATCATATTGAAGTATCTGCAAGCGCGGTACGTAAAAATAAAATTACACTCATGAGAACAGATAAAGTCTAAGTGAAAAAGACAGCTGGCAATAACAATATCTATGACTACACTCAAAATTCCATGAAAATGAAGAACTATGATAAAAAGCTAATAATATAATTTCAAAGTGATCCAACCGGACAACAGAATTGGTTTTCAAATCATAAGTTATGGGGAAAGCCTGTATATATATAGAAATGTGTGGCCCTCATACACCACCCCGGTCTTAATAGGCACTCGCTAGAAGTGCTTGCCCTTTCATTTATTTAGAACTGCTTCTCGTATCTTGTTTATTCTCTTTCCCCCGCACCTCCGATTGCCACGGTTGTGTACGTACGGCGCGAAGGAAGTTTAACACACATACAGTACGTACATACCGGGACTCCTCTACTTACGAACATTCGACTTACGAACTTTCAGAGATACGAACAAACCTGTCCATATGTCCAATTGCCTGTTCGGACCGAGAGTCGTAAGTGCAACTGCCGCGCAATCGATGGCGGTAGTTGTTCGGTGTCATTACCCAGCATTCCCAGCATTTCTGCCAGAGCCGCCGCCATTGTTTGTTGTTGTGTTGCCGCTGTGCGGTTCACTACGACCTTCTCTGCGCTTTTCACGAACGCTATCAACCTCCATCGTGTCTCAGACGCGTGGCATCTACATCTGCAGAACATGAAGAACCAGTGGAATCTACATCTACAGGAGATTATACAACTTGTAAAGCCATTCCCCGTGTTTAGTGTACATGCCGTACAACATGTTTGGAATCGACAGGAGTAGAGTTGGACTTACGAACAAATCGACTTACGTACAGACCTCTGGAACCTGACTCGTTCGTAAATAGATGAGTCCCTGTAGTTAGGAGTCTGCATGGCTATAAAGGGGGGAGGGATCTTTGTCCTTGTTGATTTTACCAGCTTGGAGTGTCCCTCCAGCTTCTGAACCAGGTTGTCCCAGCGCTGCGCAAACTCGTCCAGTTTCTTCTCAATGTCCCTGGCCGTTGTCTCGTTGCCCATGGCCGAGACCAGCGCCTGGCCTAGTATGCTCAGCTTGCTCAGCGCTGGCCGCTTCATGCTCATGTCCTCCTTCAAGATCTAGAACAGGACAGATGGAACACAAAGATATCGAGAGAACTATGAACATCCTGCGTACACGGTAGCGCAATAGTCCGGACACGAGTGTTTAGTTTGTTGTCCTTCCCCCGCACCTCCGATTAGCACGGTTGGCTACGTACAGTGGACAAGAAGTTCAACATCCACACGTATATAGACGCAGGGTTATCAGGACTTAGAAGAAGAGAGCGGAGAAATAAATTTATATCAAGTAAACTGGACATCTGTGAAAAAGAGCTACATAGCTCATCGGAGTACACTAAAGAAGCTAGCTGCAATGTAACATCGTGGCACCCATTATTAAAAGCGGGTTCTTCAATAACAACAACCTGACGGTTTTGGCATAGTCGCCAATTACTTCGCATAAAAGATTGCCTCGTTACATTTGGGTTTTTCGCTTAACTCAAAAACATCCAAACCCGAGAATCAAAAGTTCTGGCTTTACTGCAACGCGAAGAACATTTATCGACGTTGTCCTTCATACTCAGAAGAAGCACATGCACGAGACCGTTTTACTCGACAGGTCAAGGCTACAACAGCGCCATTGCATTTCTGCAATTGGAAATATTGCTGCAATTTTTTTTACTCTTACGGCGAGTTTTCGGACATTCGCAACCATCTCAGCCTGGTCCTTGAAGTTCCCAGTCTGAACTTTGCTGAGGGCATCTTCCTTCTCAGTCAGCCAGGCATCGAACAGCACCTGGAGACAAGAATAAACAAGACGTGGGCACAGCACGTGAAGAGAGGAAACTGAACGTACGGAAAACACCGACAGAAAGACGGCTCAGGCACACAGACACATACACGCACTGCAAAACAGACGGAGGTCCCCTTTAGAGTCTTTGTAGACCAGTGGGGCAAGTGCCGCTCGCAAGCATCTATCAAGGCCGGCATGGCACACGAGGGAGTGGTGTGGCCAGCGGCACGCCCAGCCTGTCTTTGCCTCCCCAGACACACATGTGAATACATACGGACCAACACGTAACATACAACTCTGACGTGTTTTATGCAAAAAATGCGTGGCCGAAAATAACATTGAGCAATAACTGATGGAATTTTTCCACATTTTAAATAAATCAGCGAAGCATTGTTTTTAAGATTAAAAAATGTAAAAGTTAAGTGCTTCTTGGCAGGATATTTAGCAAAGATCTTCACTAAATTTCAAGTGGACAGTGTGCAAACAAGGCATAGACAGTCAAGAGACAAACTGGCCAGCTGATCACACGAGAAATGTCAGGAAAGAAAACGAAATGTGTATGTTACAGCACCCACAGCTGTCGCTCTGAGATAACTGTGACATTAAGTGTGTGTCGCAGTAACACAAACTAGTGGCCCGCGGACAATGTTTCCTTGATTAAATCAGCATTCAAGGTATTACAAGAGCCTGCAAAGCAAGCCTCTGAACCCTTTATAGTCTACTTAATAATAAAAGCAACGGAAAATAAATAAAAAAGTGGGAAAAACATAAACTTCCATTATATATTTGGTAACGCATCACCAGGCAGAGTTAAAGCCAACCAACTCAAACCAAAATGGTTGAGCAGGCTGTGTGATGTTAGAAGGAGGACACTCCATTTGTATAACGGTCACAATAGCCGTGCCTTTTATTTACAGTCTGAGGAGAGGAAGAAAAAGAGGAATGAAACAAAAAAACGAGTGGAAAATGTCAAGAGTAAGGAAAAGTCGACAATGCACGCCTCCGGATTACACAGAGTCCTTGCTCATTTCCACTGTTCGTCTTGTCAATTGCCCTTGTTAAAGTTTTCTCCCAGAAGATAACGGCACCTTAGGCGCGCTCGAGTCTATCCAAGGTTGCGCTAAAGTCACCGTGAGGCCCGGGCAGCAATGGGCGTGAGCTTCATTGTTAATGGCAAAGAAGACACACGACTGGAACAAAAACACGACAATGTTTTTTTGGCCGTTGGGATCGCCGAATTTGCCAGTGAAAGTGCTCGGGACCGTAAAACTAACAGCACCATCTCCTATAGGCGCAAACGACGCGCTGGTGAATCAGCAACAAATAGGTTAAGTAATGTGACGTTTGTGCACTGGAGAGAACAACATGAAAAGCAGTAATGTACCAGCAAGCCTCTTTGAACTATACCATCCTGCGCCATCACTGGTGTCAATGCATGGGTGAGAAAAATGTAAAAAAATATATTTAACATACAAACTTTTCACTTCTCACTTCCATTCAAGTTCTCGAAACACATTTCATGGACTATATATATTAGTTTAAGTTTTATTCCGTGACATGCGTGCAAGCTCACAGACAGCATGTGCAAGGGAGAGCAGTGAAATTGTTACGATCTTGGACTTTGACTAATTTCCCCACTCCCAAACACGTGAGAGAGGACGGTGTGAAAGGCTGTGGTGTCATTCAGAAATATAGCAAGGCCATACATCAGCAGAGTGGGAGGCGGCGGGGAAGGGGGGAGATTTTAAAATTGAATTGTAAATTTTGGAACAACCACTCTGCACTATATTCAGTGGAGGGATGTTGTGGTTGAGGAGCTCACGGATGACGCTTTTATGCCTAGCAATGTATATCATGCACATATAGGTCCGTGCGTAAAATTCCCGTCACGTCTGCAACGCTGCTTGAGAGACGCTCGAAAGCACCGATGCACCCCGCTAACTTGGCGGTGACGAGAATTAAATCTGACGCTTGAGCTATGCAGGGACTCAAAGTGATGCAACGGGTGCCGGCGGGTTACCTGGTTGAGTTGCCAGCAAACTCAAAACGTACATGGGTAGTTAGCCAAAGTTAAAATAAAGTTAAAATATCTTTGGCTAACTTTCTCAGCTCACTGTGGCATTTTCAGGCACAGCATTAACTCGGCGAGCGATGAGCCCAGATCACCTTTTGAGCGTTCTAACTTTGGTGAAGGTGAGCACTTTGGTCATGGTCCCTCTCTCTGTCTCCGCTGTTCGACTCGTTACCGTGTGTGCGTGACCTTGCTGATGTTTGGACATGTCTCCATAACTTTTGTACACTGGTCCACTCCGTAAAATTGTATATATTATCAGATCATCATAGTCTCTGCTTACCTGCGCTTATTTTAACTCCCCTTGTTGGAACATCAACTGGTATGTTTTCCCCATTACCTAGGACGACCTGTCCAAACTACTTCAGTTCCCGCCTTCAAATTGTGATGTACAGTCTCGCTTTGTCACCAATCTCTTCGGTTATTCTTGTGCTGTCCACAGGATAGGTACCAGCCTTGTCTTGCACCATCGTTCAAACTCTACGGTTTTCCTCCTCATCTGCTGCATCGCTCGCCCAAATTTCTCATGCGTACGTCACAATCGGTTCAACAAAAAAATAAACCCATTACCTCAAAGGCTAGCGTGAATTTCGCGGCCCTACCAACACCTTTGTCTTTCCGCAGGTTCTCTCGTCACGAACAACGCTGCAAAGCATCGCTCGCCCAACACGCGGCGAGGTTTCGAGAGTCCACAAGGAACATACAGAGGGGCAGGTGAGCAGGCTGACGACGGGGAGGGAGCAGCCGCACCCCTGCCCTCGCTGCTCCTTCGTACCTGTTCCTCGGTGAACTGCTGCCACCGCACGAGACTCTCCTGCAGGAGGCGCCAGCGATCTTCTGTCCAGCGGCACACGGCCGCCCAGCGCTCCCCCAGGGACTGCCCCGGGGACAGGAGAGCAACGCGCACGCACGCACACAAAGACAAAGAACCCCCGTAGAGCCTTAGCGGACTGTCGGGGCAAGTGCTGTTAGCGAGTAGCACCTATGAAGTCCGGCACGGCACACGAGGGGGTGGGTGGCCAGCAACGCGCCCATCCGCCTCTGTCTCCCCAGTGGCGATGTTTACACATCGCACTGGGTACTCATTTGAGGTTGAGTCGCCCTAGGGGAGGCCCAAGACCGGTTCAGATCATCGTCACCGGTGTTGGCTGTGAGCGGGAATTGATCTCGGGTGGCTACACTACCGCTCCTCACACATGAACACAAAAGCCAAAGATCCCCATATAGCCTGAACAGACTGTTGGGGCAAGTGACGCTAGCGAGCACCAATGAAGGCTGGCATGGCACATGAGGGGGTGGGTGGCCAACACCACACTCGGCCGCATTTGTCTCCCCAGTGATGATGTTTACACACCACACGAGGTACTCATTAGAGGCTGAGACCTAGGGGAGGGGTTCGTAGCGCAGTGCGCCAACCGCTCGCTCCACTACCGCTCCCCACACGCACCCACGCGCACACGCCAGAGACAAATTCATACGACGTGGTGAGCAGTCAACCGTTTGATCAATAATTCACTCAAGGAATTGATAAATACAAAATATGTCATTGAACCATCACACCAATATAAAAGTGATTTCCTGCATAAATGAGCATTGAGGCAGTGCTCAACTTCTGTTTATATCCGTGAGCCAGTGGTGAAATTTCCACATTCCTATGCCGGGGGCGATTGTAACCACAGGACAAGCACTGGTGACTTCACCACAAAGTGGTACCCCCCTTTTTTATTGACCCCAGAGTGATGATTGGCCGAGTCAAACCCCAACTAGGATTTGAACTCGCAACCTTCCGATTGCAAGCCGCTCATCGTACCTCTAAAGCCACCTGGTCGGATAATATTTCAGCAGACACAAGAATCAAAATGACCCGAATTATTAATTAGCTATTATGAGGCCAGTCGATGAGCCTTTGGGGAGTCTGGGCTGCGAAAAGCCAGAAATCTGAGGCTTTGTGTCTAAATGGGGCAGAGTGGCGGACGAATTAGCCAGACATGGACAGGGCCAGCCAGACTGCGAACAACGGAGTCTGGGCTGCGAGCCACCACACAAGAGTCCAGGCGGAGAGCCACAGAGCGGCCCTTGGTGGTAGAGATACGGGGGAGCTGGTTGCAGAGAGGAGGGAGGCGGGCGCTGAATGTTCGGGCACCTGCAGTTGGGCCTCGAGGGCGGCTGTTGCGTTCTCTCCCGAGTTCTCATCCACGACCACCACCATGTGCGTGAGAGAGTTCACACGCACCTGCTCCTGCTCCAGGTCCGACTGCAAGGACTGCGGGCGCACGTTCGAATCGGTCAGTTCACTTCGTCGTAAGCAACACCTACAAGCCGTTCAGTGCTGCCGCGATGTTATATATATAGACGAGTGGATTTGTTTTACTTCTGATTACCCGCAAGCTCGGAAGCTGCCACGGTAAATGTCACGACGTGGTTCCCAACAACACGCGGTACAACAGGAAAAAAACAGCCAGAGAGCTAATGCTCAGTTGCAAAGTTCCATCATGCACACATTGGTTCGGTGGTCAGCATTGTCTTGCACATTTAAATCACAAGACACACAACTGGAAAGCCACCGACTAACAAACTGACGCGCTTGACTTGCTATTGGCGCAAGTAATAATAGATTAAGCATCCAACCCTAATTGTGAGGTTTTCCACTTTAAGACGTGCAACCTTACGTGTAAAAAGAAACCGCAGCCAAATATTTGCACATTAAATCATTGCCTGCAGATACAAAAGTATCATGATTTGTGCAATTGCCCCAAAAATGTAAATATGCTTGTAATAAAATAAAACCTTTTTGACGAAAGAAAGCACTCGAAGCCAAAAGATGTGCTTCATCTTCGAGCGAGTCAGGCAACCAGGGTATGAGACTCTTTTTGAATGCAAGTGAGCATCGCTTTCTCTTGAGCTCAAGAGTTGATAATTTATAGCTTTGAATTGGCAGGTGCAATAATGGCTCACGCCACTCCATAAAAGTGTAGCCTCTTTGCTGCTCTGATGTCATTATTGTTCTCAGTTGCTAGTTGCAGTGGGCCTATCCTCTCCAATAAAAATAGTTATGCAGATACAAACACATTTGCCGAAATTAATGTGCTCAGAAAGGTCCTGTTAGCGAGCACTTATTAAGCCCATAATCATACATGAGGTATTCGTGGTGGAAACCATGACACCGATGACAGATACTAATCTTTTACTGAGCTTACCTAAAGGAGTTGCATCACAATATCGCACTCCAATTGAGGCTGGTGATTTGCATGATCATAGATTAAACTTAAACAACCAGGCATTTGTAGTGCATATCACAATTCACCACGGTAATTTGATTTATTATTATTATTATTATGTATCACACTTGCTAAGCACAGGGCTCAATAAGCCAATCGTTCAGCAACAAACAACACTCCGGAAGGTCGAATTAATTAAGAGTTAAGGCGTTTCCTGACACGAACAACGGTTATAATAGTTCGGGGAAGAGAGGCGATGAGAGGGAAATTCCGAATTCGAGAAGCGACGCGCGCACAAAGAAAAAAAAACACACTCGCGTTCTTTTCTCTGACAGCCGTGTCGAATGCCAAAAGGTGGTTCTACTCTAGGGACCCGAGAATAGCAGCCAGGAGGCCGGGATGCCCTCGACACGGCCGAGCAGGTCGTGATCACAGCCAGAGGCTCTTTCGCTCCGCTGACAGTGAGATTAACCCTTTGCCGTTCCGAGGTGGCTGCAAGATGCAGGGTGGCTGGCGTCCCCGTTCACCGTCGAATCTCGGAACGCACAAGCGGCTCAGCGTCAATTTTATTTAGAGGGGCATGGTAGCGCCGCTGGTTTTAAAGACGTTGCGCTCAACGTAGAGCGCCGTGGCGCCACGCTCTACGATAGTTGGCGCCAAACTGTGCCACGCGCCCTCCCGCGTACCGATGCAGTTATTTTAGTTTTTCTTTCGGAAGAAAAAACGATGACGTACACGCACATCTTCGGAACGGGAAAGGGTTAAAGTGTCACAGGAAGGAGGTTGGTGGCGGTGGCGCTCACTTTGTGCTCTTCGATCTGCGCCTTCACGGAGTCGAGCTCGGGCCCAATGGGGTGGGCGTCGAGCTTGCGGATCCTCTCCTCCGTGCGGCTCAGCCAGTCCGCCAGCTCCGTCAGCTGCCTCTGCTGCAGCGCCATTAACACCTCGTGCAGCCTGGCACGCGGCAAACGCGACACGCACGTGACAACACAAGTACGTATAATCAACGCGGTATGCAGATACGGTGTAATTAAAACAAGTGGGAATTGGAGATTTTCCACCCTTAAGAAATAATTTCCACTGCTACGGTTGCCTTGTGATGGAACATAAAAGACCCACCCACTTATATATTTGATTTTAAATTACAAGAGACATGCATCACGTACAATTTTTAGCCAGCACGGAGACAAATATGGCCCAGGAATGTGCAACTTGTGCTGGTAACTCAAGTCGATGCCGCATGTTTTGCACACCCGATGTGCAGCACACTGAGAATGGAGATAATTAATTTAGAATCTCTCCTCCTTTCACAGCAAATGATACATTTTGTAATGCGTATATGCAGGATTCATGTGACCTTTACAAAGCACAACCTTATGTGTAGATAAAGTAACGTTGGAAAGATTTCAATGCGTAGTCATTTAAGTTTTTAGATTTTGCAGTTTGCTTCGATGCAACCGAAAGGTGGATTTTAATGCAAATTCGTATGCGTGATTAATTCGCAATCTCAGGGGGCTATGGTGATTTTGATATATTCTGGCCAAGCCTGTGTGTGTGGATATATATCTTGACATTGTTAGCTTCATTGCTCGATTTCAGGCGTTGCAATTGCAGCCAAGGTCATTGACTTAGAGACATCAGCAGGTTCATAAATTTAGTCACAAGACATGCCAACCCTCTGTGACTTGCTGTAATTTCCACAGCAGCCACCAGTCATTAAGTTACAAAAAGTTGTGGCTGCACTTGTGTTGGTCTCAAACTCACGGTGTTAAAATAAAGGGTTATATACACAATATATATGGGGGGGGGGGGGGGAAGGGCATACGAGCCCCTTTATAAAATAAAAAAAAAATTGGCTGGTACCTTTTAATATCGCAGTTTCATGTAGGTGTATAAATGAACAGTTTTAATGAGACGCAAAAAAAGAGTCGCATCAATTTAAAGCCGTGGCTATTTTCACGCCGGGTGTTTGACGCATGAGCATGCTCGCAATGTGAGCTGTTCCCCCACATCCCTCGCTAAATAAAGGAGTCGGGGTGAGCCTGCGCACCCTTTTAACATCTCGTTTTCAAAATTCTTAAACCGTGTGTTCAGACTAATGACTAAGTAAGAGGTCCCCTTTGCCATCGTGATAACGCGACCATTTTAATTATGGCTGGGTGGAGGTAATATAGTCCATGACCAAATCAACCGGAATGCGCCCAATCTCGTCAAGGTGCAGAAACTAAGCAAGCGTGAGTCGGTTTAACATGTGGATGGGTGACCACACCGCCATGCACACACGGGTGGTATAGGCTGCCGTGGGGCTACATGATGGGCAGCAGAGAGCAGTTAGGCAAATTCAATTGCTGTACTGTAATATTCTCCCAATGTCTGTGCTTCCCACTTTCACCAGCGTTCTGAATTATGGCCAAATAATTCCCACCACTAATTCGGCATGGGGAGGCCCTCGTCCAGCAGTAGATTAACAACGGGGTTGTGGACATGAACGTGAGGTTATCACATTGTAAATTCATCCACGGACACAAGACACGTAGACACATTACTTGTAAAAAATAAAAAAAGAACCGCCGTGGAATTAAGCGCCTGGTGGTGACGTAGGGCGCTGCGTGAACATCCCCTTCTCGGGAGCGTGGATCGAGATGATTTCACTGAACCCGCAACTCAGGAAAATGCACACAACCTCCAAGCCATGGAGCACAAAGCCACTCCTTAACAGCAGAGTGCGAATTTTACATAGCCCACACGTTGGCAATGCCATTACTGTCACCGCACTGACATACGGCTACCCGTTATTTATGTCCCTGCGTCACGGCAGCGGGCACTGAGATTATTGCGGGAACTTTGCTGCAAAGGACTTGGACCACACGTGACTGATATAATTTAAACGGGGCTTGCAATCGATACATATACAGTATATACGGATTTAAGACTAAGTCAATATAAAGCAGAGGTCGCAAACGAGTTTTGATGCCTTACCCGTACCCGGGCGCACCAGGGTCGCAAACGGGTACCCGTACCCGTACCCGGCCGGGTACGGGTAGCCGGGTATCGGGTAGGGTACGGGTATCGGATACCCGATTGCGACCTCTGATATAAAGTCACCAAATCTCGTCAGATCGCGCAAGCTGATCAGGGTTGAGCCTCGCTTGTTACTTGGATAGGTGACCCGCAGCAGCTGGGCTTGCCAGATGTTGTAGGCATTGGGGACGTGGGGTGGCCAGGGGATGGCACTGCTGAGCGTTGCCACCGCGTACGCGTCAGAATCCCTCGTGGTCATTTGGATTCCTCCCAAAAATACCCAGCACTTGTTGACAGAATTGGTTAAACCGTGCCAATGCAGAAGACTCCCCCCCCCCACCCCCTTAAAAAACGCCTTGGGATTCCGTGAATCTTTCCTGGGTAAAATAGTTGGTCGGAGCAGTATATTTATTACTCTTAATATATTGAGTTTGTGGACAAAATTTCAGCTTTTGATACAAACGACAAAAGCAATATTCAGCCGAGCCTCGATAAGAGGAAGGGCAAAGGCATGAACACAACAATGGTAAATAAATGCTGACGTAAATAAATATTGGAACACCTCTAGCCTAAAGAGTGAACTTCAGCGCTGAAAACAATAAGTAGCAAAGGCATATTGTTGGCATAAGCCAGGGACCTTGGGCTAACCAGATGCTGCGCTGTGAACTAAAAAGCTTCTGCACTTCATCACGCCTGACATCCTGTCTTCATAAGATCTGCCCCATACACAATGGCCACAAAACAATGCTTCGGGATATGCCCACAAGTTACATGGTTACTTTTGAATTGAATTAGATCGCAACGTATTTAATTGCATGAACTGAAGACAAATATAGCGCTGCATGTGAAAAACGCAGGCTATTATGGAATGCTTTACGGCCAATCATTCATCACCATCATCATCATCGTCGTACTGCACAGGTTTCCAAGGTTGTGCTGGATAGCACGCTGGCGTGTTTTCAAGAGGTACTGTCTATTCAATTCAGTGAAGAAGCTCCCAACGTCAGCATTGGAACGCAGGACACCATGCACGAACAACACGTGGAACAACTAAAAAACACGTGAGAGACCGATCGTCGTCATCATCATCGTCGTTATCGTCACCATCGTCACCATCATCGTCATCACCATGATCATCGTCATCGTCATCGTCGTCGTCATCACCATCGTCACCATCGTTATCATAATATGCAGTCATATGTGCACTGTGTTCTGAACCTGTAGAATTGAATTCCGATTCCTGGCCAGGGCTAACAAGGCCGCCATGGTGGCGTGATGTTAACGACCTCGTCTGGTATACAGGAGGTTTGATCCCGACCCTGACGCCTGTAATATTTTGAGTTTGCATGTCTCTCTCCCCGTGGTGCCGTGGATTTTTCTCCGGGTCCTCCCGTTTTTCCCTCCACATTTAAAATCAACATGCGTTTAGAGTATTTGGCTGCTATTGATTTCCACGTCATACGCCACTTCGTTGAGCTATCAGTTGTGATAGCCAGGTCGCTTTCGAAAAAAAAAAGCTACGTAGCTCAGTGGGCCTTGCCTGGCGAAATAAAAAATTGTTCATAGTTTAGTTTGATTGACAAGTGACATCTGAACCGGTCCTGACCTAACCGCACCATCGCCTTCACAAACCTGCACTGACCACCAGCATGGTGAAATATGGTGAAATATGGTGAAATATGGTGAAATGTGGTGAAATATGGTGAAAACAACCGTGACGGCTGGTGGGTGGGGAACCCATGGCCCAGCAGTAGATTGACAAGAAGCTGTGCAGTATTACTATTATTATTATTTTGCACATAATATATAGAGAGAGATTTTTCGCTCGCATAAAGGAAGCATGTTTGATTCACGTGCTTGCAGATGATAATGGTCCTGTTGAAGACACTCGGCACAAACATTTCCCGAGGAGGGGGAAGCAATCTCATTTTCTCGTGCATTTCGAACATAGAATTCCCTTGGCTGTTGTGTCGTCAGGTGTCGTTCCTTTGTCATGTGGCGCCTGCTCGCCTTGGAAATCTTCACACGTCGGCGAGGGGGGTCGAAAGCAAAACATTACGGGGCGATTTAATTGTCGATACTTAATCTAGCTGGATTACTTACAATGAATCGCATTGCGGATGGCACGGTGATGAACAAACCCTGTACCTGAAGACTGAGTAAACCTTTTATAGATTTCAAATCGTACAGACAACACGGAAACAAGACCATCGGGTACGGCCTGATGAGACCGTCATGGAGAAGTGATGCTTGTGAGGAGCGCCTGAAGCGATAGCAGCATCACAAGGAGGTCAGGCGGCCATCCCCGACGCCTGGCTACCTTTGTTTTCCAAATGCTGATCATGATACACCACGGTTGGTTCTTGTGTTTTGTTTTTTCCGGGTGCACGCAATGCCGAAACATCTATAATGTCACAGGTAAAGGTCGACTTAGCTTTGTGAGTGACCAAAAAAAACATACTCTCCCATTCGAGGCAAGATAAAGAGTTGGGCGAATACAAACATATTTTCGGGACGTTTTTAATCCACTGCTGGATGAAGGCATTTCAACACGGTGTTAGTTATGTGGGTTGTATGACCATACATCACCATGCTGGTCCATCTGGGTTGGTGAAAAGGGTGGCTGGAGGTGGGAGTGTTGAACCGGCTCAGGTATCACTCGCCACTGACCACTGCTGTGAGCCGTGCTAGGAATTGAACTCAGGTTGCCAGGTTCATTGTGGAGTGCGCTAACCACTGTGCTACTGTTCAACCCTATTTTTTTTTACTATGATTATTCTTGGGTTCTTTCGGTAAAGTCACATAGATAGAAAAAAAAAGTGAGCATACTGGCAGTCTATAATGTAGACTTAATCTGGTTCATTCAGTAATAAAAAATAAACACAAAAACCACGACGTTTCAATCGCAACACAAGCGTTCGTCATCAAGAAAAGAAGGGTTAGCCTCTAAAGGCAAACTTTTATAAAGGTTTAGAGATGGGCGTAGCCCAAGTGTGTCAGCAGCATGGGCGGGGCACCTAATGTTAATATGGGAGGAAGCAACGACAACGCAGTGGGTCTACACCAATCAAAGGGCTGCCAGACAATCATTGTACCGAGCTCCACACACCCACACTGCTGACGGTGAAGGTTGACAAGAAAACACAAATCAAGTCATGACCCAAAGTGATTGATGACATCTTTCCAATGACTGCTGAGTTTGTAACCATCCTCTCGATTGAAATTGTGTCTGTATATATGGATGACTTCATGAACAAATCTTTGTTGATAGCCAGTAGGCTTGCAAAGTACCATCGTCTTAGAGAAATCTAATTCGTGTGAGCCAGCCGCATTAAAATAATGATCAGCCACGGCAGAAGTATTGGTCCTACCGTGTTTCAAATCTGCCTTGTGCTCACGGACACGGTCCGAGACATGTCGTTTAGTTTCCCCAATGTAACTGCTGGCCGCAGGTACAGCTTAGTTTTTAGACGCCGGGATATTGCATTTCAGGAATCTTGTCCTTCACAGATGGGAGCAGATCACAAATTTTATGCACTGTGTTAAATCAGACCTGGATTTTGTGTTTGTTCATGATTTGGGAAATCTTTTGGTTACCCATGCTATGTTTGGCAAGGTTATGGATTTGATTGGATCCTCAGATTTTTTTTTATTTCTATCTACGTGACTTTACCAAAAGAACCAAAGAATATGAATTCCTGCAGTCACGAAAGTTTTAAGTTCAAATTAATTATAGGTATTGCGAATAAAAATGAGAAATCATCAATGAAACAGGCCAAACATCCCCATGCAGGACCCTCCAGCAAAAGAGTCTAAGACTCAGTGAGACTTGCCTAGGTAAACAAAAAACAATAATTTGGTAGTAATTTAAATTATGTCGGTGTGAGCATCAGTTCCTGTTTCGATAATAATTGTGTTTCCTTCGCGATTGCATTAACACAAATACAGCGAAAATGTATACTCTGTACATAATGCAATAAACATGATTATTCTGAGCAATGTTTGCTGTTGGCTAGATTGACTTCCAACCTCATTAAGAGTAAATATATAGTGCTTTAGCCTAATCTCCCTCTCTCTGTCCAGCATTTTGTAATTATTCAACAAGCACCACAGGCAGCTGGCATCAATCCAAAACGACGGTTAGGGGAGCACAATTAGTTTTTCCTCAATTGCATAAGAAACCTTTCATTTTCTTAATTCGCCAATTGCAAAAAATATTCACCAAAGCTCTGCCACGTAATGCGATCTCTAGAAAATAACAAAGCGTCATACGAAGCAGGCCGCAGCCTCTGAGGGCGCTCGCGTGGACGCGCGCACACGGCAACGATCCCAGAAGCTAAGCGGGGATTAAGCCTGGGTGACTCTTGCATGGGCGACCACAACGGATAGCACGTATTAAAGGATGTGGGGCTATGTTCTGGGCATAAGGAAGAACACTGTGTGTTTAGTTTGTTGTCCTTCCCCCTCGCACCTCCGATAAGCACGGTCGGTGACGTACGGTGCGCGAAAGAAGTTCCCACAGCTATGCACCACGTCTTCACGAACCCGCGATGTCGAGCGTTGTGAACCGCGGTCGAAACATCATCACAAACCGCATTGCGTTGGGAGGCCCCCGTTCAGCAGCAGATCGACAAGGGGCTGTACGCACACGCGCACACGCGCACACACACACACACGCGCGAGGACTCACCGCGACTGGCGGTCCATGCTGGCGACGCGGAGGCTCTCCCAGCGTGAGTTCAACAGGTTCATCTGCTCGCGCACCTCGCTCTCCTCGTCCTCGCCCAGCTTGCCCTCGGCCAGCAGCTGGTTGCCCGCGTGCAGCACGTTACCCACGCTGCTCTGGTGCGACGTCAGCTCCAGCATGAAGCCCTGGGCACGCGCGGAGGGCGGGCGGGCAGGCGCCGAGGATTAATGCGTGGGGAGTGGAGGGCCCGCGTCCGTTCGGGTTACATTGATGCACCGCGCGTAGAGAAACCGCATCAACCGTAATTCTTTTAAACGCAATAACACCTCCGCTCGCACATTGTACACGCCACTGTTGGCAGAAGGGACGCCACCCGACGGGCCTCTAGAGAGCTGTTTCGATGGTTATTTTGGCCTACTCTTCCACGCTGGTGAGACTTTTTTGCAATGGGCTGGAGTGCACTCGCACTTTGCCCCACTGCGAGTGATCAGCCGATAGCCTAACTATGGTGTTGTACCCATTCATACCGATGGGTGGAGAGAGGCTGGGGGTATTTAAGAAACTCGTACCTCTGGATTGGAAGTCCAGTGTGCTAACCGTTGCAGCACGGCAGCATAACGTTGCAAAAATAAATATAAACGTGCAAGACAAGAACACTAATTCCAATCTCTTTGTCAATTCACTGCTGGATGAATGCCTCCCTGTGCCGTGTGGGTCACCAGGGTTGTCGGGATACACTTCGCCATACTGGTCAGCGAGGACTCGTGAAGGGCTGACCAAGAACCGGATAAGATAATCTCTTGCCACTAACGTTAGCCGTGACCGGGAATGGGACTTACGTCTCCGTCACAGCTCAACCCGCATATCACACACATGACCTATGTGCATGACTTACAAACATTACTCAAACCATCCTCTCCTGCCATGTATAAGCCTCTCTCCATGTTAAACCTCAACAAAAAGATCGGTCGGTCACAATGTCGAAATGTCCCTTTCCTCTCGGGGACACGAAGAGAAATCCCTGGTATCATTATGAATTCAAATAATCACATGCAGTAATCACACTGCATTACATAATACAATGTTAACTCATGAAACATGTAACATTGACGCATTCAACCACCCATACTTATAGAGTATTACCAAATGTACTTTAAATACACATTCATAACACAATACATGAAAGTCGATATATTACAGGACAAACATTTAATAGACAATGCGCACGTTGGTGATGTTTTTTTCAGGGCAGTATATAACGCGAGGCAAACGCGCACTCAGCACTTAACAGACATAACAAAATAAAATACTTCATGGTGCGCAATAAATATTTATATAAAACACATGAACAACTTCTAAACATAAAAAATGCATAGCGTGCAAAGTACCCAATTTATGCAGAAATACGTGTGAATAAAAAGAACACTTTTACTGAAGGGGTAATTTAAGCCTGCTACATATACCGAGAACACAGCTCAAGCGAAACTATAACCATTTGCATACAATGTTCATTCTAATTTGCAATCTTCCAAATTTAATCACATTGCTAATGTTTTGTTTAACAACTCTCACCAGGGGTGCCTTAATAATGTGGCTCCTCACCAATTTCTCACGATTAGAGAAATAAAACGAGGTGGGGGCGGGTGGGCGGGGGGGGGCATTGAATTGACACCACAAATCAGTGGCATTGGGGCAAGGAGGGAGTCATGAACCGCAGCCTTTGGTTTCAAAGCATCATCACCAGTCGGCGTCGTTAGGTGCCAAACGACGCCAACTAGGCCCATCGCGAAGGGGGCCTGTTTTCACGCCGTGGTGCCGGACTAACCGGACATTTGAAAAATACGAAGAGGTCACCTCCAGCGCTTTAACCTCGCACAACCACTGGAACCAAAAGGGATTTGTTGAGATGGCCTTTAGAACATGCCGCTGAGAAAAGTGTACCGCAGTCTTCCGCTTTGCCACTGCGCAAGAGAACGATCTGCAATGAGCCCCCACCACCATCACCACCACCACCACCGCCAAACCACCAACCACGCCGACACCCTTAGAGGACAACGCCATTACTCTAAATCGTTGGGTAATGGAGGCCAGCAGGGTGCTGAGCAAAAACGGATGAACACCGAAGAGCAGGAGCCATGGGACACCGTCTTGATGGAATGGAGGAATAGAATAGGTGTGATTGCCGACTAAGTTGGGGGGGCGAGGGAGGGTGGGGAGGCGGTGACACAGGGAGACGGTCGACATGTTATGCCGACACGGTCGGCGCATCCCGCGCAGTTCGCGCGGGCGGCCAAGGCGTGTCGGAGCGGGGACGAGCGTCGCCAAATCGTTCCCTCGTTTCAATCCCCAGTTGGCCGCAACAATTAAGGTCGCGTCGCGGTCGACGTTACTGCCGTGGGATGCGCGCCACTCCCCCGGGTGTTGGTCGCGCTCTTTGGGGGTTACAGGCCTACGCCGTGTTGGTTTGACGATTCGGGAAAAAAAGTAACCTGACGGAAAAGTCCGACGACGATTAAATTGCAGTATAAAAGGCAATGGGTAAAGGTGCAGGCGTGCAATTGCTTGCTCACGCCATTGCCGGCGGAAGGGCCTCCACTAGAGGCAGCTTTTACGAGCCTCGAATGGGTACCTGTGTAAACATCGCCACGACGGAGACAAAGGCGGCCGAGCGTGGTGCAGGCCACCCTCGTGTGCCGTGCCGGCCTTCATAGGTGCTACTCGCGAACAGCAATCGCCCAAACAGTCTGCTAAGGCTATGCGGGGGATCTATTTATTTGCCTTTTCTGCAGCAGGATGCACCCCAGTGACATTTAACATTGGGCGACAGAGGCCGTGGGCAATGCCCGCTAGCAGAGATTATTGCCGCGTTTAGTCTGCCGCTGCTGCCGCATCACACGTTAGTGGGGGGGCGGTCCAAGTCGAACTGCCAGTGGATAATCCGCTTTGCCATCTCAGGAACTCGGCATCAATCACAAGGCTCAATGGCGGTGTCAAAAACGGGGCCACTGTCTAAGTTGCTTCCAAATGCCGGTTAATGCGGCTTCACGCTTAGAGGCGGCACTCACGCACAAAGTGAATGGCGCGTCGGGAAGAAGAGCGCTCGTGAAAGGCCGCCACAAACTTCGCAACCGTTTTTGCGGTTGCCCTGTACGACTCTCTGACGCGCTTCCGGATCGCGCGCTCCTGAAGCGGCGCTGCCATGCATCACGCACATCGGAAGAGGCAAACTTCCCAAACACTGAAGCGCGTTAGTGCTTCTCGCGAGCGACCTACGGACGGCCGGCACGGCACACGAGGAGGTCGGTGGCCAGCATCACGCTCGGCTGCCTTTGTTTCCACCAGTGGCGATGTTCACACACTGCACTGGGTACTCATTTGAGGCTGAGTCGACCTAGGGAAGGCCAAGGACCGGTTAAGATAATCCTCACTGGGGTTGGCCGTGAGCACGGCTCGAATACAGGGTCGCTGGGTGCGTAGCGCTGCACGCTGACCGCTGCACTGCCGCTACCCCTACACGCATGCACAAAAACAAAGATCCCCCGTATAGTCTATAGACCGCTAGGGTAAGTGCTGTTAGCGAGCACCGATGCAGGCCGGCACGGAACGTATGAATGTATGTATGTGTGTTGAACATATTTTGCACCACATGTAGCCCGCAGTGGTAATCAGAGGTGTAGAGGAAGGAAAATAAACTAAACACAAAAAACAGTTCTATAGAAATGAGGTTTCAATCTAGATGATTTAAAATTGCATAGCTCCAGTGGCTTCCTAACATCGGAAAGAAGAGCGTTCCAGACGACCACAGAAGCGCATTTGAAAGCACGCAATGCGGTTAACCGTTTGTGTTCGATGGCCAGCCAAAAGCCGCTGCAAGGATGACTGGAATTCGCGTGATGGTTAACGCCCCTTGACGACATCGCCAAGGTACACGCCACACCAGGTGCTCATTTGAGACCGAGTCGCACGCGCAGATGTGCAGACGCACACACGCACGCACACACACACACACCTCGTGCGCGTGGAACTGCTCCTTGACCTCCTCGACGTCGGCCGAGATGTCGGGCTGGCCCTGCAGGGTGTCCTCGGCGGAGAGCAGCCAGGTGAGCACCTCCTCCAGGGCGCCCTGGTAGCTCTCGAGGTCCACCTCTCCCTCCAGCTCCGTGATGGTGCTGGGCGTCTCGGGCCGCGAGCTCGTGTTCTCCTCCTCCTCTGACGTCACCATCTGCACCTCGCGGCGGCGCGGCGAGCAAAACGGCGAGAGGGTTAAAGGTGCGGAAATAACGACGGCGGTAAGAGAGGGGGTGGAGCGGGCTGGTGGGGAGGGGGGGAATAAACTCGAAAACAAAACAGCGAAAAGTGAAAATGCATAGGTGCGATCGCGGCTGTGCCGTACAGCTCTCCGGCGTGTTTGCGAGATTGTGCTGGCGTGCTTAATCGAAATGATGTCCGACGTTTCGCTCCGCATGCTGGGTTGGAGCTTCTTCATAAACTGAATTCATGTTCTGTCAGGAACCGAATTCAATCATCTCCCCTTCATGGCCCATCGGTATCGTGCCAGGATACACAACCATATTTGCGGCAGCATCGATGTCTCAAGCGCATCGCGAGCAGGCCAGCTCAATAACATCTCCGCCGAATCCCAGCCTCACCCTGAGCATCGGCTCCTTGAAGCACGCCACGTATAGAGCCTCACTCGGGCCGCCATCAAAACCTTGACAATGTCAGGCAAGGCAACTGTCATTTGGCATCATTTACCCGCATGGCCCGGTAAAAAAAGAAAAAATGACCAAAGAAGTTTAAATGAAAATCGCAATTGAGAATGTGTGCCAAATTTTTAAATGACAAAACATGAATGATAAAGATCAAGAAGAAGCTAGTCCTGATGTTTTTTTTGTGTCAGGGTTTTACATTTGAATTGCATCAGCAGTCTTCGTATCTTTATTGTGGTTTCACTGAAGGGAGAGTACCATGGAGGTGACGAGAGCACATCTTTGGCCTGGACGAGCAACTTAATCCCCTACACAAAATCACACGGGCTGTAAACCTGGCTTCGAGTCGTGATTCGGAGTCTGCTGAACAGCGAGCAGCGTTCACAAGCAGGTGTAACAGTCTCTTTAAAAATCAGTGTTTGGCAGGACATCCTGAATTTTACAAGAGACCACTCGCCACTGCGGCAGTCGGCGTGTGCGACACTTAAATCATTGCAGCCCACATCAACGCGATGTAGAAAATTCCACAAGGATTCTATTAATACAAATTTACAAAGAACAATAGCAACTTTTTTTTAAATATGTGCTTGAGTAGGCAAAACATTACATTGTTGCAATGCTTAGTGTCGGTGTTGTCTTGTTAATTTTAAGTGCTACTCAGGGATGAATGGTTCACAATGGCCAAACAAAATAAGGTCACGGTGGTTTGATCATGGGTTCAAGTGAGCAGAAAGCCTTTAGAGCTTAAGCCTCTTATTCTTTTGGACTTCCACAGAGACCTCAACCGTTCTGATTCCCCTTTTCCCATTCTCTGTGCTATCCAAAGACCCCTGAGCACAGAGCCTGATCGTTAAACTCCCGGGCTGAAGCAAATTCGTTTCATTGAGGGAATTGGATTGTGCTAAGTCAAAGACCAAGCCTTGCCCACTGCACCCCAAGTGAATGAGCTATTCCTGACTCCGGAATACCAGAGCGTTACGCGAGCAGATCTAGTGTACGATACACGGCGCTTACGTGCCAATATGACATCCACCAGTTATCCTCCAAGCCAGACACTGACCAACACAGATCAAGTAAATCGTGACTCTAAGCCGACAATTTTATTTTGCATTTGAGGACAAGAGTTCCGATGAACGTGTATATTAAAAGGGAAGTTACATATACAAGTTAGTGGCATGGAAAACAAGCCCAAGTATATGTTTTGTTTTCCTGATCAATGCAGTTCCTGGTAAGCAGCAAGTGTTGAAAGAAAACATCTCATGGATAACATGAAGCCACGTCATTGGAACAACTTACGAGGGATGAGAGATCACATGAATTACGGAGTGGAGACAAAAAGGGAAAATAAGCAGAGGATGGACAGCGGAAGACACGGCAACGGAGAGATAATAAGTAATATTTAAAAATACTTTTTTTTAAACACGCTTTAACGAAATGTACCGTACTCGTAATGGCAGAACTGCACAAATCCACGAAGTGGCCGCAAAGCTTGCCATAACGTAAGGGGCCGTGGTGATTTACAGCCAACGTGAGTTGAGCGTGGACAATAGACCCAAGCTGAAACATAACATATAAAAAAGAATGTTTAAAAAATATGTTTTTTAAAATAGAATATAGTAGTCATCAGTATGACATAAGTGTACTAAGTTTGCAATCGATACCACATTGGGAAGTGGGTTAAAATTGAGTTACAAGATTGGAGGATACGACAACAACAACAGAGTGAGTTAAATAAAAGCGTGTAAAAAGCAAAGAGTTTCGAGGCCACTATTGGACACGAACAACTAAATAAAGGAAGATATAGAAGGAAAATTCGTGGAGGTCCTTTGCCCAAGAGTGTAAAGTTACAGGCTAACAACAAAAACAACAACTGAGTATGTATGCCTCCATATACCTGCGCCGAACTCACTGGTCTAACTTATTCACTTGCTCCTAAAGTTAGAAACGTAGCACACGCAAGAATCGCTCTGTTGACTGTCTGGGCCACAGAGCTTCCTCTTACCAAGCACCATATGATTGGAACTCGTCAAATTTAAATATCAAACTGAGTACCTCTTTTCTGTGCACTTAGTTTTACACCTTTTATAAAACGGCGCAGAACGCTTTGCGCGTAGGTGCGATGGTCAGAAAATGGCACCACAAATCTGGAGAATGGTAGTGCAGCGGTAAGCGCGTTGCGGTACGAACCCGGTGACCCGAGTTCGATTCCCGGTCACGGCCAACATCAGTAACGATTATCTGAATCGGTCCTGGGCCTCCCCAAGGTCGACTCAGCCTAAAATGAGTACCTGGTGCAGTGTGTAAACATAGGCAATGGGGAGAGCGTGGTGCTAGTCACCCACTCCCTCGTGTGCCGTGCCGGCCTTAGTAGGTGCTCGCTAACAGCACTTGCCCCAACAGTCTGTAAAGGCTATATGGGGGATCTTTGTCTTTGTATCTTGGTCTATAAAATTGCACCACAAATCTGACAAACCTGAAATTGATTCCAGGCCACGGATAATATCGGTGGCAAGCAATATCTCAACTGGTTCTGGGTCACCCACTTCAGCAACCCACGCTGACCAGCATGGTGAAGTATGGTCAAAAAACTCCCGTGAACCGACACTGCATGGGGAGGCCATTATCCAGCAGTGGATTGACACATATCTGTGATGTATTATTATTTGTACCATGTTTTAAGTTTGTTTAGTTTTTTTGTAATCTTGTATTCACGACATATACAATGATCATTTACTGTGGTGTGCAATATTAATTATATAAACTATGGATTCAACTAAACTATGTTGATTTTAACAGGTAAGGACCACGAAGCAATATCGCTGTTTTTCAAAATTGACAAATGATAACTCAACAAAGTGGCCTATCACGTGGAAATGTATCGCAGCCAAATACTCTCAAAGGCATGATTCTACATGTGGAGAGAAAAACCAGAGAACCTGGAGAAAAAAATGCGTGACCACTGGGAGAGAGACACGCAAACTCCAACTATACAGCAGGCGTGAGGATCAGGATTGAACCCATGACCTCCTGTATACCAGGCGAGGTAGTTAACATGTCACCATGGCACCCTAACCATTACACCACGGCTGCATCCATTGGCAAAATATAAGCTGGGAAAAGGTCACTGGAGTCTTCCTTGTTGTTGAGCTTGCAACGTTAGTCAGTAACTTATTTTTGGCAAGATTACCGATTCCATACTTCTAGCTGTACATTTTTCGCGAGTCTGGGTGACAGGGGATTTAAAACAACCGCTGTGATAATAGTAACCACATGAGTAACGTTGTGTATGCTCCTAAGTAGGTGTTGGGTTTTTTACCTCAACATTTCGCAACTTTTAATAATCTATAAATTGCCTTCATTTAATCTCATCTGTAAATCCAGATTAAAACGATAAATCAACCTTATGGCGGGACCCCATGGTTCCGAATAAACGGAAGTAAAAATCTAAATGTATTTATTTATTTATTTGTGGCAACTCCGTCCCACCGCGCACATGAACGCCGCGACCCGCATGGCGCGGATCATTCTGTTGTCGTGTCGTCCGACGAATGCGCAGAAGAGCTGAACAAGCGAATTCACTCCATGCTCGGGTATGGGCACGTTGATTCTAAATGTGGAGGACGCGGAGAAAAATCCACTCAACCACAGAGAGAACATACAAACTCCAAATATACATGCGTCGGGGTCGGGATCAAACCCACGACCTCCTGCAAACCAGGAGAGGTAGTTAACATCTCAACACCATGGAATCCTATATCTACGTTGGTACATGTACAGTATATATATTTCTGTACCAACCTTGTAACTTTTACGTGGAACTCATAAATCACTGCCATCAACCGCAACAGAACATTAACAGGCCGATGTGAACATCTACTTCCCGGATGACAAATTAAAGGCGAGCCACGGTGCAATTGTGGCCATATCGTGAACCGCAGCGGTCTGCACTTCTGCTTTCAACGGAGGAGTCGCCAAATGACACAAACTCTCTCCAGGAGCCCTCTTGTGTCTAGCTGACCTCAACATCGGCATTTATCTCCTGAACGTATCGCCTTCATACGCAGGAATAGAACTGAAATCTTCGTAGGACCCCCTTGGAAATTAGTTGTGCATCTGTAAGACTTATTCCGGCGATATTATTGTGAGCACTGTAGAATTAATCATCGGTAAACCAATTATATTTGGCCAAATAATAGTGTGGAATTCCACCTTTGTGGAAGCAATGGTAGAAGCTCTACATCCTTGTGCCAGGAAGTTAATCTCTCCGCACGACAACCTAAACTGGTGGTACTAATCTTGATTTGAAGCTTTCGCCACTGCAGGAATCCATACTCTTTGGTTCTTTCGGTAAAGTCACGTAGGTAGAAAAATAATAGATCACGACGTTTTGATCGCAACACAAGCAATCGTCATCAGGTGATGACGACTGCTTGTGTTGCGATCAAAACGTCGTGATCTATTATTTTTCTACCTACGTGAATTTACCTAAAGAACCAAAGAGTATGGTGGTACTAAATTTATCAAGCGTGGAGAAATGATGGGCTGAGTCATCTCGCGACTGGAATTTGAATCCACAAATTTTCAATGGCGACTCAAGCGCTCGTCACTGTGCCATGTCGCCCGACTCGCCTCCCTCTGCGGTCAATATAACAAAAATTAAAAATCGAATGAATGTGTGGGGTTTGCGTTCACCCTCGTTTCGCTCATTATTATCCAGCAGCCAGCAGCCAGTAGTGGAGAGATCACGGCAGGAATGCCCTCCACAGTGAAAATCACGCGGCAAAACACAGAGCAACACAATCCCGAGCTAATTTGCGAAACAATTATCACAGCAGGTAGCCACGTGAATATAAGCAGGTGTTATGTACTTGTGAAGAACACAAACTCAAAAGTTGTGCCAAGCAGCAGGGACAAATGCGTGCACACATTCGACAACACACTTGGAGTCAAAGACTTCATTATGACCGGAAGAAAAGTCAGTGAGATTGAGTGGGGGGGACCCGTCACGAGAAAGCGTGATGGACCGTGGTGGGTGAAAATAACAAATGAGTGGAAGTCAAAGGAGGGGGGATGTGCCCAGAGAAGCATCTATCCAGGAGATGGGGTGATTAGGTGGATTTTAATATCCATCATATATATGACAAGTGGCCAAGAGCTTTGAAAGGCCTCCATACACCACTGGATAAATCCAGGTTAATCGTGATAAATTATACTTGTGTAGCTTTCATTGATTGACACAGGATTATCAACCAACACTACGTTACAATCAGAAATCCATTTTGGATTGACGTAGCTACGTTTTTTGTGTGATTAACAACAATAAAATTGTGCACTGAGAAATAAAAAATAGAGTGCGCTCCATTCATGAGACCTACGTAAGCTGCAAGAGCGAGAGACAATCAGGAGCTGACAAGCTGAAATTGTGGACATAACTCTGCAAACGATGTCTCTGGTCAATCAATGACTACATGGGTAGACTTGTCTGTGTGTGTACGTGTGTGTACTCAGCCTCAAATGAGTACCTGGTGCGGTGTGTAAACATCGCCACTGGGGAGAGAAAGGCGGTCGGGCGTGGTGCTGGCCACCCACCCCCTCGTGTGTGCCATTCTGGCCTGCATAGGTGTTCACTAACAGCACTTGCCCCTACAGTCTGTTAAGACTA
Organism: Lampetra fluviatilis; assembly: GCF_964198595.1. NCBI lineage: Eukaryota > Metazoa > Chordata > Hyperoartia > Petromyzontiformes > Petromyzontidae > Lampetra > Lampetra fluviatilis. The sequence goes on from NC_136324.1 coordinate 2,018,945, forward strand.
TACGGGGGATATTTGTATGTGTGCGTACGTGTCTGTGTGTGTGTATGTGTGCGCCATGGTCGACGTACTGTGATATGATCCCGGCATCCCGAGATCGATGCCTGCCCACGGCCAACTTCAGTGGTGATTATCTTAGCCGGTTCTGGGCCTCTCCAGGGGTGACTCTCGGCCCTAAATGATTAACTAGAAGAGTATTTAAAAAATCAGCGTTGGAGATACAAAGGCAGCCCAAGGCGTAGTCTCTGGCCATTCGCCCCCATTGTGTGCCATGCCAGCCTTCTGCTCCAACCGTCTGTTGCAGGCTAGAGGGGGATGTTTGTCTTCGCTGCATGTGCAAGTACGTGTGCTTCAGCAAGTCCAGAACATTGCCTCTGTACGACTCGAGCAGGTGGAATCACCGCCTCCAACCGCTCTCTCATCGCGTTTGCCTTTCGTGAGCCTTGTGATAATACCCGACGCAAACTGTAACACTGAGCGCATATTAATATGCTGACCGGCGGGGAATGGAGAGAACATATTTTAAATTATTCAATCCAAATGTTAAGATTCTGTTCAGTTATATTAGCGGTGGGGGGGGGGGTTGGAGTTTAATAAGCAGCAGAGCCATCCCCTTAAGTGAGTTTTCTATCAAACATCAAAGCCACCCATGAACATCATACACACCGTTGGCCAAACACACGCTATGCCACATGTGCTTTTAGCCGCAGTTACTTCGAATAATATTCAGCAAAGCAGTAGCTTCTATGCCAAAACGACATCAACTCATAAATGCTCTCAAATAATTTTGTCCACTTTTCATCAGCAGCTCCCACGTAAAACAAATTATCGCTCATTTTGACTTTGGGTAATATTACGTAATGATATTATTCACCGACTGGCCTAATGTTTCCCGTTTTTTTTCAATTTGCATTTTAATGGAACTTGACAAAATAGTGTGACAATATGCACACAAGACTTCGGGAATAAAACCGTAATGATAGTCTCCAGATGATAAGACGCTCCAGAAAGGAAAATGTTGACTCAACTTGTGTCACGATGCACCTCAAACTTCCGCTTAACATTTCTCGGGGGGAAAAAAGTGCATCATATTGAATATGGCCACTTAAGATACCAAAAAAAAAATGTTGCAACGAAATACGAACACGAGGAATAATACTTTAAAAAAATTAATTTTACATTCAGCTTGGGCTGTAAGGCAAGCACAGATTCTGCTCGCTGCTTATGTATGCCCCCAAAAAGACACATGTTTCTGCGGGATGGTATGCAGCAATGAGAGGAATTGTCATCGGTGACCAATTCCCAAGGGTGGCATAACCACAACTCATTGCTACACACCCTGTAACAGTTTCGAGATTTACTTTCAACAGGCTCAATTAATCTCTGCTAATGCCCAATAAAAAATAGAAACTCTCAGACATTGACCAAAATAGTATATACCGCAAATATATTATGACACTCTTGGTTACATTTGGTTATATTTTTGCCATTTTCAATATACTTTCACGGATGGTAACGCTTCATTTCCTCTTTTATAAATGGGAGGGATGCGTGCAGGTCAAGATAATGCATTGCAAGGGTAAATCAGTTGTAAAACGATTAGCACATTGCGCTAATAACCCATTGAACCCGCGTTTGCTTCCCGGCCATGATACTGGCGTGGCTAACTCCTGTAAATGATTCTTAATCATATATACACCCAGCTTAGTGCTGATGCATTTGTTACTGGGTTTACGTGGCTCCATGCTATCGCATGCCTTCATACATTATGCATATAGGCTGCTATTCATTTTCCCTTCAGTATATATATACACATTAACAATAATAGGGTCTCTGCATGCCATGTCAGTCACGGGGCTTGATAACCATACTTCACCAAGATGCTGAGAGTACAGGTTGGTAAGAACCGGGTCAGATGCCAGCCAACAATTATTTTAGCTGAGATCGGGAATCTAACTCAAATCCATGGGTGCAGAGCACAGTGTACAAACAGCTACACCATGGCAGTGAGTAACCAAGTCACAAATATTATTTGTTTGCATGTGTTATCTTGGATTACTTACAAAAAATGCATTCATGCTTTAAATTAAACGTATTTCAATAAACATGTTTTGAGCTGGCTTAACATCAGAATTAGTTTTTTAGACAAAGTATCCCATTTAAATATAATCCCATGAATTAAAGTAAAATGTGTGGGCATTGTATGAGTAACTGTTGTAGAATTTTATAGCTCACTGAATAAGAGCATATTGATAAACTAAGCTGGGTTTGTAAATGTCTATAACACTATGTAACACAATTTTTGTTCCTGGTGTAAAAGCCATAAGACAGAAAGTGAATGTATTATTTCTGTGTATACATTTGATGTACCGTACATCTGTCGTAAATTTGTTGATGGACTGGGCATACTCGACTTGGTATATTCCAACTGTTTAGAACCCCCCTGTGGTTAGACGCTCCGTTGGTTGAACCCATGACGTCACTTCCGGCCTGACAGTATAAATGGGAAGGCAGGGAGAATCGCCAGGCAGGAGCGAGTGGACACAGCCTCTGACCACCGCTGTAGGACAACGTTAAAACGTTATGCATAAAGTAGGTGGACAGGCGAAAACATAACTTTGGCAATAGCTCGTTTTGTGCAACTAAGCAATACATAAACAGCTTGATTTAAGACACGTCAAACACGCATCAGACTTATTGCTCCCAAATGTTCAGGCGTAGCTTATTTTTTGGTTCAAGGAAGCTGCGCCTACACCTGGGTAGTAAGTGTTATTGCATCTAGATTTGAAGCTTTCGTGACTGCAAGGATTCATACTCTAAGGTTTTGTACTTGGCCCTTCCCCCCTCTCCAACCATTATATAAACGGAGTGGTAGCTCCTGCAATCTCTCATTTACTTGATACAGCTGTCGTGGCTGTGACGGTTCCACCTGAAGACGGAAGCTTGTGTTGCCTCCGAAACGTCGTGATTTCTATTTTATTTTACTTTTATTAATTTAAATGTATTTACCTACGTGACTTTACCGAAAAAACCTAAGAATATGAATCCTTGCAGTCACGAAAGCTTCAAATCTAGAACAAAAGAGAAGACAAGTGTTCTCTTTTAGCCCCGCCCACCCCCCAACACGTTCCATTCATTGGCTACCACATTCAGATAAGCCCCTCCCCCCTCTCCCTTAACTTGTATTTAAGAGCTTGTCTCTTGGAATTTTGCCTCAATTGATACAGTAAATCTGGCTGTGACGGTCCCACCTGATGACGGAGACTTGTGTTGCCTCCGAAACGTGATTTATAATTTTATTTCTATTCATTTTTACCTACGTGACTTTACCGAAAACACCTAAGAGTATAGTGTTATTACAGGTAGGAACAACAGGTTCCACACTGCCCACCAGGGATTATTTGTCTGTCGTGCATATCTCCTATTGGTCTCCTATTGGGGCACGTGGTCGTGCAAGACCAGCCCCCCCCCTGTCGTGCAGGACGGAGGAACGCGTTTCGTAATCGCTTATGAAAAGTGATTTACAGTTTAATCGTAAATCTCAAAAACTGCTCGCTTCTAAATCTTTTGTAGTAATTGTTGTAGTACTTTAGTATAAATACATGTTAATTTTGATTCATATTGTTTTTTTCTGACTTTATGTGAACGAAAAGACACAAATTCGCCCGTTTTCTCATTGAAAATAGGTACATTTCAAAATATCACTGTCCTGGTCACAAAAGCAAAGTTTGTCAGGAATAATAGGCATTTTCTGTACTTTTGAGGCATAAGCAATTAGGAAATAACACTTACTACCCAGGAACTAAAAATAAAATTAGTTACACAGTGTAATTACAACCATCTGAAGCAATAAAAAAGTGTAAATTGATTTGGCATCTTCATGGCATAAAAATGCTCTTAAATCCCCGTTCAAACAGCGCAGCACACATCCAGGCAGTAATTTTCTCTTTGTAAAATCGCCAAAGCAATTTTCACTTTCTTGTCATTGCTGTGCCTGTTATGTCAGATAGATACACGTACTGATTGCCGAGAATAATTGTTACTTATAAACACTGCCGTTTGATGATATATCAAATATGACAAATATAACTTTTAGAAACATGCAATGTCTCTGACGAAGCGTCACCTCACCTACAATTTCCGTGTTTAGAATAACAAACACAAAAGCCTCCCTGAGATCTGAGCTCCTCCTGTTAGCAACCTGATGATGCTGCTGCACGTAATCTCCAGAGAAGCGTCGCACGCGGGTAAACATTGTGAGTTAGCTCCCCAACAACAACAGCACCTTGTGGTGCTGCTGAAGCAGTCATACATTCACAGCACGTTCGATTCAAGTGACACTTTTATTATTTGGCTTCATCAGCTGGAGGAGGGTTTACGACACACTCGTTAGGTCATGGCGTAAATGCTTTGACAAATGAAAAGGATACAAAAAATACTCGTAACTGATAGTCCACCAGGATTGCATGGGTTCACCTCGAGATGAGAACCACCTGGAAAAAAAGTCCTGCAGCGATGTCTTTCACGCTTCATTAAACTAAAACTGCATTGCATTTGCAACTCACAGTTGGGCACAAAGCACACCGAAGCGGGAAGACGGAGCGAATAATACAATAAAAATATTAAACAAAGGTTCAACCCCATGCCAATGTATCCTCGCTTCTTACCAACGCGTATCCAATTACGAATCAACATTTGCGCTGCATGTGGGCATGGCTGGCAGAGATTCACTCGAGCTGCAAGCCACAGATGTGGCCTGCGTTGCACAGCAACTGTTATGAATGTGGATTTTCACTTTTCCTGTGTTAGCAAAGATGTTTGGGAGGGGGGAGATTGTTTTGCAGTTGTTAAAATGTAAGTCAAAAACTCTAAAATAACTGAACAAAAACTTCCCCTCTATCTCGGAACATCTCACTTTGTCTTACGACTCTTTTTGTTCAAGAGGGCCCACCCCTCCCCACCCCTACATTGGGATGTTTGTTTACTGCAGTGGTGACAATCCATTGGGGTGGTGGAACGGAGCAGGAATTAGTTGTTTGGGGGCTGCCGTCACGTTCCTGACGAGCACCGCGTTCAGCGACAACGTGTAACAGCGAAGACAACTTTACCCAAAATAAAAGAAATGTAAAAGGTGGGATATGCGAGGTACGATGCATGCGGTGAGATGGCGGGTCAGATATGTGAGAAGAGGGTACGCCGCTGCGTACTCTGTAATTCAGCTCAGACGGGGCAGCTCAAGAAAGTAGTTCGTCGTCGACCGCTTAGAAACCATGTTATAACGGTGCACGTTCCGCGCTATAACGGCGTGAATTCCGCGCTATAACAGCGCGGGTTCCACGCTATAACGGAGCATGTTCCACGTTTTGCGAAAATCGCTCCCTCAAAGATGAACGACGTTATAGCAAACACGTTTTGAGTGAACACGTGGTAACCGAGGACTTACCAAACATATATTTAAAAGAAACAATGCTGTTTAATTGACGAGAAGGATTCCTTCTGTGAATAGCTTTGAGTGTTATCCCCTCGTAAGCACGGACTTTCTCCAGGCACTCCACTTCTGTCGATGCCAACACCCCATAAAGGCGTATTCACCATCGTTAAAACACAATTGGACTTAACGTCCCTAGATAAGTGATTGTCCCACAATCACCCAACCTCTTAGCAAAGAAAACAAATTGCAGGTTTCAGAGGCCAAATAATGTATTTACATTAACGGATGGAATACTTAATGTAGCAATCATTTTATTGCCACAGCCTGAGTTTAATGTTATATTGGGCCATAAATGCACATGAGTTTTTATTTTTCTCCTCCAACAAACACCAACATTAGCAGCAGCAGTGGTGCCAGTATGAATTACCCCTCTGCTCTTGTATATAAACTCAAACTTGATCTGCTGCTCAAATGAACATTCGAGGTGAAGGTCAACTCCTGTTTACGGCCTTGAGCCAGTGGTGGAAGTTCCACGTTCCTATGGCGGAAGAGGGTGGGGGCAAGACTGCTCACCGGCCGACCAGTGTTGATTTCCTAAACAGCTCTAACTAATTTTAACACGTAGGATTCCGCGACCTATTATATTTCGCGACCTATATTATCCATGAGGGTTTTTTTTTTTGGGTCAGATCCCATAAATTACGCAATCTGGTGGCGACCTGACCCAAAAAAATCCTGTTATGGATAGTGCCCATTATATTGGCTTCTTTCGTTCGTTCGACGGGAGCTCTCGCGATGGGACGTCCAGTTCGGCCACCCACTCAGTGGCCTCCTGAGCTGCCGACTGGGGAGACGAAGTGGCTCTCACGAACGGGGTCTCGGCGGGCAGCAGGTTGACGCGAAACGTCGTTCCCGTGTCATTTAAACGACTCGGGGGGGGGGGGGGCGGTGGGCCGAGTCAACCACCAAACAGCCTTTCGATTGTGTGCCGCTCACTCTCCTGCCGATTAATCTGGCCGGATCTGCTCTGTATTCAGCCTATTTATCTTAGATCGCCCGCGTCCGGTAATTGAAATGTATTTCCGAATGCTGTAATCCCCACGGATGAATGCGCTCGCAAACTTCTATATGGCAAGATGCGAATAAAAATAAAAAACTATCCACAAACACCGAGCATTACACGGGAAACGTTACAATTATTTTTCTGGCAAAAAAAATCAGCATTCAAAGAGTGGACGATGATGCAGAGTGGAGGGAATAAAAGTATGCCTGTTAAACAACCTTTACACACAAATCTTCTCAACCCACGCTGCGTTACATTGCAAATTAAACACGGGCTTTTGGGTGAAGCAAAGAATGTGTCAATATGCAAACGTGTTTGGGGAAAAAAATAACCTTACACATCTGTCTACGCTAACTTTTTGATTACTCGTCACACATCAAACGTTCGTGTTGATAAACTACAGTGCCCAGTTCACTTTGTAGAAAGTTAAAGGCCTCTTGGCTCGTTCATAAATTACCAGTCACTATTGATGTGCCCTTCATGCACTTGGCCGCATGACAAAACCAACGTTGCTAAATATTTTATGAATACACTTATCCCTCCAGGTTAGCTGTAGAGCTGCTTGAACATGCCGGCTCAATATCTGCAGATTTATGACCGGAACCTTTGAGCCTTAGCCTCTTGCTACTTTGCTTCAGCCGTCCGTCCGCCCGTCCGAATGAGTGCGTGCCCGCTTAGCTGTGCATGCGTGAGACAGCTCGTCCCGTACATGAGCTCCGAGTGGTGGGACAACACCTCCAGGTCTGCCACGCAGCCACGAACCTTAACTTCCAGGTCAAGGATTTCACCAATCAGCTACGATACTAGGGCACTCTGTCCGAAGTTACTCTAGACGATTCTTTACGGCACTCAAAATGAAGTGAAATGAAGCAAGGAGTAAAAAAACATGCATCCTCGTGAAATCCGGAATTTCATGATTTTGTCCCCGGAAATATTTAATCATCAGTGATAACAACGTTTTCATCAATTTCACTCGTTTCCATCAACTGTTTACCTCGAAGCAACATGACTTGACTAAAGTTGAGAATACATTGGCGAATCTTTACAAGATTTGATGTGACCCCCACGCATAAACAGAATACCAGATTGACGAACAAAGCGATAACCACTTAATATTTAACTATTTTTATTTTACCATATAAGGCCCAGTGAGTTACATAGCTCTTTTTCAGAAGCAGCCTGGCCAAAAAGCATAGCTCAACGAAGTGGCTTTTCACGTTGAAATGTACTGCAGCCAGATACTCTGAACGCACGTTGATTCTAAATGTGGAGGACGCGGAGAAAAATCCACTCAACCACAGAGAGAACATACAAACTCCAAATATACAGCAGGCTTTAAGGGTCGGGATCGAAGCCACGACCTCCTGTATACCAGGCGAGGTAGTTAACATCTCGCCACGGTGGTGCACCTACTTAATGCATTAACGCTCTCAAACGTAGTTCAAAAGCGTTTCAAACAAATCAACCTCAAGACGAAGCAATTCGATTCAGTTTGGACAACTGAAACAAAGGAGTATCTTGTTGCTTGATTAAATACAAAACTGCATTCAAACGCTTGTTCGTTTGCAAGTGTGCAAGTATCCGATTGCAAGCGCGTCTGCTCATAGGCACGATGTATTTTGTTCCCCGCGCAGCCATTCGTTTCGAGCAAAGCAAAACAAATGGTCGACTGCCAAAGAGCCCACCGGAATGGACTCGGAGTGCAGCCCAAAGGCTCCGGGCCATCCATCATCGAGCCCACCAAGCCACGCCAGGTACGCATTTCGCCCCCCTTTTACATTTAATTTATAATTTCATTTATATACGCGCAAAATGTAATCAAAACCTCAGATTGCGTTCGATCGACACTGGCCGCAATTGCGTCCTGTTCCATGAAGACAAGTAGCGCCGGAGGGCACCTAGCTGGCGACGAGGTCGACGTGGACAAATGTCGGATCGTTTTTTAACACATTTGACCCCCGCTTATCTGGAACGTTCACGTTCCATTTCCGGTGCAGTAAACGATGCAAAAAAACATGAACTGCGAGTTGTTGAACTTTGTAAAAAAATATATATTAAGGGTATTGTATAAAGTAAAGGCAATATCGCTATTTAGTTATAATTGGTGCTGTAAATAGAAAAGCAATGCTCTTGGGCAGTTCATATCAAAGAAACTGTTAATATTAAGTCCAGCAACATGTGTCACTCTTGCTCCATCCATCAAAGGAATATTATTGAGCTGTAGGTTGCCGTATTCAGCTCAAACTTGACTATGGTTACAAATATTGATTGTCCTTGTGGGTTTATTTCTTTCTTTCTTTTTTGGCACCAATCTTCAACATACAATACCCATAAACACATCAATCATCAAGGTTATGAACGAAGAAATCTACACACATTGTGAACGTCACCTGTATAACGTAAAATATGGCCAGTGGTGCAGCATATATAAAAACGAAACTATTTTTTATTTGACCAGGTAATGCCTACTCTGAGCTATGTAGCTTAGAAGCGACCTGGACACAAATAATCGCCCAACTAAGTGGCTCATCGTGTGGAAATGTATAGCAGCCAAATACTCTAAACGCGCGACGTTGATTCTAAATTTGGAGGGAAAGACCGGAGGACCCGGAGAAAAATCCACGCGACCACGGGGAGAACACGCAGACTACAAATATACATGCGTCGGGGTCGGAATCGAACCCACGACCTCATGTATACCAGCAGAGGTAGATAACATTAATCTGTGGCCAGGTTGCTTCTGAAAAAGAGCAATATAGCTCAATGGGCTTTACCTGGTAAAAAATAAAAGCTTAAGAGTTGAATTCTCAACATTGGGGAAACAAAAGCCGTGCGGTGATGGCCACCCGACATCTTATCACTTTGCGCTAACTTCAATAAGTGCTCGCAAAACACACTGCACTTATGAACCTGGCGACCCGAGTTCGATTCCCCAGCCAGGCGAGGAATGCCTGTATGTATGTTGAATTTCTTTCGCACCGTACGTTGCCAACCGTGCTAACCGGACGTGCGCAGGGGAAGGACAGTCCTGCCTCCTCCCTCGTACCTCAGCATCTCGCAATGACCAGCGTGAAGTCCGGTCACACGGACACGGCGTGGGGAGGCTTTCAACCGGCGATGGCTCAACCGAGGGCTGTGTAGCAATACACTGGGTTCTATGTGTGTGACCGTGTGTCAGATGGGTCTCAGATGCGTCTATTGACCAATGTCGAATAACAAGCTGTCAAAGTGCTATTGATAAAACAACGTGCAAATTGAGTTTGCCCGCCGTGGTGTTGTTTCACCGCCGCTCACAAAGAGAGAATCACAAATAAAAAGGTGAGCACCTTCCAAACACTGCGGACATTTAAACCATCGCAGGGTCGAAGCCCAGCTGCCGGAGTTCAATAACCTGTCAAACCGCACCCCCTCACACCCAGCCAGCCGCTACACAAGTCAAACTGCGCATGTTCCATGACACCAGCAACCTTTATGGCTCAGAATGGATGAAAGGTAAAGGTGGAGCCCTGTGATTGCCAGCTAATGCCACTGCTGCTGCCGCTAAAGCAAGCTCTGGAGAGCCATCCTTCGATGATGTTTTAGCCTACTTTGCAAATTATTAATTACGGGATTTTTGGGTTAGATCGCGTTAGTATAAATGTGTCGTTAACCGGCCACAACCCGAAACAGTTAATTAGTAAACTTTGTCATGCAAACAAAACGTGTGAATTAGTGACTACTTCAGCATACTGGTATGTTGGAGAGTAAACCCACAGCAATTACAATTTCAGCACGACGTTTCGCTGGTGAATACAACCAGCTTCATCGGGGGATTTTGCCAGAATTGTGAAGAAGTCTTCCTGTTTCCGGTCTTTGCCATGCTGGTCAGAAATCTTTGAAGCTGTGGTTTCGTACCCACAATTTACCCCACCACACGTGACCAAGTTGATCAACTTAACAGTGGCGCGCCCATTTACACTGCCTGGCGGCCAGAACTTAGGGGGTAGATTTAAGAAACCTCCCCCCCCCCCCATTGTTTCAAACTGCCGCGCCGGGAGATAGAGTCTGCGCGGCGACCTCTGGCTTGCAAGTCCCGTGCGTTGATGGCCGTGGCGCCGCGACGTAGTGAGGTGCGGGACGCTAAGGCGTGGACGCGTCACCGCAATCTGCCCGTTTTGCGACGCGGTGACAACGGTTTGCGCTCGAGGGTCGCGACTCGACTGCAGAGTCCATTGTTTTATTTTGTCGTCGCGGTTGAACGCAGCGCGTGTGCGTCGCATGCATCACTTTAAGACAGGCCAAAAGAAACAAATAAACCCATTTCCATGCGCGTATCGTGAGCATAAGCATGAATTCTAAGCGGGAGAGGCATGCTCTTTGGGTCTTTCGATGAAATCACGTAGATAGAACATTTTTTTATTTTTTATTTTTCTATCTACGTGACTTTAAGTCGGGAGAGACATACATTGCGTATCCGAGAGCTCTTCATTTCCTCAGTTGCATTAGGGCGCTCCCTACTATCAAATCGGCCAGAATGTCTCGTTTACATCTCAGGAGCTAGGCAACAGGGTTGAGAGTCTGTATTGTACTTGGATTGGTGGCCACCATGCGTAACAGGCTGTTATAGGCTGTGGACCTATGTGGTAGACAAAGGGGAGTTGGGAAAAATCCATTGTTATAACGTACTTTGCTCCAACATTTAGTTATCCTCATTCACCAACCCGCACTGCATAAAATGTCTCCCGGGAGGCTGTGGTGGCTGATGAGATGTGCAAAAAAGTAATAAATGCATTCGTTTGGAGGGACCAATATGTGCTTATCTATTTTGTTAGCGTGAAGTGCGGCCACATGACCGGCACAGACCTTCGTGGTGTGGGGGCGACACTCATCCAGCAGCGGACCGACAAGACGGTTGCAAATGTAAAACACCATGGTACCAACAGCCCCTGCCGTTTCCCATTTCCACCTCGGAATATCATGCGGATGTCAGCAAAGGTCAGGCACGAGCCGATCTCCTCTGTTGTGCTCATTAAAAAAGCAAGCAAGTCTCCCAACTTTCCTGGCAAAGGTGAGACCGGCGCAACATCAAGCGATTCTTGTTTAACGCACGGCGAATGAAACGGATCAAGAAGCGTGTGAAGGTTGTCCATCCGCCTCCGGCTGCGGGCACTTCTGTTGAGCAGCAAGGGCGATTTGAATGCAGCTTCCCCCGATTCGTGCGGGGCACTTCATTCTGGTGTTGTTTTAAGTCGCGCGTTATCTGCGTGACATTACGGAATTGGCTGGCTGTCTTTTGAGATGGGGATAGGGCTGAGGTGTGGTCTTCATGGCCATCGGATTGAAAGGTTTTGAGACAATAAGGTGGCGCTCAGGATTACTATAAAACCGAACAAGTGACGTTAATTTTCCCTTGACGTATACGATAATTGAAAACCAAATTGTTTAATTGCAGGTGATAAATGCGACAGATAAATACCAAAATAAGGTTAATCGGGTGCTCAATTGTTTTATTTTTTATGGCTGTCAGAAATATACTACTCAGTTTTCATTACTTGTCATCTGCTTCGTGCGGTAGACCAGCGAGCACAGCGGTTAGCACACTGCGCTATGAACCCAGCCACCTGAGTTCGATTCCAGGCCACAGCTAACGCCAGTGGCGAGCGATATTCGGAGGCAGTCCTGGGCCTCACCTCGCCACAACGCACGCGGACTAGCATGCCTGACATAGGGAGGGGGAGGCTTTCTTCCAGCAGTGGATTGACAGAGCGCTGAAATTATTTCTTATTATAAACCTGCTTCACTATCATAATTTATTATCAATCTACTGCTGGATGCAGGCCTCTCAAAGCCATCGCTGATGATCCTGCGATGCAACAATCCACCTTGAATCTACAACGGAGCTCGTTCCATCACCCCCATCTTCCTGTTGGGCGTCCTTTCGGAAGGTTTCCAAACAAAGCTTCGCTCACGAAGAGCTAATTCCTGTATGATAACACTGTCCATATTCCAGAGAGCATATTAAACATTACTTTTGCAACTGAAAGGGTACAGCGGACTTAATATCCATGTCTACGAACAGCGCACTTGATTTTAATATATTGAGTTTTGTTCTCACGGGAGAGAGAGAGAGACAGACAACCCCAGCAGGTAGCTGGTGTTAATCGTCAGATTTAAATAGCTCAGGGGGAGTCCCTAATTGCCATGCCAGGATAGTGAGTTGGCACTGGCTGCGATCGTAGAGTCAGCACGGTGGCGGGCAATCCGAAAGTTTGCTCCAAGTGCGGCGGCGAGGTTGGCGACCCACGGTGCCAGAAATCGACGATTTTAACGGAAAAAACGTTGCGTCGCATTGACATCACGTGCGCAGCGTCTAAAGGCGTGGAACGAGCAACAGGTGAAAGATGGCGGGTTCTTTCGTTTGTTTGTTTCCACTGAGGGCACTTGACATAGCCGGAACGAGCAGTATTCATTGATCTCGTGAGAAGTGATTCTGTAATACCGTGGTGAAGAGTCTGACCTTGCTGCGGTCTGGGACTGCTGTTATTATTTCGGTGGCCTTGCCCCAAGCCTGCATTTGGTATTGACAAATCGGCAGGAATGTATGTACTTGTGCAATTTGTACTTCCCCACCATATTTATATTTACGTGTTACATGTTTTGGCGACTTGCTTAACTCTTCTCTATCTTGCTCTTATATCGCTTTGTTGATATAACTTGTTGATATAACTTGTTGATATAACTTGTTGATATAACTTGTTGACAAAATTGTTGATATAACTTGTTGACATAACTTGTTGATATAACTTGTTGATATAACTTGTTGATATAACTTGTTGATACCCCACTCCTACTGGACATATGTGAAAAGGAGCTTCATAGCTCATCAGATTCCTCCAGTCCAAATAAAGATTCTGATTCGGACCTGTTGTGCTTTGTTTGCTTGATGCCACTAAGAGCTTTGCAAATAAACTTTCAGTTTTATTTGAAATAAACAAGGGCCTTTCACTTTTTTTTTAATCTGCCACTCACCGGTCGCCACATGCCGGCAACAGCGCAGCGATCAACACGGGCACTCATCTCCCTTTAACGTTCCGGGCAAGGCTCAGCCGCTCATTCATCATTTCAATTCCTGCAAACGGTGTTTAAATATTCAATGGGAGATTCCGTCTAAAATGTACCCGTTTTTATCGAAGGCACAGCCCCACGTGATGGCTTCCTCACGCCACCACTGGTGGAGAGGGGGGGTCCCCGCTAGAGGCAGCTCAATTTTAACTCCTCCGGCCTACTCCTCCTGCTCCTCCATGCTGGCCACGCATCTCAGAAGATGCGGGAGTTACCCACAGCTTATTCACTAACTGTGACATGGCCAATTTATACAGATGCGTGAGCAAGCGGTGGGAGGGGGGGGGGTTTAAGAAACTTGCACCATCGTTTCAGCTGCCACGGCAAGAGATAGAATTGAAAGCAATGTGCGAGCTAAACTCAACTATTTTTATTTTACCAGGTAAGGTCCACTGAGCTATATAAGGCTCTTTTTCAGAAGCGACCTGGCCACAAATGATAGCCCAATGAAGTGGCTTATCGTGTGAGCATTTATAGGAGCCAAATACTCTAAATACGTGTTTCTAAATGTGGAGGGGAAAACCGGAGGACCCGGAGAAAAATCCACATGACCACTGGGAGAGAGACACGCAAACTCCAACTATACAGCAGGCGTGAGGATCAGGATTGAACCCATGACCTCCTGTATACCAGGCGAGGTAGTTAACATGTCACCATGGCACCCTAACCATTACACCACGGCTGCATCCATTGGCAAAATATAAGCTGGGAAAAGGTCACTGGAGTCTTCCTTGTTGTTGAGCTTGCAACGTTAGTCAGTAACTTATTTTTGGCAAGATTACCGATTCCATACTTCTAGCTGTACATTTTTCGCGAGTCTGGGTGACAGGGGATTTAAAACAACCGCTGTGATAATAGTAACCACATGAGTAACGTTGTGTATGCTCCTAAGTAGGTGTTGGGTTTTTTACCTCAACATTTCGCAACTTTTAATAATCTATAAATTGCCTTCATTTAATCTCATCTGTAAATCCAGATTAAAACGATAAATCAACCTTATGGCGGGACCCCATGGTTCCGAATAAACGGAAGTAAAAATCTAAATGTATTTATTTATTTATTTGTGGCAACTCCGTCCCACCGCGCACATGAACGCCGCGACCCGCATGGCGCGGATCATTCTGTTGTCGTGTCGTCCGACGAATGCGCAGAAGAGCTGAACAAGCGAATTCACTCCATGCTCGGGTATGGGCAGAATCATAAGTCTTGTCCAAAGCTGCTCAAACTGCCTATACGACTTAAGTCCTTTATTTGTCATAACGGTTTGTATAATACAGTGAAACTGCTCTCTTATCTTCATTATTATTTGTGACCTACCAATGTCTGCAGCCAGGATCAATCGATGACAATCCTATTACCTGCAGATATTTAACAGATGAGATGCGTTGCACTGTTAATTTCTCCTGTTTGATAATACTTCTCTTGTCCGTATGCATCTGTGCAGATAGGTTTTTTTTTGCGGTTAAGCCGTAGTCCCTACATACCGCTCGTATCAATGCAGATAAGAGGAGCGGCGACCCACTACCCTGTAGAGTAACATTGGTATAAACGCTTGTTACAATATGAACAGCGCATTGAAAATACATACTATTTTATGTACTGTTTACAAAGTGTGTTCACAAATCCACACTGAGAAACACGATCATTGACAGTGGTGAAAATTATTTTTGGATAGTGTTTTTAAATAGAGGTACTGCAGGTAAGTAGTTTTCAGTTTCAAAGGCATAGTTTAACAAGACAACACTTGCCACCATCCTTCAAACCCATTGGTGAAAAAGAGCAAAGTTTTTGTTTACATTGTAATATGTTTATGCGAGAGCCGGGGGCTTATGGGACCTCGGGGTCCAACCATGAGGTTTAAATGGATATCTGAAAAAGAGCGTCATACCTCATCGGATTTCTCCAGGATAAATAACATGCGAAAATAATTTTTAAAAAAACACAATTATGTCCGGATTTAGAAATGACGTTCCATATTCCGTTAATTACGGAGCATATCCAGAAAGTGCGCTGAAGACATTCCACTCCCCGCGCGGGTTGCTGTAGTCGGTGAGCGACAGTCGCGACCGCCCGTCCGCCCGCGTGCTCCTGCCCTTGCCAAATCACTCACCCTTAATGGGGCACAACACCAGGTGTGCAGACCATGTGCACGGAGGATAAGTAGCGACAAAACCCAGCGGGACAGACGGATCTCGTAGCGGCAAATCATCCCCGATACCATCGACAGCGATTCTCCACTGCTGGCACCCCCCCACCGCCCCCCCCCAGGTGGCAACGTTGATCTGGGAAACCATCACTTTGCGTAAACCCTTTAATACGCCGCAATAAAATTGTTAGCACGGATGCATTATTAAAAGCCGTGGGGTGTAGACGGCTGCAGTCCAGTTTAGCCCTGTGGGAGAACGCATGCCGTCGCTTTCCGAGTACGTGATGCTACCCAACGTGGTACCTTGTGATAATTTACATTTCGGCTTTGCATGGGAATGCGTTGTTGCCGTGCGTACGGATGATGGTGATTGTGATGTGGGCGAAACATCGCAATTGTGATTTAGTAGTGTAAATTAACATGTACTCTCACTTCATGTACGTATGTTGAACTTCTTTCGCACCATGCATAGCCCACCGAGCTAATTGGAGGTGGGAACTTTGTTAACAGAACACGTCCAAGAGGACATCGACCGAGGAGATGGAGCAAAGAACTTAGTTCATGTGCAGGTACAAGGGTGTATTATTACATTGCAGCACCATGAGAGATGTCAACATCTATCATCCAGCAGTAGACTGACCATGTCTGATGATAATGATGCTTATAAGAAAACAGCTGTCAACCCCTTATCAGTGCCTACCTCATTACAGACCAATTCAGACCTTATTGGTCACCCCGTGTCCTTATAAATCTCAACGTTCATCCTAAAAAGTCCCATCACAAGGGATAAACACTAACAAATAGACAAAAACTATGTTACTCATTATTATTAGTATTGCCCGTATTGAAAAGGCTGTCCACAGTATAGACCTGAAAACTCAATTTCCCGGTACAAAATTACGGCTAAACCCCATGGGTTGACAGCTGGGCTACTATCACAACGCAACCGCTTTGGTTATAGATGCTAAGAATCTACCAAAACGGCACCAGACCACGTGCGTCCTTCTTGAAAGCACCACGCTGCGCACGCTGAATTGCGCACAAGTTTCAATGCTGAAATTTAAAAATATTTCCAAATCCCCCACAACAAAGCCATGTTGTCACAGGGCAGCCCAGGGAGCGAGTACTTTTCATCATTGCTAAAAGTCACAATTACTCGCAATATAAAAGCCTGCCATCAAAAGCCACGGCAGACGCGCCCTCACATCAGAATAACTCGACAGTCAAATTCATTATCCTAATTACTTTTCCCGCTAAAAGATCAAAATTAAAATGTACAATCATGTTCTTTAATTAAAAGATTAAGACACCTTCAAGGCCACAGCAATCTCAAAGGACCGTAGGAGTACGTGCCGATAATGCGCATGCGATTTTTGGGCCGCAGCACACATTGTGCAGTTGAGCGGAGTGCACCACAACCTCGCTAATTAATTAGTATAAAGTTACATCACTGGGAACCCATTATAGTCTTAGACAACCTTGGTCAGGCCTGCTTGCAGACAGCAAACACTTCAGGCTGAGGCAAGAGGACCTTCATAGAGTGGAGATGAGAGGAGTTCAGTTTTGGACACGGCAAGAATAACTTTGCATCGCCACTTGGACTACTTTTCCACGGCATTGCCCTCTTGCTGAAGTCGTTGCTGTGCTGGGAAATCATGAATAACAAATAATTGCACATGCACTAACAGTTTTTTTTTCTTCCAAAGTCTGGCAATGCATGCTGATAACGGAGATAGAGAACGTGAAATACACACCCGGGCTTCCCCCGTGCTCGAGAGATAATTAACGAAGACAGGCGAACGATGCGAGCATCTTGAGTGCCGCGTTTTTAGCGCGGAACAAATAAATAATCTACCAGAAGGCGAACGCCGCGGCGCAGCTTGGATTGAAGTGAAGAGGCAAATCAGCAGAACGAAGCGACGAGCCCAAAGTTTCCGGACGCCAGGGGAGAGCATCCAGACCCCAATCAATCATCAGCTTCGTGAGCCGAGTGAAGGACGCTGCCGAGCAGCTGAGGTGGTGTCGTGGCGGCGACGTTCGGCCTGAACCATTGCGGACCACTGGTTCCAGCTCACACCCGAGAGCTCCCAGATGGTAATAATAATAAGAATAAATGTGTTATACGCACCTTATCAGCTAAGCACTCCGTCCTTGGAAAGTCAGAGAGGGCTTATGCCACGTGCTTAATTATGCTTGAAGGCAATGCCACGATAATGTTTGCAATAGGCCGGCGCATCTGGTGCCTGCAAAGTGATGAACCTTTCATGAGAGCTGACGATGGCCTGGGGAAGCGTTCATCCAGCAGTGAATTCATCATGGACGGTAACAATATTTACTGTTCGGATAACATTGCCCGCTTTTCATTTTCTCGTTGTAGCTCTTCTAAAAAGCCAGTGAAATGTGAAAAAGAGCTTCATAGCTCACCGGATTCTTCCAGTATTGAATACATATTCTGATTCTGAGATGTGGCACCTTTCAAAACCTGGCTATGCAAACTCCCGTAGGCGTAAGTTCAGAATAAAAAAAAAAAAAAGATTTTTTTTGTCTTAAATAATTGAATGTATAAGTAGAGAATGTCAGAGTTTTTCCCCCTCTAGCAGTAAACATAGACTTCATATATTTACGCCAAATTTCATCTTTCTATGCCTTATACATGTATTTTACATAATTTCCATCAGTCACTCGGGCACCCACTGAAGATTGGCCAGTTAAATAAAAAAATTGTGATAGCACTGTTAAATTGTTGCCGTGCGAAATTATATTGAAAAACCAAATCAATGCATCCTTAATAATAACACCAGCTACATTGGCATCCATCCAGCATAAACACAATTGTCAAAGTCGGGTAAACCTTATTTAGATTAGTAACGGGTAAAGATACAGCTCTGCAATTGCTCGCTCATGCCCCTATTCCGACCATGCCCGTCCAGTGCTTGGCAGAGCGACATTGGCTTCCGGTTGCTGAACAAATACGTTATAAGGTCGCACTAATTACACACAAGGTGCTTGCCACAAATGAACCACAATGCTTTGCCGATCTTGTCAAGGAGCATAAACCAGCACGTGAACTCCGGTCATCCTCGCAGCGACTTTTGGCTGTCCATCGAACAAAGAGGGTCACCGCATCGCCCGCTTTCAGATGCGCTGCAGCGGCCACCTTGAATACTTTTCCTTCCGAAATTAGGAAGTCACTGGAGCTATGCACTTTCAGATCGAGATTGAAAACTCATTTATTTAGAACTTGCTTTTGTGTTTAGTTTGTTTTCCTTCCCCCGCACCTCCGATTCTCACGGTTGCCTACGTAAGCTACGAAAGAAGTTCAACATACATATGTAAGTACATGCTAGCGCTGCTGGAAGGGCCTCCATTGGATGGCATCTTAGCCAACTTTTCAACAAGGCCCAGATATGTTGGAAGAGGTGGGACTACCCACGGTCTGCCCCACTGGAGACGTCACATGCAACCTTCCCATCGACTAGCTGCGGTGTAACCACTGGTTCAATTGCCGCGCCTAGGAGATACAATCCAGCGATCTCTAGGTTGCATGTCCAGGATCCTAACCATTGCACCGCAGCAGCATGCAAAACCTTACATTTATGGAATTCACCAGCACGTTATGCGAGGTTTGCTTCAAAAATACATGCTTGCCGGCTTAAAGTTTCTTCGCAGAATAGATGTAAAAAGCACAAACTCGGGGATACAGTGTCAGAATACGTTAAGAAATTTGCATTCAATACTGAGCCTGCTTCTGCGTGTCCCATTACATCAAACCCCTCAGCGCCGATTGAAAATACCCAGGTCAATTTCCTTGGGAGCAAGATGCAACCATTAAGCATGGCGATACAACCGAGTCCATTGTAAGCAGCAGTGGTTTGTTATTACAAACCCTTGATGAATATCCCAAGCGACATTGGGTGGCAGTTTATGAAAAAAAGGATGCACACGAACTACGTGCAAAACGAAGCTTGATAAAATAAAAAAAGTATAAATGAAAACCTTGGCATATTATTATCACCACACACTCAGTTGTACAAATCCTCTGCAACAAATGACAACTGTCATTAATTCCTTATACTAATAATTTTGTATTTATCCAGGAAGGCCACACTGAAGAGGCCTGCATTGGGTTTGTATCATTAAGATGGTTTTTGGCCCAATAATGAGTTGTTTATACACGTGGCAGGAGGCTGGAGAACACGGAGAATACCCACGCAGGTGAAAACAGCAACATACTCGCCCGAATGGAGAGTAATTTGCTGCTATAAATGTCCACGTGATAAGCCACTTCACTGAGATATCATTTGTGGCCAGGTCGCTTCTGAAAAAGAGCTACATAGCTCAGTGGGCCTTACCTGGTGAAAATTTTAAAAAATGTGTTCTATAGTTTTAAACAGATAGAGAATGAGTCCACTTGCTATGTTGGCATATGTTGGCGAGTCAGGGTGTGGCACCTCCTCCCCACTCACGGGTAAAAGAGAGAACATTTGTGTAGCGATCCACAAAGCCCTCGGGCTTGCCTTCACAGTGCTGGGTTACAGGGATGCATAGCCACCGCCCGCAGCAAGGGGTGGGGGGGGGGATGTTGTTCTGAATATTATATGGTAAATAATATATTAATGAGACATTTTGAGAGTTATGTACTGGACTGTAAGCTAAAAAAACCGACTGCATGCAAAGTGAACGTCACATATTTTCCTTAACTTAAAAACACATGAATAAATAATTGTAAATTCAGACATAACAAAATGTGATACTCTGGTTACTAATCTTAGTGGAGGAACTTTTGTTTCCAAATATGCCATAGATTGAAAGACTCGTTGGTGACCTTACACGTCCGATAGACAGCAATAAGCTGAAGATTATGAAAATTAATTGTGCCCTTATCCACGCTCTGTTATTTTTCCTCCGGCCCAAATGGATCCATGATTAAATGTTAACTCTATATGGATGCGGAAAAAACATATTAACAGTAGAAATCCAGTAAAAAACAATCCATAGCAATGTCACAAACACTTTCTCCTTCGAATAAGTGGGGTTGTCAAGAGTAAAATTAAGTTTAGAAAATTCCAATTAAGGAAATTTCATCAGTAATGTACACGACCGTTGACGACATCAATTGCCTCAATTGGAGTGAAGGCACACGCATAAGCTCAAGGTGGACAGACCTGCTGTGGTTCATACAGTGCATTTACGACAAATCTACTGCACACGCGGAGCGGTGACACAGTGGTGAGCAAGCCGTGCTATAAAACACGGCGCACCCAAGTTCGATTCCGAGCCATGGCTAACATCCGTGGCAAGTGAGTCCAAAATCGCTTCTACCCTCGCCCCCTGAATCAACCCACCCTGACCAACGTAGTGAATTCGTGGTGTAAAAAAAAAACCCATCCATCAACGACATGGCACGGGGAGGCATTCCATCCATTGGTAAAATTGAGAATTGCTGGATTTACCGCATACGCGCAATGCACAGTAATGTGTGGTGGGAACACGTGAGACAGACGCGGAATTTCACGTGGCGTGGGCCCAAGCATTATTCCGGGCCTCATTTGGTATCTCTGCTGCCCATGCCGACGAATCATTGCTCTGGGCACTCATCGAAAGAATGCGCTGTGCCAGTGGAGCCCCAGGCCAGATGTAAGACAGCAATCGGCACGAGGGGTGTGCGCCAACGAAGAGCACTGCCCCAAACATCCATCCACAGCAACAAGAGAGAGAGAGAGATCATTATTCTATTGAGCCACGTGACTTCAGCTCAAGTGCAAAGGTGCCAATCAACATTTGCTCTGAGAAGAAGACGAAACTATTCAACGTGAACGGGCACAACTCGGGACGATGTATTATTAATCCGAAGAACCCTTTGAAATAAAGTTTTGGTGATAAAAGGTGCCCGCTTTATTTATTGAGTTTCAACTGCTGCCAATATAAACAGTGAGCACCAGCCTAAACAGTACAGGGTGAATTTAAGTGTGGCGTGATTCTGTACTCCTCCCTCTTGAGTTTATCCAAATAAAAATGCACACCAGGAAGTTCATTATCATCATCATTATCATCACCATCATCATCATCTTTATCGTCATCATCAGCAGCAGCATCAGCAGCACCGCCATTATCATCATCATGATCATCATTACTTTCATCATCATCATTATTATGATCATTATAATCATCATTATCGTCATCATTATCTTCATTATTATCATCAACATCATTATCATCAGCAGCATCTATGAGCAATGCACTAATGGGTGAAGGTCTGCCCAAGCCACGGCCACCCTTGCGCGATACCAAGATGTAAAAATCCACTCAGCGCCTGCACGTGAAATTATTTCACTGCTCCATCTCCTCCGGTGGCCACCCTCTTGGATGCATTTTTTATTTCCAGGACTTTTAATTCAGTTTTATGTCCTCCCCCCCCCCCCCTCCGCGCACCTCCGATCAGCGCATACAGACATTTTCAAGGAGTAAGGGGGCACAAGGCATTAATGTGGTGCTGCAAATGCCCGAGTGTTACATTCAAACGCAAAAGTGCTTAATAATCATTTAAAGCCACTATGTCAACGGCCACCCTAGAGAGTGGTGGGTGCACCGGTTGGTACACTGTGCGATGAACCCAGTGACCCGAGTACAATTCACAACATGAGCGACGGCGAGTGAAGTCTGAACCGGTCCCTCGGCCTCTCCCCCCCTCCCTTTCACCAACTCGCTTCGCCGACTTAACGCGTTGAAGCGAGATCAAACAAGCCCGTTATCTCCAGCCCGGCTCGGAGAGGTCTATATTCAGCAGTCGACTGACATAGGGCTGTAAATTGTTTCGATTATTATGTAAACTGCCACGACATAAACCACATTGCTTATCACTACACTTGCCCTGATGTTGACTGTAATCCGTTAAAATGAATGCAAATGCCATATTATGGATTACACCGCTGGGGAGCTGAACTGCACGCCATCTAAGTTGGTGATGTGTCCAACATTCCGGTAATAACCTGACTTACAATTATAGGTCCTGTACGTTAATTTTGAATTTGTAAAAGCCAAGGCTATTTCAGAGTTGGCAAGAGCTGCACACAGGAGTGACAAATTGTGGCACTAAGCACGGCACATTAAGTGTGATTAAAACATCATGTGAATGAGATCATAAAAAATTACGAGCAGATTCACACATATCCTCCATCCATTATACATCAACAATGCCACTGTTATACTTGTGCCGAAGCATTATGAACAGTTTTTTTTAAATTACCCCAACTGGATGACGTTATCACTTTAGTGCCTTGACCTCAATATTCTTTGACTGCCTTTTGGAAAATATTGTAATCAGGCCAACATTACCATTGAACATATGAAAACCAAGCTTTCCAATTAAATACAGCAAGCTTGACCTGTCCTTGTTCCTTTGATTTTCACCATCTTTGTCTAACAAGGGTGAAACATTTTATCTGCCAGAGTTCTTAAATATTCTAAAATGAATCCGCATCATGTGAAATTTCCAGGGTAAAACAACATTTTAAATGGATATTTTTTAACTAAACAATTATTTTTATCTTACCAAACTAAACTAAGCTATTTTTATTTTACCAGGTAAGATCCACTGAGCTATATAGCTATTTTCAGAAGCGACTTGGCCACAAATAATGGGGCAACGAAGTGGCTTAATAATCTGAAAGCATTTTTCTAAATGCGGAGGGAAAAACCGGAGGACCCGGATAAAAATCAACGTGTCCACATGGAAACATGGAAACCCCAAATATAAAGAATTCGGTCGAGATTGAACCCACGATGTCCTGTATACCGGGCGAGGTAGTTAACATCTCGCAACCATGGTGCCCCATTAAATAATTGACCTTTAGGAATTTGGGAATTGGGCATAGCATTACGTTTGGACACGTGGGATCTAGGTTGGTAAGACACTAACAACGAACACCATGAAATCTGCATGAGCTTCCAAAGGGAGGCATGTAAGGGTACACACAACCTACCACTACTCCCCTACCCATCCCCAGCGATTCAATGAACTGTCGCAATACGAGGTTACAATTCAACTCAATGGTCGACTATGTTTCTCTTCCCAATTTTACCACCTCAATTGAATCATTCCCTTCTCGTTCCTTCTGTCTTGATGATCCAACTATGTTCTCATTAGCCTGAATGTAACACCAGTGTATCCTTTACATATATATGTAATTATCGTCAATTGTAAGATAATCAATTCTCACACACAATTCGATGCATGTTATCGTGAGCGCATGAATCGACCAACAACGGCTGAATTAATGCACCGCTACGCGCCTGCTGCACACACAGGTCACAAGAGGCAGGACATATCAGGATCCCCAGCCGTGCAGAACTAAAGCCTGTAACTTTGTCACCTCCCTAGCACTGCGTAATGTCAGATCCCACAGCACCCGTGGACTGTGTTGGTTACAAATGGGGCATTCATACTTGTCAGAGATCCCGTCCACGTGGACTCAAGTTTGGCCATGGCTCGTTGCGCTTTAACACGGCGATACATTTGTGGTCCCACGTCGCACGCGCTGAGCAAACATTTTTTCTCAATCTGCGTTTTTTTTATTCGGCCGTGATGACGACCAGGTAAGGAATCCGACGCACCACGTAACGCGTCTGCCAAGCCGAAAATACAAAAAAAATGTGAGCAGGGCTGGGCCAGACAAAGGGAAACTGGCAGAAAGTAAGACAACCCTAGAAATACGAACGCCTAATTTCACCGTCCGAACTGTGCAGTCTGCTCACCGTGAATGTGCAGATCAAATGAAGACGTTGAAATGTACTTAGTTAAAACTTTTATTTCGCTATCATATATGGTAAATCCTGAAAACAACATCGAGCAAGTGGGCGGGGTCAGGCGCTCTGTCTCGCCCAGCAATTAGTTTCGACCTTAATATATTTGCTCGTTCAAAGCAAATGAGTTTCAAATACAGCAGAGTATGAAAATCGAACGATGTACAGTACTCCAAAATGTGCCTCATATTAAAGAATGCAAATGCTCGAAACTAGTCATAGATCAATCGCTGCTCATTATTAAGAGCCAGAGGCAAACACATTATTTTACAGTACGGAATCATAAGCTGAAATTACCCAAAAACATGGCGTAATTATATTTTGTTTTAATATTGTATGATTCTCAACCTACTTCTGTTTCTTACATTTTAGGCACATGTCATCACATTTTAGATGAAGCCCTCACATTGTGTCGGCCTCAGATTCAGTGGCAAAACATCCCAAGGGTGACACCTAATCAATTCTCGAACAATAAAAACAGAAGACCATTTGCCAATGTGCCTCAGTCACTTTATTTGTTGAAAGCTGGATCATAGCCGGATTAACAAAACTATTCTTAAATAGAAGCGAATGGATTGAAATTTCCCCCGAAAAATCTGATAAAATATATACTGTATTTAAACTCATAACAGTTCATCAGAATCACAATCATCTGCATCAATATGACCGTGGGGACTTGAATACATAAAAATACTAAATTGTGGTAATTTCACGTGACCTTTAAAAAACTAATTTATGAAAGATAAGTCTCCAATGAGAACAACTAATGGAAATAAATTATTAGAGGTCATTACGAGTCTGTAAGACCGTCACGCTCCATGCAGAATATAATCATCTGAATATTACAATATAGCCCCTGGTCTGTCGTGTTTTATGTAAACCTTGGGCAATTCTTGAAGGCAGACCGAGAGCAAGGTAAAGAGATAACGAGGGAACAGGTTTGCCATGCTTTTGGAAAACTGAATTTGACCATGAAGATCAACGTGTCAATGTGCCTAAGGAGGACGTCTTGCAACTTTTCCACATTGCCTTCTATGACATGCCGATCAAAAATGTGGACAGCGGCGATGGCAATTAAACGCAAACATTAAAAGCACACAAAAAGTATCGTAGAAAGAAGCGTGCCGGAAATCACACTGGGACGCAGCGGAAGACACGGATTAAGGAACCAATCAGGGACGTCACATTGCCTGTGAATCAAAGTAAGTGGGCATGGCCAAGACACACCTCCAGAAGGAATGACGGCCGATGGATGAGGCTGGTGACGAACTGGCAGCCAATGGAGAGAACACTCCAAGGGGAAGACCATCGCAAAGATGCGCGTGATGCATGTACGTACGTACAATATGTTTAACTTATTTTGCCACGTACGTACCCACCCAACCATTGCTAATCGGAGGTGATGGCATCAGCTCATTTGCTAAAGTCAGACTAACTGTGGCATCGTAAACCCGTGTCGGATGGCATGGCCATGCCCTAGGACCTTCAACCACGCATCGGATAGACCAGGGCTGATCATGATTATGACACTGATAATATGATAATGATGTATGTGACCACTTTTATGCCATTTAATGTAACAAAATAAATTGGAAGGTCTGGAAGTGTTAGATGTGGTACAAAGTGTAAATAATATATTGGATGGATAGAAAGAATTATGAGGAATTTCTAGAGCATGTTTATGGAGATAAATGCTATTGAAACAATACAGAAAAAGGCAAATTTGTGATGTTTGCAGGGGGGGGGCACATTCTCTAAAGTAAAAGCATTCTGAAGAATGTTTCTGGAAGGAAGGATATTGGGAAAGAGACAAAGAGGCAGAAGAATACAAAATATTCTGCTTGAAGACTTGAAAGCAGAGAGGGGAAACGTGCAGTGAAGTGAAGAAGAAAGCTCGAGATCGGATAGCATGGAGACAGCTTGAGCTTAATGGGTAGAGGACTAAAGGAAATGCATTCAACTGGAAGGTTCAGGAAGCTTGACGTGCATGCAACCAATTCACTGGAACGGTTAATGGAGCAATATCAATACCAAAATATGCAGCGAGATTTCATCTTGTCTTCTGTAACCCAGAGATAGTTTTGCAGTCAGTCCCGTGCACTTATCTCAGGGTCATCTGTGTGCGCAGCAAGTATGAAGTATTTTGTTTTGTTTGGCAGAAGGAAATGTGTTCATGATGGGGAATGAGTCACATTTGGGCCAATTATAAATATCATATTAAAAATCCCGAAAATAAAATAAATGAAAATACATTCTGAGCACCAAAATGGGGTCTGTACAGCAATAAAAACCAATTAGGCAGTAATGCGGAGAAAGAATTAAGGATAAGCAATTAGTCCTTTGCCACCGGAGGCCACGGGTAAGGCACAATTCATTTTCATTTGTGTTCTCATCCCCAAACCATTAAAACATATCTACAAACTGCACAAGCCGCAACAAGGAGATGCTCAGCAAACAATACACTCCACTGGTAAAGGTGCAGCGCTGCTATTGGCTACTTGTGCTACTGTTGGCTGAAGGGCCTCCACTAGAGAAAGATTGAGAGCACCCCTTGAGAGGGTATTTGGCCTGCTCTTCAACGCTGGCCAAGAATCTCAGAAGAGGTGGGGAGCACTACCGACACGTTACCCCACCACACAGGAAGGTGCCGACCGACTGACTGTGGTGTTTTTATTTATACAGCTGGACACAAGCGGGGGGAGTCATTATTCCGGCAGCCATTGTGGCGCGACTACCATGCTGGGAGATCGAAGCGGCTAACTCTGCATCGCAAGTCGAGTGTGCAGACCACCACACCACGATGGCAGCATCTACTATGGAAGGGGCGCCGCGGTGGCGAGATGATAACTGCCTCGCCTGGTGTGCAGGAGTTCGTGGGTTCAATCCAGAGCCAGGCCCCTGTAATTGTGGAGTTTGCATGTTCTCCCCGTGGTCGCGTGGATTTTTCTCCGGGTCCTTCGGTTTTTTCCCCCCACATTTCAAATCAACAATGTGCGTTTAGAGTGTTTGGCTGCTGTAAATTTCCACATGATAAGCGACTCCGTTGAGCTGTCATTTGTGGTCTGGTCGCTTCTGAAAAATCAGTTTCATAGCTCAGTGGGCCTTACCTGGTAAAATAACAACAGTTTAGTTTCATAAGAAAATCCAAATGGAACCATGCCGCCCAACCAATGCACATCCTGGCAAAAAATCCCGCATGTTGCAGTGTATCACCCCTTTCAGCATTCTCCTTTTTAATAGTTAGACATTGTACCACCGTGTTTTTCGAACTTTTACATCCACATACTACCAACGTTGTTTTCAAAATTTCCCATATGCGCAGTCTAATAAATAAACAATGAGCCTGCAACAGCACGTCGACTGAGATTTCCTCCTGCGATGCTGGTAAGTTAATACCAAATGATTACGCGGTATTAGCCTCCTGCAACCCATTACACAGTGCCTGCAAGCAAAGTACATGTTATTCCTGCCCTGATTTATAACAAAATAAACCATCAGAATGTTTCTTTTCTTCTGAAGAATCATAAAAATATACCGATAAATACATTAGAAAATCCTCATGTCCGTTTCTTACCACTTATGAGGCCCTGATACTCACAGGCCCAAGAACAACGAAGGTCAGAACTATGAAGGGAGTAGTCTTGGGTTTTTAAAATTTACAGGAACTGCTGACACCTACATTTTATGCTCTGCATCGCATCCTTGAGACGAACCAATGCTGAATGTTTTGGCAGCTTCCAGAAGTAATGTAAAAGCAAGCAGCTATACGTGTGTTGCATCTAGGATACAATTCCACGCCCAATTTAGAAACAGTAGCACAATAAAAGCTTATATGTGAGACCAAAAATCTGATTTGTTTGAGTTAACTTATTTTTGAGCTGGAATCCTTTGCGTGAAGAGTGCTTTATGAAAGAAAATCACGCTTAGAGCAATGCACGTTGTCAATATCGCATGCTCATGTAAAATGTATGCATTATGTAGCATAATAAAAAGGAAATTTGTGAATATGTGTGTCTGTTCAAATTGTTTATCATACTTCCCAAGATGCAACAAACTTTAAATTTGGCATGTGGGTAGCTTCCAGACTGTACACAATGTAAAAAGTAAAAAAATAGACTTTTGTATTTTGGGGGGGGGGGGGGGCGCAATAATGGATATTATATATTGCACGGCAAGTGAGCGGTGACGTCACATCTGTGATGTCACCCGCATGCGGCAGCAGTGTGCCTGCGGACGTCACGCATCCCCCCCCACCCTCCGCGTAGGGCGTGTATTAATCCAAGACAAGAATCCAAGTCTCGGGCGAAGCCGGGTAGTAAAGCTTGTGTAGCAAAAAAAACAACTACGGGCCAATATATGTGTGGGTATTTTTCTAAAACATGCACATATATTTTGGGCGATTGGTCACAATTCTCCTGACCATCTTTTGCAATATTTCCTCGCGTAAAGGCCCTGAACAATAAATGGCAATGCTGTCTATTCTAAAGTAGAATTGTAATGTTTTGCGTGAGTGGCCATCGGCTGAACCATAACCACTATAAATCAATGCACCAGCCATATTACAGCAACATTCTGTTGAAGACTCGATGTAAAGAGGTTTGCTTTTTTCGAACGTGGATATTGACCTATGCATTAGTGTAATTTAATTAAGCCTAAGTTATCTTTATTTGGAGCAGTATCCCACCCGGTCATTGATTACGCTCTCAACCAAGCGCAACCACGGTCAGATTTAACTAATAATTTGAGATGAAATGTTAAATATCTATTCACCAATCTCAACATATGTTGGTATTTTTTTTTTACAATTATTTTTACACTTCCAACCACAAATATTACACATTTCAAGTGAAGTTGTATATTTTGGATCTGCCCTGACTTAAATAAACTGGTTTAATAATCTGAATATTGCTATGCAACTTTGGCTATAGACATTGCAATAAGCATTGTTTGTATTTTAATAGCGGAATACTTTTTAAATTTATGCAAAGAAATATAAAGTCTAAAAATGTCATACCTCCTGCCGAATAATCAGCAGGAAAGGTATGTAATAAACACTTTACCATCTCGAATTCCATTTTCTAAACGAGAAACTGGTCTGTTGTGCTGTTCACATATGAATTGAAACTGTTATACCCTCTAAATCTTCCCAAGCAATTTCACAGCTTGGAACTTACAGCTTGTGTAGTACGCTATATATATTACACAACTTTGTAATACAAATTTCATATCTTGCTTTGGTAATAAATGAAGTCATAACGGGTATGCATTTATGTCGTTCATTATGTACCTTCATTAAAATACTTAAATACTCCGTTGAAATATATTTTAAAAAATCTGCTCGTACTATGCAGTGGCAGATTTGAACTCTGCTATACAAGAGCAGCGTTCCACTGCCCTAAGGTCGGTTTGTTCTCGGCACAAAAGCATTGGGTTTATATTTTTATCCCGAAAATTTAAGTTCCCAAACTTTCAGAATTCGCGAACCCACTTGGGTAGCCAGGTAATTTTCTGGGACCCATGCCCAATGAGACCGTGAGTGAAAAACTGTGACAGGCGCTGAAGGCGAAGACACGCGGGAGGCACAAAGTAGAATCCCTTGCCAAGAAACTGGGTGATCTTACAGGTTAAGAGCGCAGTTTACAGGGTGATGGTGTTACAGAGTACAGCTCAGATTGTGAAGGTGTTACAGTGCAGCAATGTCTACCTGTCTTACCAGCTATACTGCACAATTGTCTCTTTCTCTGTTATATATATACAGGTTGGAGCACATGGTAGCGCTCTGGTCCAGACTTTTAAGCACGAGTGGGCGACTGCATCTTTGTAATTTATTTCAGATTCGTGTAAGCCTCGTAAGCGATCTTTTGTTTTTGTCTGTTTTTTTTCAGGCCAGAGCTAGCTACGGATGATCATAATTTAAACGACCGATTTGAACGTAACATGTTTATGTTTCACCACGTTTTGTTCTGCGATCCAGCCCAAGGCCTCCTGCGACACAGCAGTGGGGTTGTAACCCCATCATGTGGCGATGTCTGCTGGAGATGACCTCACAACCACGACCAGAACGAAACGCCGGCAACATTTGCGACGTGAAGTAGCGTATTATCGCTGCAAATCACGATTCTCTCGAGCAAGTTGTGCCCGCCTGTGAAATTGGTACATTATGCTGAAGTACAATAGTGCAGGTCTGTAAAAAGGAAACTAAAATCCATAATTTTAATGAGCGTGGCATTTCACCGACAACGTGCTAATATTATGTAACGCTATGAGCGTGCGTATATGGTCTCCCCCAACACAAACATACACAACACAGCAGCCCTAACTATCTCAGCCGTAATGGATAACGCTCAAATATTAAACACAAAGCTGCACATTTTCTTGGAGCAATTTAGCTTGATGGTGATGCACACAAATGCAGGAACTTTTTTTCTCTGCGCGACAATTTAAGCAATTGTGCGTTCAAACTTCATAATCCCGCAGTGCTTTAACATACATATATACCACACATTCCATTTAGAGGACAGCATTAGTCAGGGCAAAACGCTCCAAACAGAGGTGTGTAAGCTCAAGGTGCAGCCCTGCAATTCCCTACTCAAGCCACTGCTGATGGAACATGCTCCACTAGAGGGAGCTCTAGAAAGTCCACGATATTCGGTCGTTTTTCCTACTCTTCCACCCTCAGCCAATCATTCTTTTGAAGAGGTGGGAAGCAACCCAAATGGTACTATGCACTTTTACCCCAGGCACTTCTGGACATCTGTGAAAAAAAGAGTTGTATAGTTCATCGGATTCCTCCTTCAGCATAAATAGATATTCTGACTTTGACAAGCGACCTGCCAATCGACTAGCCATTTATACTGCCGGATGAAGGGGAAAGGTGGGGAGGGATTTGCTAAACTTGCCATTTGTTTCAACTGCCTTGCTGAAAGCTCATACCGGTGACCACTGGATTGCAAAGTCCGGTGTGATAAACATTCCACCATGCTCAGCATATACCATAGGCCTTATTGTACTCACAATACCCCAGACATCGACGGGTATTGGAGTGGCTCCCGTAAGCTAAAATCAGCCTGGCGAGAAATACAAAAAATAATGCATGCCACATAATGGAAATTCCTCCACATACATGTGTCTTCAATATTAAAAACAGTTTGAGTGGCTCCTTTGCAATTCAACAAATATATGTTCATGTCTGAAAGCAGGCATGCGATATAACTATCTCTGATAATGTAAACTTTTTTTTTAATTACTAACAAACCTATAATGCGGAGGGTTCGTTTTTCAAGTTCTGAATTGACAAAATTTTCCATGAAATGTTTTCTGGATGTTTGAGCAAGGCGCAAGCGAAGCGCAGGTTCTCAACAAAAACACGGAAATAAAAGAAAATGTTAAAAAGTCAAAAGCAATGTCCTGCTCAAATGACCGGTCAGATGGTGCTTATCACCCTGTTTGCAGCCCTGAGCCAGTTGTAGGACATTCCATGTTCTCATGGCGGGGGCAGGCAATCCATAGGCCAACCTCTGTCAAATTCCCCACAGAGTGGTACTTGTTTTTATCAACCGAGGAGGAA
This sequence comes from Lampetra fluviatilis, assembly GCF_964198595.1. Taxonomy (NCBI): domain Eukaryota; kingdom Metazoa; phylum Chordata; class Hyperoartia; order Petromyzontiformes; family Petromyzontidae; genus Lampetra; species Lampetra fluviatilis. The sequence continues at coordinate 2,051,052 of NC_136324.1, forward strand.
TGATGGGCTGAGTCAACCTGCAACCATCTGATTGCGAGCCATTTGCTCTACCACTGGAGTCAGCTGGCCAGACACACGTGAACGTTTCCCCCACGTTACAATTATTGTCGAAAAAAATCTGACCATGTGACAAGCAAATATTCTCACGAGTTTTATATTTAAGCGTTAACATAATCTCCAAACGTAACGGCGATCGGTCAAAGGTGTATTGTGTTATTAAATAATATAATACATTTGGAAAAGGGTGGTTATAAGAGCATGGTCAGATGTTGGGGGTTACGCGGAAGATGAAGCGTGCGGAAAAACAAAAATGAGAATGAATAAGCTCGAACATCTCCAGAAGCGCGTAACAACCACGAAAAAAGAATCAGCCGGGAGATTCTGGCGAAGACCTGCCACTCTCTCAACCTCCGTGTGCCGTGGTGCGTCAACAGTGCCATGGTGGAGGTGGAGAGCGTCGAGACTTGTACAACCACCATTTTTACAAGACCAGGTGTCTGTGGACATCGGGGGAGCCAGCGGGCAGTGCAGTGGTTAGCGCAACTGTGCTTACGAGCCCAGCGGCACGAGTTCGATTCCCACTCACGATCAATAACCAGGGCCGCCCATAGGGGTCGGTGGGGGGCCCAGGGCAAATCACACCGTGTTGGTGTTGGCCCCACAACGCCTTCAAACTAAACCGGAAGTATTACTCCTGACACTATGACGTCGAAGCGGGTGCCCCCCCCCCCCAAAGCACGGGGCCCAGGTCAGTCGCCCCGATTCGCCATACCCGAGGGAAGGCTCTGGCGCAATCACAGTGGCAAACTTTTGTACCGGTTCTGAGCCTCCCCTCGGTCGACTCAGCCTCAAATGAGTACCTCCTGACATTGTGTTTGGCCACCCACCCCCTCGCGTGCCATGCCGGCCCTTTCATACGGTGCTCGCTAACAGCATTTGCACCAACAGTCTGTTCAAGGCTATACTGGGGATTCTTTATTTAGGGTTTTTACCTCTCTGGGACTGCTATGTAATTAGAATTTCTCAATAGCAGATGACACCTATATGGACACCGCACATACTATAGCATCCATTAGCCGCCATGACCAATCCATTGTTGGATGAATGCCTCCCAAAGCCACCGCCATCCTCTCACCGTCCGTGATGCAGTAATATAAATGCTATTCACATGTAATATTTTGCGCGGATAGTTAAGCCATCGAGTGTGCATAGCAAATGCATGTGTGAAATAGCTTTTGGCCGATTCTTTTAAATATTGAATGCCTATGAGCGCCTATATATATGGAAAAAAATGAGGTGGCGGGGGAGGGGGGTTGCAATGGTGATTGCCTCAGTATGCATGTGTAGAGTAATATGACTCGGAGACCATCAAACACAGGTTACCCATTTTGCCCTCTGCACAATTATAACGGAGAGCAGTGGAAAATGCGTTCAACCCCACAGCTGCAACCGAAGGACATTTCAAACGAGTTTATTTTTAGAGAAGGCACGCCTTGTGCATGACAAATTATCCTCCTTTGGTTTTTGTATTTTTTTGGGGGGGGGGTGGGTGGGGTTAAAAAATTAATTGGAGGTGACCGTTTGTCGTTTAAAATTTTAAACACTTTGGGAGCAAAAATTACATGAAGACCGAATCCAGCCTCCAACGTAATCGTCGTATGAGAATATGAGACAGTGGTGATTTGGTGGTGATGGTGGTGACGTGATGCTATGCGACATTAAATTGCGTTCTGCTATTTAAAGGCCAGTGTATTACATCCATTAAAAAAGTTTGTAACTTGACTGTAGATTGCTCTGGAAAATGTTGAAAAGAAGTCACCCCAAAGTTATTTCATCCTCGACTCTTCCGCCTCGATCTTTTTTTTTAAATAATAAGATTAGAGATGAAATGTTCTGCCAAAGCCATCTTGTCAAAATTGATTTCCGTTTATGTGCATGCACAACACATCGTCCACTCTGGATGCACTCGGTGCACTTGTGGATTTGAGGATAATTGCAAATGAATCTATGGGACAAAAATGTGTACATTAGCGGCTCGTTTTGAAGTTGCCAATTAGTGTTGTGGGAGCCGACCCAAAAAGCCAATCACTTTGTTAGGCGACAGGCACAATACCACGATGGGTGACCTGGGGAAACCAAGCGTGAGACACATAAGAAATGTGGGACATTCAAATACAACACTTTGTTTTGTTAAGCACATGCATTGGACCACTTCACGAATCACCATTCAATATTGGGGTCAGCTTAAACAAACTGGATCACGAAACGCAAATAAGGATTTTGGTCATCTCAGCGTGTACAAGGTCTGGACTCTATTCAGCAAGGCATCTCCTTCAAGCTATGGAAAGGCAGTTAGTCTTATGGTTTTTCGTAACATTAATGTTATATCACAAGACATTATTAATATACCACACTAAAAAAAGGACAATTGTCACAATAAAAAAATTAATTACTTGGATGTATGTTATGAACTGCATTGTAATATTAAGCCACGAGTAAATTGCTCGTGCAGAGTAATACGACTGCGCAGGTTGTCGCGGGTGAGCTGTGAAGCTTAAACGACGTCAGATGGTTTCCAGCAGGTTCGGGAACAAGTGCGTGCGCGCAAATCAGGGCACCGGTCCTTGTCAATCAGATTGTCAGCCGGGACAGGACCACGTTCAATTACCGACGCAATGCAACTGCGTCACTAGGCTCCGTTGTTCCGCGGTCGGCCTTTTGAGTACGCTGCAGGAAATGTTGAAACGATTTAAATTCACGAGAAAAAAAAAATATCTGATAACCCGTTGTCTTCCGCGGACGACGTGTGGCTGTAAAGCTTACATATAGAGAGAGTAATACTTGTAATTTGTAATTATTTGACGCTATAATTACACTTGTTTACCCAAGGGAAGCCTCACGGAGTCAGAAGGTTGTCTCGAAAGGCGATTTTGCCGCACGTTCAAAATCTCAATTGACTAATTCGCTAGTAATATTTTATAATTGGGATGTGTGGCCAATACCATTCACATGGTTACATAGGGGGGGTTAGCTATGGGAGGTAATTGGAAAAACCTGGAGGAGACCCATGGAAAACTGGGGGAGAACGTACAAACTACACTAGGAAAGGCCCCCCACCAAGTCTGGAATCAATCAGACACCCTTCTCGTTGCGAGGCACGAGTGTTACCACTGAGCCACCCCTGCATCACCCGGCTGCTCATGTGGACCGTTCTTTTACCGTTGATAAGGCCCAATTGTTTCGCCATGAACGACAGTGGCTTCATTAGCCACGAGCGCAGGGGAAGGGTGCGCGTTAGCCGCCGAGTGGAGGTGTGCGAAGTCAACAAGAATTCCGTGTGCCTGTGCGCAAGCTGGGGTATCGGTCGTCTTGGATGCTACAACAGTGGTGTAATGGGTAGCGCTCTGCGCTTGCAAGCCAAAGTTTGCCGATTCGAATTGATCTCCCGGCGTGGCAGTCGAAATAATGGGCAAGGTTCAGAACACCTCTCCCCACCCACCTCTGCGTACCCAACAGTTCAATGTGTATATCGATCAGCAGGTTCGTCAGCATGTATGTATGTATGTTGAACCTGTTTCGCACCATTAGTAGCCAACCGTGCGAATCGGAGGTGTTTTTGGTGGGGTTAATTGTAGGTACTCCCACCCTCTTCCAAGACGTCTGGCCAATGTTTAAGGGTAGGCCAAATATCACAGAGTGGAGGCTCCCTAGACACTCTGTCTGGTCGGAGGCCCTTCCAGCAGCAACGGCGTGGGCGAGCGATTGCAGGGCTGCACCTCTGCCTCTCGCCTATCGGTCTAAGCGGAGCGAGTGAGGGGACACACCTGCGACGGGAGGCCCCGCCTCTGTCTCTCGGGGGACAGCACGTAGGCCTGCTGCGCGTAGAGGAAGGTTTTGTAGCGAGGTTTTGGGGAAGCCGTGACATTGCTCTGGGAGAGGCTAACCGTGATCTGGAGAGGTGGGAGGAGAGGGAGATTGAAGCAGGAAACATGGGGGAAAGGAGAGCGGGGAAATGGGGGGTGGGTAGAGGGGGGGGGGAATATGGCAAGGGGGGTGGGGGGGTGGAGGGCGCAGGGGAACAGCATTAAGCAAAGCGCGGGAAAAAAAGGCACAAGGAAGAAATGCGTGGGGGAGGGTGAAATGAATGGGAATGTTGCAGGGAGAAAACAAGGGGACATTAAAGCAAAGCATAATAAATAAATAAAGCAAGTGTTCACCAGAAAATGAGCGCCTGAAAATTACACTGCTGGAGGTACATTAGGCAAGCATTTAGAATTAAAGCCGGAAAAACAAGTGAAAGTTGAAGCTAAATTAATTAGAAAGGGATGAGGAAGTGCTCAAGGCAAAGCGCACGATTGGGTGGCTAAAGCACTTCAAATTATTATTTTTAATAAATGCAGCTTTCAAGCTGCTCTCGTTAGCCCAAATCCGCTCCCGTCCGTGGGCTCACGAAGAGCGAGGATGAAATTACATTACGGAGGGAGGGGAGGGACCTCTACACATTCACCTTCAGCCACTGAAAGTCGGATGGCACACAATCGTGGGATTAACACAAAATCCATTCTTGTCGCAATCTCGGCGCATTACTGGGACAACGGTAGCAATCACATAAACAAGTAACTCCAAAGTACAATGAGGAAAGTTAAAATGGGAACGGAAGCAGTAAATTAGTCGCTCGAAGCCTTTTTGGAATAACAGTAGCCACAGTGGACGTCTTCCCAATTATTGTAAACTTAGTAGTCAAGCAAATCATCTGGACACTCTCCAAGACTTAGTTTCATATTGCCTGTCTTTTGTCTGAAAGCGTTTTTTGTTATATCTGTGTGAGTCACAATCTACTGATGGTCTGCGGCCCTAATGAGTACGCCAATGCCTCTGCGTGTGTGCTGGGCATGCACGCTCGCTTTGTGTGACATCGAAAGGAGGAGGGCACTGCTGATCAAACACCACGGGAGCCCACGCAACGCTGCCAACATACACACCGCACGCGTTTCAAGGTCCACGGGTGAATGTGCCGTGTGCGTACGTATTAATGGGTGGGAAACCTTCACGTGAACGCACACGTGCATGGCACGCGAACTAATTAGCTCGTGTGAGTCTTTGAGCATGCACATCCGCTAGGCCAATTATCTCAACCGGTTCTGGGCCTCCCCTAGGTCGACTCGGCCTCAAATGAGTGCCTGGCGCCATGTGTAATCATCGTCACTGGGGAGACGAAGGCGGTCGTGTGCCCTGCCGGCCTTCATGGACGCTCTCTAATAGCGCATGCGCCAAAATGCCTGTTAGCGCTACGAGGGGGATATTCGTCTTGTGCCAGAGCTGGCAAGAAGTTCCATTCCCAGCCAAGGCTAACACAAGTGACACGTGGCATCCAAACTTGTCTTGGGCCTCCGCAAGGTCGACTCGGTTGTTAATTATTTATTAGTATGGCAAGTAAATGTCAGCACTGGAGAGACAAAGGTGGCTGGGCAAGGTGTTTACTACACCACCCCCTCGTGCACCACGTTAGCCTCAAAAGGTGCTCACACAGATGACTTTCCTCAAGAGACTATATGGCTAGATGGGAGGTATCTGACTTGTGTCTGTGTGTGTGTGTCATATGTGTGTATATACAATCCCAGTGACCCAAGGTTGAATTGCTGACCATGCACATCAGTGGTAGGGAGTGTCTGAACATGGCCTGAGCTTTGTATGACAATAGAAAGACAGAGATGGCTGGACAGGTGACCGGCCACACAAGTGGTAGGGAGTGTCTGAACATGGCCTGAGCTTTGTATGACAATAGAAAGACAGAGATGGCTGGACAGGTGACCGGCCACACAAGTGGTAGGGAGTGTCTGAACATGGCCTGAGCTTTGTATGACAATAGAAAGACAGAGATGGCTGGACAGGTGACCGGCCACACAAGTGGTAGGGAGTGTCTGAACATGGCCTGAGCTTTGTATGACAATAGAAAGACAGAGATGGCTGGACAGGTGACCGGCCACACAAGTGGTAGGGAGTGTCTGAACATGGCCTGAGCTTTGTATGACAATAGAAAGACAGAGATGGCTGGACAGGTGACCGGCCACACAAGTGGTAGGGAGTGTCTGAACATGGCCTGAGCTTTGTATGACAATAGAAAGACAGAGATGGCTGGACAGGTGACCGGCCACACAAGTGGTAGGGAGTGTCTGAACATGGCCTGAGCTTTGTATGACAATAGAAAGACAGAGATGGCTGGACAGGTGACCGGCCACACAAGTGGTAGGGAGTGTCTGAACATGGCCTGAGCTTTGTATGACAATAGAAAGACAGAGATGGCTGGACAGGTGACCGGCCACACAAGTGGTAGGGAGTGTCTGAACATGGCCTGAGCTTTGTATGACAATAGAAAGACAGAGATGGCTGGACAGGTGACCGGCCACACAATTCTCTCATGCTTCACATGTGATCCCAAAAGTCTCTAAGGCTATGAATGTGTGTCAGCGTTAATGTGTGAACGTGTGTGTGTGTGTGTGTACAAAATTCCCACTCTGCCAGTAATCTCAGTCAGTTGACCCATGACCTTCCAGCGATCATTCAACACGTCACAAAATTACACCTAACCTAGCAGAAGCTCTGCGGTGATGTCACCGTCAATTAGTGGCAAACAGCGGTTGTTGTTGTCTTGTGCGCGCGTGTGTGTGTGTGCATGCCGAGATCTTGGCCATGTCACGTGGCCTCAAAACGCACCTAATCTGGCACAGGCATCGCACCGGCATCAACGTCACATCGTAACAACATGATGGCTAGTTGTCATTGTTGTTGTTGTCGTCGTTACTGTTGTACATGACGCTGTTAATAGGGCGCTCACCAACGGCATGTCGCCCGACAGCGCCGCAAGCGTGAGTGTGCGTGCGTGCCCCCAGCTCTGCTCACCTGGTGGGTGTACCTCTGCTCTGCCTCCGCCCCGGCCGGCGCCACTGCCCGTGGGAGAGTCTCAACCTCTCGGATGGCCTCCATTGACACCTGCTTGGGGAGCACTTGGAAGAGCGACGTCACGTACATGAGAATTGACTTCTTGTCCGGGTGGGCCGTCTCGACGTCTGCGCACGGGAGGAGGGAAGCCACACAGCCAAACTTAATCACAATGTCCTGTGGCTGCTGCAATTTTTCTTTTTAAAAAATATTCTGCAGGACACCGGTTTATTGCATGAAATTATACGGTTAAATATCCATGAAAATGTATAAGCTTGAACCAGCTGGTCTGAGGCTGGCATTTTATAAATGTTTTTTTTAATCTAACTTAACTCGCGTAATGTGCTCACATTCTCTGTTCTTCGCCCGCAAGCCTCGGTGTTTAGACGATAACCGGTAAATGAACAAATGAAAAGCTTTCGGCTGTGAAATCTCAGCTTTCTTTTATTTTCAAGGAACAGTTCTTGATCTGAAATGTTTCCAAAGAACCATAAGTTTTATTTCCTATGTTTTTAAAAATGTTTTCATGATAAACATGAATTACCTAACACAAGGAATAAAAAAAGATTGGAAGCGCGAAAAAAAGATTGGAATCGCGAAAAAAAGATGTTACGATCGAATTGAATTTCCCCCCTCCCCCTCCACCCCCCGATGTCAAATTTATGTTTGTCAACTGCATGGATTGCTAGCGCATTAGATCTGTGAAAGCTGCATTTATAACAATCATGAACCAATTATTATTTTTTTGCAGCAGACTAACACGGAAAAAGTATAACGTCATGCATCACAAGATAGGCCAGTAATAAATGTGACTCTAAAGATTATTGATCCAGGAATCCCACATCAGAAGTCAGTGGCTTCACAAGATGTCTCTGATTTAATAACTGTACCTTTTTAATATAAAAAGAAATTTCCAATTCCTCCCGAATCAATCCATTGTACAAAATAAACAGTGTACACCATATGTGCGTGTGTACGTGCGCATGTGTGTGCGTGCGTGCGGGTCTCTTCGTGACAGAGACAGCACCGCTGGGAATATTTGAGGTGGGCCCAGCATTGGATCTCCGCGTGCTCAGAACACTCTGATGCAAATCCACGCGTACAGTGCAATGGCCACAATTTTTCTGATTACCGTATTTTTCTTGTTACTGGGATGGGTCAAGCAACATTTTACAAACAAGACGAATATTGTGCATTACCAACATGAATTTGCAAGTGCTCGTAAAATAAGCCACTGTGAATAACAACTAAATTGGAAAATAAGGAAATGCCTTTGCAAGGTAGGTGATCTATTATGACAACGTGTATTTTAGGACCAATTCTGTTTTTGTTCCAACATTTTATTCTTCCAAAGATGACTCAACGGAGTAGGCGTTAATGATATAGGGAAGGGTTTCCCACAAGGAAACGTCATGCCATTTTCAAAAGGTTGTGTTGATGTGTGGATTATATTTGAGTATATAAGGTACCGCTAGCTTACTGTGTGTGTGTTTCACGTGGTATATGTCACGGGAACGGCGAGCTCACGAACTATGAAGAGGTAAAGGGTACAGGTGCAGCCCTGGCAATTCTCTCTCAGACCACTGCTGGCGGAACAGCCTCCACTAGAGGTAGCTCTAGAGAGTCACTCAATAGGGTATTTGGCCTACTCTTCCACGTTAGAAGAGTTGGGAGTATCCACACTTTGTACATACCACTGCAGATGCCAATATTTATGACAGGAACATGATAATAGTTACTTTAAATGCATTACCATACTTAAACGTGATCTTTTGTTATATTACAGCAAATATTGCAATTGTAAAAAACCAGACAGATCCAAAAAACTGTTCGTCTCCCTAGCGCACAGCGAACAGCGGGTGTTAGAGAAGCATGCATAGCCTTATGCAATAGATTGTTTTTCCAACTTCCATACATGTGTTCAAAACCGCAGATTAGCACTATTAGTGAGTCTGCAAACCGTAGTCAAATTAACCATTAATGGGGCACTGCTCTCCTTAAATATTCAAACAAGAGATAACAAGGCACCGGCAGACGCCTTATATATTTCTTTCCCCAATTATTATTATACTTTCTCCCCATGAGAAGGGTTCGAGAGAGAGGACATTAACAATAACACAGACCGCGAGCCTGTGCAATAGAAATTCACCGGTTACCATAGAAGCGGCAGCTCTTGCACTAATCATCGGTGTAGCTGTCTGTGCATGCTAAAGAGCCAACGTTTTTGGACCACGGGGAAATGGGTGTCATTGGGGTGCAGTGATGACTGCAGACTGCGAGCTGCAGGTGTGTCATCGAATGGCTGCGTATTACTAATCTGCCTAAGGAGGCGCAGAAGAGGCTTCCGTGCAAAGTCATTCGTTAACTCTTCTTCTTCGATGGGCCTTTGGGCCTGTGCTCAATGATTACGACGACGATGAACAAAAACATTTTAAAGATGCCCTTCTTACCTTCCGGATCCAGAAGGCGAGCGATATTCAGATGGTCCTGGGCAACATTGAAGGCGTTGTCGAGCCTCTCTGTGACCGTCATCTGGTTGGCAACGGTCTTCCAGTTAAAGAGGTCAGGCCTGTATTTCCGAAATGCACAAAAAAGACAAAAACATCATCGCGAAGTCCTTTCACAGTCTGCTGGGGTTCGGTACTACAAGTGGTGCCTATTAAGGGTGGCATGGTGCACAGTGGGATGGTGTGGCACACACACAACGCGCCCGGCCGCCTTTGTCTCTCCATAACTGCGGATGTGTACACGCTGCACCAGGTACTCATTTAAGGTTGAGTCAACCTAGGGAGGGACCAGGACTGGTTCAGACAACACCCACCACTGATGTTGGCCATGGCCAGGAATCTATTCAAAACTAAACTAAGTTTATGTTGAAACTAAACAATAGCTGCTAATCTCATTCATTTCACTGGGTTCGTAGCGCAATTATAAAACCACTGCACCGTAACCGTGGGATATAAATGCACGTGTGCATATGGCAACATTACACTATGTAACACGATTTTTGTTCCTGGGTAGTAAGTGTTTTTTTCTAATTGCTTATGCCTCAAAAGTATAGAAAATGGCAATTTTTTCCCACAAACTGCTTTTGTGGCCAGGACTTTATGTGAAGGAATGACACAAATGCACACCACGTTCTCTCATTGACAATAGGTACATTTCAAAATATCACTGTCCTGGTCACAAAAGCAAAGTTTGTGGGGAATAATAGACATTTTCTGTACTTTTGAGGTATAAGCAATTATAAAATAACAGTTACTACCCAGGAACAATTATTTTTTTGTTACACAGTGCTATCACACATTACATTAGGATCCTTCAAAAGACAAAGCGATAAATCAAAAACACATCTTTACGTTTCAAATCAGGAAAATAACAATGCTTCCTGATTGCATGCACTACTACCTATAACAGGTTTACGTACATACACAAACAAATACACCCATACATAGAAAAATAAAAAGAAATTTGGTTTAATGAAATAACGGCAACTGTCAGCAAGCGATACCAATTCTGAAACCAAGTCCATGTTATCCGCCCGAGCCGTGGCTTCCCCGGGCAAGGTTTTGCTCAGTGCGGAGGTGCGACACTTGGTCTCGGCCATTAACGCGAGCGCAATCTATCTCCTCGAACACAACGCTCGCCAAGCATGCAAAGCATCCCCTTCTCGTGTTGCCAGCCAAGAAAACGAGCAACCTTTCCGTGGAGGAACGACTCACCGTCCCCCCCCCCCCCGACATCCGCCACACGTGCCACACAGGACTTTGGCCACATGGTGTTATTCTTCTTCCGCGAGATAACAGTGCAAGCGTCCGCCAAAAGCAATATTTGGCGCGGAAAAAAAAGCTCGCTTGCTTGTCACGGCTTTCACGACACCACCCCCCCCCTCTTCCCCATTCGCTGCTTCTCAATCTCCCAGTCCCTCGCTTGGTCGATGCCAAAAAATCACCGTGCCTTGTCCTGCTCGTGCAATGTCCGGATGCACTGATGACCTGGTTCTATAGGCTTCTGCAGACGGTTGGTGGTTGCGATCGGAAGAGAAATGAGGACACAGACTTAGAAAGGGCCGCTTCTAAATTAACGGCCGTCCGTCAAAGCGTTAATGTTCCGCTTCAGGTCTTCCAAAACAGAAATTGGAATGACAATATGATAAATTACACCTGTTTGATTTAATACCCGACTCTTGATTGGCCTGACACTTATGTTTTACTTACGTGTGATTTACGACAGCAGAAAATGTACAATAATAATTTGCAACCCTTTGTCAACCCAGAGGCCCACAATGAAGGTCTCCCTGCGCTTTGTCAAATCACGGAGGTTCTTTGAGCATACTTCACAGCGCTGGTTAACTAGCGTGTATTGTTGAAGTGGGGGGGGGCTGCTTAAGATATCACGAACCACTGACGTTAGTCGTGGTTGGGTACGGAACACAAGTGGGTCGGATTCGTCGTCCAGAGAAGCCGGCTGCTACTATAAATGTCCACGTGGTGATGAGCCACTTGGTTGAGTTATGGTTTGTGACCAGGTCACTTCTGAAAAAAAGCGATATAGCTTAGTGGGCCTTAGCTGGTCAAATAAAAAAAGTTTAGTTTGTGTTTGTCGTGCAGTGTACTAACAGTTATGCCTCCACTCCTCTCCGAAAAAGGCATACGAACAATTATTACTGCTCACATATCTTCTTGGTTCTTTCGGTAAAGTCACGTAGAAGGGAAATAATAAAATAATAAAATTACAACATAATAAAATTATTTTAATTTTATTATTTCCCTTCTACGTGACTTTACCGAAAGAACCAAGAAGATGAATCCCTGCAGTCACGACAGCTTTAAATCGAAACTGCTCACATAGTTCATCTTTGTTTACTACTTATGGTTGCACTCATGTAACACTTGCAATAACTATTTATAATAATATTTGGAATGGCTGTGAATTGGCACCTTCTTTGCATGCAGCATAGCTGCGTTGCTATGTGCACACATTTCTGAAGCAAGCCAAAAATGAATCTCAATTTTAATGTTTTATTCTTGGGATAATGTATTATTCTGGGAAAAAGGAGAGAAAAAAAATCCGTATTAACAGAGGCAAATCTTTGCAACAGAATGCATTATGATTTATTCACACGTTCAACTGCAGTGTATTATCTGTTAACCTCGCACCTGCCTTGGGTGCTCTCAAGGTTCATTTGCAAAAATATAAATAAACGGGGGCCCAGGTTTTACAAATAAATACCAAATCCAGCGACCACCGCAGGCACTTTGTCAACATTGAAGAAATATCGATTTCATTACGCGTCTTCAACACCATTTCATCTGAGCATCCAACGCATATGCTGCCAAGGTAAAATATCTCTACCATAAGCCACCAAAATAGGGGCATGTTATTTTGTGTTGGAGATCGCAAACTGTCGTTTCGCGGAAAGTTTTATTTCTTACATAACATGGTAGTCATTTATCAACTGGGAAGCAGAGCACGTTGAACCCCTTAGTAAAAATCCATTACCTGGAGCAAATTGCAATCGTGTCCTCTCAGCAGTGCAAACAGAAAAAAATGCTCATTGTATAGCCTGGCATACTTTAAAATAGTCTCAATTCTGCCTATGAGCTGTCTCTCTCTTGCACACTCTCTCTCTCTTGCCCTCAATTCTTGCAAATGTTGACTCGGCACTTTAAATCATGAAATGCATTTCAAACTCACTGACATGCATTCACAGCATTTCCTTTATAGCATGCTCCTTATGGTGCTATTGAGGTGACCCGCTGTTTCACAAATAACAGGTTGCCGAAGAGAGCCCGAACAACAAGATGGACAAACCTACTCCCTGAACCCAGGTGAACATTTTCCTCAAGATGCCCATCTCTCCATCTAATATTCTGCATTCATCACCGCCAACTGCATTTCTCTGGAGAATGTGTACATTTTAATGTCATTTTCACTGCCAGCACTAATCCCCCCCCCTCTCCCCCCATTTTCATGGTCTCCTAAAAGGATTTAATTTTAGTTTTTATTTTAACAATTTCTGAGCACAGGCCCAAATCGGAGGTATGCCACACCTCTGGATTAGCACGGTTGGCCCCGTACCGTGTGAAAGAAGTTCAACATACATACAAAGACCCCAAACATCAATGGCTAGCGCTAAAACGAACTTGAGAAGTCTTAATAGATAATAAATTGGCAGGTGCGTGGGGAACTTGTGGCGAGCAGGTGAAAATAGCGGGAAATTACGTAATACTTATCAGGATGAAGTCTCAAACCTGTAGGCTAAAACAAAGACTTGATAGCATGTGACGGCGTTTTTATTAGAGATGACAACTTTGGGACATTTCAGGGTCACCAAAAAGGCAGTTGACCAAAATCCCAGACTGGATGTAACAGTTTCCACTGCTCGCCATTGCACATTTCCCATTAACGCCTCTCTCTCGTGCAAGAGGATACCACCTACGGTTAGAACGTGTTCAAGCAGTCCATGAAACGAAAACAACTCCCATGGCCGCTGGTCCTATTTTCTGCCAGCCCTATGTTGTGCTGCGCCATGGCCATCCCCCGACGACCGCCACCTCTAACCCCGAACGCGGGAACGGCACTCGAATCCAGGCCAAGTCTCCGCAGTTATCGGCTAAGGCTGAGGCATCGCAAAGCTGCTGAGTTTTGTATGCCTGCAGCGTCCAATTCAGGGGAACAAAGAAGAATAAGCCTCCTCCACTGCGTACACACAATGCATAAACCATGGAATTATTGCTCGCATTTTCCTAAAGCATTTTGCGGATTAACTTATATGCGGGCACATGTGCCAATCAGCTCAGGTCTAATTTTTGTTTTGAAAAGTTCCAAAAAGTAGCGATGACAATGAAAAGGACGCTGCAATTATAACTCATAACTCTTGACAAGAGGCCACCATTCACTTTGACAGAATAATAAAAGTATCAATTAATCAACATCATGGTTAAAAAACTGTCTCAAATGAAATACAAGGAAATCAATAGATGCTGACAAAGCAAAACAAAAGTCGATATTTCAGCCAACAGTCTTTGAATTTGGCCGATGAGTTTGATGATAGCATTCGACAAGTTTCAAATCATTATTTCAGTATCCAGCAACGTTCTAATACCCCTTTGCATTCTTGCAAACAACTAAGTGATGTTGACGCAGGAGCTAACGAAAAAAAAAATCTGACAACAGACAACGCTTTGCGACGAGCTGGCGGCCCGATTTTTCTCCCGTGTGCCGAGTTGAAGGAAAGGGGACCCCCAAAAATCTCCCACGACTCCACGTTCCCAGGGGTTGGCTTCAGCAAAATGGCAAGGGAACATTGCCTGCTGAGGCTGTAGGATGTCTTCACGTGAAATGCAGCCAAATGGACTTGAAGGGCAACGTAAGTCACCACAAGAACAAGTACAAGCCTTCGAGCACCGACCGCGATATTGCGTACTTTTTTTGGTTGAGTTTTTTGTTACGACTGAATTGGAATATTTTCAAACTGGGCTCCAAGAGAACAAAACTGGCCGGGCGAAAATGTGAAAGCGTGGAATAAATGAATGTTCTGCAGAGCTTGGAATGCGTTGGACAGAGCAGAACGCATGGGAAGACTTTGGCTGCATGTGCAGTTACAGCTGTGCTGGACAGCTCCGTGAATTAAAAAAAACACCGCCTAGCAGGACACAAGCATGGGCAATTTCATGGACATTTGCAGTTCTCCACTCTGTACGTAGCACGCAGCGAAGCAAGATGTATCATTATTTTACCGAATGTTAATTTCGTCCGATTTTATTGTGGAAATGTGTTCATCACCAACAGTGAGGCAAAATAACACAGGCTGTGTGTTTCAGACATTTCCTCACAATCGGTTTGGTTCAGCATCTCATTTTTATCTTCATTTATTTAAGATCGGGGCACTGCGTAATGATTAGCGCAGTGGAATTGCAATCCAGATGAGGCCGATTCGATTTAATCTCCCGGCGAGCGGCAGTTGAAATCCGGGAAAAGTTGATCAAATCCCCACCAACCTCCATCCATCCAGCAGTATGGATGGGTACATGTGACAGTTACAGTCGAGCGAGCGTGAGCCCACATCGCGATGTGCTCTGGGAGGGACTTGCCACCCACTGGCACCCACCTGTAGCTGTGTATGAGGGCATTGAAGGCCAGCCCGTCCGACCAGCTGGTGGTGAAGTTGACGACGTTGACGGGGCGATAGTCCCGCGTTGACTGGCGCACCCAGCCCAGCAAGATCTTCTCGCTGTTCGTCTGCTGCAAGTCGGCCATCACATCCTTCATCACATCCTTTACCTGGCGGAGGGAGACAACGGGCGCAAGGGCACGCGCGCGCACACACACGCGCAGGGAAAATGGTGTTATAGCACGAAGCCAGCATAACATCGGGCAACTGCGTCCAACGCAAGGCTGCCTCCGTACAACAACAGGGGAGAAACATAACCCCACGAGCTGGTACACTGTGATCACGAACGGAGCGTGTTCAGCCTTGGGCCCCTTTTACTGTCATCCCTGCGTGTGGCAGAATCCCAGCGGTCGCCAACGGGACATTTTTTTGTTCGCCAGTGAACCGTCCGCTACTGCTGCAGCTCAATATCCGTGGCTTGCCACGCCAGTAGCCGACTGCTGTGGTAATTAAGCGAGGGATTACGGGGAGTGGAAAATAATGGCGGCGCGCACTCAGGTGACCTTGCAGCCCGATCACGTGGGAAAATACGGTGACGTTGCAATCGGTGTGACATATCTGGAAAGTGCAAAACTGGCGCAAAATTAAACACAGTTGTAGCCACTTTAGTCGAGTCAAAGTGGTTTCCTACTGCAATTAACATGAATGCAATGCTCATCTCATTTTTACAGCCCTGAGACAGTGGTGGTAATTCTACATTCCTAAGGCGGGGGTGAGTCTATCCATAGAACAACCGCTGTTAGCGGCTCGCAAAGTGGTACCTATTTTATCGGGCCTGGAGGAATGATGGACTTGAACTTGCAACCTTCCCATTGCAAGCCACTCTACTGCTGAGGCACACGTGGGTGTTATGGCAATTGTTGCAAACAGCTAAGTGATGTCGGCACAGCAAATAATAAAATGTGACGTTTATAATGACGTTTATAATGAGGTTGTGATTCAGGGGTTTAATGTGCTGCGGGTTTTTTTGTTATTGTAAATATGTAATCAGAAAAAAAATTAACAACAGCTGAAATGTTTATGGTTGTGGTGCAAAAAACACCCCCTACAAATTTTAAAGCAGAACACTCAAGAGTGAATTTACCGGGTAAACAAAACGTGCATATATGTTCTTATTGATAATATTCTCAGCGACGAGTTTGTTCGCGAGCGATGAAAGTCTCTTGGAGTGTTGCACACGACTGTCTGTGCCTGGAGCCCAACACCCATTTTCACAGCTTCGTGTCACAGGTCAATGGAAGTAGTTCTTTTTTTTACATTTCCCGAGAACGTGTAACAAAATGTGGCATCTCCGAGTGTGACACCATAAATACCTAACAAACACTCAGCATTGCTTGACCCAGCGGTGTTGTGAGACTTTATAACATTATGGGTATGATATAAATGCAAGTTGTTGTTATAAAATGTTTGGGATTTCAAATTAAAATCTAAAATAATTACGGATGAAAAAATAAATCTCGCCAAGATGATTCTTCTCCAACCGGAGTATCTTTCATCTCTGGATATTTCGACAGCCTAAATCCGTTCTCGTCCCGGAGGTCCACATGCCACCTTCCTAGGGTAAACCACTCAGGAGCTCCCAGACTCTCACGATTGGTCTCGTGATGGGTGCCAAACTGTCTGGAGATGAAGTTACTACAGTTGGAAAAGCATCATCTCGGCGAGATATTTCCCTTCCCATAACAGTGGAGCTATCAAGTTGCTGTTCTTGCTGTTGTTGCTGTAGAAAGTTTAAAAGCTGGGAGGTTGCATCACCCCATCATTCCTCAAAAATCAATTAAATGAGGGCCCCTTTTTTTGGAATTTATATCGCTGGGTCAGAATTGCCAATGGAGAGTGGCATTACCCAATGCTTGCCTGAGCAGGGATATACTTTTGTACTTGTTCCTGTTAATTTGTTTAACGGAGCAGCACCCTATTTCATCCGTCTCGTGGCTACACGACACCGACCGCTCCCATCCCAAGTGGCCTACAGGTCTGCGGGTCTCTCTGCAGTATAGTAGCCGAGAGAATATTGTGACAACTCAGCCGACATACCACGTTTAAGAGAGTGCTCAGTGTCAGGATTAATGGGGAGTTTTGACTGCAACCGTACATTTTTTGACAAACTCTCACAACGAGATAGACATGGTACCACTGCACGGACAGCAAATGTAATCGAGATAAGGAGTAACTGTTTTAAATCCAGGTTGCAATATGGGTCAGTTAGAATATAACGCAGCCTAATCTTTAAGATTCATGTCGCGCAAAACAAAATAAATGCTTCCGACACAGCAGTCAATTATGCAGTACACAGTCACCACTTTTAAAAAATCAAATTGAAAATTCACTCCCGCAGGCAAAAAATAATAATGTATTGAATCTCAAATACATAACACACGGTTTTTTTTTGGTCTCGGACTGGATATTATGTGTAACATTTTCTCTTGAATAAAACTAATGCCTTGGCTCAATTTAAAATATTACTTCCGTGGCCATAATAACGAATGATGAGTCTAAGAGGTTTGCGGACATGGCAAAACCCAAACGTTCATTGTGAAAACGAGGGCCAAAAATGCACGGTGAGAAACATGAGCGTGCGACTGTCGAGTTGCGTCTAAGCACCGGAAATCCGCTCGCTTCAACCAATTTAAATGAGTGTGCGTGCCCCAAAATTAGTTTCCTCTCGTCGCAAATATTTTGGACACTGAACTCCTCAATCCAGAGTTGGACAGCGCAGTTAGTCCATCGGAAAGTCGCGTGTGGTTGGGTAAAGTGTGGCTGCTCCTGTCTCTTCCAAGGCATCTGGCCAGCGTAGAAGAGTAGGCCAAATACCCTCGAGAGAGGCGGCCTAGAGAGCTCCCTATCGAAGAAAGACCCTTCCACCAGCGGCGACGCGAGCAATTGCAGGGCTGCCCCTTTACCTTGTACTTATGAGTTGGCCAGCTGAGCAAATACGCTCATGAAATATAAATGTTGTCTCCTGAAAATTAAGAGACAGCGATCGAGCCAGCTTCCACAAATGATGTCATCGGTTTGGCAAGGCAAGCGCCGCCAAAGCTCCACGTTCAGCTATTTTTGTTTGTGTTGTATATTGGTTCCATTAATAAGAGCAATAACATAATTAGAGTTCTTGGCTCTCGGAATTCACCACGGCGGTCCACACGAGGACACGCTTGCCGAGTGGAACTCGCCTCTCCCAGAGGAGTCTGTCTTCTTAAGTACTCGTTATATATTTTCTTGATTAAAATATAAACTACGCAACCAATGTGCCGATGTGGTGATGCTGATGACCAAAAAAAGCCAAACGAGGTGCTTCAATGTGTCACGGGAGTAGATTGTGAAAAGGTAAATAGTATTTGGAAGGCGAGCACGAGAGAATTAAAAAGAAAATCCTGAGATAATCAATCTGACTAATGGAGATGTTAATGCACGCTTTCAATCAGGTATTCAATTGAATCGAGCATTTTTGGGTCACATCTAACAATGCATAACCAAAATAAGGCCAGGTAAATTTCGGTTAAAGTCATTATGCAGCTATCGCATGAAACAGCATACATTTGGCCTAAAAATCCATGAAAGCTCTGAATCCCTGAAACCTTTTCCTGAAAATTCTGATAAAGAAAATGCATCGGCGAGCAAAGTGGTAGAGTACACAGGGCGCCGCGCTATGAACCCAGCAGCCTGAGTGGGATTCCTGGCCATGGCTGACATCAGTGATGAGTGATATATATTTTTCGAACCGCTCAGGGTCACCACTTCACCAACCCGAGCCGACGAGGCTTGGCGGAGCATGAGGAAGCTTTCATCTGTCAGTGGATTTGACACGTAGAGAAAAAAATGCTCTGGCAAAAAACCAGTCCATGGAAGAACATCATTATTCTTTGGGTCTTTCGGTAAAGTCACGTAGATAGGTTCAAAGAAAATAACAAAAAAACGACAACGTTTCGCGATTGAAACGTCGTAGTTTTTTGATATTTTCTTTGAAACTATCTATGTGACTTTACTGAAAGACCCAAAGAATATGAATTTCTGCAGTCACGAAAGCTTTAAGTCAAGATAGAACACCATTAGTCAATATTGAGCACTGTGTATTTTAAAAATTAAAGAGGCACTTCTATAAAAATGCTGAATTCTCTGAAATGTATCCGTAAATTTCCACAGCCCACTAGACTTCCCTCCAAGCGTGAGAAACATACTGTTCCATCGATTAAAATCAAGGGATACTCATATATGCGAGGTGTAGTCAAGGTTGGCAGAATTAATGTATTGCTTCCATAATAAGTGAGCTGTCAGTTTCCCTACAAAATCAGTCTCCAGCCAGACCAATACATCACGAGCAGCCATCACTTGGCAGCCCTGGAGGTCTTCAACTAAGATGTGTCTAAGTCACTTCATCGCCAGAATGCAGCGGTCCTCAATCCGTGAGTCAAACGTCGTTCAGTGGGGCCGGCGAGGGAAGAGCGGGGGGGGGGGCAGCTGTTGCATGATAACCGTGCAGGAGAAACCTTAAATGTGCAAGTGGAACGCCGGTGCCATGTTGCAGTGGCCTGCACGAACACCGCGTTGACGAGAGGCATGGACGGCAGAGATCGGTTGAGCGATTCACGCAGCCATGGTGGAGGAACGGGGGGGGGGGAGTGTGTGAACCAATGGTTTTGTTTGAGGGGGCAGCCAAACCAAAAAGTTTGAAAGCCACAGCGTGTCAGGCTGCCAGGCTGCATCACGTGTTGACCCGGACGTGCCTCATTAAATTCGTCGCATCGGCTTGAATGTTCTCGGTGTCATCAAAGCGATTTTTTATCCCTCACAAATTGCGTTCGTGGCATACGTTTTGCCACAACACTTCGCTCGCGACAACTCGCAGGGCACCGACTCACTCCCGGTGGAAGGGACTCCACTAGCCAGAGCTCTAAATCGTCCCTTTAGAGGGTATGTGGTCGATTCTTCCACGCTTGGCAGGACCTTGTGGAAGAGGTGGGGGTGGGTACCCAAACTTTACCCAACCGTGCCAGACGTGGCGACCTGCCAAATGTGATGTACTGCCGGGTGGACGTAGCATTGAGGAAACTTGCCCCATCGTTGAAACTGCCGCGCCGGGAGATTGTAAAAGGCATGCAGTGTTCCTAACCATTACACCCATGGCAGCGCGTCTAAGTGTTTTCGCACTTCAGCAGTCATGTCATATTGCGACGTGTGCACAATATTTTTCGTGAAATAATATTCATAAGGTCATTTTAAACAAACAAAAAACCCATTCAGTTTCTATCAAGGCCTTCAACTGCAATACATCTTTACCTGCAAACTTTTTGACAGGGCCTCGTGTGTTTGTTACAGAAATGAGTTAACACTCAACTTGGCAGACCTAAATGTTGATCGACTTAAGTCGATTGCGTCGATGAAGGCTTGTTCTACGTTCCACGAGTCACTTTCATGAAATATTAAATCATATCGTTTATACTGGTTGCCTTTCCAGTTCTTCAAATAGACAGATGCTTTTTAATCACCACAAACGTATATTAACCGCAACAGTAATCCGCTCGCAATCTGTTGCAAAAAATGAGAACGTTCACAAAGCAGCTGATTTGCATTTTTTTGAGGAGAGAGAAAAGCAGCGGCAAAAAAAAAATGTTGCCCAGCGAAGGAAGCCAAACTTGAATACTTGACATAATTAGGTGTCGTCGCGGTTACTTTCCCGGCAATGGCGGCATCTTTAATTCATTCGCAGAAACAGCCCGAGGAGGTATGAACTAAAGCCCTGAGCACTTATGAGATGGCTACTGTTGGGGGGGGGGGGAAGAGAGAAGGATGGAGGCTGATGAACTGCATGATATGCATGAAGCGAGAGAAGCGACTTCCACTTAGTGTGTTGGGACCTGCCCTGCGCTCTGCCTATTTTCGGCAAAACCATCCCCTGAGATAAAACCCAACGCTGCTGCTAGAATGGGCTGAGGAGAAATATTCCAGAGCATTAGTCTCCTTCACATTAAATGCGGAGAAGGCGGCAAGGGCCTGGGCAACCCCCCCCCCCCAACACTTAGCTGATTTGGCTCAAGTGACTTGCCGGGGTACGGGAGTGGTTTACAATACCAGTTATCTGTTAAATTGCTCTTAAAATGAGCAATCCAGTACAAAGAGGGTTTGGTAGTGGTGGTGGTGAAAAGAAAAAAAAGTGTTTAGTCTTTTGTGCTTCATCGCTGTACATTTCCCAGCGTGTCCCAATCTTCGTGCCGGCATCACAAGCGAAATTGCACCGCGCTGATATGATCCGCACGTGGAACCCGCTGGCTCATGCCCCGGGACTGTGGATGCCACCTCCTTTACGCACCGGTAATCGATATTTATTGAAAACAATGCCAGAACTTGCTCATTGCAGAAACTGGCTGTGTTAAGATGGCAAGAACGTGTCTGTCCAGTGCTCGGCGAGCTGCATTGGCTACCAGTTGCCAAACAAATGCATCGTAAGGTGGCACCTCATTACACATAATGTGCTTCCCACAAATTAACACCAATATCTTGCTCATCTCGTCAAGGGGCATAAACCATCACGTGAACTTGAGTCATCCCTGGCAGCTGGCGTTTGGCTAGACAAAAACAAAGATGGTCACCGCATCGCGCGCTTTTGCGGCCGTCTGGAACGCTCTTCCTTCCGATATTAGGAAACCACTGGCAGCTGTGCACTTTTAAATCTAGATTTCAACCTAATTTCTTTGGAGCTGCTTTTGGTGTTTAGTTTATTGTCCTTCCCTTCCCACCTCCGATTAGCACGGTTGGCTAGATACGTATGGTGCTAAAGAAGTTCAACACACGTACATACGAAGATAAAGGTGCAGCACCGAAATTGCTTGCGCTCATGCCCACTGACGGCGGAAGGCCTCCACCGGAGGGATGTCTGGATGATATTTGTTCTACGCGTCCACACTGGCCAGACGTTGCGTGTCACTCCCCACCACGACACCCCCATCACACGTGATTTGCTGATCAACTTCACTGCGGTGTACCCATTTATACTGCCGGGTGGACAGAGGCGGGGAGGAGGATTTAGAGAGAGGGGGGAAAAAAACGTGCACGATCGTTTCAAATGCCGTGCCAAACTATGGGATCGAACCGGGCGACCTCTGGATTGCAAGCCCAAGTGTGCAAGCCATTACACCACAGACTACTGTGGAGATATCCAGAACGTCTTAAACTATTCAGCTAATCACGACCAGATCCACATCATTTGTCACAAACTGAAATTGTCGTCCTGTAAAATCTGACACGGTCTTAGAGTGCTCAACCGTATTTTAATCAACAAATCAGCATGTCAGCCTGCAGAGAGTGTCCATCATGCACAATAATCAAGTAACAAAGGACGACGGAAAATAATGTTGGTGGACAAGCAGTGTGCGTGCGAGTCATCAACCACTCTTCACTCGTGCTTGTGAAAAGCTTCCGTCAAAACAGCGAGGCGTGACGATACTTCAGAGAACAAAGCAGGTAACGGTAACGGAAAGCATTTTCAAGTGCCCATCCATATTATTATTATTATCCAATTTTAAATTGATGACACATTTCTCCGAGGTTGGACTCGATGCCATACATTATTCATATTGTTCACTGTCAGCGAAACTCAACCGCGGGGTTTTGTGTACGTTTGTTTGGGTCATTGTGAGAGAGAAAAAAAACGTAGAAAAAACAAATCAGCATGACAAAAATGTGCAGGAAATAAATTGCTCATCCAAAAGTGATTCCGTGGGCACATGGCACGCCACATGCATTACAATCGCGTGCAAAAAATGTACAACTGTTCGTGCCAGTGCCAAAACAAAGATGTACAGTGTGCTCACGAAGAAATGTGCAATGCTTCAAATTCACATAACAATAACATCACCTGCCCGAACACTAAAAATGACGAACACCCAGAGAGACAAATGGGTCAAAAGTATGACTGGCCTCAGAAACTGAGAGCTGAGATTTGAAAAAGACATTTGGCTATGACTATAGCGCACCACACAACCAACAAAGGCACGAGTGATAATTCTCCCAAATGCTTTCGGGTTGAAACGTGAGTGTCCAATGTATCGGACGCCATGGTGAAAAACACACTGAGTGCAGCCATTAAATACATCGGAGAGCTAGAGAGCAGGGAGCCCAAAAGCCGACACACAATTTTGACGTGGCGACAACCTCCCTGGCATTCTGTTTTGGGATTCACCGATCCGGGTTGCAGCATCCATCCAATGCTCTCATTTGGAGCTTGAACAAAAAAAAGTCACGAGCAGTGCGTCACACCGAATGAGTTTATACGGAGAGTATCCCGCAAGTCTAAGCTCCTTTCCCAAAGTAATTATACTCCTGCGAAGTCTCGAACGAGGAACCGATCGAAGATCCAACGCAGGAGATATGAGCTGGCTTCAGCCCGAATAGAAGACAAAGTGCCCGCGCTTGTAATTGGGTTCGAACACGCGGCAGGTCCGGCTATTTCTATTATAAATGTAAAACGTAAGAGTCGCCCGAAATTTCAGTGCGGTGACGCACAATCCCACTCATTACATTGCCGACTTACCACTGCCCATTGTACGCTTACACAGGAGGTACGAACGCTACGCATTCAGCAACGGGAAACAACCAAACCCAACGTGCAATTGAAATATTTTGGCGGTTGCTCTTCAAATGCCACACGAGAGAGTGTAAATTGAAATTCCAGTGTAATGGGTCAATGAAAAAAAAAGTCCATTAAGACTAAATTGACGGCTTCACGCTGGGCTGCGACAAGGGGCGACCCACGCCAAACACAGACATCAATTGCCACCGATGTTCAGAGACCAAAATTTCAAGCACAGGATGGTGGGATTGTAACAAGCTCACAATCAAGCACACCCGACACCCTCCATGAACATCAACGGCACATCTTATCCCAGCAGGTCAAGTGAATTCTATCACAAAAGCACCACATGCACATGATTACTTTTCGTTTCGACACCACGTGGAAGAAAATACTTAAGCGATGTGTAATTGTCACTGTGTTTGTTTCATTTATCACTGCATCCCTTCCCACTAGTAACCTCATTACTGAGTGGTAAAAACAAATAATGCGTATGTTTTTTATGATTACCCATTCATGCGAATTGAGTAAACTACCCCGAGCAGTTGATATATGTGTATATAAATTCAGCCCTGCACACAAAATATGAACACGTACCGTATACATATTTTGCCAATCTGGTGCCATCATTTTCACCGCATTAGCTTACATAATTAAAATGAAGAATGTGTGCATTCAAATTAGTGTTAACTGATAAAACGTGTCGTAAACTTTTCAAATTAAATTGCTGAAAACAAATAAATACATTATGAATTTGATTACATAAACCGTGGAAGTTATGAATATGTAATACATTTAAATCCAAAACCATGAAAACACAATGTAAAATCTGACATTGGGGGTAAAAATCCAATAAGTCCAAGAATTAACCCAACACTCATTCCTACTCCATCAATAATATCTTATCAATTACCTATTCCACACACAAATCGAAAGCATGAAGACACCTCCATGTAATTCCAGAGGCGGAATTGGAAGCTAATCACAAGGCTTCTCCCAATATTCTTGACTGATAGACAGCAAGCAACAGCGTTCGTCAAGGTTGACAATATATTTCCTAAGAGCTCCCGACGGCAAGCCAAAATCCTGCAGGGCAAGGCCCCTTGGCTGCATTTAAAAAAAAAAGTCCATTCCCGCGGCCCTACAAAGACCTTTGCCGAAACAACACACCTTTATAATCACGGTCCACACACTATCATGTCTGTGATTAACACCGACATTGACAAATATGGCCTTTTTCTGTGACATTTCCCTCATTGAACGGTTCACGGCACAACCCATGCACCATAACCCCCCCCCCCCCCCCACACAGCTTTAACCCTTCATCCCTGGTACTCTGAAGCACGAGAGGAACACCTCAAATTAGCACGGTCAGCTACGTACGGCGCAAAAGAAGTTTAGCATACGTACATACGAGGGAAAGGTAAGTGGAGCAAAACGCGATGGGATTAATGAACCTGCTGTGTAAGTGTCCCAATAGCCAGCCTACAAATGACATGTTGTGGAATTTCTGAACACTTGAAACATTTTAAATGCAACATAATTTCCTTTTTTTTGTAAATGTTCTATACATATATTCATTCTACACTCTACATATGATCACCCGTTGTTTAAAGAAGGGTTAACAGCAATAGACAATGTTGCAAGGGATTCAATAACTTTGAATTTGCTGTCAATGAAATTGGCTACGATCTTGACCCCAAGACAGGTCACAAAGCCTTGAGGACCAAACATAAACAATGTCTGCATCATACAGAGCAGTGCAAAAAATAATGTTAGGTCATTAGCTCATTAGCCTCTGGACAAATGTGACATCGCCACTCACAATCAGCCTCCAATGCCCTGCGGACATTTTGAACTTCACACATCTGTACAAGAGGCATAACAAAAAAAAGACATCTATACAAGTCTAAAACATAAGGTACAAAAAATATACCACGGTTGGCCAGATCGCTCAGGGGTCAGCGCACTGAGCCAGCATTGCTGACATCCTGGGTTCGACTCTGTGACGAACCCAACATTCAGACGTGTAGCGAGAAGACGGCCCAATCACCAAATGACTGCAAATAAGCAATCTTATTAACTTCGGCTATGAACGACACACTTCACTCACCGAACACGACCTACCGATCGACAAACAGAAGATAAAAAAGATATGAAACACCAGGACAAACAGCACATAAAATATAACAAGTACCGCCATAGAACTTTATCCATAAACACTGACTGCCTTGTGTTATTACGACATCAGCATCACGTATAATCACTTTGTGCTACCGGTCAATATTAGCGATGCTGAGAATGCAATAACAAATAATGTTTCAGAGCATTAACCTATTCCATGTCTTCTCCGAAGCAGCCTTCTCCTACTCGTTTTAGATGCCTCTGCATCAATTCGCAAGCAACGTCAGACAACAACTGGCAAGTTGGAGGAAGCTTCCTGAGCTTAGTGGCAGCTGAACAAATCATCCGAAATTGTTCCTGGGTGGTCAAACATGTTAATCGGTGCAAGCACTGGAGCAAATACTGGGCGCTGGGGAGATAAAACATTTCAGATAAATCATTCCCCGCACGCCAGGCTGCTCGTGCAGGCACTGTGGTCCCAAAAGCAGGCCCAATGAGCCCCTTAAAATGTCAAGTCCTGGGACACCTGTTATGTTAATCCTCTCGTCTTCGGGAAGCCTCCCATAGGTGCAATGAATTGTAAATGAACTTGAGGATTCTAATTGGAGTCAGTGTCTTATTCCACTTAATGTTAAAACATGCATAAGGAGCGGTTGTGACGAAATGGTAGTCAAATAGATTTTTGCTCGTAACCACCAAATTTACCCACCGCATCACCACATTCGTAACATAGACAATTTAAAAATAATTAAACTGTGAGACTCATAAGCACCATTAAATGATTACATTTAAAATTTATGAAAGTGTCACATTCCCTGCATATATTAGGTGCATTCCCATAATGTATGCAGGTGGCGTCACCGTGTTAGATTGTAAACATTTATTTAGCATTTCACAATATTTTATTAGAATTAATCTGTTTACTATACTGAGGCGGATTATGACATCACGTGATAGTGAAAGGTGGCTGAGGCCTGGGGAAAGTCTTCATCCAGCAGTGGACTGACCATGGCTGGTGATGATAATAAACAAACAGGGCTTTAATAAACAAAAGCACCAAATACAAATATTTATTTGTAAAATGTTATTTTTGTCGTTGTTGACCATATTCGTGTGCCATTGTTAATTGTGCTATTTACTCACAATGATACGATAAGAAAGAATTGAAAATGATCACCACCCAGGAAATGTGTGTATTAATCCTAGAATGGATGAACGCTTTGAGATAAAAATATGACAGCTACAATATTAACAACATCAAACTTCTATTTCCGTGTCCGATAAATCCTCAACAGTACAATCCCAAACGTACACGCAAATAAATGACAACATCAATGATGCTCTACTTAACCATCATCCAGCAGCAGCAGATGGCCATTGCTGATATGGAGATAATTCAAATCCAATCGGGCCCTTGCCTCTTTTGGCTATACACAAGGTAACTACTGAACCAAAGAATTGATCACACTCTCCCAAGCCGTTACCATCTCTCGTGTTACCAGCGCTCATGGTGTCATCTCTCACGCTACTACGGTGGAACAGTCCACCCAGCACCTGCAGGCAAGCTGATTTCACCGTTGCAACATCTCCGCAGCGGACATCCTCTTGGGGTGCAATCAATTTACACCGCACGTATATATATACAAATAGAAACTTTTATGTCGCTGAGCAAAGGTCCAAAGGTCCAGAAACCAAGCAAGCAAGCAGCTGGCAACAAACCACACTGCCGAAGGTGTACCGGATGAGAGATCATAACACGTCGCACGCACGAGGCAAAGCCGCACGAGCTTGAGACGAGAGACGATGGAAGGGAAGGGAATTCCAAAGTCGAGCGGTACGGAGAACGACACGGACTGATAAGTGCTTTGGCCTACAGCGTGGCAGTCGAACGCAGTACGGATAAAAATTCAACATGAAATACAGCATACACAGGTGTGCGTGTGTGCATAGGTGCGTGCGTGTGTGCGTAGGAGTGTGCGTGCGTAGGTGTGCGTGCGTAGGTGCGTGCATGTGTGCGTAGGAGTGTGCGTGAGTGCGTAGGAGTGTACGTGCGTAGGTGCGTGCGTAGGTGCGTGTGTAGGTTCCCCTCCGGTGAGGTGTTTGTGGGTGTCCGCGCATGCAGCCAAAGTGGGTACCTGCCAGTGGATGATGATGCTCCAGATGAGGCCGAGCGTCAGCTTGTGGTTGCCGTCCACAATGTCGGCGCCTCCAATGTTCACGAGCTCCACCTAAAGAGTGCGACGGACAGGCGGAGGGGTCGAGCGACGTGGGTGCGCAGGGTTGCCGAGGTGGGGTGAATGCTCAGCGCTTGATTGTGATCCATAAACATGAAAATCGATGGCGAAGGAGGCCCAAAGCAGACACCGCGGAGAGCAGCACGGCGTCAAATAAACCCCGGCTCCCCCACGTCCGTGTTCCTTCGCGACTCATCAACGTGCGCAAGGCGATGACGCCGGGAACATGCGGGCGGTGCCGGGGATGGTGCCGTGGCGGCAGCAGCTTTCCGGCTCGATGCGATCTCCCGGCACGGCAGCCGAAACGACGGTGCGAGTTTCTTCAATCTTCCGCGCCGGTGTCCACCCAGCGGTTTGCACGACGGGTCGTGTCCCACCTATTCCGATATGTCTGACCAGCAGCGTATATGAGGAGGCTAAATAGCCTTCAGACAGGCTTTCTAGACTAATTGCAGGGCTCCCCCTGTAAAGTTAACGTGAGAAGAAGAAACTGCACTGCAATGAGCAGGACGGCAACGACGCGCCACGAATTCCGCTACGTCCGCACTTCCTCAACCGGCTCCGTGCGTTCTTGCGAACACGCCACACACGCACCGAAATTAAGACGCGACACGCAATGTACCGACGGCCGTACGGCACGGGGCGGAAACGTACAAACAAAAAAGGGGGAGGGGGCGACGGAGGGCGCGGAGAGGAGTGGGGGGGGGGGCCTAAATGCGCGAGCTTTTACAAAAAAAGCGCAGGGACCCCGCGTGGAATTCCCGTTTCGCGCGAAGTAAAGCATTACCTTCGGCGGAGCGAAGAGGGAAACGCCGCGGAGCTCGCGGCTCACGGGAGGCGCGCTGACAGCGCGGTGAATAACGAGGGGGTTCACACTCATCGAGAAGCCGTAAATTATTATGAGCGCAATGGGCCTCGAAACAGCGGCCATTCCATCACGTACGACACTTGCAAACAAGGGGGATGAGGGGGCAACGAGCGGGTTGGGGGTGGCGGGGGGGGTTTGCAAGGGAAGCGCGTGCATGGGTGGAGGCATGGGTCGGATCAACAGGCGGGGGAGGGAGGGAGGGGAATGGACTAGCTAGTCAGGCCCTTGTAAGAAAAACAATTAATTTCTGCAGAAAATTCCAAGTGCTAATGAATGGGCCAGAACTAAACCGAGGCAGCTGTGTTTAAAAGTGGAACGTATAAATCCGGTGTGTCCGGCGCGCGTTACACTTCGAACAGTCGGTGCACGTGCTCATTGGGAAGGGAACGTCATTATTTCAATCACAGCGAGGGACCACCGAATAATGATTAAGTCAAGAAATGCACATTGATGCGCTTCTGAAAAGGTGCTTATTAGGAGGTTTAATTGATTTATCAATAATAGATTTAAGTTATAAGTCTGCTCGAATGCTCCCCTCTGTGTAACATTGCCCCAGAAGTTGTATTGACTTGAAATGAAATTCTATAATATGCCGAAATGACACGCGTGCGTGGGCATCGCGACATTTCTCAAAACGGAGGGCGCATGTATAATTGGCTTTGAAATTCAACAATTTCCCGTGAGGCCGGAGGCCCTGAAGTTTGCGCTCGTTTCACGAGTCGTGCCGGCGAGCGTTCGGATCGACCGTCGTCTTGTTTTGCTTGCTGTAGATGTCACACAGCACCGGCGGAGAAAGCCATGAATCAACGCTTGCGGGGAGCAACTGAAACCAGGCGTCAGCAGGACTGCCTTGACACTGAATTGGCTCTCTGGACTCCATCTGGAGCCAGCAGCGACCGTGTGCCCGTTAGGTTTCTGAAAGCATTTCAGACAATCTGACGTCGATAACATTTCCAGATGACACCTGTGCCGACAAATAATGTCGCAAAAATTAATAATTAATTCATGATAAAAAAATGAGCTTTAGAAGGCTGAAACAATAAAAAAAATTACAACAGCCTGTTATTCCCCGCCCCCCCCCCCCATCTCTTTCCGTTTCACACGACTACGGCTCTTGCGCAATTTAGAGCGTATTCATTTTCCACGCCGTCCCTCCGTCTCCGCTCCCCGTGACGACTGAGAGATCAATGTCTGTAGACGCGGAGCAGAGCGTGAATCAATCACACTCGTATCGGGCTACTCCACCAGGCGAGGGTGGACAGCGCGTGGTGGGGGCGGCCTAAAGCAACAGGCCACAGACGGATGAATTCCGCGGAGGCCTATTTGTTTTAATTCATTATTTAATTGCCGCCCACCACTTTACTGCTGGCCCGAGCCTCCGCCTCACTTCCGCCATCCAGACCCCGTAAAAATTCGGGTTGCCACCTCTATGAGGTACAATAAACTGGGACGCGTCGTGGGACAGAAAAAAGGATATCGCGCAAAATTACAAGCGGGAAGAACCAGTGTAAATTCGTAGTCTTGAGCGGCATTTTACTACGCAACTGACAACGATACCAGGACTTTTAACGTTCCGGGGAAAACTAGCAAACTTCCCAGCACGGCAGCCACTTTGACGAGAGGACAATCCCATGACAGGTGGTCACCCGAGGTAAAACGTGAAAGCATTCACGTGCTTAGCGACCCTCCAAAAAACATAGCAGCAGTGCAAGGACAGGGCACTTAAAATCAGATCTGAACAAGACTCAGGAGGAGAGCAAACCCACTGGGAACGCATGCTGTATGCCAAAGAGGTGGCGCTGGTTGTAAAGAGCCAGTTGGGCCATGCCACACTAACGAGCTATGCCTACGGGATGCACAACAGGAGGGCGCAACTAACCTTTTCTCACCAAGTGTGACAAAGCCCACCAGCAGGTGAGAGGGATTAAGCATTTAATTGAGAACTGCTGGGTTTGTATTTCTCCCTCTTCACCAGATTATGACATAGTGCCAGATCACTGAAGCTGGATTAAGGTAGTTTAGTTCTGTTTTTTTTTACCATAGGGCATGTAGACCGATGCTAAATGTTAATATTTGTTTGAGAACAAAAAGCAAACAACTGAAATAACTATGCTCTAAAAGAACGCCTATCATCACACTGGCTCCAAACAGGATTTTTATACTACTGTCAAAAGTCCGCTATACTGGTAATGAGTACGTCTAATTTAACTGCACTAAAAATTACACGTTCATATATATTGTGTCGTCATATTAAAGTTCAACTGGGACCCACCATAGAACCGTGGAATTTCCACCTCTGTGTGCACTCAAAGGGAGATGACTACTACTACCCTGCACGCGATTGTATGGGAAAACCACTTAAATTTTTAGTTTTTCTGTAAAAAAAAAAATGCTGGGTGTCCATTAATGCATCATCCATTATTAAAGATTTATAGACAGCAGTTTTCACTGCACAATTGAAATTCTAGAAACATATTCCTTATACACTGTACTTGGGATTGTTTTTTTCTTCCGTTACCAAATGGCTCGAGTGATCTTCAATAGCACATAACAGAAACATTCGAAGCAATCACAACCGGCTATGTTGGTGAACACCTGGGACCCACATCTCAGAGTAATGTCTGTTGCCAAGACCCAGACAGACACATCGAGGTTTCGAGGGGATGGGGCTCATGATAAAATCTTCACACCACCCAGGGTGTGTATGGATGTGTGTGCGCACGTGTAGCATTATCAATCGACCTAAAACTGCGGTCCAATTAGAACATATTTAATAATGGACGATACCTAAATGAACAAGCAGGATATTCAAATTCCAACAGCATCTTACAAGAACACAGATGTGTGTAAGGGTGACTTAGTTGTTTGGGGGTCAACGTGCTGAGTTGCCACTGCTCAGAATCCAATGAGGCTAACTGGCCATGATTAAAACCAGGTTTACGAGTGTAACAGAGTTAATGGTCTCATTCTGAAAACCAATGACTGAAAAATACAATTATTGCAAATTTGGTTCCGCGTTTAATTCGACTCGATTCCAGTTCCGTAGAAACTTGATGCATTGATTGATTTCTTGCACAATTAGACTTGTCATAGAGCATATTGATGTTCTTTTTTTCTGGATGACTACGAATGGGATGCATGCTGTGAGATCGGTTGTTAAAAGCAGCTCCATATAAAAGGAACGTTTCATCAATGGCAGCTCCTCACACTCAGAACAATCGGGAATATTTTCCTGTTGTATGGATCGATTAGGGCAATTTATAATAATCCGCACCTTGTTTCCAGATGTGAGAAGACATTAATGGACTCAGCCCGGTAAACCAATGACTGCACAAAAAACCCAACATTACAAATTTTGTTCTGCATTTATTGTGCCTAAATTCCAGCACTGAGAATTTAAAAAGATATTGGGCTTGACTGCCATGCAATGAACACGACTCCCAGTGGCAGAGCAGCTGGGAAAGTGGTGCCCCACGACTGCGTCGAACAGAGGTCTCCGAAATAGTTCTGCGATGTCCACTTCCACAGGCCGCTCTCTAGAACAGAGCTTTGCTGCTGTGCAATGGAACCGACTGATGATTTATCTAATGACACGTTGCATACATCACAATCCATCGGCCATCTTCGGACTCACATATAAGCCATGGATGGAAGACAATCGTCAACAACTGCTAGGGAAACGCCACAGAAGACATCACAATTCTAACACATTGAGGTGGATGACACCTGAGTAATGGCGACGACAACGATGGCGATGATGATGATGATACTGGACTTACGTTGTTTTTCTGCAGCACCTGCAGAGCGCGGTTGACATTATTCAGGGCATGTACCCGCGATGTCCCACGTTCCTTGGACTGCAAAAGAAGAAAAACAAAACATAGATTAGGAAGGGGGGGGGGGGACCCCCAGAACAAAGAGCAAGTTACGATCGCTTTTCATAAGAAAGGATTCATGACACTTGGCTGAACCCGTTAATTAATTTCCATCATACAGAACTCGTGGGGTCGGTAACAATTTTTTATTGCAGACTTTGGATAATTGCCATTGCATTGCTGACTTACACATATCAATTTGAATTTCATTGCATGCATAATAAATTCCCAAGGGCGGCACAGTAACCCACGAACACAATGATGGTCAGCTCCCGGTGAGTTACCTTGTTGCCAATGCTGCGCACCTTGAGCAAAAAAATTTATTCTATAAAGTAAATGTAACTTCCCAGGGAGGCAACATTATAAGCTCATTAATATGCTTTAAAAAATAAAGTGCTCTCAAGTTTTGCAGAGACTGCCTATGGTCAAGAGTATAACGCAGAATTTTGTTTTTAAAAGCACAGCAAGACACCATTGATAATGCCCAGAAGGTTTGCAGAGTGGCATGGCCAAGTTGAAAAGAGTTTCAGACTTTGCATCCTAGCGTGCTGAGACTTTACACTCGTAATCAAAACAGTAGACTCGAGTGATAAAACCATTCATCTCAGCACATGCCACTTGTTGATTATGATTAGAAGCAGTTAAAATAAAATGTAATTAAAAAAATGATGTTTAAAAAAAAAAATCTCAATTTTTTATTAGAAAATGTCATTTAAAAAAAAAATCTGCATTTTTTAAGAAGAAAAAAATCTTCCAAAACCAGATCTTCCACTCGCCGAATGAACAGGACACCAAAGGAACCCCCACATGAAATGGCTTTATAGATGTGCCATGAGCGGAGCCTCGTGTGATCACGCCCCGACATAAATAAATAGTTGCACTCAGTCATCCGTCACCACCTTGCAGTTGTCGAAAATTAAAATCGGAAGGATGTTAAAACTGCGCCCGCAGGGTAACGACGGTGCCTCGGCGCCTTTTGTGGTGCGATTGCGTTACACGCAGAGAGGCTGAGAGGCACATAACGCCGTCACGGCTCGCAAATCTCGTTCTGGAGCGCGCCGCAAACGCCTCGTACGGACAGGCGAGCGGGTGTACGTGCTCACATTAAAGGCGGCAAATGCGTGCACGCCAGTATACCCACACCGCGCACCTGCAGTCACGCATAACCAAACAGAGTTGAAGTACACCGACACCTGTTCGTACATTTAGAGGCGTACTAAACTGTCGTGGTGGATGTGGGGTGCTGCATCGGCGTAACGGTTGGCGCGACCACCACAGTAAGATGATCGCGCAGGTCCACGTGTACAGGTGAGGTAACGTGTCCTGTCACCTCCTATCAGCGAGAACCTTCGGCCTCAAGAGTGCACTTAGCCTGGCACAAGCGCTGTGCTGACGTCACCGCCGCTTTGTGGCAGCTGCTGCTGCCGTCGTCGTCACGTGTAGCAGCAGCCTCGTGGCAGGCGTGATGCTCTGCGAACCCGGCGACCTGAATTAACTCCCAGCTAATATACGTTTCACGAAGAGCACTTGCCCCAGCAGTCTGCTAAAGGCTACACAGGGGATGTTTGTCTTCATATTTATGTGGTTTGAGACTGTGTTTAAGCTTGCCCTTGCGAGTATCTTAGAATGTTACTACAATATCTGCCGTTGTTCACTTCTGGGACGCTGCAGCAATAGGGCTCATGATAAGATCACCAATTGTAATGTAAAATTGATTGCTTTTCTTCTGCAAAAATTCTAAGGAGAGCTATTCAACGAGGAAATCACACGAACATGGGATGCAGAATCTTAACCGAGACTCCACCACGCAGCCTGAACTCTAATTATCGTCAATAGGGACAGCCCATGCTTGCTTTTTAAGAGTCAGGTGCAAAGAGAAGAGGCTAATTGAATGATTGATAGAACCAAGAGATGTCCCGTCAACAACGAGGCCAGCACAATGCATACAATAACGAAATCGCCTCCACCTATCCCACAAACCAAAAATATGCCAGTTGCCGTGCGAGTCCCTTCGTGCAATACCATGTGATTACCGCATCTATGAACGCAATATGTGCATTCCAGGATTATTTCGCAGTCGTTTTACATTGATATATATTTTGTAAAACAATCGGAGACATCGGTCAGATGGATGTAAACTGAAAAACACAGTAAAATATTCGTACCTAGGACAGCTCCGGGAACCGTACCGGAATCCAAATGACGAACTTAAGAGGCTGACGAGAGAACAGGTTGGATGGATTGCTGTTGGAAAGCTTAACTTGACAACGTGGTGTGCATGAAAAATAAAGTTGTCAATCGGTGCGCACTACCCACTGCGACATGCGGTTCGGAGACGTGTGGATCACTAAAGCAAAATCTACAACAGAAAATTAAGCATTCGCGCTCGGAATTACACTTAAGGAGGCAGAAAGAGGAACGCGCGGATTAGAGAACGCAAGCAGGTCAACGACAAAGGTCAAAGAAAAAGGTCAACGAAAAGTAAAAGGGGCTTGGGCTCGACACGTTGCTGAAAGGGTTGACGGTGCACAGTGGAGATGAACGACGGAGCCGCCGCTGTTCGTTGAATCAAACGCGGCCGAGAGGCGGCCCGGCGCAGAGACGGGAGCGATGAAATCGACTCTCGTGGGCAGGCGCTTGGAGAAATTTGTTCTGTCGCAGAACCGTGAGAGATGACAACGGCCCTTAAGTCGGGACGCCTTAATGCAGCGGTGGATTGATCATGACCGATGACGATGAAGATGATGATTTGGTAAATGATTTCTTATCTTCACGATGTCATTCATCGGCATGTAATAACGATGGAAGAGTTTGATATCGGAGCGAAGGTTTTGGTTATGATGTTGGCTTGTTCTAACAGGTCAAAGTTGCCGAAGGTTTTTGCATTTTAATCTGTCAATTAGATTTTAATTGCAAATTAGTTACAATGCAAGCCATAGCGGATGTCAGCCTGCCAGTGATGGTCATTGGAATCATCCATGCAGAACAAATCCAACAGTAATCAAGAAACATGTAATTTAGTCAGGCACTAATTCATTTTTCACAATTTAAAGGCAAAAACACTTGTTTTAGTACTCTACGATAATGAGGAAATGGGATTCTGCAAGCAAAATCCACTCGAATGACGAATACGTTGAGTTTACAATGGTAATTATTTTTCCTAATTCATATTTAACACCCGTGTTGTTGAAATCTAGGCCTGCAAAAATGTTTTTGCAAGTTTTCTGCCTTTTTACATTAAAGTTTTTAGTTGTATTAATACTACAACGGTAGATAAAATATAAAAGTGAAGGTGCAGCCCTGCAATTGCTGCTCACGCCACAACTGGCGGAATGGCCTCCACCAGAGGGCGCTCTAGAGAGCCCTTCTAGAGGGTATTTGGCCTACTCTTCCACACTGGATGAAGACGTTACCCACACTTTACCCCACGACACGTGACCTGCTGGCCAACTTTACTGTGATGTGACCATTTATACTGCTGGGTTTACAGACGCGGGGGGAGGGGGGTTAGGTGAAGATTTAAGAAACCTGCACCGTTGCTTAAACTGCCGCGCCGGGAGGTTGAATGGGCGACCTCTGGATTGCAAGTCCAGTGTGTGAATCACTGTGGCAGCATTGCAATGATATTGATATATTTTCTATACAATAATACTGTATGGCCTCTTATTGATCCTGCATGATGATGACCTCACCATGTCAGTCACGGGAGTTGTTTAGTGCATCTTCTGGTCATCTCAGTCAGTCAAATCCCTGGCACCTGGGTCTCTTCCGTGACCTCCTGCCGGCGAGCGTTCGATACTTCACGTGGCCTTAAAGTGCGCATAGCCTGGCGCCAAGCGCCGTGGTAACATCTCTGCCACTTAGTGGCGAATGGTAGTTGTTGTTGTTGTTGACAATACTTCCTCAACGCTGGTGAGTGCTAACTGGTGAAGGCAGCCCCAGGACTGGTTTAGATATCATTGGAGTACCCGGCGATTTTTCACCGGACGGCCGGGATTTCACCTTAGGTCGCCGGGGTTCTCAGAATACTTTCGTCCGTTTTAACGATCGCCATAAATCATCGAGGGTTTGGTCGGCTGCTCGCATTGCATGCGGATCGCAAAGTTCCAAACGGGGGGGTGATTATCACACGGGAATCGGTGCGTCGAAATAGTCCATTGGATTTGTGCTTTGAGACTAAAGAGCGCTTTGTTATTCTCGAGGAGACGTTCTCTCGTACGTTCACAGTGTACCGAATGGCCACACAACGGGCGTCGGTGTTTCGTATCGAGCTGCAATCGTCTGCCTTTCAGCCTGGATGATGAGTAGAGTTCTCTTGCAAGCCTCAATGACGAGAGGTACCCCGGAGCAGCGGTGCGCCAGATAATAGAATCCACACAATTGGCAATTTAACCACGACGGCGCTACAAAACGGCAAGAGCTGCTGAGGAAAGAAAGCATTATTTCACCACGGACACTCACCAACTTCTGGCCCAAAATGATTTCCAGCAACTCGAGCAGCCTCCGGCCATCGCGCAGGGAGGTGAACAGGTCCTCTATGGGCGTCTTGCCAGCCTGCAAACAACAACAACAACAACAAAAAACACACGCACACAGACGCACAGGGGGAGGCTCAAAGCGCCGCACAAAAAAACCGGCAATTTTTCTAAGTGCGCGCCAGTGCCCGTTAGAGCTCCGCTTTCTGGTACCCACCCACAATCCCCCCCCCCCCGCCCGGCTCACCCCGGCCAGAAACAAAGCATATCGAGCCCACAGCACACGAGAAGGGATGCCGCCGAGTGGACCTGTGCCGCTGTGCTGAGTGAGAGTGAAAATGACGCAGCACAGACTCTAGCGGTGGCAAAATATCAAGTCAGGCGTGGTGTGTATTACAGAAGCACGTGGTGTGTGCTCCGATGATAAAATAAGAGGAGAACGGGGATCCGGGCCACCGCGCACAATCGTCCGGTGGGGTTTTTTTTTTTGACCGAGGGGATGCCACGGGGTGAGGAAGAGTTAACATGAAGGGTCGCTATCCATTGCGGCCTCATCGACGTTGACTTTTGTAAAAGTGCGCAATCGCTTTATTCAAAGGGGCGAAACAATGAAGAATCTCCTGGGAGGCAAGCACGCATGAACAAACAGCACGAAGATCCCCCGTAGAAACTTCATTAGACTGTTGGGGTGAGTGATATTTTCTCGGATGCAATACCATTTCTTGCCTGCCAAGTCCAAAATTATTCTTTACCATCATCGGTCGTCATTCCTTCAAGAAACGTGTCCTGCCCAAGGCCACTCACTTTTTTCAACAGTTCTCTAATCCACGTGTTCATCTTTCCATTCCTTTGAGAATCAATGTCTGGAGAAAATACTCCAAAAGATTTGATCAATATGCTCTGCATTTATCAACGTTCCATTTTTTTTTACACGATAAATTTGCCAAACCAAAACATGCATATGCATTTACAATATTTTTTTTCGCTTTACTAATATGATGGGTTTCGAAGGGATAATGTTCAATAGGATAACTTGGTCTGAAAAAAAAATACATGAATGGGAGGTGGAGGAATGACTTCCGCAAGGCACGCGTGGACTTTTCCTGTGACAACTCCAATAAGCTGGTCAATTCATCAACCCCTTAGGAAAAAAAATGGGTCACGCAAATTACCAGGATGCTGCATTTAAAATTTATGAGCCGCTTCGGATTTTTTTTTTTACTGGAGTGATTAAGCAATCATGGGATTTATAAATATATACAACCACTGTGACAATTTGCATAATTTGTAGTCACACGGCACAGGCCAGGGATTAGCATTAGAAGTAAAGAGCTCACTTTTATAAAGAATACACTTTAATGAGTAATATTCCACCAACACGTTCCCAGATGTCTATTTTGTTTATGTTTCTAATGGTAGAAAGCTCATCTTTCCGTGTTTGCAGTTGAAAATCGCCGCCCTGAACGCAATCGAACCCGTTGGATGACAAGCACTTCAATGGCAGACCACCAAGTGTCATGATAGCCTCCTGCTATGAGGTGCAGTACAGCAAAAGATTTCATCCATCTGTGCAGTGTTTTGAGTGTTATTCCCCTCGTATGCATGCGTTGTCTCTAAGTACCTCTCATAAGACACTCATTCATGGGATTGGATAAACACCCCAAATGCTGGGTTTGCTTCAAAAATAGTCTTGAATTTCAGCGAGGCTTGCTTGCGTACATTAAAGAGCATTATTAATAACACTGTGTAACACCATGTTTTTTCCCTGGGTAGTAAGTGTTATTTCCTAATTGCTTAAGCCTCAAAAGTACAGAAAATTGCTATTATTCCCCAAAAACGTTGCTTTTGTGACCAGGACACAAAAGCAGATTTAATAATCCCTTCCATTAATAACACTGTGGAACAAATGTATTTATTTTTTGTTCCTTGGGTTTTAAGTGTTATTTCCTAATGGCTTATGCCTCAAAAGTACAGAAAATTGCTATTATTACCCACAAACTTTACTTTTGTGATCAGGACAGTGATATTTTGAAATGTACCTATTTTCAATGAGAAAACGTGTGCGTTTGTGTCATTCCTTCACGTAAAGTCCTGGTCACAAAAGCAAAGTTTGTGGGGAATAATAGCTACTTTCTATACTTTTTATGCATAAGCAATACAAAAATAACACTTACTACCCAGGGACAAAAATCGTGTTCCATAGTGGCATGTATAACATTTTTTATTACGATTAGACCCAGCAAGGTTAAACGTTAATACTTAATTCCGTTGACGTCCACTGGAATATTATGTCACATTAATTAATTTAATGCCATGGCAATAGTTTGTGCTAAATTGCTCATATCAGCACCAAACTCATCACCACCACCAAACATCATCATTATCATCAAGTTCACAAAAAACATTTCTGCATTCTTCAACACAATCAATCCTATCACAACACCTTACTGTCATTCATCACTGTCTCAAGAACCACTCAAGCACTGTTCAATATCGCTATCACAAGTAACTCTTCAACCACCACAGCGATCGGTGTCACCGCATCCTCAAACACACGACTGTCTTACTATAGCAATGGTTGCTAGTGGTAACAGACAAGTGATAGGTAAAGACGTGCTTTTTGTAGGCGAGACACCTTGTTACAGCCAATAGAACACTCGAGAATATTTCAGCATCACTGCGATCACTGCATGGCTTTGTCCAAAAATACTCTACCGGTGGCTCAGGTTAACTCTTTGAACATAAAACTGCGCATCAGACGCAACACTCACTATGCCAAGTTGTGGATAAGGTGGCTCCAGAACTTGCGTTGTGCTCAAGGGCAATGGCATCTTTGACTCGAAAAATAAGTGAAGTGCATTCACGATTAGTTGAAGCCAAATGACTGCAACAAAGACGACGACGATGATGATGATGATGATTACGATGTCCTATGGATGAACGGTAACGTTTAGCAGTACGGCGTTAAGTGTTTACGTGTGGTCGAAATATTTGGGGAAAAGCAGTGGAGTGAATTTAAGAGATGCCTCCGTTCAATTTGTCCTGCAATGAAATTTACGTTCCTCATAAATTAAACCTTAGGGCAACGGTGTCGCCCGAAAAGATACCAAGATGCTACCCGCGGCTCACTGCCGCAATGAAACGTTGGCGCCATCCGTTCGTGAAGTTTTATTTAATTTTCATGATGCAGAATCGACCGGCGTCCGTTGAACGGTTAAATCGGGGACCGCGGCGCGTACACGTACACATATCGAAACGCTGCAAGCCATTGCAGAGGCACGTCACGTATGGCAGGTCAGTCGCTGCCTTGTCATGTAATAACGCCCAGGCGTGCTGCATAATGAGATGGATTATGTTTGGATCAGACATTTGCTTCAATATACCCGCAAAGCACCTATAAGCTTACAAAGCCCCGGTAATTAACATCTTGCACTAAGACACTGATTAACTGCATTTTAGGCGATCCTCCGCGCCGCTGTGCCTAATTGGATTCATCCATCGTATTTTCCTGCCTCTGCAGCGCTCACCGCCCACGGCTTTTGAATTGCCGCGACGCGTGAAGGCCACCCCGATGGAGGCGGTGGCCGAAGGCTTCGGCCGCCGCGGTTTCGCAGACGACTCGGTGATAGACCGCTTAGTGGGGGGGGGGCAGTCCCGCAAGGCCCAGATCAGCGTCGCTAAACGGTCCGGCGTCGTTGCTGAACGGGCCCCTGCGTGAGGTCTGCCGAGGAAGCGAAGCCACGATTTGACTCCGGGTTCTCGAGGCTCCGGACACCCCATCATTGGTTGGTTGAGGCTCGCGGTGAAATCTGTCAACAACGTGTGTGCCTTATCCAAGGGACCTTTTTTTGCCAGTATCCAAAAATTTGAAAAATAAGAATGGGTTTTACCGTTTTCTGGACGGGTGTTAAGATGTTCAAACATCATTTGGATACCTTTTGCAAGGCATCAAGTCTGCATTAAATCACACAAACTCGTGGCAAAATATGCAAACATACATGCTCTGATAATATATAACTGATTGGCCTACACCAGAAACAGCCTGCTTCATGGCCTTGTCTCACAAGTGTTAGAACACTTATAGCCCAGGTCGAGTAGTTGTTGCCCAAAATGCCACATCTCAGATACAAAAACCCAGCACATATCATGGGGGGAGGGAAAAAGAATACACTGGAAGGGAGCACCTCATGTTAGTGCGTTGTCTTGACGGTCGGTTAATACGCAACTGAAAAAGGCCAGGACTTTTAAAGTCCCTGGGAGACTTGGAGATTTCCCAGGGCAGCTGCCTCAAAAGAGTGAAAAATGTTGGGGGAAACGGCACAGGTAGCACTTACACTCCACGCTCGCACAATCAACGAAACTCGCATTTAAAGTTCCACAACATCAAAGGTGGCTCTCACTGATGTATTACGTTCGTTTTAAAGCTTCTCCACTTGCCGGGGGATACTACCACGGGAAGAGCTGAGTGGGCACGAATCGACACGTGCATGCAAAAAGGGGCATGCACCAGGAAAATCAGTGAACCCATCTGAAGCCACGATTCGGCAGAATCGAAACAGCCGCTTTAGATAATGCGAATCTCATACGAAGAGAATGCCAAGCCAAAGGAAAAGTCAATTACAAGATAAACATTCCAGTAAACAAATACATGAAAAGCCATGCGTGTGTTTTTTAATCATCTTTAAATGCAAACTAATTTTGTTTGTAAATATAATCACTTTTTCGCAAGCTGGCCTCAACACATGGTCCCTTTTTTATGTTGTGAGCTATAATTTACACGTCCTAAACGTCAAAAAACGTTTTATTTTGCAATAATTTTAAAATAATTTTGTGCGTTAAATTTTACATCCAATTATGGGTGATTTACCAACACCTTTTACCCTGAATTTAATTACTTGAATTAATTTAAACCCATGCAGCACAAATAACACATTCTATAATGGAAGTGTACACATAAGATGCCCTGAATGCACTTCCATACAGGATATACGTGTACGCTAATACCTTTCATGGTTGTTACAGATTGGTGTTTTTTTCATATGAAGTGATTTTACAATACAACAATTGCAATTTTATCACGCCGATCAAATATTAATAGCCTCATAATCCTGGAAGACGGTCTTAATTTATCTAAAAAAAAGAATTCTTCCCTCTCTTCGTTAGTTAAAAGTTCTATTAAATGTGTTATTTATGTGCACTTAACTGTGGTGCATGAGGTTCGTATGTGCATATATACACTTCTATATATACTGTCCACTTATTATGCAGTGGTAGCACAGTCACTCACACACAGTACCATGAACCTGAGTACCTACGTTTAAATTCGAGCCACAGCGAACATAAGCGGCGAGATGTTAACTACCTCGCCAGGTATACAGGAGGTCGTGGGTTCGATGCAGACCCAGACGCCTGTACATTTGGAGCTTACATTTCAATTGAATTTGCTACTCTTGGCCAAAACGCACGGCTATACATTTCTGAAACTGTACAATGAGCAATGTTTTTGAACAGTGCATGCGACCAAGTTACTGGGAACACACCCGCCATCGTATGATCTCCGAAGTTAAGCAAGTTTGAGCCTGTATCGTGCTCAGGTGGGTGAACACGATGCATAACAGGTTGCTATAGGGCACGGGGCTAGTTGATGGGCAGCAGAGGGCGGTGCAGGAAAAGCTACTGTCTTTTTCCATGCCTACACAAAGCAGCACTAACCAGCGTCGTGAAGTATAATCCCGTAATCCTCACAACGGGCAAGGCGTGGTGGGGAGGCCCTCATCCAGCAGTGGATTGGCAAAAGGTTGGAAACGTACATTAAAAAGGTGCTGAGAATCATAAACAAAGTGAGTACGGATGCGTTCAACAAAATATAATTGAATGGGGTTTTCAACAAATATTACTTATTTAACGCTGCCTCGCGAACACTTTCCGAGTCACTGCACGGGCACGAAAGTGGACGGACATCGGGGGGCCCTGGCGACTCGCGACGCTCGCGACGCGGTCGTGGCGACGAGCCGACCGACCGACACAGTGCACGCGCCTCAAAGCCACCGCAGCGATCGTGGGGGGGGGGGGCCCGGCCTGATCACGCAAGACGAACAAAAAAAAAGTCGCGCGACCTGCACTCCCGCTCCTCTGCCGCCCTAATTTGCCGATCTTCCATAACCATCGCCTCGAAACGAGCAATTGCTCCAGGATTGAATGCCTCGGAGGGCCACCCCCAAACCTGACCTCCGGTCATCTCCTATCGATTGACGCCCCTTTGTTAAGTTAGACGAACCGCCGAGTGGCCACGGGGAGCCAGGAGCGCTCATCCAATGCAGTCAACCCCTACGAGCCCAGTGGATTCCGTGCAATCGGCTTGTCGGAATATTCCTCTTTAAACCCTCCTTCTCTCTCCATCTCTCTCTCTCTCTCTCGCACCTCTGATTAACACGGTTGGCTACGTACGGCGTGCGAAATAAGTTCAACATATGTAAACACGCATATGTTTTGAATATGTAATAACTGGCATAACTGTACCGTGAGTCTGTTCATCCATTTGGGAGTTGTTTGACGCGTAGTTGTTTCATGCCTCCAGCGTACAATATGGGCAGTGGTCTATTTACTATTTTTATTTTACCAAGTAAGGCAAACACTAAGATATATAGCTTTTTTTCAGAAGTGACCTGGCTACAAATGACAGCTCAACAAAGTGGCTTATCACGTGTGAATCTATAGCAGCCAAATACTCTAAACTCATGTTTCTAAATGTGGAGGAAAAACCGGAGGACCCGGAGAAAAATCCACACGACCACGGGGAGAACATGCAAACTCCAAATATACAGCAGGCATCAGGGTCGGGATCGAACCCACAACCTCCTCCATACCCGGCGAGGTAGATAACATCTCATACAGACCCATAGACCCACAAAGACCCATAGACCCAAAGAGACCCTATAAAGACCCATACTGCAGGCATCGTCAGGGTCGGGATCGAACCCACAACCTCCAGAGGGAGATACCATCTCACCACCGTGACGCCATGGTCGCTTATGCGAAGAGCAAATCGTGCTTTCTCCGCATTGCATTTGCGCCGGCGATAGCCGATAGACGCACCTGCCGTGCGGTGCTCAATCAGAATCTTTATCAAGACTGGAGGAATC
The DNA here is from genome assembly GCF_964198595.1 of Lampetra fluviatilis. Classification (NCBI taxonomy): domain Eukaryota; kingdom Metazoa; phylum Chordata; class Hyperoartia; order Petromyzontiformes; family Petromyzontidae; genus Lampetra; species Lampetra fluviatilis. The sequence continues at coordinate 2,095,451 of NC_136324.1, forward strand.
CGATGAGCTATGAAGCTCTTTGATCCAAGAATGTCCAGTCACACAATGAAGTTCAGCACGATGTCTGCCACGCAGGTTGGAGGAGCCAGCTCGCCATTCCTTTGCGTCGGATCGTAAACCGTGCGCGATTAATTTGCGCAACATTCATCATTCATGGAAGGCATCAACTGCAGTTTAATTGTAATCAATAATGCTTGGCATGCATAAGCACGTGGTATTGCACGATTAATGCTTTAAAAGGGTGTCTAAAAGTCAAACATTTGGTGACTTTTTTAATTTTGCTCAGACGTTCCATTGGCTGACCTCCCATGTGCACGTACGTGCTTTTCTCGTACCCTGTGAGCGTGCGAGCACACGTGTCAATTAACTGATTTGGGGTGTTCATGTCTCGACGCTGGATGGTACGTGTGCAGCCATACCCCCGGTTTACGTCGGGGGATGCGTTCCTGAAAGGCGCGACGACGAATATCGAAACGACGTCAACCAGAGCGATGGACAGGGTAGTAGAAGAGGGTGGAGATGAAGGCTGAGAGGTGACGGATAACGAGAAAGGATGGGCGATGCTGTCAGCGACGCGAGAGTGTGGGCTTGAGGTGACGCAAATCGGGTAGCGGTGTTAACGATAAAGCGACGACGTGCTTGCGGAGCGACGTAAAAGGGGGAGACCTAAGTCGGGCAATGGCAATCCACTGCTGGATGAGGGCCTCTCCACGCGTCACGTGACCAGGAGGGGTACTTGGCCATACTTCACCTCTCCGGTCAGTGCGGTTTGGAGAACATGCGGGGGGGGGGGGGAGTTGCAGAACGCCGCATATTGTCACGCTGCCCTCAACTGTCCACCACGAAGCCTATAACACCTGTCTGTTGGGCGTGGCGGTCACCCATCAAAGAGCCGGTGCTGTTACTGAAGGCCGGCACGGCACACGAGGGAGTGGGTGGCCAGAACCACGCCCGGCCACCTTTGTTTCCGTACAGTACGTACTCATCTGAGGGTGATGCGACTTTAGGGACCAGTTCAGATAATTGTCACCGGCGTTGGATGTGAGCAGGAATCGAACTCGGAGTCGCCGGGTTTGTAGTTCGTTCGTCCGGGTGTGTAGTGTAGCGCGTTAATCACTACAGCTCAAGGGCACATCGCAAAGCACATTCCTTAATCATGGTGTGCGAGCTGTCTAGCGCCAATTTGCAATGCATTTAATTCCGCGTGTTACAATAGAATACATTGAAAACTAGAGTAATTTTAAGTCATGAGTGCAAGAATACGCCATAATTCATGTTATTGATTACATTTAATTTCGTAGTACACTCATTCCTCTTGCAACTTGTTCCACAAAGACAGACGACTTTTTTCTCTCTCTCTCTCTCACAAAGTTGCATCCAATGTCTGTGATTACAAGACCGTGAGATCACGACGGGAGACAGAAAAGGGGGGGAAACACCCAAACTGTGAACAATACTTGGACAAATGGTGGTGATAGGGGGTGACGATCAACGGTCAAGACCAAGAAGGCAGTGGCAGCCCCTGGTGTTCACGAAACGAGCCCACAGCCATAAACTCTGTCTGTACACGGGTGCTAGGTCGATTATTACATCGCAGGATGGTGCGAGGTGGCGGCGGAGGCTTGGGGAAGCCTTCATGCGGCATCGGATTGATCCTGGCTGATGAAGACGATGACGATGAGGGTTAAAACGGCGTCTCTCTGTACGCGTGGAAGTTCACCACCGCGAGTAGCGTTGTTTCAGTTCGACAGCCAGGGCCAACTCGAGCCTGGCAACAAAATCTGCATTCCCGTCGACATCCCTCGGACCACCGCCTCGCAGTGACCCATCATCACCGTGAGGAATACCGTGGATTATAATTTTAACATTCCACGTGCACCTCAAGTAAACCCTGGCTCGAAAAACCCACATAATGGCAAGGCGGGATCGGGTAGGTCGTGCAAGTCGGCAGCGATAAAAAAAAACACAACCTCTATTCCTTTTTTCCCCCTACTGTCAAACAAATGTACATACAATGTAGTTTGATTGCATGCAGCGGGAATGAATAAATACATTAAAACACTGCCAGAGGCAAATGAGTTGTAACGGACGCGTTAATGGCACACGAAGCCAGACACAGCCGCTATAGCCCAGGTAGCGGTGCAGTGTGTGAGCATTAGTGTGAGATTTAATGATTGTCGACTGCTCGTGGCGAACACTGAAGATGTGCGCATCCATAACCGTCGGAGATTACGCATTAAAGACGCATTTCAACTTGGCAAGGCACGCAGCCTGGAAGCGATCAGTTGATTGCTAGATTCTGTCACCGCACCAAGCCTCATTACAATAAAACTAAGAGCATAAATGGGCAAAAAAAAACTGTCCAAAGTGGATACGATCAAGTTGAAGATTATAAGATTCTATTTATTTTTGTATCTATTAAGGTTAAAAAAGCTTCATCCTTCCTGGCAAAAATACGGGCGTTAAGATGTTCAAACACCAAAATAGATAGCTCTTACAAGGAGTGAATTTTGCATTAACCGAGCATACTTGTAGTAAAACATGCAAAGGAATAAGATTTGATAGCGTACGTTTTTTTACCAGGCGATTTTATTTAATGCAGACGAGGATCACTGCTGTCCATCACAGTCAATCTTGGAAATAGTTTTTACTTAAATGGAATTCACATTCAGAACGGATGAAAAGTTTGATTAGCAAGATAAGCAATTCCTTTACGCACGCCTGTGACCGCATCCGCACGTGAAAAAACACGACAGCGTTAAACTGTTTGATTTCGGAAGGACATCGGACTGGGGAACGTAGATTTTTAACACAATGAAGCCGATGCCTCTAAATAGGCACACATACAAATAACAAAGATCGCGCCAACGTACGAAGAACGACCGTCCTGCCTCGCACGCAGCCAAACCCGAACGGCCGTTGTTTAGTCGTAAAGAGGTTAAAATACTTACTGTGATGAGCCGCCGATTAAAAAATCCACTCGGTCTGCATCGACAGATCCCAGGGCAACGGATTCCCGCAGAGCGTCGGGGCGAAGCGGCAATAACTCAGAGCGGCAACAAGGTAATAGTCAGCGCCGCCACCACGCACTCCCATCCCTTGCTTTGTGCCGAAACGCCGCTCCACATTTTACCCCTACGACGCCGGCGAGCGTGTCACATGGAGAGCGCCAGCGAGCTCACTGGCTGGCTGGCTGCGTGACCGGCCGACTGGCTGGCTGGCTGAGTGTGTGCTCGTCCGATGGGAGCGGGGCGTCTGCCGTTCACGAATACCATGCTTCATTATCATTAGGTAGACTGACAAAACAAGGGCAGCCGGACGGAAAGAAAAATAATGGTTGTGCGTGCATGCGTGCGTGTGTGCGTGCGTGTGTGTTGTGTGCACGACGGCTGGCATGTACACGCGTGTGCACGTGCGTTTTTTTTTCCTTCTCAAGTCAGCGACGCTCCGACGTTTATTTATTTTTGCTTCCTTCCCTCACGGCGACTTGGGAATGTTTGACTGGACACCTTGGCTTATGAATATATGCAAATGCATCTGTGCATCTGTGGGCATCTGTAACCTGTGTCCAGTGAGCACCGTGAGGTTGCATACTATTGACTCGCGGACTTTGCACGCGTGCTGCCACGTATGTCGTCATGTATGACTACGCATTTTGATAATTTAGATGATTTTGCTGCTAGAGATTTCCACTTTGTTGAGCTATCATTTGCGGCCAGGTCGCTTCTGACAAATAAGTCAAACACGGTCAGTGGGCTTTACCTCGTAAGATAAAAATTGTTGTATTTTATTTATATAAATGTTTTTAAGTGATTTGTTTACCTTCCCTATACATGGCACTCATATCGTGTTTGTTGTAACGTTCTGACCTGCCCCTACTGGACATCTGTGGCAAAAAGCTTCATAGCAGCTCATTGGATTCCTCCTCCAGTAGAAATAAATAGTAGAATTCCGATCTGCATGTGCGGCACATATGGCTCCCGTTGAGGAGTGCGCGCCTTTAGGATGTGCCGATCGCAATGCCGCCTTTGCACTCACGCCCTGCAATTCGTGTGTGTACATGAGCATAAACTCGCCCAAAGCTTCGAATACACTCGCGCTAAAACACCCCCCGAATCGCGTAGATAAAGTGTGAGTGCCCAAATTATTCACGCACACGCACACACATTCGAGCTCACACCCCTGCTGTATGCCGAGTGTTTGTATTACCCAGTGTTGATTTTCCCATAAATCTCAAGGCTCTCAGTTAAAAAAGAAAATCCACGTAACGTTGACCAGGACCGTAATGGAATTTAAAAGCCGTCGTGAAGGGATCCACGAACCGGACGAGTACTTCTAACGCGAGGATCTTTCCGGGTGTAAATATTATTTTGCAACTGAATATTGAAATCCCTGAGGACATATTAATTTGTGTTTCGTTTTTTTTTTTAGGGAGAACTGTGGTTTGTGTAAATGTCAAAAGACCACTTGGGAGTGGCTCCAAATTACATATATTTAATAAGATGAAATCATATAATTTTATCGCCGAATTTCACGCATTGTGTAGTTATATCGGATCGGTATATTATGAAATCCTCATTTTATTTACGATTTGCGCATTTGAGTATGCGAAATTATTCTTGGGGGCGGTGAGTGGGGGGCTGGGGGAAAAAAAAAATCCAAGACCATGCCACAGCGCGGATGAAATACAGAACCGTCCTTCATTTTGCAGCGCTATAACGCCAACGGCACAGCCGACAAGACGTTAAAATGATTACTGGATATGAAGGGGACATTACGCAGCGGAAAACATAGGTACGGGGGAAATAAGGCATTGTAAACACGGCCGCTGCCGCCGTTTGTTACGCATGCACCTCTTCCCGTGCAGTCTTCGACACGGTAATGTTATCGCAACCGCTGACGGTACGTGGCAAAGGGGGAACGCCAATAATTCACGTCCGAAAAGACACGCAACAGGAATGACGGGTGAATATTTGTATCACAGACACGGCACCCTGCACCACATCCAATACCGCCGATACCACGACGAATGCAACGCGGATGATGCAGGTCACTTTTTTCCCCCCACTCCTTTTCAAAAGGCCTTTTAATTAGCGCGCGTAACATTACGCTGAGCGGGCAAGTGCGGCAATAGCTAAACTCGTATACCTTCCAATCCTAAATTGAGTTTACATCAAAATATGGCCTTAATTGAATTGCGTGCATGTCTCTCGCTCTCTCGGTATTTGCGTAAAAAAGGAATACGATTAGGCTCACCCGACCTTATTTGAGCACACGTGGCGTTTCGTGTTGACAATCGGCTGGCCCCGAGTCACCGTGTTGTCACAAATGTCCATGCTCCCGTGCACGAGCTGGGCACGTGCCAACAGTAAATAAAACATTGAATGCCGTTGTCTCCCTGAAGGCCAAACAGCTGCGCGGATTTGAAAGACAGCAAGTGAAGGCTTTTCCAAGGCCACACTGGTGGGAGCAACTGCAAGTTACGCTGGCATGTTCAAAACAGGCTGCATGATATCTCTTGCTTATAACAAAATATATATAAACAACTGCCAGGCCCCATTGCACTAGATACAGAATCTAACAAGGCTGTTCTACGTGTTCACACATCTTTCCTTGCCATCACTCTGCAGGCGTTCTCCGTTAATCAAGTATTGCTTTACCGATCTATCTTAATCTGCTTCATAGTCCAAGTACTGCATGGGAATTGAAGCAACGGCATAAGTTTCTTCATTTCCCACCACTTCAAACCCTCACTTACGTCCATCCGGCAGTATAACTGAGTATACCACAAATAGATGATATAGTAGATCGCATATGGTGGGGTGGATTGTGGGTACACCCCACCTCTTCCAAGGTGTCTGCCCAGCGTTGGAGATTAAAGAGTAGGCCAAATTACATTTTGGAGGTCCTGTCTTTCTACGACTCTCTCGAGTGGAGGCCCTTTCATGCCGGCAGAAGTGTGAGCAGGCAATTGCAGGGCTGCACTTTTACCATGTTTAATTCAACGGGAGGTGTGGTATGAATAATGAATGATGATGACGATAATACTGAAAATATATACGGTCCAGTGTGGCGTCAACCCACATGGCATGTGTGCACAGTCACCAATTCCTCCTGGTGAGCAGCCCTGCTGCATGCCCGATGATCATTATTTTCGCAGCAATTAGCGGATTTTGTTTGCTGACGAAAGACTGGACAATGGCAATCGTTGATGCATCTCTGCACACCGCCACGTGTTAGGGGCACGGGAAGAGCCGGGAGGAAAACAACATCCAAGCGGAAAAGGAGCTGAAAATGACACTCGTGTCAAATGTCAATCTCTGTATGGTGTGTGGGTAGCGTCGTGGTGAGCTAGTTAGCGGAATGCACTCATGAACCTCATTCATTTCAAACGTAATTGTGTTAATTGAATGTGGCGAGCCGAGTTTGATTCCCACTTCCCCTGCCGCCCGTATTGACGAGCGTGGTGAAGTATGGTCGAATAACCTCCCCCTCCTCCATAACCAAAAGGCACGTGGAGGCCTTCATCCGGGAGTGGATTGACAAGGACTGTTAAATATGATTTAACTCAGCAGAAAATCCTCCACTTAGTCAATACCCAATGCATCAAAGGAAACATTAATCGCATACTTTACAGAGAACAAAAACACCCCAGTGGACACGAAACACGCGATCAACATAACCGCTGACATTTTTAATAAAATAAAAACCTTCGGGTTTTGTGGAATCTGTTAAGTGATCTGCGGCAATGATTCGCACAACAAGAGACCCTTTTTCAATCCACTGCTGGATGACAGCCTTCACGTACCAGGGAAGTTTACGAAACAACACTTCCCTCCCCTGCTCTGTGCAGATTGTTGGGGTGCATTGACATGAGAACATAGAAGTGCAGTCCAACAATGTTGTTTGTTGTACTCTCTTCTGCCCAGAACCTAGCGCTAAAGCCCGACGACTACAACCCGTTTTACACACAGCGGTCTCAATCGCGTAAGCACGGTCCACCAGCAAAAATCCTGACTAGCGTTCAAGATGTGATGATATTACGTGGATTCGGGGCGATTTGATCATAGGCAATGGCTGACAAACGGCCCCTTAAGAATCTCTGATTGAAGACATTCAAGCAAGTCTCACGTGAATTGATATAAGCAGAGGTACCCTTTAATAGCGGACGATCCACCCGGAGACGTTTGACATTTTATATGTTTGGCATTCAAAGCACCGCATCAACATTCACGAGCGCGAAGGTCATGTTCGCCAAAAAAACTTCCCGAGCAATTAGGTTGATATGAAGCACTTCATAAGCGGTTGCGGGGTGGAGGTATGTGGGGTGCGATCTACTGCGAACCGGGATACCCCGAGTTCGATTCCCCGCTCACGGCCAACATCCAGTGACAATTATCTGAACTAGTCCTGGGCCTCCCCTAGGTTGACTCAGCCTCAAATGAGTACCCGGTGCGATGTATAAACATCGTCGCTAGGGAGCTAGGGATACAAAGGCAGCTGGGCAAGGCTTTGACCACAAACTCCCTCGTGTGCCGTGCAGGCCTTCATAGGTTCCCACTAACATCACTTGCCCAAACGGTCCGTTCAAGGCTATACAAAGGAAAGTTGTCTTTATCTTGGTATGTAAATGTCCGGTGTGGTGCTGGCCCCACCAACCCCTCCGTGCGCCATGCTGGTCTAAAACAGGTGCTTGCAAGCAGCACTTGCAATCATCAATCCGGTAAAGGCTACATGGGGGGAAGTTAATCATTAAGCGTCGCTCCAACATAAATATTATTCGGCAAATAACAATTGCGCCCACACACTGTTGGGGCAGTTGCTTTCAGTGAGGACCTTACAATGGGTGGTGTGGGGCCAGTGCACGTACGTGCACGGCCCTACTTGTGACAATCCGCTGCTGGATGCGGGACTGCTCACGCTTCGTGGACCATCGAGGTTATATTTTAACCACACTTCTCCGAGCCGACCAGCCCACGGTGTCAAATACGCCCATGTGTGTTGCTTATAGTTACACATCCAAGCACGATGCAAGGTTCAAAGCCTGCTTTAGCTTCCAAGGTCTGATGGAATCGGGGGTGCACTTTGGGTGATTCGGACATGGGTGGTGCCACAACTGCACACATTTCACATTTGTGCTCATCGGCTCCTCAAACGATGCGCGGCCGACCTTGCGGAGAAAACCAAACCCCGAGTTGACATTCCGATCGCGACTCGCGTTGTGAAGAGTAAAGCCGAAACAATCGAAACTCCGCGTCGCAAACCAAATTTTACGACAACTTCCCACGACACAACAGACAGGCAGGTTGCCGCGGTGCCGCAAGAAGAAGAAGAACTGCCGGAGGGGGTTTAAATCCGATACAAAAGGTGCAATGGCCCATAATCGCTACTCACACGTTGTCCTCCCTGCAGCGATCCCGACGAAGCCACGTGCTCTGTGTTTGCAATTAACCGAGGACAGCGGGAAAGTGTGGAGGTGCACTTCGGTTTGGACGCCTTGACATTACAAGGCACGGGTCCACTACCACTTTGTCGAAGCCCGTTGGCAAACACACTAAATAATGGCCTATTATCCAAGCCATTTAATCTAAGTACACATGCCAGACAGGGCTACAATCTGTCTCCCTTACTGCTTCTACCATCATGCCCTGGCAGCTCGCTGCGGGCTAAAGAGTGGACGGAGAGCTATAAAGACCTTGGAAATTACCGTGCAATGGAGACAAGATTGTTTAAAAAATATAATAATGAACTGTCAATACTTTTTGTCACCTTTCACGCCGTAAAATTTGCTCAATAAAACCTAAAATTACATGGCATCTTAAGCTCCCGGCCGTTGTAAGCGGAGCGAAAAAAGCACGTTGCCTTCATTGACAGCTGAGCTCAATGACCAATTCAAACAAGATGGCATTACATCACGCATTGGGGATGTTGAGTAACTCTTCAGTGGAGCCAGTTTGTTTAACCGTTCATGGAAACTTCAGGTTAAGCATGCCCTAGTTAATCCCACTCTAATATGATTAATTTCGTTCGGTCCCCAATAGCCTAACAGATATCTTATGCACAGCGATTGACAAAATAGTTGATAGCGTTTGAAGGCTAGAATCCCACCTCTGACCTGTACCAATCGGGCAATTTATTTGGCTGTTCCATCCGATTGAAAAGAGACTATAAATACGTGGCAACAAGTAGGCCAAGTAAAGACAAATAAAATACATTCAGCCCTTTGTCAATCCACTGCCTTGTCAGTTATGGGGGTTGTTTGACCATGTGCTTCTCAATGCTGGTCAGTGTGGGTTAGGGATTGGTTCTGGTCTCACTCGCTACTGAAATTAGCCGTGGTGGGGTTCAAAGTGCGGTGGTTCATTATCACCCGCAATGTTTCATGCATGTGCCATGTGCTCTAGATTAATGACATTACTATTATATTTTTTTGCTGTGAAATATAATGTATGAACTAGACGATGAACCAATGTGCCCAAAATTGAACGTGTTCAATCGGTAGATACTACTAGCTATTGCATAGTTCATAGTGAGCAAAAACAAGTGCACAAGTTGCTCAATTGGGATTGTACGGTAGCAATCGTCACCCCCTGCTGGCAGACTAATGCCCCGGGTCTCTCTTGAAATTAGCACCCCGTGGAACCGAAGCCGAAAGAGACTGAGAGTGGGTCTCTCATGGGGGAGGAGGGGGGGGGCTTCTACACAACAACCGGCCAATGTGCTTGTCAGGAGAAGCAAACCACGTGCATCAACTCCCGAGAAGCCCTGCAGCGCCGCGATGCTGCTGCTCCGTCAAGATTTGGCAATGCCAACAGCAGAGGACCGTGTAGGTTGGACAGGAGATATGACGACAAGAAATAAGACCTGGTCAAACACAATAAACGTTAAACTTGAACCAAAAAAAGCCAAGGAAACCTTTATAATCGGAATTAGATTGGAAACACAAGAGCATGTGGATTTTAAAAAGACTGCGCGAGTTAACGACGCAATTAAAACTGTTGAGAAAAGACAGTTGGCTTGAGCAAGACGTGTCACTAGGAGGCACGGTGCTGTCTCGACTCGTGTGGGAGCGGAAGCCAAAGAATAGAACCCATCCGAGAGGACATCCACTAGAGGGATGGAGAGATTAAATCGGTTGTGGTGGTGACATCGCAGGAGCATGAGATGTACGTGTGTACGTTGAACTTCTTTCGCACCGTACGTAGCCAACCGTGCTAATCGGAGGTGCGGGGGAAGGACAATAAACTCAGCACAAAAAGCTGTTCTAAAGAAGTGAGTTTTCAATCTGGAGGTGCCAGCAGCTTGCGAGGCCTTCCTCCAGCAGTGGAACGATATCACCAAGGCTGGTGATGATGACAGACACTGCATTTACACAATGGAGATTTATGTACACGCTGTGGTTTAGCCTATAACCCACGCCACCCTCTAGCGTGAAATTTGGACACTGCAGGCAAATTCCCCTCGCTAAAGTTTGTCACGACACAGGCAGCAGATGGCCGATTCGCTCATGAAGATTACCTTGGGATATTTCATTCTATAAAGAAGCAGATGGGTAGGAGAGTCTTAACATCCCTTCTGAGGATGGCACACTTTTCGATATTGCAATTGGAACTCAATATTGTGGGGGGCTCCAACGTGAGTCTGAAAAACATGTCGCTGTTCTCCAAATTTCATCAGGACTTGGGAGTGATGCAAATACGAGCAAGTTTCTTAATAAAATTTTAAAAACCCAGCCAGAATTGTCATAGTCTGGAGATAAATGATGTATGCAAATAAAATTACAGGGTCTTTAAAACCAAACGGCTGGCTCGGAGGCCGGAGCACTGTGCCGACTCCGCTGAGATTCTGGGTTTGAAATGAGGCAGCTATCCATGATTAAACTGGGTTCTCGAGTACAGGGAGGTGATGGTGTCGGTCACCAAAGACTGCAAAACAACTTTTAATTTGGTTCTGCGATTAATATGGCTTGAATGCGACAAATATTGCTCTCTTGTGCAGACTGAATGTGAGAGTCCTGCCCTCAACTGTGTGGAACAGAGTGTGCAGGTATCTTACAGGTAGCTCTGAGACGAAGAGAGATCCGAATGGGTGCTTCGTCTCACGAACGTGATTTTGACAGCACAATCCGGATAGAATTTGGGGGGGGAGGAAATGATGGAACAAAAATTTATATTACGAGACGCATGACACGACGTGATAAAAAAAATTCCCGTGCATATTTTTTAATGTTCAAAAACATGTTGAGCACTCCACTGTAACGATGCTATCAAGTTTATACATGCGGCAGAGATATTTGCGCCCGGATTTCACAAGAGACCCTCTCTGCTGTTGAACACAGCATCCAGTATGCAATGGGCGTGCGAAGCAAATTCCTAAATATCGCCTGGAAACCCAAATGTCACTTGACGCTGACGGCCACGCCGAGCAAAACCACCGAACATCAGAACTCGTGCCGGGGTGAAATTACGCAACTAAAACCTAGGAGACGCCGAGGCTGCGGCCTCTCTCTTGCACGACGATTTAAATCCCACCTTGAATCAATCGGCGCAATCCATTCGACTCGCGAGGTCTTTGTTGAAACTCCTCCCAGGTCACTCGCGGGCAGGAACGCCACACACGGTGCAAAGAGCTATTTTATTTACATGTCGTCTGACCTTGTGCCTTCCGTGTAAGGATTTTCGGAGAGAAATCTTTGCAACGATTAGCCAGGTAATTGGAGCTGCTATTCATCCTTCCCTGGGGCTTGCGCTCTCTCTCTGCTGGGCGGGGTAGATGTACGTAAATTTCCTTAAGGAATTATGCGACGTTAGATTCCTCCCACCCCCCCGCGGTTTACATCCCTACACCAAAAAACCTAAATAAAAAACCGAGAGAAATTATTTTGCGCACGATTAAAGAAGAAAACAGGATCGATACGCACTTAGGAAAAATGAACGACACAGTCAATGTTTCAGCTGCTGGGCCTTGATAAGCATGTTATCTTGCGCAGCACTTTATTCCTGCCTGATTCACTCTAACTTACCCTCAAGCTGAACTTTCATTTACAACCGGATTATACGCTCTGGGCTAAAAATATAGATAGGTAGGCTTTACACAAGAGAGGCTGTGTAACAGTAATGAGAATGGATGATGTTTTAGTTATTTCCTAACCAAACACAACACTTTAACTGCAGTAAAGACTGATACAATATACAGTACACGTATGTGTGTTGAATTTCTTTCGCACCGTACGTAGCCAACCGTACTATATTGTATTTGACAGCAAACATAATATTACCACCGTCATATCGAATAAATGCGGCATTATATTTCTATCAATTTTTTAACAGGAAATTTAATGTAAATAATAATAATAATCGAAAAGATTATATTTAGATTCTATCTGCAATCTTCTTTCAATTCGATGCCAAATGAAGGCCTCCACATGCCACGTCAGTCACGTGGGGGAGGCGGGGGGGGGGGCTTGACCATACTTCACCATCTGGGTCTCTTTGGCTAATAGGGGTTGGTTGATGATTGGGGACACCCACGACCGATTCAGATATCATTCGCCACCAATGTTAGCCATGGCCTGAAACATACCTCTTACTCATGTCACCAGGTCAATGCGCTAACTACCCACTCCTATATACTATTCCCCCACCCACCCAATACAGCATTAGTATGGCCTTACAATATATTAACTTTAAAATACCGTATTCATGCGTTAACAGCAATGGAATAATAAAAAATGGCTAATTCTGAAAATGTTTTAAGAATTGTGCCAAATTGTTAAGGCTGATACCCACAGAGACAGAACAAATGAAGCTTACCATGAGGGCTAATGGAACGGACAATGCATTCTTCTCTGATGGCTGCAGTTCACCTCAGAATTATAAAGAAGGCACGCCTCAGGGCCACGAGTCACACCGAGCTCAACGCCATTGTCAGCCGTCCTTGGGAACCCAGCTTTACACGAACGGAAATCACACTTGAGCGGTGGATATATATACAGTCCCGCGGACAAGATATACGTTTTCATTGAGACAATATCTCAGAGAAGCCAGAGGCAGCGCTCTGCAATTACTTGCTCACTCCACTGCTAGCGGAAGAGCCTCCAGTAGTGGGAGCTCTAGAGGTCCGCTCCAGAGGGTATGCGTGATATGCCGATCTTAGACTTACTGTGATTGTCCCCATTTTTTACCGCTGGTGGACAGACGCTGCTTCATCGGCTGAGTTAGAACATCGAGCCGGCGACCTCTGGATTGCAAGGCCAGGTCCGCTAACCACTGGGCCATGACGGAAGTTCCACATTTCTCATATGGAATATACAATTTTTTAAATACGGGAACAATGCTCACTGACGGTTGTCATTTTTCAGATGTAGCCTTTTATTGTCGCAATCAGTGCTCCCGTACATGTTGAATCTAAGAGGGCAACAGAGTAGGTAGGATATCATCCAGTAGTGAATACATGTCCGCCGCCGCCGATGATGATGATGATGTTGTTCTAGAAATATATTGAGTCACTAAATACCATGTGACCTCCTTTGCCAGTACCAAAATATGAGAATAGGTTTTCCCCTTTTTTCTGGCAATAAAACAGGTGTTAAGATGTTAAAACACCAGACTGAAACCTTTTACAAGGAATCATGTCTGCATTAACCACAATACTTGTGGTCAGAGTGCAAACAAAAAAATATGGTCTGACGTATATGCATTGTCTTTGAGACAGATTTCTTTCCAATCAGTTGCAAAGGACCAATCAGTTTCAAAGACAATGCATATATTATCAGAGTATGTTTTTTTTTTGACCACAAGGTTTCAGTTTGGTGGTTTAACATCTTAACACCTGTTTGTTGCCAAAAAAACGGGAGAAACCTATTCTCACTGAATATGTATTTCAATCAGAATAAAAATAACTACTTGTAATCAATTGCAAGTTGCTGATAAAAGGTTTATACTTGTAAAACTATTCTCAGCAGGAAAGACGTAGGTATGAGAGATGTAAAAAGTTGAAATATATATGCAAGTTAAGAAAAATCAAGCATATGCATGGACTGCGTCATGCTTTCCAACAAGCGTTCAGAAGTATTCAATTAGGAGTTTGGACGCTGTGGGAGGCAAAACAAGTTTGCAAATTTGCAAATAATCCTTTTTGCTCTGGTATGATGCGTATCCAAGTTCAAGAGCATTGATATCTTTCGATTTAAAGCTTTCGTGACTGCAGGGATTCATCTTCTTGGTTCTTTCGGTAAAGTCACGTAGAAGGTAAATAATACAATAATAAAAATTAAACATAAAAAAATAATTCTCACGACGTTTTGGCCACAACGCAAGCAGCCGTCCTCACCTGAGGACGGCTGCTATCACCAACTGGGCTGGTCTTGGCTCAAGTAAGTCACAAACAGAAACGTAATGTTACATTCAAGTGCCGTTTACGTTGAATAATCTTTACGCGAGTTATAGTACCCAACATTATGGATGAATGGACCGACAGAGCCAAAACCATAAACGCTTTTAACCTTAGCTTAGAGAGGGTTAAAGAGTCCAAATTGTAATCAGCTGCAGAGACAAAGATGGGTAATGAGTTGCCATGTAATGAGTCATTGATTAAATTCAAATCGATTCTTACACTCCAAATAGATGGAGTGAACCGAGAAATTAAAAATTATTTACAATTGAAGCAGATCATAGACAAATAATGGTCATTATTATCACCATCATCAGCCTTGACCAATCCGCTGCTGGATGAGGCCTCTCCTATCTGTCAACATCCATCACGGGGTCTTGCGATGCAACAGGTCATCTGGCACCGGCCCGTGTAAACCCCACTGCGTCATCTCCGTGACGGACATTCTCTTGGTTGTGTGCTCTACTTTAGCTGCCCACTCCATCACTAGTCTTGACCACTGTCCGTCACCAGCAATATTGCCTGCGCAAGCCCCAGTTCTTTCCTAGAAATCAAAATAAATGTCTTTAACCTGCAATATGTTCTCCAATCCACGTATTCCTCTCTGTCTCTTGGGGTGATCCCAAGTGTGCACCTTTCTGTGCTTCTTTGCGCACTCGTTCAGCGAGTGTTACATTTTCTTAGTGGCCAAGATTCTGATCCATCTGTCATAGCAGGTGATTAGGGGCGCCACGGTGGTGAGATGTTAACTACCTCGCCTGGTATACAGGAGGTCGTGGGTTCGATCCCGACGCCTGTATATTTGCAATTTGCATGTTCTCCGCGTGGATGCATGGATTTTTATCCGGGTCCTCGGGGTTTCCCCCCCCCCCCCCCCCACATTTAGAATCAACATCACGCGTGTCAGAGTATTTGGCTGCTATAAATTGCCACGTGATATGCCACTTCGTTGAGCTAGAAGTAGAGGCGGCTATTCATTGTGGCCAGGTCGCTTCTGAAAAAGAGCTCCATAGCTCAGTGGGCTTTACCTGCTAAAATAAAAAAACGTTTATAGCTTAGTATACAATTATGCCGCATGCGTACTAATGGGGCAAAAGAGCAGCGTGACAATTCGACCGCGCAACTCACGAGGGGGGCTCTACTTAGAGGGGGTCGGGGACCATTGGTTTTGATTGGAGGGTTGTCATACCAAAAACGTTGAAAACCACTACACTTAAGACCACTAACAATCACCGCTGTGTATTTTTTTTGTTAATCAAATCGCTAAAAAGATAAAACTGCGACGATCATTTGAATCACTGACAAAGGGTGTTGGTGAATCGCTATACAGTACCCATAATTATTGCCCAACTGCAATATAAATTCCAGCGAATGCCCATTACATTTCCTCCACTGCCCATTTCGAAGCCGGGGAGATTTGCAAACTCAGTCACAGACCGATCTACCCTGCCGTCCTCTCTGCCTCCGTCAATTTTCTTCCAACGCCGAACCCTCGGCTCAGAGCAATCGCTAAAGAATCCGTCTCCCCTTTAAGCAGCTGCGACAACAAGATTAGATTCACGAGAGAAAGCGTTTGAGACAAATGGGCTCTAAGAGGTAGGCCGGGGGATATGATGACATTAACCGAAATGTCTGAGCATGTGAAAAAACACAGCGGTCGCCTCTTTTTAAATTTTATTGAAAAATAAAATTTAAAAAGCCTGTAATTTGGTTTATTTATGAGCTCGGAAATTAGGGAATAAAGAATAGCTCAGAGATTCGACCAGCCCCCTCGACTTTTGGTCCTCTTAAAAAAGGAAGCCCCTCCCCCATCCCCCCTCCTCCCCCCGCCGTCTTTCCCCAGTGCCCCCTTTTCCCTATTAGGTTCGTTATCTTTTCCCTCATACTTCCCTCCCCATATATATGTGTGTATATACATATATATGTGTGTATATATTAAGCTTCCCGTGTTGCTCGCCCGTACGCCCACCGCCTGGGTGGGGCAGAGAGCCGGAATCTCCCCTTCGCTGGTCCCCAGGTCCCTGTCACCAGGTCCCTGATCTCTGGGTCCCTGTCGCCAGGCCTCTGGTCCCCAGGTCCCTGTCACCAGATCCCTGGGTCCCTGTCGCCAGGTCTCTGGTCCCTGGGTACCTATCACCAGGTCTCTGAACCCTGGGTCCCTGTCGCCAGGACTCTGTTCCCTGGGTACCTGTCGCCAGGTCCCTGGTCCCTGGGTACCTGTCGCCAGGTCTCTGATCTCTGGGTCCCTGTCACCAGGACTCTGTTCCCTGGGTACCTGTCGCCAGGTCCCTGGTCCCTGGGTACCTGTCGCCAGGTCTCTGATCTCTGGGTCCCTGTCACCAGGTCTCTGGTCCCTCCTTGTACTGTGATTAGTGCTTTGTACTGGGCTCGTGTTGATTCAAAAAAAAAAATACATCAAAAGGAACCCAGGCACCATTCAACACAATTACGTGCTCCCCCCTCAAGCTAATTCAGGTTGTGTTTTTCCCTTACGTGATTCAACATTAAACCAATGAAAGGAAGGTAGGTCACGGTTATATCCTGCCCATTATGTTCAACAGGGAACGAAATAGCAGCAGATAAAGTATGGCACAGTTCTTGAAGAATTAATCTACCGTACACGACTATTTAAAATGTTCACAAGGGAGTGGGATGCTGCCATGGGGTGCAGTGAATAATAATGTTAATTTATAAAGCGCCCTTAAACAATCGTGGGGCTAGCACACTGGAGCGGCAATCAGGAGGTCGCCGGTTCGATCTCTCTGCACGGCGGGGGTCACATCGGTGGAGTGAAGTGTTGACGCTCTCCCATCTCTCTAAGGATGTCCAGCCAGCGTGCAAGAATATGCCAAAAATGTGCGCACCAAGAGAGGGCTCTCTGAAGCTGTCTCGAGAAGGAGGGCCTTCGGCCTACAGCGGTGTACGCAAGGAGTTGCAGGGCTGCACCTTTACCGTTCAGCCTTACTCAAAGATCACTTAACTTAAAGGGTGAATGTTAAACTGCAAGGATATTCTCGCGTGAACACGTCATGGAAGTAATACATATATAGGTTTTCTCAAAATATCGATGTAAAAGATCTGAGGTGGGTAATGTGGATTTGTCTGAACAATATGGACTTGTGCATAACCCAAGTGGATATCATTTCATTGAAAACATTCCACCACCTTAGAAGTCTCCCTTCTACTCCACTGTTTAATGAAGTGGCCAGCCTTGAGAGCCACGAATAGTTAACCTCTGTTGTTTAAAGTGGAAACAGGTGGCACGTAAATGTACAAAAAATTTTTCTCAAACACACCAACCCAGAAAAACGACACTCAAGACGTGAATCAAAAAAGAGTGCCAAGTTGGCACTTCGACTTGTGCAACATGAATTGCTACTTGTTTGATAAAAAATAGACTCTGCAAAACAAACATATCTTTGCCAAGACATCAATACATTTCCAGTCTGACCTTTGCACACAGATCTCTCTGCACAACCAAACAAAAACATGTAGAGCCACCTAAAAAGCACTTATGGAAAATTATACAAGCAATAACCCTTTTCCACTGCGGAGCCGAACCGTGCCGGGACAGTGCCAGAACTGTGCCAAGCCCGCCCGGCACAGCTCACGAGCACAACGCGTGCCGTACCGCCGGCGTCTCGCACGCGAACCATCATCGCGTGAACTCCGGTCATCCTCGCAGCAAGAGTAGCAGCAGCAGCAGCCGCGGCGGCTTTTGGCTGAGACATCGAAATAAGACGGTGGTCGTTGCATCGTGCGGCGGTTTCAGACTCGCTGCATCTGCGGCCGTCTGGAACGCTCTTCCTTCGGATATTTTAAATATAGATTGAAAACTCATTCATTTAAAACTGCTGTTTGTGCTTAGTTTGTTGTCCTTCCCCCGCACCTCCGATTCGTGTGGCAGGCTACGTACGGTGCGAAAGAAGTTCAACATACACACACGCAGAGAATGAATGCGGGATGTCGGCGTCCGACATTCACGTGAACTAAGTGTCGCAAAATAGGACGGAAATAATAATTAACCCCGCCGATGGCCTTGCTTGGCGCCAAGCCAGATTCACGTCTTGTGAGGTCAGAGGTACACAGTTTGGTTCCAACTCGGCTCGGCATGCCACGGCAAAAATCCAGTGGGAAAAACAAAAACACACTGCTAGCGCCGAATCACACCAGGCTACAACCTGAGATCACGTCGGACGGCGGCACTGAAAATGTATTAAACCGAATTTTTGGTTCAGCTTATGCCAAACTATGGCCGCGCCGATCGAGACTCCGATTTGCCGACGCCGTTCACTGCCACCAAACGCAAACCTTCAAAAACACCGGTTCGTCGGGTCATCGGCCCGACGAAGCCCAACCAGCGCCGTCAATTACCCTCGCCCGGTCCTCTCAACGGCGCGGCCTCGCCTAACGCAGCAAAATGGCCCCTTGGCGGGACGCGCCGTAGAAGGTCAACCGCTTTTACATTGTTGTTTTTTTATAACCAGACCACTGTGACGCATTGTTGTGACGCGTGGCACGCGCCCCCGATGGGGTTTCCGTTTCGGCCCTGCCGGTCGCAGCGCATCTGCTGACCATAACGTACACTGAGCACCCACCATCTGCCACACTGTGGACACTTTTTTTATACGATGCCTTTGAGTTGGCGTCATTCCTCTTGTTATGAGCGTCGAAACATATTTATGGTCGGAATTACACGCCGCACGGAATGTCCCAATCATTTAAAAAATGAATTGTGTTCAATTGGCTGATCATAAGTGCAGCATTGCCATTCGCTTTTGATGGTACCAAGGCAATTGCTCTCCAAGTACTGCAATTCTACCTAATTAGTTCAACCAATTAATTAAATCTCGAGCGTGCTTTATAACGTGTGCTTCAAAGCTGCAAAGAGCCACCAATTTACATGTAATGCATTATATATTTCAGTCATTTTTTTACCATTAGAACAAATATGAAGAGCACAATTAAAATAAAAGACTTTAGCATCGTAAAGTGACAACTTCTTGTGCACTGCCTTGATAAGACAGAGCAGCTTGAATGTGTTGGAGACTTGAGTGGTTATTCTGGATAGTGGCACCCATACCAGATGATCAATGGCAGGCAATATCAGAACCAATCTTACCCTTTCAACAATCTGCACTGGTCCTGCATGGTTAAGTATGGGATAACTAGACAAAATGTATGGTGTGAGGATGCCTTCATCCATTGTAGAATTAAGAAAGGCTGGGATTTGTTACTCTATTTAAAAAATACATCACATTTACAGGAACTGATATATTAACTCAGCATTGTCCTTTTGAGAATCTCAATGTCAAAACTTGTAACCGCTCCTTATGTGTGTATATAAAAAGACAAACTAAACTAAACTATTTTTTATTTTACCAGGTTGAGCTATAGTTATTTTGCAGAAGTCACCTGGCCACAAATGATAGCTCAACGAAGTGGCTTATCAAGTGGAAATTTGCAGCAGCCAAATACTCTAAACGCGTGTTTCTAAATGTGGAGAGGAAAACCGGAGGACCTAGAGAAAAATCACGCGACCACAGGGTGAACATGCAAACTGCATATATACAGCAGGCATCAGGGTCGGGATAGAACCCACGACCTCCTGTATACCAGGCGAGGTAGTTAACTTCTCGCCACCGTGACACGCAAACATTTAACACTTTGTAAATGGCAGCCTTGTAATTTACAATTGCTTTGATAGAAGGAACAAACTGTTATCAAACGCTGCAGCTGAAAATATATTTTTTTATGTGCACCTTGAACACTCAAGACTCTCCACTGCCCTCAAAGGCATTCTGAAAACGACGCAGGAGGCGGAGAGAATTTTAAAAGTCTATTATGGAAAGGGTTAATGAGCTCAAAATTGAGTTGGCAGAAGGTCGCAGTCTTCCCTGGTGACTCCTCATCTCTGCGACCCGAACAAACAAAAACGCACGTGCCGCATTCACAATTGATTTGGATGCCGTGTGCGTTAAACGTGCTCAAAATATTTAACCGCTGGCATCACATCAACGCTCGCTGTCTATTCTCGAGCAAATAGTAAGGGGTGAGACGGAACACCGGTTGAGGGATTCGTTTCCCCCACACAATTGAGGGGGCCACCAGCAACCCCTCTCCTCTTCTGGATCCTCCACCGATGTTAACCCGCCCCCGAGAACGATTGTTTTTAGAGCGCTTGATAATTTATTATAAGTTTCTTATGATTATCCCCACCCGCCGCCTCGTCTAAACGCAACTGTGCACGGCGGAGGAAAAAAGTGTTGGTTTGCGCGTGTTTTTTGTTGCTGCGAGTGACATTATTGAGTATCACTTATGTAATGCGTGGACGGGGGGGGGGGAAGAGGTGGGTGGGAGAGGGAGGACAGCGTGAACTTAAGCCGTCAGCAACTTTCTGCTCGCCCATGCTGAGTGCGCAGTGCGCTTTGCGAGCCCGCGGTGCAGCAGTTATCACGGCGGCGAGAAACGGGACCTGGGGGTTTGCTTCGCCAAGTCTCCCATGTGCCTTAAATTGAGTCCTGACAACCGTGACCTAATTGAAAATAAAAAAAACCCTAAACTTCCATACCCAGGCAATTTCCATGTTATTTTCCCCCCCACTGTTGCTGCACTTTCCGCCCAACTCTTTTGATTGCTTTAGTTGTGCGAATAAGTGAATCGTTGAATAAATAAGCAAATAAAAGACGCTTCCACTCCGTGCACACGGAAGCCAAGTTGTGAAAGTGCCATATTTTCGGAATGAGTATACGCTCCCAAACGTTGGGGTCATTTCGATAAGAAAGGTTTTCTAATCGGGGGGATATGTTTATTTAAACGCTGCTTTAAAATATGGAGAGATAAATTTCGATTTAAAGCTTTCGTGACTGCAGGGATTCATCTTCTTGGTTCTTTCGGTAAAGTCACGTAGAATGGAAATAATAAAATAATGAAAATAAAACATAATAAAATAATTCTCACGACGTTTCGGCCACAACGCAAGCAGCCGTCCTCAGGTGGAGAACAGGTCTGTCGAGAAGACAGACCTGTTCTCCACCTGAGGACGGCTGCTACCCCAACTCCTATCACTACCCCAACTCCTATCACTACCCCTATTACTACGCCTATCACTACCCCTATAACTACCGCTACCCATATCACTACCCCTATCACTACCCCAACTCCTATCACTACCCCTATCACTACCCCAACTCCTATCACTACCCCTATCACTACCCCAACTCCTATCACTACCCCTGTTACTACCCCAACTCCTATCACTACCCCTATAACTACCCCAACTCCTATCACTACCCCTGTAACTACCCCAACTGCTATCGCTACCCCTATCACTACCCCAACTCCTACCGCTACCCCTATCACTACCCCCATCACTACCCCTATCACTACCCCCATCACTACCCCTAACACTACCCCAACTCCTATCACTACCCCTATCACTACCCCAACTCCTATCACTACCCCTATCACTACCCCAACTCCTATCACTACCCCTATCACTACCCCAACTCCTATCACTACCCCTATCACTACCCCAACTCCTATCACTACCCCTATCACTACCCCAACTCCTATCACTACCCCTGTTACTACCCCAACTCCTATCACTACCCCTATAACTACCCCAACTCCTATCACTACCCCTGTCACTACCCCAACTCCTATCACTACCCCTATCACTACCCCAACTCCTATCACTACCCCTGTTACTACCCCAACTCCTATTACTACTCCTATCACTACCCCAACTCCTACCGCTACCCCTATCACTACCCCCATCACTACCCCTAACACTACCCCAACTCCTATCACTACCCCTGTAACTACCCCAACTCCTATCACTACCCCTGTAATTACCCCAACTCCTATCACTACCCCTATCACTACCCCAACTCCTATCACTACCCCTATCACTACCCCAACTCCTATCACTACCCCTATCACTACCCCAACTCCTATCACTACCCCTATCGCTACCCCTCCTGCTACAACCAGGCCTGTCTCCAACCATTGTCATCTTATGTACAATTTTACAATTGTTGTAAAGCGCATTGGAATGAGGCGCTATATAACTCTATATATATTATGTGCGTGCATTAAATTCGGGTATCTAAATCGAGTTACGGTGTCCTTTGCTATGTTAATCGGGGCGTGTCGATGACACTTGTATGAACATCCGGAGAAGATGGTAATTAGCTGCAGGCAATTATATAACCTCATTTGTCACTGAACTTTTCACGGAACCGTAGCACTGTCGACGACGTCGCATTGTGGACGAATGTGTGTTTTTTATTAATGTATGTTATCAAAAGCAGCTCGTATAACAACTAATAAAACCGTAATGTAGCGTGCGTTAGCTGTGCCGATGCTTATAAGGGAACCCACATTACTTAAATCTGCTCGGTAACTATTTGTCGACCGGCCACATGTCTCTCAACTGAACTATTTGCATTGTGAGGCTGAATCGCACAGCAAGGACACTGCATGTCCTTGCAGGTTCTAAATACACCGGATGACGCTGCACGTTTTTGGAAATGACAGCTCCGTTTCATGAGCGTGTTATCCCTCGGAAGGCCTTCTGATTCTGTAATAATGCAATAAAAATCTGTAATGAAATTACATTAAAGTAATACCGTTTGTTTAAAGAAATGAAGGCACTGTCTTGATAAAAAATATATATTTATTCATTTAAATTATTATACCATCAATGACGATTTTGAGAGAATTCTAGATCACTTGCATCTGCATTCCCCCCTCCCCTCCCTTTTAAACAAATGTTAGCGGTTGGAAACGACTTTTTCCTACCAACAAAGTAATTTTTCTGAAGTAAAACCCCACAAGGTAAAAAATGTATTAATTAATTTCAATGAGGGTTCCGACCAAAAATCTCAATGTTTTTTATCCTGAGGCAGATGAAAAAAATTAAGTGAATCGACATTAAACAAATTATCTTTTCTCCTTGCATATTCCCCCTAGCCCAACTTGCAACGCCGCAGATTCTGTTTGCCGAACCGCTTGAAGGAAGTCACGTGATATGGAAGGTTAAGGGGACAAATCTCCCATCAAGTGCGAGCTTCTGGGTTTTATAAAAAAAAACACTCAGGCAACGACTGCCTTCAAACAAAAACGAGAAACACACGGGGAAAAGTGGTGTGGGTGAAAATGCAGATTTGCTCAAATATGGATTCCACATTCAACTATGCACAGTGAGCATTCTTAGTTTTTTGTTCAGACTCTATTCCCCACCCCCAATTTATACCATGATCACTTATTGAATGATTTCTTTCAGAGCCAGAGTCTGTGTATTATTTTTAAAAACATTCTTCGGCACAAACTTCAGTTTTTGATATCGTGAAGACTTTTGAAATGTTAGCAACACGGGTTGAGAGATTGCAACACTTGTGGGTAAATCGCATGATAAGCGTCGGGTGCAAATGCCGCCGCTATAAATCGTTGCGCAAGAACACAAATTTCCTGATAACATTTAACGATCGCTTAATATTGGTTGGATTTGATTTTGAGCACTGCTTTGTGACAGAAAGAGCGTGGGGAAAACGTTAACGTCAACTAAACCGCACGCTGGGAATTACACCGCGAGAGACATACAGGAGCGCGTGAGTCAGAGACATAATTCAAACCGTTCATAAAAGCCAATGGGTCCCCCCTTCACCCCACCGCTTCCGCAGCGCCCCTCACCTTCCTCTCCCCACATGAAAGTTCACACACACCGCTAGCGGTCCCCACTCGGTGGGGCAGCAGCGAGCCCCATCTCCTCTAAACTCAGGAACACGGCGTTCGGGACTTCTGTCCGTGGAGTTTCTGTGCCGGGCTCCGATTTAAATTTTTTTCATTAAGTTAAAGAAAAAAAGAAAAAAAGAAAAGCAATGGGCTGCGGTAGGACACATCGCAAGCAAGGGATGGCGGCTGATGGTCAAGAGAAATTATGCAGCAGAAGCCAAGGAATGGAACGCATCTAAGATGGAGATGGAGCGATGTAATCGGCTCCTGCACAGGTGCCGGGTCGATTAATACATCGCAGGATCCTGAGAGATGGCGAAGACTTTGGGAAGCCTTTGTCCAGCAGTGGATTGGTCATCACTGATGACGACGACGACGATAATGATGATGATAACAGAACTGTAGGGCGAGGAAATCGATATTCACTCTTTCTGTCACCACTTCACACTGCGTGCCAAACGGAGAAACGAATCTTAAAAAGTGTTGAAGGTCATCGTGGATTTCATAACCGTGGCAGCCTGCAGCGACACTTCACAGCTTGGAGCTCTCCTGCCGAGCGCATGTATGGCTAGCGAGGTGCAAATTAACGCAAACAGCACTGCCTACGGGTGACCTGTCCCTACATCGGAGTCCCACCAAATCGCATGCGCGGCAGTGCAGAAACGAACAATAAACCAATTAAATATGTGTTGCAGGTCCGTGAACTGCCTTTCACTGACAATGATTTTGTCAGTGGGGAAGGGGGGGGTGGTCATGACCATGCCATAAGTATCGGCGCCCCGATCTGGCTGTCTAAAATGGGCAGCGAGACCTTTCAAAACGTGTGAGAGATTTTTCTAAACCCACAACCGTTGCTTAGAATTCGCACAATGGATGAGATTACAACGCGGCAACTAACATTTCATACGAGAGGAGACGTGTACTACCGCACCGATAACGAGCGGACAAGAAACAAGTGTGTGTGTGTGTGTTTTTTTAACCCTGACAATCCTGGTCTGAGTATCACAGCAAGAGCTGCGTTTTGTGTTTAGTTGGTTGTCCTTCCCCCGCACCTCCGATGAGCAAGTTTAGCTACGTACGGTGCGCCAAAGAAGTTCAACGTGCACACGTACGTACAAGGAAGACGAAGTGCCTCGGAGGACATCCACCGTGGATAGGGGGCGCAATGACAGCCAATGAGTTACATTGGGAAGAGGTAAGAGGAGCACATGGGATTCGGATCAACACGCCGGTCGAAGATCTCATCCGAACCGTGAAGAAGGGCGAGTGTTGGGGCTCGGGGCAGGACACGTCGCTGGAAGAGACGATGACCGACGCTCGGGAATAATGACGGGAGTGGCAGACGAGGAATGGAACGCGTTCCGGAGGGTGTCCGCAGAGGAGACGGAGTGATGAAATGGGCTCGTGAGCAGGTGCTGGGTGGATTGTTACGTCTCACGTTCGCGAGAGAGATGGCGATGGCTTGGGGAGGGAACTTCATCGAATAGAGGATGTCTTTCCGATGCCCTCTTGTCTGCTCAATTGGCCCATAGCTGAAGCAGGAATGCAAGTTAGCCGTACGATTCGTTACTCTGTACCACAGCCTATTCATAGGTAGATGGGTGCGTACACCGCACAACTGGCATCACCTAACATTGGCGTTTTGGTACAGCGCTGCTGCACCAAAGGCGCATTAGCCAAGCCCGTAATAACATTGCAATTGGCGATACATTCACAATGCACTCAACAGTAATGAAGTCGACTATTCCCCATACTCATGTGAACATACAAATGCCAACTGTATTCTCAGTCACTTAAAAGTGAGGGTGTAGAGTAATTACTCGGAGGCTCGTACAACAAACCACAACGGGTTCTGCCACAGCGGATGTGAACGGCACTGCTCGTGGCACAGAAGCCGGCCTTATAAGGTCCAAAAAGCCATCGCACCAACACAAAATCCCATTCATTTAAAATATCCATCTAATAAAAGGGCACAGTGGTGGGCAGGGTCGGCGCTAAATCCAGGCTGTCGCATGTTTCAGCTTGGCACGGGATAAGCGTCCAGCTAAAATGTTTGCAGCGCGACAGGGACGTTCGTAATAATAGCACAACGGCGTGTTTAACCTCACAGCGCACAAAGGTCGCGCAGGAGAGAACCGACAAAGTATAGTCCGATGCCACCGTGGGTCCAAAGCCATGCCAGCATAATGCCCCTTACATAAGAATCGGTGGCTTGGAAAAGTTTGGCATCGCGAAACTAGGCAGTTCTGTTTTTTTTAAGGCACCCTCTGCGGATCTTGAACAAGGATATATATGGAGATTGTTTTCTGTTAGTTTCATCAGCGGGAGACTTTTCCCCAAGTTGTCAATCCTGTCAAGCTGGCGAAAAACTTTGAAAGAATTTCAAATGAGTGCACTAAACACCGCCAGCTGTTCCTCCAAAACACTTCACTTAGCAGGATCCGCGAGGACCTTAATTAAAACATAAAACTTATTCGCTTGGATGCAGCCACGGATTTCTGATAATTACACCTGCGCCACCATTGGGCCAAGAAAAAGCCCAATCTCTTAAAACGAAGCGTCAAGGCAAAGATTTGGGGAGCCGGCGTTTTGGTATCATCAGCGTTCCAGCCACCCAGACTGTCTGGGCAGTCGGGCACGGCACTGAGCTCCATGAAACAGCCGTTTGATGTAAACGTTGACGGAGTTCACCGATTGGCTGACCTGATCATTTCGGGGAGGGGGTAGCTGGGGATCATGCGAGGGAGCTGTAAACCCCTCACACCAACAACAACACGTTGACTAAACGGTAGACAGACTTAGTCGACAAGACGAGGAGAATGACCGAATTAAAGCCACAGACAAAGACTCAACGAATATTCCATAGGTTGTCATCGGCTGATTACGAGAACACATTTTCTTTCATGCTCATTGAAAATGAACACTCGTCACGATCGCATGTGCGTTTAGTAAGAGCGTGAATATTCCGTGCTCGAAGATATTTTGCGTTTCAAAGAAAAGAAACCACAAAGTATCGGCGACCCGTCGCTTAAGACTCGTCTGCTACACAAGCGCGCTTGCAAGTTTGCGAGGCTCGTAATAATATCTGGACAAAGTTGAACAAACCCCAGGAGAGTGCGAGAATAAGGCGACCTAGGACAAGGCGGCCCGCCGTGTTCCATCTCCTCCGGAGGGCTTCTCGGCGCACCGTGCCTCACCCGTCGCCTGCCCCCACTGACGTCCTCTTCCTCCCCCCCTCCCCCCATGTGTGCAGATACTACTGACTCGATTGTATGACACTACTGACTAATTGTATGCAGGGTTTGGAAGCATATGTCTCCAAAATAATTAGGGGGGGGGGGGTTTCGACAATTTTTGGAAAGCTGTTGGGTCAACTGTTTACCCCACATCTGAGGAGGGGGGGGGGGGTGGGTCTACTTTCTGCAACTTTGTGATTCAGGCCTTCTGAAAGGCTCTTGTGAGTTAGTTGACGGACAAACGGACACACGGAGCGCCGGGCTTTTGTAACACACCGCTGCTGCTGCTGCTGCTGTTGTTGTTGTTGTGGTGCCAATTCACAACGCGTGTGTTGCTCGCAGAAATGCAGACCTACGTTGCCACCAGGAACGCCACCTGATGAACTGTGAACAACCCGAACTCAGCACAATTATTACAATATATATTGTAGAATGGCCTCTTCTGTTGCGTGTGTGTGTGTGTGCTTGCATCTCCATCTGCCGGGTCTGTGTAGTCTAGTGGTTAGCGCGCTAGGCTATGAACCCGGTCAGGGACGAATATCTGAACCGGTCCTGGGACTTCCCCTAGGTCGACTCAGCCCTAAACGAACAGCTGGTGTGATGTGTAAACATTGTCACTCGGGAGACAAAGGCTGCCGGGCGTGGCGTTGGCCACCCACTCCTCGTGTGCTATGCTGACCTTCAGGAGGTGCTCGCTAACAGCGCTTGCCCCAACAGTCTGCTTAAAGCTATATGGGGATCTTTGTCTTTGTGGGCATGTATGAAATGCAACTGCGATAGCACCAGTACAGTTCTTGAGCTTGATGGGAGGGGCAGGCATCTAAAGCATGCCAGTTGTTTTTTGTTAAGTTGCTTTTCCCCTAGCATACAAACACATTCCTGCGGAGGGAGCTGGTAGGAACGTTGGGTTGCTCGGTCAATGGCCAGGGTCAACGGCGGCGTGGTGTATTCCGCAAATATGTCCGACTGTGAGGGCGGGCACAAGCCGGCGTGAGTAGGTTAAACGTTGAGTTTTATAAGGGCACCACCGGGTGACCAGCCCGTCCCCACCGAGCCCCACCCCTCCCTCCCACCCCCCACCCAGCCCCTCCCCACCCTCCCATCCCCACCCAGCCCCTCCCTCCCCACCCAGCCCCTCCCTGCACGACGGACGGACACAATAATCCCCTGTGGGCTGGTGTAACCAGGAGGTTCCTACCAGTAACAATTGCAGATTCATAAAAAAAATAACAATGCAAGCTGCATTTGTTCGTACAGCCAAGATTGTTCGGATGAAGAAGGCATTCCCGGTAAATAAGTAAAAACCCCCGAAATCACGAGACAACGGGAGTGTTTTATAAACGAGTACAACACTGCCCTTTTATGAGACGCACCATAATAGCTCAGTTGCTTTTGTAAGTGGGGCATTATCCCGGGAGCGGAGAGCATTTTTTTACGAGTACCCGTAAGTCACCCGAAAGGTGGAAGGCATCACGATCAGCGATAGTGCGCGAGCACTGATCGAAAGAAAAGTCGCACTCCGTTTTTTCAGGCACCATTGTGAGACAGCCCAACAGCTTTAAGACCCCCAAATAACCTTTAGGCTCAGCACATTTCGGCTGATGTAATAATAGCAAGCCGGCCACAAAGGGATATCTAGAAATGAGACGTGACCTAAATCGTTTTTACACAGCGGCTTAAATGCGCAGTGCTGTGTTTAAACAAGGGATATTGATTTATTGAATTGAATAAGAGGGTTGCATGCGGGCGCTGTGCCGTGTGCTCTGTGAAATGAGCAGAAATCAACCGCCATTAAAGTATTAAGAATGCTAACTTATAGCACTCTGTTAATACACTGCTGTATGAAATCCGCACTCTGTCGGGGCGGGTCGTGGGGGTTTGTTTGACCATACTTCACCACGCTGGTCAGTGCGGGTTGGTCAAGAGAGGAGGGGTGGGGGGGCTGGGTTTCCCAGGACCTGTTTAGATATCGCTCCTCGCCACTCCTGTCAGCTGCGAGGGGGAAGTGAATTCAGGTCACTGGATTCAAAGCGCAGTGCACCGACCACTGCATCGCTGCTTATTTATTAAACTGGGGTTGCAGCTGACATCAGTGCCACCCTGCAAATCTGCACTGAGCTGCATGGTGAAGTATGGTGAAACAACCCCCAAGACCAACGTGGAAAGCCTTCATCTTGTAGCAGATCGACATAAGGGTGTAAATGGGATGTATTTATTATTCTTAAAATATGAATATATTACTCTTCTCTTTTATATGTTATGAGCCTTGTGATCTCTGTTTTTATTTACTGGATTGAATAACGCTATTTCTAACGTAGATCTTACTCACTCAACTGAATGCCCATTGGTATATATGCGGTACTTCAATATTACTTCACGTTTGAGTTACGCCAGTCAAATGTATTTAAAACAACTCTTGAATTTAAAAGGCAACGGGGCTGCAACATTGAACCCAGGGTGTAATCGTAAATATCCACTGGCTTAGCTAATTTTCATAAATTACTTCAGAATGAATTTGTATATATCAAATGCCTATCTGCTTTGAAATTTGAACTGGCAGTTAAAAAATACCTGCCCACTTATGGACCAATTAAAACGTCTTGGGAGAAGCATATGGAGGGAGGGAAAAAAAGTGATTTTATGAATTCCGGCACATGTAATCTACTACCAATTACTGAATGCAAATGGGACCTCTAAGGCCTGTGCGGGCTTTCATTTTCTAAAAAAAAAAATCAACAGCCTCTGCAATTCCTTAATGGGAATCCGTGAATGCAACTAAGGTATGCCAAGAAGCAAAACCCTATTAGGAAATAAATAACATCCACGCGCCGGGTCTAGCGGCTGCTCGTGAGTTCGAATAGCGCCGCCGGATCCTTGTCAGCGAGGGGCAATGACAGGGAGAGCCGACGACGCAGGGGGCCCGGAGTTGAAGGTGCAGAACATTCACGTCGGATTGGTCGTCAAGGGAAGACTAAGCGGAAACGAGGGGGTCGGCTGGGGGAAATGAAATGTGATTGGTGGAGAGTCGTGGAAAGTTCAAGAAAGGATGGGGAATAGAATGAATGGAGGGACAGGAGGGGGTTGGGGGGGGGGGCTGACCGGAGTGGTCACCTGACGTGCGATGCGCCGTGCAGAAGACAAAGTTCAAGACTCACCCGGGGTGAGTCGTGAACTCAGCTCGGTCTGGGCCAATGAAAATACCTGAGCTAGCACACAACAGGTACCGCCCCCTTCTGCCGGGAAGCACCTCCTGTGGCCGTGTCACGCACACAATCTGCTCGTTCGGGACAGCGCCCCAGCACGGGTATCGCAACGGCGGCGTTTTCCAGCAGCATTAAACGCCTGTTAAAAAGTCTCGAGATGTATTTTATATGTCGACAGAGGTGAGCCGTTGTTTGGCGATGCCACCGCTGGCGGAAAAGCCTCCGCAACACGAGCCTCCCCCTCGAGGCTACTTGGCCTCCTCTCCCACCGCTGGCTAAACATCTTGTAAGAGTTGCGAGTACCCACACTCTACCCCGCGGCACGCAACCTGCCGGTCGATTGACTGCGGCGTTACCCGTGAACAATATTCCACCGGGTGGACATTGTTTCAACTGCCGCGCCAGGAGGCCGGATAGAACTGGTGACTTTTTGGATTCTAAGTCCAGTGCGTGCTGTCCATTACACCACGGCAAGCGGGTTGGAATGGTTTCGGAAGAATGTCCTTGGTAACGAAAAGCAACATTCCAGTGTGCCAAAATAGGAAGGCTGTTCATTGATGCGTTACTACATGCTATGATTTAAAACAAATTTTATGGTAATTCTTGTAAAAAATGGTTGGGGGGGGGGGACAATTAAAGTTGGGAAAAAAATTGTGGAGAGATGCACGCTTGAAATTAAATCGAGAGACGGAGAGAGAAATATGGATTGAGCGAACCTTCGGTAGGTTAACACCTTTCTGAAGTACCGTAAATATCAGTGGCCTTGGGCAGGACGCGTGGGCAGGGATGACGGCCGATCGTCAAGGACAACGATGGAGAGGCGGCTATGGGATGTAACGCGTCAGAGAAGGAACGCTAGAGACGGTGGCAGCTTGGTGAAGCTTTCATCCAGCAGTCGATTGATTGTGGCCAAAAACGATGAGAAAAGTCAAAGTCGCGTTCGGCGTCGCCTGTACATGACGAGTGACGAGCGGGCGGCTAGACGCGTGGGAACATTTGCGTTGCCCGCGAGCGTTGTGGAGTAGGTTGCGACAAACTTACGGGTGCGTGCGGCGATGGTCGAACATTTTGCGTGAGTGTGTCGGGTACGTGGTACACGTGTTCCATAACTACGTTACGTTCACATTGCGTGATGGGCGTCGGCGATTCGTGTGTTGTGTTTAGTTTGTTGTCCTTCCCCCCCCCACACCGCGCACCTCCGATTATCACGGTTGGCTACGTACGGTGCGAAAGGAGTTCAACATACGTACACGTTGCTTGATGTTGTCTATGTGGCTTTTCCAAAGTTACGACGCTGCATTAAGAAAGACATGTCACCACCGCTGTAAATGAATGTAAATGAATTATCTCGTATCGCAAAATTCTGGTTAATGTAGGAATAATGACTTGTAATAAAGCATGTATATAGGCCTTTGAATATCCTAAAATGTAATTTGGGTTCTGCGGTGTTTGATTAAACTTCGGTGCTTGCTTAGATTAAATAATTTGGCTTAATTAAGCAGCATGAAGCCTGATTTAATAGAAACGTGTGAAATTAGGCCACATGCCTTGCATAAAATGGAAACAGATGCCATGTAGGCACCAGTAGGCACTTGACAAGGCCCACCACAACGTCGTATAAAGTCACCCCAATATGAACAAAAACCGTCGTGCATCCCGTGCGCGGTGCAACAACACAATACAACAACCGGGGCTGATGCCGAATCAGCAGAATATTAAAGCATGACGAAATGCATGTTTCAAAATATCAAGGTGAGAACTCACTGCCTTGTAGTTAATGCTATGACCTCCGACATGCTGACGCTACAACAGAAATATTACCAAGACAACGATGCCATGTGACCATACAGATTGGGGACGAGTGCCGTTAGCGAGCACCTATTAAGACCGCCACGGCGCATGAGGAGGCAGCGTGCCCGACACACCATGCCCAGCCACCTTTGTTTCCCCAGTGCCGAAGTTTACACACCACAACATGTACTCATTTAAGGCCGAGTTAACCTAGGGGGCTAGCCCATGACAGGTTCACATATCACTCGCCACTGATGTTTAAGCCGTGGCAGAGAATCAAACCCAGGATGTCTGGTGCACGAACCATTAACCTACCAACTCTCCCAACAATGCCACACAAACACACAGACACACGAAGTTGCAATCACGAAAACTTTCCCCGCTGTCGACTACGTAAAGTTATTGTAAACCTGGGTCACGATCGGAGCCAGACTGCAAATTAGATGTTCCACCTCGGTTCGGCACTGATACAAAAAAAAGACGTGTGTCCAGTTGACGAAGGAGTGGATTAATTTAATTATTAAACGACCAGCAAGCATGAACATATTTAAAAATGCTGACGCCCAGTCTCGAAGGTGCAGACAACATCGTGGCGGCGGCGGTGGTGGTAGGAGAGTATTTACATACCTTATCGAACTGTGCATTCACCCACTTGGTAAACGTTTTCTTCTGCACGTCTTCCCTCTCATCTGTTATCAGAGAATGGCAGTAAAAAAAAAACATTGTTAGCACTGTGACGAAACAAAGCAGCTGTTACAAGCAACATGCTGTTGGCAGAAAGGAGAAAGAAACGATTAGCACAATCGTCGACCCTCGGAGTAGACATTATGATCAACTGCAAAAACTGATACAATTGCTCTCCGACGTTTTTCCGGGTTGTACCAAGTCCTGCGTGGCCATGATGCCCAACGTTTCACTCCATGTGCTGGTGGGAGCTTCTTCATGAAGTGAATTCCAGAAGCTCCCCGCGCGGGGAGTGAACAGCCGAACATCATGGCGAACAGCGTGTGCGGTACAATGTGAAAGCACATCGAAGAGGTTATCCCACACAACTGACAAACCTACAAAGTGTTTAGTTGAAATCACATATGTATGCATGTTGAACTTCCTTCGCACCGTACGTAGCCAACCGTACGAATCGAAGGCGCCATTGAGCGGTGAATGGTAATACAGTAAAACCTTGGATTGCGAGTAACTTGTTCTGCGAGTGTTTTGCAAGACGAGCAAAATTTTAAAATAAATATTAATTTGATAAACGAGCGAGGTCTTGCAATACGAGTAGTACGTGTATACGCTTTGTCTGCCGAGCGTCACGTGATCACAACTGATATACGAGTGCTTTGATATACAAGTGCTTTGGATTACAAACACGTTTCCGGAACGAATTATGCACGCAATCCAAGGTTTTACTGTAGATATTTTAAAGAAAATCGTATCAAAATTATTGCATGCATTCAAATGGAACGCACACACCAAATACGTTTCTGAGCTCAGAATAATATCAAAATTAAACCACGGGGACAAACGATTCTTATTACGAGACTGAGAAGTCTGAAGAAGAAGAGGAACTTTATGATTTTCTAAATTAGTCCTTGTTTCATTTTGATCTGAGAGATAGCCTGTGCTCAAGCGGGCACGCGCAATTTATTCAGCTTTTAAATCATTCCAAACTTGTTGGCGAATTTACTGCAATTTCAGCAAAACTTTTCAATTGACTTTTGCTGAAATTAACTTTTTCAATAACGCACACTGCAAATTCAGTCATCTTCGCCCAACGCCCCCACAAAACACTCGGAACGTGCAAAAATAAACGGTGGTGGTGCGTTCAGCGGAGGAGCGTGCGATGGGTGGACGTGGCGGTGGCGGCGGGGGTGGGAGACCACGCACAACAGAACCGGGCGGCAAATAAATAATCGCAAAACCAACGGTAATCTCCCAACACCAGCAAACATCCCGCTTGACGGTGGAATGTAGCAGGGTCAAAAATGGGCTCAGCTTGCCGGATGAAACCAGAGTACCGGTGCCTGCGATTTTTTCCCGAGGCAGGGTAAACGCACGTGACAGAGGAGGACGATGGCTCGTCCCGGGGACTGTGGCCTATAAATGACGCCGCTCCGGCAAATTTAATAGCTCGCGCAATAGCTAAACGGCAGGGCATTAAGCGGCGCTGGCCAAAATCCAGTAATCGCGTTGCCCACGTCGTGGATTCCTGTGAATGCCGTGCACGTTTTATTTTTAAAAAAATTACCGGGCGAGCCTTGCGGAAGATGATCCCCCGCAAGGCAAGTGCTGCGCTGGAATATTTTTTTTTCAGCACAGACCGCCACAGAACGGAGCTGCGTATTAATTTTTCATGCTGCCACAGCGGTGTGATGATCAGCAGCAGCGCGCACTGGACTTGCAAACCGGAGGGCGCGCGTCGCTTTGATTAAATCTGCCGGCCTCGGTAGTTGAAACAACGAGACAGGTTTCTTAACCCTCCCATCACCCCCCCCCCCACCTATCCCCCCCCCCCGGTGTGCGCACATTTCTGCGTTGAACTTCTGTCGCACATCGCCAACCGTGCTAATCGGAGGCGCGGTGAGTTTTGGGTGGTCGCATAAGCGCCGCGTCCGAGCGAGCAAATAACGTTGACAGGTTCCGCCACCACCGCTAACCACTCTCCCCTGCCGTCCCCGTGTTCATGACCATCACAAAGCCTCACTTAAAACTTGGCAGAGCCACCACGGAGGCATTGTCGCCCTGCCGCCCGCTGCTGTGTTAAACGTCGTGGTTACGTCGCTCCGGAGCGATGTTACAAAAATCGGCCGAGCGAGCATTGTGAAGTCACCGTGCACACAGACTCCCTTGACGTGCTCGCTCTCACGCACCCCCGAACGCCCGCCCTCCTCTCGATGAAACGACTACAACGTTGTTATTTTTTTTTATCTTACCAGGCAGGCCTCACTGAGCTATACAGTACAGCTCTTTTTCCGTCGCGACCTGGCCACAAAATGACAGCTCACGACGAAGTGGCTCATCAAGTGGAAAGCTATCGCAGCCAAATACTCAGTGGCGTTGGGGGGGGGAAACGGAGGATCCGGAGAAAAATCCTCACGACCACGGGAGGGAGGGGAGAGAGAGAGACACGCAGACTCCAAATGTACAGCAGGGGTCAGCGTCTCCGTAACGCTCGCGGCAGTAGCGACTCTCACAAATGTGAATGCGGTTGCCCTCTGCCCCCTGTCCTGATGTTCGGTCCACACTTGAGCCCCTTTCCCATGAAAGGGGGGCAGGAGGGGGGCGAGCACGCCCCCCCCCCCCCCCCCCCCACTATCAGAATACGAATCTTTATTTCGACTGGAGCAATCCGATGAGCTATAAAGCACTTTTTCACAAAATGTCCAGTTGGGGCGGGTCAGAAAGTTTAAACAAACAAGACAAAAACACGACGGGATTGCAAAGTATAGGAAAGGCAAGCGAATCACTCAAGTAAAATAAAACTAAACTATTTTTTATTTGACCAGGTAAGGCCCGCGGAGCTCTTAGCGACCTGGCCGCAAGTCATAGGTCAACGAAGTGGCTCAACGTGGAAATGTATTTCAGCCAAATGTTCACTCGTTCGTTCGTTCGTTTCTCAGTCCGCTTGTCCTGGTGAGGGTCGCGGCGGCAGTGGCGGTCCACACCTCCCTCTCTCTGGCGATGGGCTCGAGCACTACACTACTCTCCACTATACACTACTAAACTATACACTACTATACACTACACTATACACTACTATACGCAGACTCGAGCTCTTCCTGGGGAATTCCCAGGCGTTCCCAGGCCAGCCGAGCGACATCGTCCCACCACTACACTATACACTACTACACTACAATACACACTACACTATACACTACTATACACAGACTCGAGCTCTTCCTGGGGAGTTCCCAGGCGTTCCCAGGCCAGCTGAGCGACATCGTCCCACCGCCAGCAGCAGCAGCAGCAGCGTGTCCTGGGCCAGCCCCGGGGTCTTTACCCAGCGGGCCGTGCTGCTGCTGCGTCTACCCTGGGGCGGGCTTCCTTTACCGGGTGCCCGAACCAACCTCAACCTGGCTCCTCTCGCAGTGAGACTCTGAGACAAATAGTCGAAATAATCTAAACGCATGTTTCACTCATGAGTGCTCAGCCTCCACCCCCCCCTTTCTAAATTATCACAATCAAGCCAGAAGACGTTGGACAAAAATGCATGGCACCTAAAGTGATGTGGGTGTCGCAGCCTTTGGCATACCCATTCACGCTTCACGGTCTTGTTACTGCTGCTGTGCTCACGCACCGCGGATCTCTCCCGCGCTAACGAGATCGTCGTCGTCGTCATCATCATCGTGTGTAACAAATCGAATGCGCTATTCCCTCGTTATTTGCGATGAGGGATACGTTCTGGAGACGCACGTGATCAATACATCTCGCGGATAATGATATTGGCCTACGAAAACATATCCTTTTAATGAATTACCTTAAACAAATACATAAACGAGCTATTAAATACGTGAAAAGTATCTCATCGCATTCTCTCTCATCACTGTCTTTCTCACTCGATGCAGTCGTGTCGAGTTCCAAATGCGATCTCAGCTATCCAAAGTTCGTGAATAACGAGGGGATACTGTGAACTCAAACTCATCGAGCTCCGCGTTTCATCACTCGCGTGAGCACCCCTCCCTCCCTTCTTGACCTCCTACCACCACACTCGACCCTCCACCACCGCCAACACGCAAACGCGCGCCCCCTACCAAACAACCCACCGAGATCGGTCCGAATTATAAGGGCCAGCCAGGCCTTAGCTTCGAACGAGGTTCACCCATCTTGCCCGAGAGGCAGCGAAAGGCGCATAAAACACGAAGCTGTGCACTTAAACCCTGACAGACGAGGCTCAGGAAACGCTGCGTCATTGACTGAAGTGAAGTGGGTGGGAGGACGCTGAAAGAGCAATGGTCCACAAAGTCTTGGATGAAGCGATTTTGAAATTTTTTTGGCCCAGACAGGAGCTTATTTATGCAGCGGTCGCCCACCCTTCCGTGCGGCTTTGGGTGATTATTGTGCTGCGCGGACGAAGGAAAAAAACGCTCTCCGATTTCTCTTTCCGAATTCGCAGTGTGTTGAACAATGCATGCGGCGTGGTAGATTCACAAGCCCCGATGTAAGGCTATGTTATAAACTGACACATGGGCACCATAAGACACCACCCCCGCCCCCACAGTCTAATGTTCGACCTGTCTCTGGTATATCCCACGAACAAAGTAATTGAGCAGAATTTGTGGAGCAAAACCTGAAAAAAAATGGAAATTATTCATGAGAATAATTCAATCGTAACCGACTGCATTTCTTCAATCCACTGCCGCAAGTATGTACGCTTGGCTTCTTTCGCACCGTACGTAGCCAGGGGGTTGTTTGACCATACTTCACCACACAAGTGAGCGCGTGTTGATGAAGGAAAGGGGATGGGGTGGTGGGGGGGCAGGACCAGCTGAGATGCCACCACGAGACTGCTGTTGGACGTGGCTGGGTGTCGAACTCGGGTCACGAGGTTCATACCGCGGTACTCTAACCACCGCACCACCGCTCCACATAAACCGGAAAATTGAACGTGGCTATGTTGAACCTCTCGGGGACAACGAAGTGTGAAGATGCCAAATATTTACCGGTGTTATGGATGGCGACCAATCAGCGGTAGCCACTAGGGACCCAAACAAACACAAATCGCTCTTCGATAAGCCAATATACTTCAACACAACCATAACTGCACCTCACAACGTGGTTGTTATATTATATCAAATTACTGCATTAATCTCAAATCACACCTTAACTGTTTAATGAAATTGCAACACGTATGTTCGTCACAATAAATCAAGCGAGCCATCTGTTTTGGTGATGCCAGCATACCAGCCTTATTATTCAGCTGTACAGATATAAAAACACAACCTGTGTGCACAGCACACATTATGTAGGTGCGATCAAAGTGCTCTTTTGGTGTGAAATATTAAACGAGTCAAAATAACCGACATTTAAGTGGAATTTAAAGTAGTGGTGTTCTGGCTTCATTTAAAATTCGTTAATATACTGATGGGATTTTTTTTGTGGATACTTGGTTCACTGCTGAAGTATAATATAGGAATAAATATATATTGGAATAAGGTATTGGTATATTTACATTTCGGGCAGAGTGCTGACAAAGCGGTTAGCACGCCGTATACTGAACCACGGGACCTGAATAAAATGTCGTGCCCTGGGCTAACATCATCGGAACCGGTGTTAGGGCCC
Source organism: Lampetra fluviatilis (assembly GCF_964198595.1). Classification (NCBI taxonomy): domain Eukaryota; kingdom Metazoa; phylum Chordata; class Hyperoartia; order Petromyzontiformes; family Petromyzontidae; genus Lampetra; species Lampetra fluviatilis. The sequence goes on from NC_136324.1 coordinate 2,134,089, forward strand.
CCTTTCTCCAGGCTGCATTGACCGGCGTGGTGAAGTCTTGTTAAACTAGCCCCATGACCGACACAGCATAGCAAGGCCTTCATTCAGTAATGGCTTTAAAAAAGGTTTTGTTGAAAGACAAATTATATTGCAAAGAGAAGTAGCAAAGATATCTGAAACGTACGTATGTATGTAGAACTTCTTTCGCACCGTACGTAGCCAACCGTGCTATTCGGAGGTGTGGAGGAAGGAAAAAAAACTTAACACAAAAAGCAGTTCTAAGAGAATACGTTTTTTTTTAATCGGGTCAGACATCACTCGCCAATGATGTTAGCTATGGCCTGGTAATTTCATTCAGTGAATTCAGGTCACCCAGTTCAGAGGTCGGGGTGCTAACCACTGTGCCACCACTCCACCAACCACTCCCCCCCTCCCACCCTCAATCAAGCTCCCCATGATGAGGAGTTGTTTAATATCCAGCGCAGACTCTTTAATCCCAGTGACCCGGGTTCAATTTCAGCCACTGTATCCATCGGAGAGTCTCCCACAGGTCAGCTCTGCCCGAAATGAGTTCTTTGTCCCGTGAGCATTGGCCTTCGCGTGTCAGGCCGAGAAACAAGGGACATCTCAACAGCACTTGCCACAGTGGGTGGGGGGTTATAAATAAGACGGTACAGATGCGTACCGTGTATATATATTATAACGCCCTCACGTTCATACGCAGTCGGGAACAGATCAAATTGTGCTGGCTTGCTATTACAGCCGATAGGCTACTCATCGTCATGCCCGGCAAATGTTGCGGTCATTGCGTTTGTCCGAGGCCACTGCACTACAAAGTTCAAAGTTCATTTATTTGGTAAAGCCCTGTGAGCCATTCGGCTCTTGAATCGGGTGCAACCGCAACAAACAAAAACAAAAACATGAACAAGAAAACATCTTAAAGTGACCGATTGCTATAGAATTGATCATGCAGCTTACCCAATGCTTGTGCCCAGAATTCTATAGATTTTGGGAAAAATATTGCAAACTAGCAACAACACTTACATAGGTTTTCCTGGTTGTGCTGTATAGCTATCTCGTGTGTTGTCTGGTTGTGCTGTATAGCTATCTCGTGTGTTGTCTGGTTGTGCTGTATAGCTATCTCGTGTGTTGTCTGGTTGTGCTGTATAGCTATCTCGTGTGTTGTCTGGTTGTGCTGTATAGCTATCTCGTGTGTTGTCTGGTTGTGCTGTATAGCTATCTCGTGTGTTGTCTGGTTGTGCTGTATAGCTATCTCGTGTGTTGTCTGGTTGTGCTGTATAGCTATCTCGTGTATTGTCTGGTTGTGCTGTATAGCTATCTCGTGTGTTGTCTGGTTGTGCTGTATAGCTATCTCGTGTGTTGCCTGGTTGTGCTGTATAGCTATCTCGTGTGTTGTCTGGTTGTGCTGTATAGCTATCTCGTGTGTTGTCTGGTTGTGCTGTATAGCTATCTCGTGTGTTGTCTGGTTGTGCTGTATAGCTATCTCGTGTGTTGTCTGGTTGTGCTGTATAGCTATCTCGTGTGTTGTCTGGTTGTGCTGTATAGCTATCTCGTGTGTTGTCTGGTTGTGCTGTATAGCTATCTCGTGTGTTGTCTGGTTGTGCTGTATAGCTATCTCGTGTGTTGTCTGGTTGTGCTGTATAGCTATCTCGTGTGTTGCCTGGTTGTGCTGTATAGCTATCTCGTGTGTTGTCTGGTTGTGCTGTATAGCTATCTCGTGTGTTGTCTGGTTGTGCTGTATAGCTATCTCGTGTGTTGTCTGGTTGTGCTGTATAGCTATGTCGTGTGTTGTCTGGTTGTGCTGTATATCTATCTCGTGTGTTGTCTGGTTGTGCTGTATAGCTATCTCGTGTGTTGCCTGGTTGTGCTGTATAGCTATCTCGTGTGTTGTCTGGTTGTGCTGTATAGCTATCTCGTGTGTTGTCTGGTTGTGCTGTATAGCTATCTCGTGTGTTGTCTGGTTGTGCTGTATAGCTATCTCGTGTGTTGTCTGGTTGTGCTGTATAGCTATCTCGTGTGTTGTCTGGTTGTGCTGTAAAGCTATCTCGTGTGTTTTCTGGTTGTGCTGTATAGCTATCTCGTGTGTTGTCTGGTTGTGCTGTATAGCTATCTCGTGTGTTTTCTGGTTGTGCTGTATAGCTATCTCGTGTGTTTTCTGGTTGTTTGTACCGGGTATTGCCTGGCATGAAGTCCCGCTTTTTGCTCGGGAACGGAAATTCAGTTCCTTCAGAATTTACCCAGGATGTGGAGCAAAACGTCGGACATCGTGCCGAACAACCACGTGGTACAACCAGAAAATAAACGTTTTACCCGATGACTTTCTGTGCTCCCCCCTTCTCGGTACCGTCGCGGTTTGTATGCTCTGTATGGGGGGGGCTCTTGTTGAAATACAATAAACAAAGAGCGTCAAGAGGTGAACATTGGGGAGGTGAGGCAAGGTTAGGGCACGCGCGGTTTAGCCAGCCGTGCACTGCAATGCAACGAGGCATCCAACGCGAATGCAAATAACACATTTTTGAAGTTGTCCTCGTAGCTAAACGGAACGCTATTTGCCCTCGTGTGGGAGGTCTGGGAGCGTGCCCATACAGATGACACGCCTGCCTAACACCGCGTGGTGCAGACTCGCGGGGTGCTAGAACGCGAGAGAGGCAGAAGTCTGGCGCCCGCCTCCTCCTCCTACGCGGTCTGTGGTCCGTGTGTTCTCAGCTGCCCTTAGGCCACGTTTGAAGCGAAGGCCAGGAACGTGCCCGGTAAGCGCAGCAAGTCCCACCCCCCCCCCCCCCCCCCGATTGAGTCCTCTTTTAATTTTTTCTCGGAAGTTCAAATGAAGCACAAACACTCAATATGGTCGAAACGTGACACTGTGCCGAACGAGTGACTCAGGGGTCAGGCCTTGCCCACTGCGTGCTCGAGATGCCGAGTCACCGACGTCGGCCAAAAGATTCACTTCCAAACTTACCGTGTCAATAGCCACAAGGGATGTGAACATCTATTTCTCATAACAGCATAACAGTGGAGTCATGACTAATATTTAATGTTTTTTTTCATCATTTGTTCAGCAGCCTTATTATGGCTTTCCATTTTACGATGCTATAAAATGTGCCATTTTTTATGACTGAGCACTTGGCTAGCTAGGCTTGCACACACACACACAATATGCATATACACTCCCATGCTAGGATTTCCAATACAACTGAGATATGGTAGAAATGAGACAATGTGCGGTGGGTTGGTGGCACAGCTGTTAGCGCACTGCACTATGAACCCAGTAAACTCGCGCGTGTAATTACTGGCCATGGCCAACACCATTGGCGAGTCCAGTAATATCTGAACCGGTCTTACCCTGAACCCTTAACCCAACCCGCACTAACCAGTGTGGTGAAGTATGGTCAAACCCCCCCACCCCATGACCGACATGGGAGAGGTCTTCATCTCATCCAGCAATCACACTTCACTTTGCCCACCAATCAATTATTTTGAATGTAATACTTCAAAAATGGAACGGAGCCATTAAAACTTGCGTCCTTTACGTCTTTCTCCTGATAATTTGCATTCATCCGTTAGCAGGCAGATTGGTCACGGCGAGAGTCCGTTAATGGCCAAGCGAGCGAGACCAACTCCTGCCAAGTGGCCCACGGCCTTCATGCCCCCCCCCCCCACAATGTTTCCTACTTAATTTCTCGTCACTGCTGGCAGCGGGGATGATTTAAACAGCTTATGTTTTCAATTACTGAAGTCACCCAACCCTACAATCTAGTGAAACAAGATAAAAAAAAAACCTTCCAACGTGAACCGTTCCCCCTTTTTTTCTTCTTCTGATCTCCTCTAAGCCTTAATCTCGCTCAGGATCTAATTCTCTCGGTCGGATCGCGGAGGTCTTATACAAGGGCTCGGTTTGGGTGTTATTAGGTAGCGAGATAGAGATCAAATTAGCACCGGCGGTCATAACGGCAAGAGCTCACTCTCATTTGTCGCGTTATCAAACCCTCGAAAAGTTGACGCTCCGGAGTTAAATCTCACAAAACACGGCGCGACTCTAAACATCTCCGAACGCTTGAGTCACGTCGGTCCCAACACCTTACATTCATTCCACGCGCGCGCGTCCCGGAATGAAACACGGAGGGGGGCGATTTGGCGCTTGCAAATAAATAAATAAGCGGAAACGAAGATTTACGCCGCGACGGACGAAAGAGATCGCACCGCAAATGCAAAACAACAGATACAGGCTCGATAGTAAAAAGGGTATCTGTGGAAGAAAAACTGCTCTCGGTTTCCTTATCAACAGAGCCGGGCCCTACCCCCCCCTCCACTGTAATAGCGCCACAAATCAATTGCAAGGAGAAGAAGCTGAAGACACGGAATAAGGGAAACGATAAACAATCTCGCAGACTCCTCATTGGCCCGCTGATGGATTGCGGGCTCAACGCAAGGCCAGGCTCTGACCTGGCCCAACCGTAATCCGATGCTAGCACGTGTTGTGTTCATTATTATTATTGTGAAAGTGCGCATTAATGGGCAATACAGTTTAAAAAAAAATCTGAAAAGAGGCTGTAAAAAGATTCACTTACCGCAAATGGAGTTGTTTTAGTTTTATGCTAAAAATAATCAATCATTATCAGCGTTTATATGAGTGTCATACATGCCAGCCGCATCTCACATTTGCTGCATAATCCTCCGACATACATATTAGACGTTTTAAGCCAACTAATGAGTGTTTATACGCGTGGGAGAAAACCTGAGCAGCTGTAGGAAACCCACACACATGTGCAAGAGGGCAACACGATATCCCACAAAGATGGACCGGACGAAGATGAGTCCACATTTTGCTGTACCGCCTTCTCCTAGCAAGCCAGGGTATATATGCCACCTTGATGTCCACGGGAAGGGCGTTTCTCAACATTTGCTCGGTGAGCCACCAACCCTTGCGACTGCATCCACAGTGCTGGATTACAGGGCCACTTGCTTGGCCAACCAACCGCACCGGCAAAAAAAAATTACCGTGGAAATTTAGCGAGCGAATCAAAGCGAAAAATATTGCCGGTGCTGCGCTGCGGTAACACCGTCTTCAAGCATTGTGCAAGTTTGCGGGGAAACAATACGTCGTGTGTCAGTTGCGCCTCGAGAGAAAATATATTTGACAGACCAGCGCGATGCCATACACATGATGCACACGGAATGTGACCCCTTCCACTGACCTTTGAGGAATAACTCATATTTCTACACCGCCCGTTAATCGCAAAGAAGACCACAACAAAAGGAACACAGATGTGACGGATAAGACAGCTCGGGTCAGGCGGCTGACTGACCGGTGTAATACAGCACCATAAATTTTAAACAATCCCTAAAAACAAAAAATATGCCACGCGAGGCCCAAAGAAACCCCTCTGCATAGCGTTCCGTGACCCAAAGGGGGAAACTGATCATTGTTAAGATTAACTTAATGACCGGTGAGCAGCGGAATGCACGCAGAGAAAATGGTGTCACGCACTTGGCTTAGTTGACAGCGCTTTGAAGTCTAAGTGCGAGTTGAGTAATGCATGGATAACAAAACACATTCAATAACTTGTGTTTTCCCTTCGCTCTGCATTTCTTGGATTCCGTTCTGCGCGCGACTAATAAGGGAAGAAAGTGGTCTCGTCTCCCTTTGTTTTCTTCCCACAGAGACCTCTTTGAAGCTGTCCGTCCTATCTTGTCAACATCAAATAGCAGGTGCCGCTATTGCTTTGCTGTGAAGCATCACTTGCCACGATAAATATATCCCACCGACAACTCACATATCAATTGGAAGCTTGCCATCCCATCTCCTTTCCTTTCACTCAACGAAAGTGATAGAAAGCTACATTTTTTTTGCACACACACACACATATATGCACAATTACTTTCCAGAAACGTGCTTTCACCCACCCCCCACCCCATAGAAAATGGGTGCACACCACTCAGCCGCGCACACGCAAAGAAGTGTCGCGTTCTCTGCGAACGTTTCGCTACGAAATCGATTGCTTTTCTCAAAAGTGTATTTGTGCCGAAAATATCCTTTCTCGCCGATGCATTGTCTCCAGATCACCCCCCCCCACCCGCCGCCGCCGACTCGTCTGGCAAGGTCAACGACGGCACAGCTGTACCCACGTGACGTGTGCACACCACGCCGACCGTCATCGCCGCACACGCTTACACACGCCGACACGGTCATCGCCATCGGCCACGGTTCGAATCCACCGCTGGTTTGAGACCTCCCCCACCAAGCTCTCGCGATCCTGCGATGCTAACGATCCACTGAGCACCTGCAACGGGAAGGGATTCAAATCGCTCCGGCCCACTCCGTAGACCCACTCGCGGACACGTCTCATTTTTCGGCCACCACCGCGTCACCACTCTTGACCATCATCCATCATGAAGATGACGCGTCCTGCCCAAGCCCGCTTGCTTTTCTCAACAGTTTGAACGATATCTTTCAATCACGTGTGTTCTCCAATCTTGCGGTGGTGTCATTCCGAGAGTGCAGCTTTTCAGATTTCGTTCAGCACTTCACATTTTCTGTTCCATTTCATGCTGTTAAAATTCCCGACCCATACGTCACAACGGGGAGTAATGTAGACCGATTAATATCTCTCGACTGATCAGGCTCACATACTGACTGGACATCTAAGAAACAAGTGCTTTGTAGCTCATCGGATTCCCCCAGTCTAAATAAAAAGTCTCAACAAAGATTCTTATATCGTTCTGCTTGCTGGTATTTTTTTTTGTCCTTAATTTGTACCAACGGCCTATCTTGGAACTGAAATTATTCCATGAGTCCTCAACACAAACCGTGCGCACATATATGTCCCCGTTAATTGTTACAAGCCCCAGGTTTACGGCATCTTTCATTTGAATTATTTGTTTAAACTTGCAAACACCCCTTGTTTTTCCGCACATCTCCCTTAGCGATGGCATTTTCTTTCTCCGCAAAAAAAAATGATTGGCTTTTCTTACTTCACAGCAAACATTTTCAACCACTGTTCATAAAATTGTGACAAACGGTCCCCTGCTTTGTGGCTTTGCTTGGAGCCCTTTAATAGGGTCATAATTTTGGTTGTCGCGGGAAGAAACGCAGTCCAGTTTTACTGCTTTTTAATAATGTCCATGATAAATGCAATATTTAACACTAATACACTGTGCTGCAGAACACACCCCATTAACAGCATTGCTCCAGTGAACACCAGTGACGTCATATGATATGCAACAAAGATCCTCCGTATAGCCTTTACAGACTGTTTGGGGCAAGGGCCGTTAGCGAGCACCTTTGACGGCTGCCACAGCACACGAGGGTGGGAGTGGCCAGCAACTTGCCCGTCGACCTTTCTTCTCCTGAGTGGCGATGTTGACACATCACAGCAGGTACTCATTCGAGGCTGAGTCGAGCAAGGGGAGGCTCAGGACCAGTTCAGATAATCATCACTGGTGTTGGCCATGCAACTATGCACACGCATACACACACACACCGGCTTACATTCTATATTTTTTCAGGCTGTCAGTGCAATGTGGATAAATATAAGCTGGATGCTTCCCTTTATTGAGTGGAAATCGGGGTTGTGTTTGAGTTTGTCAAGGTGGAAGCTGTTGTTGACTGTTGGGGCTTGGTGTTGTTCATGAGCACCTATTAAGGCTGACATGGAACACAAAGAGGGCAGCGTGACCGGAACAATGTGGGATCGGTTGCCGACGGCGAAGGCCGGAGTGCTCGCATCAGGCGATGCCACCTTTGGGGTTGATCCATGCCAAATCCAGATGCCAACTGCCACTGCTGTTTTCCACGACCATAAATTTCTCACAGTGCAGCGAGCAAACCAATCGACTCCTGGCCACGACAACAGGCGAAGGTACATGAAGACAAATACCTCTCGCATAGCCTCTCACAGTTCGTTGGCACAAGTGCTGTCAGCATGTGCTTATTAATAACAAGGCTGGCACGGCGCACGGCATGGCGGGGAGCGGCCAACACCACGACCGAGCCGCATTTGTCCCGCCAGTGCCGACGATGTTTATACACCGCACCAGGCACCCAAGTAAGGATGAGTCTACCGAGATCAGAGGTCGAGAACCGGTTCACATATCGCTCCACACCTCCGACTGGCACAGTTGACTACGTACGGCGCGGAAAAAGTTCACACGTACGCACGTCACACTTCCCACTGATGTAAGTCAGCCGTGGCTGAGAATCGAACTCAGGTTGACGGCGATTATTTTTCCTTTGCCGCGTTCGCGCAAACCACTGCGCCACCACTCCTCCCACACGCTCGCAGGCGCGCGCGCGCGTGCGAGCACAAATCTAATTCCCGTACGAACGCTGTTATGACTGATTGATGGAGCCTGTATCTGACGCAGGCAGCATGAAGGACACAGTGACTACCAGAGTCAACTGGCAACGTGGCATTGGGAGTGCACAGGGGATGAACTAATATGCACATTTTGGGGGGCGGGCGGAGGGGGGGTGATGCTAACTGGACGTCTCTGGTGGTGACGGCGGTGGGGCAGTCCATCGAGGTGTTTGTGATTGCTGTGAATAAATCTGGCCGAGTACAGAGGTGCCCCCCGCAAACGCGAGGGGGGCCACCATCCCAACTGACTTTGGAACGTGAGCAGAATCCTAAACAAAACTAAAACCTTTAGTGATTTATGCGGCTGCTGCAGCATTAACATTTTTTTGGATTAATGATCGAGGCCCTCTCATAAGTAACAGGCTATTAGGACTTTTTGGGAACCAATTAACACGTGTATTTACCTCTCATCGCTAAGCGCACTTGCACATTTTAATTAAAATCATTCACCGATTAATGCGCCTGCTCGTACATCAATAGAGCGTGCGTTTGCAACTTAAAAAGTGGGTCTCGCTCTCTGTACGCAGCAGTGAGCAACGCTACCCAGATATATTGGCGATGGCATTAGACATCGCCCGTCTCGTTCGGCGAATGCACGCGTGAGGCAAAAGGTGCAGCTCTGCAATATCTTGCTCACGCACCTGCCGTGGCAGAAATGCCTCCACCGTTAAAGCCGTTCTCAAGATTACTTTGGCCTGCCCATAAGAGGTTTTTGGGTTAAATCGCGTAAATAGAAATGTGTCGTTAAAGCCGCCACCACCCAATTAACACGTTGCAGGTTTACTCTCCAACACACCGCTTCCCTGATTCCGTCCGGGCTGGCTGGCAGGTGCCGTCGCTGGTGCGTTGGACGGACGCGCAGGATATCCGTAGCAAGGGCCTACCCCTAAAGACGCGAGCAAAGGCAACTAAAACATTTACTTCAGCCGGTGTAGCATGCCGACAGCAGCCTTGATTGTGTCGTCTCAGGAGCGTTTGTTAAAATACAGGGTGAAAACACAAAGACTCCCCTTTCATTGTTAACCTGCCGCAAATTGACACTCCAATTATAAAGCGTAATGTTCCAAGGGGTGTAATCGAGATACAAGGCAGCTCGAACAAAGGACGCCACGACCGAACCGAGAACGCAAGATGTGCTGCAGCTTAGCCTTGATGTGTCCTCAAAGCCGTCTACAAATGAGTCAATAGAATGAGCACGTGAATCTACTAATTACAAAAAAAGCATTCCACTTGAAAGCCATCGACACGAATATGCAGAGCAGAACTAGTGGAAGTACCTGTCACTGAATGACGATCCCCTGCCCCCCCCCCCCACATGACCCCCCCCCCGCAAACTTGCACCCTTCCCAGTGCCCCCCCCCCAAACCTGCCCCCCCTCGCACACCCCTCCCCGCACACTATGAACCCCGTTTCGCGAGTTCCATTTCTGGCCACAGTGAACATCAGTGGCGAGCGATATCTTTAATGGCCAGCCGGAGGGTCCCATGCCATTCACAAACCCACACACTGACCAGTGCGGTGAAGTATGGACGAACAAACTCCATGATAGACGTAGCCTTGGTAAATCTTTGTTCAGTAGTGATTTGACAAGGTGCTGCAAAATAAAATTGCGTTGACACTTTAGCTACAATGATGTTGAACTTCTTTCGCACAGGACGTAGCCGAGGAAACTTTTACCGTTGTTTCAACTGCTGCGCCGGGCGATTGGATCGAACAGCGTACCTGTTCATACCGTCGAACGCAATTAATAACACCGGTCACACTTTTTCTGGCATAAGGTATTCCAACGGTTTCAATGTAATTTTGGGGTGCTGATTCCAAATCTGGCATCAGTTTTTGCCTATCACATCAGGTTTTTGAGATATCAAATATTGCATTTTCAATAAAAACTGCAGAAGAAAAAGATTAAATAAATGTGGATATCTACATAAAATTATATTATAAACACACTATCCTAAAAATACAGCACCATATTTTAACACTAAAGCAGTCACTGACTCGCAACAACTTGCAATCACAAGTGACAGAGTTAATTTCGGGCAAAATCAATGAAAATGGGGTATGCCGATAGCATAATGTGATAGAGCAAATCTGAGATCAGATTTGGAATCAGCACCCTGAAATTAGTCTAAAACAGCTGCAAAAGTCCAGGCCAGAAAAAAATGTTTTTTTTGTTGACCAGTGTAATTAATGACGTTTTACTGATGCGCACTCGGACCATCGTGGTGCGCACGCAAAATGCGGCGCGGCAGACAGACGTAAACTAACGCTTTTAAGTAATCACGGCGCTCCGTGACAACAGAGGGGACGCGATGGCACGCTGCGTGTCGAGCGATACTCCTTGCAAAAGCAGCTGTTACGTCGCAATCTTCAAATAGGCGAACGCCGGGGATGTCGGGGGGTCCAACTAGCCGGGGTGTAAATGAGATTCCCGTCATCTCCCTCTCAGCGATGCACAGCGAGAACGATGAGACGGCAAAGATCCAATTGCGCCAATGGTTTCCCAGCACAATTAGTGTAATTCGCGAAGGTAAAACGCATTTGCTCTGCCCGCAATTTCGCTGCGATGGGCACTATTTATTTCAAACGAAACCAAGATGTGTCCACATTGTGCAAACATTATTAAACGGCGTGTAACGATCGTTATCACGAATGTTACAATGTTGTTGAATAAAATAAACACTTTAAGAGGGAATGTTACATTACAGAGGCAAGGTCAGTGTTAATTTGACAACTGGTTTACTTTATTTCTGTACGATAACGACTTGTGCTTGCAAGATTAACTCTGTTCCGTGTCTCCATATATTGCGGATATATATCTTAGTCCACCGGCCGAGTGGCTTTCAAGACGAATATTATTTAAACATTTGTTGAAGCTACCAAACGGTAGACTGGTTTCAACCTTCTAGCTCTCATCAGCAAAGTCAGGATTCTTAAACAAATACAGCAATGCTTGGTAACCAGATGTTCCAGGGAACGGCACTCCATCCAAATTACAGGGCCGTATTCAACACAAAACAACAACGTTGTCTATAAACTCATGCCATTGCTCAACAATGCAAAATTATATTTCCAACAAAAGAAGCTTGGGAAAACAGAACCAGGGCACAATGGGTTGCCATGTCGGGTGCAGGTGAATGGATCCAGAGAAGAACCCAGTTTTGACGAACCAAGGCAGGCAAGAGAAGCTGAAGAAAGGGCAAAATAACAAGTTGTTCAAGTCTAACGTGACATGCCTCGAGGATAAACAACAACAACAAGGATCGATGTACGCTCCCTGGGGCAACGATGAAGGCTTGCTTGCTTGCTTGCAGGGCTGCACACCAACAGAGCCGATGACAACGGCCGAGTGAGATGGTTGGGAGAGAGATAAAACCTCTAGGGGGGGGGAGGGAGTGGGAACTAACGGGACGGCCGCCTTCGCTTGGGTCACACCCGGCGGCCCCTCGCGTGAGACGAGCGAAACCGCTCGCACGCAACCGCACGGGGATCAATCGCCCCGCGCGCTACCGGCGGGAGGGGGGGGGGCAATCGGGACTTCGATGAGGATCCTCAGAAGCCCCGAACGCCTTTTTCGCAGAGATGCCGGCTGCTGAGCCCACTTTAATTGAGATGAATGGACTGTCGTACGCACCGGAGTGTAACCAAAAGAGGGAATCCAGGAGCGTGCGAGTAACCTTTCCGGCCACCAAGGCTATCGCCAACGTACGACGATATTTTTTGTAACGGCACAAAGCTAAAGATACCCCGGATAGCCTACACAGACTGTTGGGGCAAGCGATGTTAGCGAGCACCAATGAAGGCTGGCACGGCGCACGAGGGGGTGGGTGGGGATGTTTACTCAACGCGCCAGGTACCCATTCGAGGCTCAATAATCCATATTACTAAGCAAATTAAAAAAATATCAGAATCAGAATCTTTATTCATACCGGAGGAATATGATGAGCGATAACACTCTTTTTCAAAGATGTCCAGGAGTCAGAAATTACAACAAAACAAAGTATAGGAAAGGTAAGCAAATCACAATTTTTTTATTTAAATTAACTAATTTTTTTTAATCTTACCGAGTAAATCCCACTGAGCTATTAGCTTCTTTTTGAGAAGCGACCTGGACAAAAATTATAGCTCAACAAAGTGGCTTATCATGTTGAAATTTATAGCAGCCAAATAATCTAAATAACCTAAACGCATATTTCTAAATGGACCCGGAGAAAAAATCCACGCGACCATGGGGATAAAATGCAATCTGCAAATATATAATAGGCATCAGGGTCGGGATCGAACCCACGACCTCCTGCATACCAGGCGAGGGAGACAACATCATGCCACCATGGCACCCCCTTCAATAAATGATAATAAAATAAAGCATACAACTTCAAATTTCATAAATAATTAAAAGAAAGAGAATAACCAAAGATAAACGGTAATGGTGCGCAACCCTGAAATCGCTTGTCCATGTCACTTCTGGCAGAAGGGCCTCGACCAGAGGGTATTTGGCCTACTCTTCCGCACTGGCAAAAACGTCTCGGAAGAGGTGTGGGAATACCCACAGTTTACCCCCGCCAAATACGGCCTACCGATGGACCATTTGCAGTCCATGCATCTAGACTACAGGGAGGGCCACAGGCAAGGTGGTGAATTCAAAAGAAACTTGCACCAGAGTTTCAACCGCCGTGCCGGTAGATCGAATGGAAGTGGCCACCTCTGGAGCGCAACTCCAGCCGGCGTGCAAACCGTCAACACCAGCTGGCGGCACCCCCTCATTTTTCGTCCGCTGACTGTAAAACATTCATGCCGGTCTTCACCAATCTCCCGAAAGTTTCCAACGTCGGACACAAAACGTGGCATTCAATTCGGGTTCGCGGTGGATGTGCATCTTCAAATTTGTGCTGATCAAAATTGGCAGGAGGGATCAATATTCGCTGTGAAGTGTCAAAAGCTCATCTGGGCACGATTGCTTTGCCGAGGTTTTTTTTATGTTATTGTTATTCAACCCATGCGGACTGGCCAAGAGTTCTAGCAGACAGATGCCCTGCGGGGCCGGTTACGGCTTTGGGCCACGTTGGTTCAAGGCCGGCAGCCAGCTGGGCCTGCTGCCTTTCGCCAATGCAACACGCAAAAAAAGTGTCCCTATTGCAGCCGTGTTTGTAATTTCAAGACCTGAAAAGTGCCTTCAAAGATGAGCGATTGAAGGACGATGAAGAGAAGAATATCCAAAGGCTTTTTTTTACAAAACTAAATGCGCACAGCTGAACGTGGAAAAAAAATGTGCATGTTCCTAGTACTCTGACAAGTGTTGCCAAGAAAATAAATGTGTCATCTTCGAGCTAACAGGGATTTCTACCCTGCACAGTGGCACTTAAAGTGCCACGATGAAATTTGCATGAACAAGATCGCAACGCCACTCTGCGAGGTCATTAAGACCCACAGCGCAATCAGACCCCAAGACTTTAAATATAAACGACTCCTCATCACGTAGTTACGGCATCATTAAATAAACATATTGGCTTATTTTTTTCTGATTTTAGGGCTAATTGCCACCCACCAGTATCAGATGAGTCATCGACAAGAGCACACGGAACCTGCGGTGCTTACACACGACAGCTCCCACACCTGCAAATGTCACCTTCCAATACCCACAAACACGGCGAGCAACTTCTTCCGCGTACAAACAAGTACACACTCGGCCACATCGCTTGACGACGAGGTGGCGTACAAGCCGGGCTGTGTGTGCGCACACAAGTCCCGATGCCGCACGGCACGCACGCACGCACCAACAAAAAGCAACGACGTGTCAATTCGCTCTGGCCTGCTCTAGAATCGGCGACAGCAAATCTCCGCGGTGAGGAGGGCCCGGTGACATAGCGGAGAGATGCGTCCGCTGTTTAAGTCTTCCTCATTCCGATGACGCACCGTCATCAGTTTTTCAGCTGAACGGAACGGAACCGGAAAAAAAATATATAATCATTAACTTTATCGGTATCGAGGTTCCCAGAAGGCAATGCGGCGGAGTGGCGTGTGGCACAGTCTGGCACCAGCCAGCGTAGAATGCGGTCGTGTCGCTACGGTTCTCTGGGGTGAGTACAATGTCTTTAAAAACAGCGGCGCTACACATCCGCAAAAAAAATAAACGCCGAACCGCTTGCACGTTTCGAGATCCAGCGGTGAACGGGACACCCACCCACCCTGCAACTTGTAGACGTCTCAGAACGGGAAAGGGTTCATTTCTACAAGAGGTAGCCGGCCAAAGAGGTGGCTCAGTGGCAGAGAGGAAGGCCCCTGATTGAAATGTTGCGAGTTCAAATCATGGCTGTGGGTTGGCTCAGCCCATCATCCGTCCCGGGTCAATACCATTACTACCACTTTGCGAGGAATTCAACAGGAGTACGTCCTATGGATAGACTCACACCTGCCATAGGAATGTGGAATTCCACCACTGGGTTGTAAAGGGCTGTAAAAGCAGGACACGAACACCACCTCGCAATGCTCATTTGTGCGGGAAATCACTTTCATCTTGGCTTGTTTCATTCCCAACGCGTGGGTTTGCAGTGTGCGCACGAGGTCCCCACAGATTAATCGCACTCACTGTGAGGCGCTCTGCACGTGTGTCCATTCACAGCTGCTCGTTACCATCGGCAGCGTACGAGCACACGGGTCCACCGTGTGGCATTTGTGAATCTGACTGCCAAGAAAATTAATTGCTTTCGCGTTGCCCCAAATTTCACTGTGTCAGCCTGAATGTTTTTGCCCGGAATCGCCAAACTACCGTGGCTTTGTTTACCGTAAGCTCGGTTTAAAAACGACCCATCGTGTTATATTTTAAACCGTTTGAATAAACAAAAAGGCATTGAAATGACGATTAAACGTGTTCACGCGTGGTATTAAAAATACAAGACACAATGTGCATCTCAAAAGCAAAAACAATGGAATGTCAGGGAAAAACGTAGCTGTTTTTGCTGATATATATTATTATTCAAAGCTCTCTTCCTCACACTTTTCTAGCAATGACATGGAGGTTTTTTTTGCTGCTTAACCCTTGTGAGATGGGGATGTGAAGTAATTCGCCTCTTTCCTCTGCAATCTTCCTGGATTGAATCAGGAAACACTCCGTTTGGGCTCTTGTGCCTTCTGCAAATGGACGCAAAAGCCACATTTGCTAAGTAAAATAAATCACGACCTTTGGGCACAATGGGCTTTCCTCTCTTCAAATATTGAAGGTTACTTTGTAAAACCTCAACCAGGGGTTGCAGTTGAGCATTATAGGTCCCAAGACGAACGAACGTTGCTCTGTAAATAAAGGTAAACTGTGTAGGTGCAGCCCTGCAATTGCTTGCTCCCGCAACTGCTGCCAGAAATGGCCTCCACGAAAGTGCGCATTGAACAGCCCTTCCCATTGGGGTATTTCTTTCCCATTCTTCCACGCTGGCGAGACATCTTGGAAGAGGTGGGCGTGCCCACACCTTTACCCAACCACACGCCACCTGCCAATCAACCGCCGCGGGTGGGTAGGGAACTGAAGGAGTCCTCCAACCTTGTTGTTTCACCTGCCACACCGGGACATCGATACGAGCCAGCGACCTCTGGATTGCAAGTCGAGTGTGTGTTAAACACCACACCACGGCGTCGTACCTGTTGCTGTGCATTATCACGTAAGCACAAAACAAGTCAGTCTTTCAGCCTAACTGCCTACCAAGCCACCGAACTAATGTCATACCAAAAAGCATTTGTTTTAATGTTTTGAACCGGTTTCGCCCCTTCTGAGGCTCATCAGCAAAGGTATTTCTGTATCCATTCCCGTCAACGTCTATCTGTGCCTTTGCACGGCATTTCCAACGATTTAATTATATCCTTCCCACTCTCACGAACAATTTTCTCACAAAGGGAAAATAAGGTCATAAAACATGCACGCGATACATCACCGTGACCCGACGCCGCATCCACAGCTGCAGAAAGTGAATGTTACGCTTCGGATAATTACGATGCATAATCACATTTAAGTTCACGCTATAATTTTATCGCACTTGTGATTATCCATGAAGGCACCACGTAATTACGGTAGGATGCTTTCGGCTGGGAAAATTGTGCCCGACCAAATCATAACGACGCAGCTGAAAGCGATGGTTATTGAGGATGCTCGGAATTGCTTGGGAACGCTGCGTACGCACGCGCACACACACAAACGCACGTGGACACACACGGACTCACGCACGCGTACGTACGCTTAAAAGGACATTACTATCTGCCGCCATCTAATTGGATCCAAATTCTGCCAGGACGCCCATGTATAAAATCCCAAACATATACTTACACGCATTACACACACTGACAAGACAAAGATCCCCCCCCTCCTATATAGCCTTGACATACTTTTCGGGGCAAGTGCTGTTAGCGAGCGCCTATGAAGGCCTATGAAGGCCGGCACGGCACACGAAAGAGGTGGGCGGCCAGCACCACGCCCGGCTGCCAGTGGCGATGTTTACACACCGCACCAGGTACTCATTTGAGGCCGAATCGACCTAGGGGGGGCCCAGGACCGGTTAAGATAATCGTCGCCGGTGTTGGCTGTGAGCGGAAATCGAACTCGGGTCGTCGGGTTCGTAGCGCAGCGTAGCGCTAACCACTGCACCACCGCTCCCCGCGAGCACCACAAACACACACGCACACAAGCACACACGCACACACACACGTACGGGCATGTGCACCGACACACGGCCTATTTCTGTCACCAAATTAGTCTCCAAAAAAACTGTCTTCAGCCTTTTTTTTCTCCCAGCTGAAGCTGTCAGAGTGAATATTTCCGTAGTGCAGGTTGTTCACAGGGAAGGACAAACAAAACGTGGAGGAAAATACAACAAAAAAACCCGACTAACCTTTCCCGCATTGGCTTCTGCTTAATTATGGTTGTTACTGTTAGACTTGCATCCCATTGGGATTTTTGCACACAGCGTTGATATACGGTGCTTTTTTTCTGGAAGACTGCTGTTTTTTTCCTGGATGTTTCTGTTGCGCGTCGTCACTTTAAGATGTTCTTTGTTCATGTTTTTGTTTGTTGCGGTTGCACCAGAGTCAAGAGCCTCATGGCTCACAGGGCTATACCTAATGAATGAAACTGAATTTCAGTCATTCCAATTGGCCTCGGGAACCGGTTACATTTGCAGTCCGTGCGCTTGCCGAGCATAAACGTATCGCGAAATCCTGCGTGTCCATATTGTCAACAGCAGGGCCCCTTCCATTGCAGAGGAGGTTTTTCACGGTCGTGCTGTCCAGTCTGGCTCTGCGACGTGTAACCAGGCGTCACCGTGTTTCACTCAGCACGATGTCTGACGTTTCTCTCCACGTGCCGGGCAATTCTTCATGCAAGAGGCTCCCAGCATGTGGCACTGTTGTGGAGTATTATTTTGGTAAAATGTAAATATAAGCAGGACGCATATAAATACAATGTATCGTTTCATCCATCTAACATATGACTTTCCAGACCAATACGTTCAAAGCAGAATTTGTTTAATGCAAGCGAACTCTGGGTCTGTTTATAACTTATTGGATCTCGTCAGCCAAGTCAGAATTGTTAAGCAGACGCTGCTGGATCGCCAGACGTTATTGGCAAGAGCACTCCCCGTAAAGTAAAATACGATTCAGCAGATCAGGCCACCGCATGAACAAACTCACACGATAACATATTGCGCGTTGCCTCAATTTACCTCAATCAAGGCCACATCCTGCTTATCTATCTAATTAAGCTACTAATTGGTAATTGTTTGCTAATGGGAACGAGCTCCCGGTGACGGTTAACAAATAGGGGAGATAAACTAGCGCCTGTGCATTGGCTTGCGCCCACTTGCGAGATAAATCAGGCGGCGAGGAGTGCGCTAATTCGTAAGCACTCACGTGGCCTAGGGCTCTCCCACGCTGCACGCCCGAACGCCTCGTCCGCGAACGTCAAAAAAAAAAACCCCTCCAAAAATAATCTCGTCGCGCTCGCAACAGCTTTCTCTGCTTTTGCCAGCCTCGCCACGTCAATGCCTCCAACGGTGAGAGAAGCGCATCCGTTAACCCTGAAAGAAATCCCACTCCCGCGTTGTATCACAACAGCTGCCACTTCTATATTGTGAAATTATGATTGTGTTTCGTCGTTAATCAACGGGCGCGTAACTCCCTCTGTCAATTATCGCCTCGTGCAACCCGCCGCACGGCCGGATTAACTTTACGGAATGCTGCCCGAGTGCCAACGCGCACGAATCCTACCAACTAGCACATGAATGCGGTCGGCATTCGGGGAATTGTAAATAAAACGGTTAATTACGGTGCCCAAAATCCTTTATAAAAGGAGATATGAATTTCCAGGGGCATTCTTCTCAGAAACAAGCTGTCGCCACCCCTCAAACGTTCCCCCGCGTCGTGCCGTCAGCACGGCTGCTTCGCCCGTTGCTGTCACGCCACGGAAAATGGGCTCGTTTGACTATTTTACCTTTGGTATTTTTGTAGAGAGACAGAGAGAGAGACACAGAGGGCTAGAGATAGATAAACGGGGGGGGGGGGGGGGAATTGTAGGATTGGATCACGCTTCTAGTCGAGTGTCGTGCCCAGAAGCTGAACCAGCCCTTCTGTCGCGCCGAGTTGGGGAGCCAAACAGCAGACGAACGAAGTTATGACCTCTTGTATCCAAGAAGGCTTCTCACGCGTTTGATAGTTTAACAGCCTCTGCCTGGGTCACCGACAACGGCGGACGTTTTGGTCAGAAAAAAAATAAAACCATTCCGAATTCGCGGCTGCGTCTTGATTCGATTGTACTCAGCTCTGAGTGTACTCAACGGGCTGAGTGACAGATTGCCCCAACGACTGCAGGGCCCTCTTTTCCGGCCTCACGAGTTGCCGGCAATCGTCGGGGCCGTCGGCACGGCCGCATTCTGCGGAGCCGCGAGCGGCTCTCGGCGCATGGAGTGGGACGGTAAAACGTGGGAAACGTGGAGGACACTTTTCATTTCCCTCCCGTAGAACATTCAGACCACTTGAGTAAGCACTGAGAGTAGCACGTATATAAATCAAGTACAAAACTGAAAAATAATCAAGCATAGCATTGGGGGGGGGGGTTTTTCTCGTTGAGAAAAAAGGATTTAATCCATCATTTGGCTAGAAATCTTTTGAAATCGATGTTATATTCAATTCCTGGTTGAAGGGTGGTTGACTCAGCCCATCATCCCCCTTTGGGGCAAATAAAGTGAAAACCACTGTGTGAAAGTCAACCAGTGGCTGTTCTACAGATAGACTTACCTCCACCGTCAGAATGTGAAAAATCTTTCGATTTAAAGCTTTCGTGACTGCAGGGATTCATTTTCTTGGTTCTTTCGATAAAGTCACGTAGAAGAGAAACAATAAAATAATAAAAATAAAAATAATAAAATAATTCTCACGACGTTTCGGCCACAACGCAAGCAGCCGTCCTCAGGTGAAGAACAGGTCTGTCGGCAAGACGCTGTCTTCACCTGAGGACGGCTGCTTGCGTTCTGTCCGAAACGTCGTGAGAATTATTTTATTATGTTTTATTTTTATTATTTATTATTTCCCTTCTACGTGACTTTACCGAAAGAACCAAGAAAATGTGAAATATCCTCCACTGACTCTGCGCTGCAGTGACTCAATTTAAAATTGACAACCTCAACTTCTCATTTGAGCAGCGAATCACGTTCGACTTTTTTTGCTACATCCGGTTTGCAGAAATCGCCACTTTACGTTACATCTGATATCGCGCAGCGGATTTACTTGCACGACAAAACGCATGTCCCTTGAATCGCGGGGCAAACGCATCGCTGCTACGCCAGTTTAGGGACCACAATGCCGAGTGTGAAAAGGTCGGATTATGCGAACATCGATGGCAAGCGACAGGTACGCCAACGTACTGCACTGGGCGCGGGCGGTCAATTGGTCGAGGCTGATATGTGACGGTTGGATATGCAACTTCGTTCTGCATTAATACTCGGACAAAGCGATAACACGATTTGACGTTCAAACTGTTTTTCCTGAAAAAATGTGGAGATGCAATGCAATGATAACTTTGGTCGAGGCATTTATTGCTGAACACTCTGTATAATTATGCACCCTATGAACTCTTACTTAGCAATGCGATAAAATTAAATGAATAATTTGGCATTCATGATGAGAAGCAGGAAGAATAGCTGTCCTTGAAGAAAAATTGCTCTGATTTAATAAACAAAAAGAATTGTTGTCACTCACCATTTTATTAAACGGTATCTTCCAGCATTGTCAGTGGTGATTAATGCAAAGCTTTTACAGCAACCTCCAGATTGTAACTGTAAGTCACTGAATGGAATGTGTCATATGCAAGTCATTCATTGTGTCCTAAATTGATTTAGTTTAATACAATGTAAGAGACGCATGCATTTTGTTATGCTGTGTGTGAGTAGCATACCTTTTTGCGTGCGAGTGATTAGCGAAAAGCAAGGCTTGGTGTGCAAAACAAGACAAAGATCCCCCGTGTAGCCTTAACAGACTGTTGGGGCAAGTGCTGTTAGCGAGCACCTATGAAGGCCGAAACAAAACATGAGGGGGTGGGTGGCCAACCCCACGCCTGGCTGCCTCTGTCTCTCTAGTGGCGATGTTTACACCACACCAGGTACTAATTTGAGGCTGAGTCGACCTAGGGGGGGAGGGGCAGAACCGATGCATACAATCATCACTACGCCACCGCTCCCCAAGCAAACCAAGAAGACAGCGTTCTGCACACATCCACACCAACGGAGAGAGACAGGAACACCGATTTCCCTTGAAAGCTCACAAGATTCCTCCTAATTATTTTTTGCCAAGATGAGCAGCTAAGACACGACGTCCCATTAACGGTGTGCTTCTGGTGACAGCACGTGCGATCGCGTCATCACCAAAGCGACAGTAGTTTAAGAGACATTAACTTTAAATAACAATCGCACAGCATGGGTAAGAGAGCTCGTGCCAACTTAAGACATCCTTCTAGATTTGAAGCTTTCGTGACTGCAAGGATTCATATTCTTAGGTTTTTTCGGTAAAGTCACGTAGGTAAAAAATCAAATTCAAATTAATGAAAGTAAAATAAAAAATAAAATAAAAATCACGACGTTTCAGAGGCAACACAAGACATGCTCCGTGCACGGCAGAGAGATATATTTATAATAATTCTTTAATTTTTTTCATTTTATATACAGTAGCGTCATTCATCCTACAACGCTGTACATCAATTAAATTTACGAGGACCAAATCACATATACGCGGTTGGCTACGCACGGCGCGAAAGAAGCCACAATGACAACCCCTACGACTACCAAAGGCAAAATAAAAAATTTATAAACAAACAAAGCAATAGCACCAAAACAAAGAGCAGGAAGAGATAAACACACGATAGCGTCGCTCCGTGACCCGGGTTGCACGGGATTGGTGTTGGGGTCGGGGGGGTTCCTATTCGGAGCGCTCGCGACGAGCCCGAATAAACCTGCGCCGCGTACGAACGCCGCCCGGCAATCGGATATACGAGCGCGGGGGGTTTGGGTTGATGAAGTGGCAAGGGTGGCAACTGGGAACGCCGCGGGCACAATGCACTCAGCAGGAGCACTGGAGCCCTGGGAGGGACAGAGAGGACGCCAAGAGTAAAACGACTGGAAGCCGGAGAGGTAATTTAGCCGTCGCGATGGGTTCTCGGATTGTTATTCATATTCTCAGGTTTTTTCGGTAAAGTCACGTAGGTAAAACATTAAAAGTAATGAAAGTAAAATAAAACAAAACAAAAATAAAAATAAAATAAAATATATTTTTATTTTATTTTTGTTTTGTTTTATTTTACTTTCATTACTTTTAATGTTTTACCTACGTGACTTTACCGAAAAAACCTGAGAATATGAATCATTGCAGTCACGAAAGCTTCAAATCTAGAATCTCGGATTGTTGTTTCGGGCCGCGTCGTTCCGATGTTTCACTCCGCGCGCTGGGGGCTTTCTTCCACTTTCTCGCCCAATGGTGGCGCTCTGTAAATTCAGGACAAAAGTGAGCCTACGATACCTGCTGTGCACTGCCAGTCACCAAACCAGGCTCGTTGCTGCTTAGCTTCCAAGATCTGATAAGATCGGGGAGAGTGATTTGCTCGTATTTATTGAATTTGTTGCAGATTGACCCACGCTTCTGTTAACAAAAACAACAAAGGACCTCTTGGCTCTCGATGGATCCGGCAGGGAGATTAATTTGTGCTCAAGGAGATCATTCCACTGACCTTCCTTCCCATCTTCCCTAAGATGCCTTCAAGGCCATCCATCGCGATGCACCACAACACCTCAACGTACCGTTCCCACCGCCGGGCTTTCACCACCGTGCCGGTGCTCTTCCGTACGCGGCCAACATTTAGGGTCGCCACCTGTCCTGGGTTTGCCAGGTTCATCATCCTTTTCAGGCAGACATCCCGCTGAAACCACGAGTCTTCCCTGGACATCATTTGTCACTCAAAACGATGCATTTACATTGAGCAGCGGTTCTCCCCTCCGCTGAGTGTTGCGAGGTATTATTATGATTCGCCGGTTTTTTTCCTACCACGGATAGCGGCAACCCCAGCTGCATTACGGTTTCGTCGGGCGCGTTATGTAATCCTGGGTTGGTGCGGCAATAAACAGCGGGGGGGGGGAGATGAGACGCTGAATTTCAAACGTGCCTGAATATCGCGCCCGACGATGCGGACAACGACGGGCTTTGTTCTGAAGAAACTCCGGCCTCCGGGGACACAAGCCCACAGATTAAAACGTGCTCGCCTTTCTAGCCTCCTTTACCATCATCAATCGAAGGAGGAAAAAAATCTGAAGTGAACGGTAAATGTGCAGCCCTGCAATTACCTGCTCGCCCCTATATGTACAGTATGTTGTACGCATGTACGTTGAACTTCTTTCGCACCGCACGTAGCCAACCGTGATCATAGGAGATGTGGGGGAAGGACAACAAACTAAATACCAAAAGCAGTTAAAAAGAAATTAGTTTTCAATCTCGACAAATGAGTTTTCAACCTGCCGGTGGAAAGGCCTCCACTCGGCACGAGCCCCTCTGGAGGGGTATGTTGGCCTACTCTTCCACAACTGGTCACACGTCTTGGATGGAGGTGGAAGCGCCCGCACTTTACCCCACCACACACGACCTAGCGGTGGACTAACTGCGGCGGTACCCACTCACGCTCCTTGGCAGAGAGCGGTGGAAGGACTTCAAAAAAAAAAGTACGCGATTGCTTCAACTGCGGCGCCGGGAGATGGAATCGAACCGTCGGCCTCTGGTATGCGAGTCCACAGTGCGCTGCCAACCACTACGCCACCGCGGGCAGCGTGAAAAACGCACACACAGGGCGGCACTTTGCTGCGCCCGCGTACCTGCTGCATCATCATGGGGCACTTGTGGGACGCGGCACCAGGCAACGGCGAGTGAAAAACGGGAGCCGGATTCCCACGCAAGTAGCGTGGGGCGGCGGCGCGAGGAGCCACTGGCCGCTGAAGGGTTAAAATGTGCCTTTGCGCATTAGCGCGGGACACTGCCCCACTCAAAGGATACGCTCAGCGGTGGCACCCGTACTCAAGGGCACCCCACGGCTCGGAAATGGGGCCCGAGAAAGGCGAGGAAGAATGAAGCATCGCTCACCACCCTCTTCCGACAGCAACCGCTATTAGCTCGGTGAATTCCGGCTACGACGCTTGCCACCTCTTCACCGGGGAGGGCCCCCCGGAGGGCCCCCCCTCACTAGCCGTCCACGCTCAAAACATCCGCTTTCATTTTGGTGAATGCCGACAGAAAAAAAATGCAGCTCCCAACATAAAAGGCTTTTTGTACACATCGTCTCAAAGGCACATTTAGCAGCTGCAAGTTGTTGTGAGTCCGGCTGAATAGTGCATGCAGTATACAGCGTGCATTAAACGCAAGCTAAATTCGGAACCCTGATTTCAATATGAATGCACCCTGTTACAGCACAGACTGGCGTTTTTTTTATACCATTAATACCACGGTAATTTGCCAAAGCGTACGACCAAATCAGCCGCAATGCGTCCGTGATCTCATTAAAGATCTCAGAAGCTCAGCAGGCTTTGAGCCTGGATGGGGATTGGATGGGTGACTACCATGCACGTCAGGTTTCTCAGCAGAGGACAAGTGCAAAAAAAATTAATTGTTGTACCGTACTTCTATGCTGCCAAAACCTCTCCGTCCGCACCGAATCGCATCGACACATCGCATGGCAGCAGCGGCTTATCTGTTACACCATTGGACAACGAAGGATAGATTGCCCAGAGTGTGACCGAGGTCTTGTCCCCAAACCTGGGAGCAACACGGTAACACCACTGCCTCGTTCGATCATTCGCCAGCCACGAGGCTACTACCGAAGCCATCCACCGGCTCACTAGCCAAACGCAACGGAAACTTATAAACATTGACGCTCAATCCTCCCCCCCGCACAACACAAAAGAAGAATTGTCCCACATCTGCGCTCCCCACCTTCACCAACCAGCATCGGGGAAGTACGGTCAAATGACCCAACCGACCACACGACCCACCCCACACGACAATGGGAGGCCCTCATCCAGCAGTGGATTGGCAAAAAGGGTCGTACGCGAAATAGGCGTACAACTTTCTAGGAAGAAGAAGAAGGCGCTTGCGAGTGTAAGCCTCTGTGACTCTCGTTTCCAGGCCCGCGTTCGCGTTTCAATTGTGGGTCGCATTTCTCTCGTTTTTAGAGAGTTTTTTTTAAACTCCCCGTTAAAACGGAAAAGTTCTGGCAGGGGACCGAAACGCGACGAGCTAGCACAGAGGAGCGGAGCGCGCGAGGCAGATAACAAGAGCTGGCGACAAGAATGAGGCCCGTAGCCGCCTCGCGCACCCCTCCACCGAAGCCCACATTGAAAGAAAGGCAGCTAGCCCTCTTTCCCACAATAAATTAGGCCATCAAAAAGCGTCGTGCCAACCTCCCCCACAAAGCAAACAATTGGTGTGAATAAAAAAAACAACTAGACAGGCATGAAGGGCAGGGGGGTATGGGGTGGTTCACTGAGTCGGCGTATGCAATTCTCTCTAATCACCTCCACTGGCCTAGTGTGTATTTCTTGGGCTTTAATTTGACGGAAATGCAATTGCTATGGTACTCCTTACAAAGAGTTACTTTCACGAGTACGGGATTTCAAACTTTTTAAAAATTATTATATTGTTTTCCTTTTCTTGTTAGCAGCGTTGTCTTGGCTGCAGAGTGAATTGCCACCACACAAGAGACACAACAACAAAAAGTGTAACCACAATGAAAAATTTAGCTGTGAGAGTTTGTATTTAAAACACTTTGTTATTTCGGTAAAGTCACGTAGGTAAAACATTAAAATTAATAAAAGTAAAATAAAATAAAAATCACGACGTTTCGGAGGCAGCTTCTGTTGCCTCCGAAACGTCGTGATTTTAATTTCATTTTACTTTTATTAATTGAAATTTTTTACCTACGTGACTTTACCGAAAAAACCTAAGAATATGAATCCTTGCAGTCACGAAAGCTTCAAATCTAGAATCACTTTGTTATTTGACCAGGTAAGGCCCCCACTGAGCTATGTAGCTCTTTTTCAGAAGCGACCTGGCCACAAATGATAGCCCAACGAAGTGGCTTATCACGTGGACATTTATAGCGGCCAAACTATCTAAACGCACGTTGTTGATTCTAAATGTGGAGGAAAAAACCGGAGGACCCGGAGAAAAATCCACGTGATCATGTGGAGAACATGAGTATAACTTTGGAATTGAAACATTTTCAATTTCAGAATTGTAAGGACAACCTTGGATGGTATTTTTTCTTCCACATTTTAGGATCATTTACACTATCAATTAATTTTACACATCTTCATTGATACGATGAGGCTCAGCACATTCTCGGTTGTTTGGTTCATAGGCAAATATATAAACACACACGCACACACAAAGACCCCTCGTTTATAGCCTCAACAGACTGTTGGGGCAGGTGTTGTTAGCGAGCACCTATGAGGGGGTGGGTGGCCAGCACCACGCCCGACCGCCTTTGTCTCCCCAATAGCGATGTTTACACACCGCACCAGGTACTCATTTCAGGCTAAGTCGACCTAGGAGATGCCCAGGACTGGTTAAAATAATCGTCGCTGGTGTTAGCCGTGAGTGGGAATCGAACCCAGGTCTCCAGGTTCATAGCGCAGCGCGCTAACGACCGCACCACCGCTCCCCACACACGCATGTATACACACACACACTGAGCAATGTCCAGAACACATGACTGACTGGAGAACACAGCGTTCGAGTCTCATGTTAGGATTGCCCAGGGTTGGCTCGCTAAGCCCGGGGCATTTCTGCCAAACGCTAATGACTGTGTGTGCGAGGCTTACAAAAAAGCTCCGTTTGCCGTCGTTTGCTCTGTTTTTCCCCGTGTCACTATTGGAGTGAAGACTTAATTTGTAACCGGAAAGCATGTTGAGATTAAGAGAGGAGAGTGGACAGAGCAGACAGAGAGGGAGAGACACGCGCACACAAAATACACAACAACAATAAATACGAAAAATAAACACGATCGGGCGGCAGGTTTGAGATAGAGACCTGGGTGTGAGATAGAGACCAGGAGGTGAGACATAGACCAGAGAGTGAGATAGACACCAGGGTGAGAGATAGAGACCAGGGTGAAAGATAGAGACCAGGGTGAGAGATAGAGACCAGGGAGTGAGATAGAGACCAGGGTGAGAGATAGAGACCAGGGTGTGAGATAGAGACCAGGGTGAGAGATAGAGACCAGGGTGAGAGATAGAGACCAGGGTGTGAGATAGAGACCAGGGTGAGAGAGAGAGACCAGGGAGTGAGATAGAGACCAGGGAGTGAGATAGAGACCAGGGAGTGAGATAGAGACCAGGGAGTGAGAGAGACACCAGGGAGTGAGAGAGACCAGGGAGTGAGATAGAGACCAGGGAGTGAGATAGAGACCAGGGAGTGAGATAGAGACCAGGGAGTGAGAGAGACACCAGGGAGTGAGAGAGACCAGGGAGTGAGATAGAGACCAGGGAGTGAGATAGAGACCAGGGAGTGAGATAGAGACCACGGAGTGAGAGAGACACCAGGGAGTGAGAGAGACCAGGGAGTGAGATAGAGACCAGGGAGTGAGATAGAGACCAGAGAGTGAGATAGAGACCAGGGAGTGAGAGAGACACCAGGGAGTGAGAGAGACCAGGGAGTGAGATAGACACCAGGGTGTGAGATAGAGACCAGGGAGTGAGAGAGAGACCAGGAAGTGAGATAGAAACCAGGGAGTGAGAGAGAGACCAGGGTGAGAGATAGGGACCAGGGTGTGAGATAGACACCAGGGAGTGAGATAGACACCAGGGAGTGAGATAGACACCAGGAGGTGAGATAGAGACCAGGGAGTGAGATAGAGACCAGGGAGTGAGATAGAGACCAGGGAGTGAGATAGAGACCAGAGAGTGAGATAGAGACCAGGGAGTGAGAGAGACACCAGGGAGTGAGAGAGACCAGGGAGTGAGATAGAGACCAGGGAGTGAGATAGAGACCACGGAGTGAGAGAGACACCAGGGAGTGAGAGAGACCAGGGAGTGAGATAGAGACCAGAGAGTGAGATAGAGACCAGGGAGTTAGAGAGACACCAGGGAGTGAGAGAGACCAGGGAGTGAGATAGAGACCAGGGAGTGAGATAGAGACCACGGAGTGAGAGAGACACCAGGGAGTGAGAGAGACCAGGGAGTGAGATAGAGACCAGGGAGTGAGATAGAGACCAGAGAGTGAGATAGAGACCAGGGAGTGAGAGAGACACCAGGGAGTGAGAGAGACCAGGGAGTGAGATAGAGACCAGGGTGTGAGATAGAGACCAGGGTGTGAGATAGACACCAGGGAGTGAGATAGACACCAGGGAGTGAGATAGACACCAGGAGGTGAGATAGAGACCAGGGAGTGAGATAGACACCAGGAGGTGAGATAGAGACCACGGAGTGAGAGAGACCAGGGAGTGAGATAGAGACCAGGGAGTGAGATAGAGACCAGAGAGTGAGATAGAGACCAGGGAGTGAGAGAGACACCAGGGAGTGAGAGAGACCAGGGAGTGAGATAGAGACCAGGGAGTGAGATAGAGACCACGGAGTGAGAGAGACACCAGGGAGTGAGAGAGACCAGGGAGTGAGATAGAGACCAGGGAGTGAGATAGAGACCAGAGAGTGAGATAGAGACCAGGGAGTGAGAGAGACACCAGGGAGTGAGAGAGACCAGGGAGTGAGATAGACACCAGGGTGTGAGATAGAGACCAGGGAGTGAGAGAGAGACCAGGAAGTGAGATAGAAACCAGGGAGTGAGAGAGAGACCAGGGTGAGAGATAGGGACCAGGGTGTGAGATAGACACCAGGGAGTGAGATAGACACCAGGGAGTGAGATAGACACCAGGAGGTGAGATAGAGACCAGCCCAGGCAAGTGACGGACAGCTGAGTAGCTCCACCCGGTCACCAAGGCAATGACCTTGAGCGCCGCAGACTTGGGAAATGCTTTCACTCAAAAACTTCCTCCTTAAATATCACTCCTCTTTTTTTTTCCCACAGCCGGCAAGCCTCCGGTCCCACCACATTTGCTCGCACTCCCTCTCTCTCACACACACGCGCCAAACAAGCTGCGAGGTCCATAAATATGCAATGTGTCCAGAGAGTCAACAACGAGGACGGTTGAAAAGAGAGAGAGAGAGCGAGAGAGAGAGTGAGGATGAGGGAGGGAAAGGTTCCGGCTACGTTGGGTGCGTGTTTGTGCGATTGTCGGTCGTTCCGTGTGGTGACGCCGCTGTGGGTGACGGCAAGGAGGGATTCACAACGGATTTGCACATTTCCAAAAAGAGGCTTCATGAATAATCGAGCGGCAGGCGTTACGGAAGGCAAACAAGGAGCGTGCATTTTACATGCCTCGCGAAATTAGTTCATTGCCAATCTAACTACGGGGTAGATTAAAGCGATCGGGCCTTTTAACTGCATACTTCAGGGACAGGTGTTCGGCTCAAAATTACTTGTGTTTGTTCGGAGAATAATTGCTTCCCTTCCCTTTGGAATGCATTCAGGAAATAATGATATTCTTTTAAATATTCCCACACGCCATTTCATTAAGTAATTCAGACGATGTGCCTGATGTTCGGACGTGTCGTCACGTGCATCCAGATTTGACGCGAGTTCAGTGTCTTGCAACCCATAGCCGTGACATTGTTTAATAGGGAGGGGGGGGGGGACATGATACAGTCAATGTTGAACAAAAGACCCAAAGAGTAATGTTGAACAAACTTCAAACAAAACAAATAGTACGCGCAAAAGAGAATGAGTGACGATACGATCTGAATTTGTCTAATTTGCATTCTTTTCTGGCTCCTGACCCCACGCGAACAAAGGGAAGGCTGTGTGATCCCGATCACAGGCTTAATGGTACTGGTTGGCTACGTACGGTGCGAAAGAAGTTCAACACACTGATTTTTTTTTACCAAAATTTTCTGACTTGACTTTTAGAATTTTGAAGGGCATCCCCCTCCCCCCCGCACCCTCCCTTGTGCCTGAAGCAAAGTCCCTGAAAACAGGCCTTTGTCATCAAATTCTAGACGGGAACTCTTTTACGCACTTTAAAAAGAGACTGCATTACTGCATCTGATACATTCATAACATTGAAACCTTCAGCGGAGGGGCTAGGTCAAATTTTTTTTTTTTTAATTAATGTAAATTGCATCCTTGTACATTGCACAAAAACCCTCGAGTGTTTTTCACGGGAACGATGGCTACTGGTGGTGAAGAAGTTCAGGAGTCAGAGAGAGAGAGATATCTTACATTCTCACGCAAGTATTCAAGGTCAGGTGAAGGCAAAGTGGCCTGGTGGCTCAAAGCTTAGAGTGCCGAGCCAGCACCACTAATATCCTGAGCTCGCGTCCACATAGCCACCACCAATGAAAAAACTGGATTCTCAAATTGTGCGAGTTTATGCCAAATATCAATAAATTCTACTTTTTGGCATTTTTTTAATTTACAAATATCGGTTTGCCTGGCATGCGACGAGAATGTATCGTGTGGCACGGTGTGTGGTGAAAATAAGCAAACTAACTCATGTGTGCGTGGATACACAAAGGTCACTTTGAAGGGATTATGAAAGTACTTCTGCGACATCCACTTCCGTGAGCTGCTCTCCAACACGATCGCTTGGCGCCGCTACTGCTAGAGTTTCCGAATGAACACTTTGCTCCTCATGACATGACCCCGGGATAGGATAAACAGCATACAATTAAGAAAACCAACTTAGATTTGTTTTAATATATATTTTAAACAATGACTGAGAAGTGGGACTTTCTCATGTGCTTCCGATTGAAATCAAGTGGCATGGCCACCAAAGGCTTGGCTACGGGGGACACGGATAAGACAATTCTAAGATCTTGAATGGGATAGACAGCACTGGGAGATAAAGGCTTTTCAATCTGTGGTCACTGACACAGATCTGCAGAGACGCCACTGCGAGGCACAACGTTTAACACCACAAGCAACAAAGATCGCAGGATAAACTTTATCTTCTCTCCAGCTTTTGTTGAGAACACGGAAAACCTTATCACAGTCAAGAGGTAAGGAGGTCAAAGTGAAGGTGCCTATGAGTGGAGATTTGTGGTTAAACGTAGTTCAACATTACAATGGGCCATTTTATACCCTTTCGTCCATTTAAATCCATGTAATTCAATTTAATGCAATGTTGTAATTGAAATTGGACTGACACTTAACCATTTGCAACCCATTGTAAATCCACTGCTGGTTGGATGGCACTCGTTCGCACGGGTGTCGATTGAGAGGCATGTTTGGCCATACTTCACCACGCTGGTCAGTGCAGGTTGCTGAGAAGGGTTGGCAGGGCCCAGAAAGGTTGACATGCCACTAGCTATTGATGTCTCCCGTGGCCGGGAATCGAACTTAGGTGGGCAAGGTTTGTGGCGCGACTTGTGAACCACTCCGAATTATTACACCCGCTCGAACAGACAAGGCACTCGTTTAGGATTCACTAAACAGCCATGCCTTAAAGATAGGATGTTAGGAATGTCACAATGTGGATATCCACCAGTCTGAGTGCTCCATTTACAAATGTTTTGTTGAAAGGCACAGCTGGAACGACGGGAAGAGCCACCGTCGATGCCTTGAATGCAAATAACGGTGCAGCAAAAGTTCCTGCGCATTTCCCTCCACAATTCGAATGGACGCAACCTCGTGAACTTTAAGAAAATTTGAAAAAAATAAACATATTTGATCCTCAGGTGCATGTTTTCGCCGCAATCGACGATGATAACGACGACGGAATTCCATTCACCGGGGGTCTCTCTTTCAAAAATTCCGTCAGCCTTGGCGCAACCAAGACGGACACTAGCTCTTTAATTGTTACGACTTCAACTGTGCCGTCACTGGCCACTTAGTGTCTTGTGCCTCTGGACGCCCTGTGCTCTGCAACCACCCAAGTACATATACAGAGTGCTTCAAAAAAATGTTAACACTTATATATGGGACTATGGTTTTTAATGGAAGAATAACAGATAATAATATACCGTAACATGATAACAAATGTATGTTAATAGCTTTAAAAAAGTCAAATCATTGTCAACACATTCCTGGAATCTTCTCAAGGTGGTTTTCAGAGCCCGGGGGCACATTTTTTGTGGCGTTATTGCAAATTCACTTTTTTTTTTGAAGCACCCTGTACATTGAGAGAAAAAAAAAATCAACCCACGCCACCGCCATCCCTTCTGCGATGGGACAATCCACGTAAGCCGCCTTCGCACGTGCTGCGAATTTCATCGCTCCGCCCCCCCCACACCACCACGACCACCACGACCGCCCCGGTTGGGCGCATTCCACCGCCGTTCATTATTTTACAGAACCACTTCTTTTCCTTGCAAGGGTCGCGAGGGAAAGTCGGGCGGGGGAAGGGTACACGGAGCAGTGCAAAATGCCGGCCGGTCGGGCACCTCGGAATCTCTTGGCAGCCGTCGTTGTCGCTGCCCGACCGGTCACTGCTTGGGACCCCCCCCCCAACTTCCTTTCACGTTCCAGAGGAAATGCTCGCTCGGCCTCTCCCAGGGGCGTAGCCCCACACGTGCTCTTTTGTTTACCCCTTTCCGAAGGTAAAGGTGCAGCCCTGAGATTTGTTGCTCACGCCGCTGCTGGCGGAAGGCTCCCCCCTCCTCTATCGGAAGGAGCTCTCAAGGAGAGTTTTCCGTCCAGACGGGTCGTTTGGTCTACTCTTCCACGCTGTCTTGGAAGAGGTGGGAACGCCCACACAATCTGCCCCGCCGCGCGCAAACTGCCAATCGACTTAACTGTGGCGTGTCATTTATGCCGTTCGGTGGGCATATGCACATATGTGTGCGTTGAACTTCTTTCGCACCGTACGGAGTCAACCGTGCCAATCGGAAGCGCCAAGGGATCGAACCGGTTACCTCTGAATTACATGTCCATTGTACAAACTCGGATATTACACCACGGTAACATGCCTCTTTAACTCTTTGAATCGGCCCTTTTTTTCCATTTGACCGGGCGTGCCACCTTTCTTGTGCCGCCAAAGGCGCCCAAGTGTTCCATCGAGGGCAGCGGCCTCCGCAGATCGGACAGAATCGCCAACAATCACACAGAAATGAGCTCGAGTATGAAACAGAATACAGTAGTCCCTCAGTTAAGTGACATCGGTTCACGGTTTTTCGGTGAACGTTTCACCTCCCGTAGGACCCCATGGTTTCCCACGAACTTGAACATTTT
Organism: Lampetra fluviatilis; assembly: GCF_964198595.1. NCBI lineage: Eukaryota > Metazoa > Chordata > Hyperoartia > Petromyzontiformes > Petromyzontidae > Lampetra > Lampetra fluviatilis. Next base: position 2,167,223 of record NC_136324.1, read on the forward strand.
GATTAACGGCACATTTACGTTGTGCATGCCAGGGAGCCAATTTTAGCCAATCCGAGCATTCGTAAGTGGGCTCAGCATGCCTCAGCCAATCAGTGACGCCCATTTATGAGCGTTTAGACCTTAACTGGCTTTGTTTATGTTCTGTTTTGGCAGTGGAAACAGCTCTCTCTGTCTTCGATGTACAGTTATTTTGGTTAACAGTAGTTTTCGTGGAACGGAATAAAGAGAGTTAACCGAGGACACTGCTGTAGTGTCGTTTCAGAAAAGTGCGTCACTAAAAAATCTCGTTTTCTTTATTTACCCCATAACGGTAGACATTGTAAGGTCAGGACAATACAACATTTGGAAAAAAACACGTGATGTAATGGTAAAAGTTACAAACCTAAAACTCCTCGGAAGCTGCCAACGCAACTGTGTCTGTAATAAGAAACCTTTATTGGAACATGTATTTTTATTAAACTTTAATTCCCCACAGAAAAAAGCACATTTGTGTCGGTACTTAATATGTTTTAGTCAAAGCCACAGCAAGTGAAACAGATTTAACGTGGATGTGTGGGCCGAGGCAATTCCCAAGGAAACTTACAAATCTGTGAGAAAGTTTCACAGACCACAAAAATGTTCCAACTCAGAAGCCACAATAGCACAACAAGACTACTCGTGTTCACTGAATAAAGATGGATTTGTTTTAAGGATCACCAAAGGATTGGCCCTAAACACTCTTATCTGTGCCGTCCATTCCCCTAAATTGTCCTTTTGAACTAATCCACTCACCTCATGGGATACATTTCCACATCTTACATTTGAATATGAGCAAGCATTTATGCACACGGCATTCGAAGTAAACACCACAATATGATGTTGAATAAATAAAACATATGCTTTTTTTCCAAAAGGGCAAACGCAACTATCCCCTTGGTATGCCTGAATGATTTAAGCAATCTTCTTGGGGAAATTGAATAATCAATACCACCTACAAAAAGAGTATTTACATATAAATTAAAAGGGCAAATGAATTATAGTCCAGCCAACCTCCTCTCAATAAAGGCGGCACAAAAAAAAGGGGGCAAACGATTCTTTATTTCGTTTTTCATTGTTTGCCAAATGCGAGTGAAAAACAATATGCCCAAATATAGACAAGAGAGATAGAGAAAAACAACTGCAGACTTGAAAGCAAACAAAGAATTAAGCCGGATCTATGAGCCGAGAAAGGCGGGCAGCAGGGGCTCCTGTGAAATTTGGAGAGCGCAGTTTTGATCAACAGTTGTGATCAACAGCCACAGGTGTGCTTTGCACATTGCTTTTTGTAATCTGAAACTATAGTTTGCCTCCCATTCCCCAAGGGAAAACACTCAAATGCACGGCTTATTTTAGCATCGGCTAGGATCATCTATTTGTGAGTGCCCGTTGACTCGTCAAGCAGCAAGCACATCTTTGCCGTTCAACCAAAGCTACATTTGTATCCCTATTTTTTCTACATAAGATGTTGCCGTTATGCGATTGTCAGCACACACGGACTTGCAATCCAGCGGTGGCCGGTTCAAGCTCCCAGCGTGGCAGCCTCAAGCAAAGAAGGCATATGTCATAAATCTGCCTCCACCTCTTACAATAAGAAGCACAAACGGCTACAGCACAGTTAGTGGATCAGTAGGCTGTGTGTAGTGGAGGAGTCATCCTCGCAGCGGCTTGTGGCTTGCCATCGAACAAAGGCGGTCGTCTGGAACGTTCTTCCTTCCGATATACGGGAAGCCATTGGAGCTATGCACTTTTTAATCTAGCTTGAAACTAATTGCTTTAGAACTGTTTTTTGTGTTTAGTTTGTGGTCCTTCCCACGCACCTCCGACAAGCACGGTCGGCTACGTGCTGTGCGAAAGAAGTTCAACATACAAATATACAAAGTGTGGTTGGTCCTAAGAATGTGAGTACTGTACTACCGAAAGCGTGGGTACTCCCGGGAGGTCACGTGACCTCTGACGGGGCTCTCGTCAGCTCCCTCGAGTGGGAGACCACTTCTGCCAGCAGTGGCGTGAGCAAGCGATTGCAGGGCTGCGCCTTGTTCTAAACCGGTCTAGTTTCAATGACAAATGCGTGCATATTCACAACATGACGACTGCTGCGAAGGCAACTTGGTATGAATCGATCGTTACACCGCGCATACACGCGGGTCACTGAACAAAAGTAAAGCACGAATTGCTTTAAGCATTGAGGGGGGGGGGCGGGGGGGAATGCTTTATTCTACCCGAGCTGCAAGTGAATGTGCTCGCAGTTAAGGATACGTGACCGCGTGTCGAAAGGTCAGATTTGCGAACACGCACCGAAAATAACAGGCACACACCAACAAGCGCACAGATACTGCGCATGCGGTGGATGTGACGGCGCGACAGACAGACACATGCGCCGGCCACGCTCACGACGACTCGGCTCTCACGAAGAGCCGTGCCTTCACGACTTCTTTTTCGCGAGACTCGATCACCTCGGGGGTCTCAGAGGCAGCTTCTCAACTGAGGAAAATAAATTAGAAAAATAGAAAAAGTTCATTTCCAAAAACCTCTGGAGGGAGCAGCAGCGCCACAAAACGAAATAACAAAAGTGCCAAGATGTTCAAGCCTGAGGGGGCTGGGGGGGGGGCATGAACGCGAGTGACCGATCGGTTTGCAAAGCACCTCCACCCAACCTCCCGCCGCCCATGCGACACACACACGTTAGACACCCAGATACAGTTCACTTATGGACCGCTTCTTCTCCCAGCTCCCCCTCCCTTGTATGGAATTCGCGAGCAGGGAGGTTGGACGCTATTTACATTCCGGTTTGTTAAGGAGGAATTCTGTGCCGAGCAGAACGACGTGCAACACCTCCCTCTCTCTCTCACCCCGGTGGTGCCGCCGTTATTTTTTACTTTTTTTTTAGCGACGCGATCTTCGTACCGGTTTAACGGCACGTAAAACAAACAAGCAAACAAAAAACGTAGCTTCGATAATAATTACGATAATAGTAAAAAAAAAAATGTGCTGATAATTGTGGTACGGCTTATCGTGGGAAGGTGAGAGAGAGAAAAAATCGGGAGCGGTTATGATCGTGATTTTTTTTTAAAAGCTCATTAGATATTTAAAAGCTCATTAGATATTTTTTTTTGGCACGGAATCTCACATTTATAAATAGAAGGTAAAAGGTAAAAAGTGAGAGAAAATTATAAAAAATGTTTTGGTGGGGGGGGGGGGTGAAAATGTTTGTTTTCATCCTTCACTCTCTCAGCTCGCCCATGTGACCAGCGCAATGGATGCAAGAAACAACAGAACAACAACAAAAAAACTCTTTTATGTCCACGCTTTCATTCATTATTCATAGGTCGATCTGCCACCTCGGAGCCGCCACGGCGATCATGACGACGACGACGACGATGATGATGACACCGCTACCGCCGCCGCATTCACGCGGCGGGGGGGGGGGGGAGTGCAAAAAATCCGGGATGCGGCCGCCCCTCAACATCAAAGTGGAATGGGGTTCAGGACTAAAGCCACGTGAATTTCGCGGCCACACTTCTGCCGTAACGAGATACAACTGGCGCTGTTAATTCCTTGCAGAGACGGGGAGCGGAGGGTGGGGGTCGCTGACTGCGAGAGAAGAGATCGTTCTGGGAAAGACCTGAATTGTACGGTTCATGTTGGGGAATGTCGGGAATGTCCCTATGGGAACAGGAGGCCGTATAAAGTAGTTAGAGCCATAGCTGGGGGGGGGGGGGGGAGCTATTCTCGCGAAGGTTGAGAGAGGAGAGACGACAGAGATGGTGCTGGGCACGTGTTGAGAAAAGAAAAGAAAGATGCAATTAGAAGGGCTATGCAGATTTAAAGACCCACGGGTTCACATCGAGACACAGACTCACACACACGCCCAAAGACTCACAAATAGACCCATAGACTCACACGGGGAACCATACAGAGATTAGACACCCAGTGACTCGCACAGAGACCCAGACTCGCACAGAGACCCAGACGGGTAACAATAGACACACACGGGGACCTATATATTCGAGGGGCTATGGCGATGCCACTGCTGCAGGGCAGAAGAAGGAGTGGAGGGAGACCCAGGGTGAGATGGGAGGATGCGGTGGAACGAGATACGGGGACTGCGGCTGAATGGAAATGCACTGCTAAAAGAAAATCCGAGAGGCCGACCGCCCCCCAACACGTGCAGTGATGCCGCTTCTGGCGTAGAGGACAACAAATTTTTCGGCGACGAAAAGCCAAATAAACGTGAAGCGTCAAGCGCGCGGCACGCGGCGCGACTGAGCCCGTCCGTCGTGGACTCCACGTGGGTCTACCCGTCAGTCAGGGGGGGCACACTTGGACAGTCGGGGGCTAGGCAGGCCCTCGACGGCCACGGGAATGCGCAGCGCCACTCCGGAGACACCACCGTGGCACCAAGGTCAATTAGAGCGGGGGGAGCGGAGGGCGGGACACACACACACCTGTTACGCGCTGGTTGCACATCGGTGACATCGCCGTCGGTGGCTTTGCACATCAAGGACACGCACGCACGGTGCACACTCACACAATGATGGCGACGACGCCACGCGACGGTTTAGCGACACGTTGCAATACGATGTCACGCCACTTGTTACGGATCGGTAGCATTGGGGGGGGGGGGTGGGATGAAGGTTCAGCCCCCCACCTCTAACTTGTTACAGTCAAGTCACAATATGTCGGTACATTATCTAACGCCGGTGACAGGCGTCGGGCAGCTTTTCCTCGTACACACAGCGTGGTGAGAACTAGAGCCGGACGCACAACAGACACAATCGTTTTTCATTCTCTTTCACGTTCATGTATGTACTGCATGTTGAACTTCTTTCGCACCGTACATAGCCAACCGTGCTAATCGGAGCCGCGGGGGAAGGACAACAAACTAAACACAAAAATCAGTCCGAGAGAAATGAGTTTTCAATCGAGAATTAAAGGTGCATATGCTCTCGAGCAGGGGTCCCCAACCTCCGGGCCGCGGACTGGTACCGGTCCGTGGCCTGTCAGGAACCGAGCCGCACAGCAGGAGGTGAGCGGTGAGTACACGCGTGGCCCCCCCCCCATTATTTTATTTACCACTTCCGCCCGCGTCTCTTTCCCGCACCGCGCACTTGTCTCAGTCACAGTTTTGGTAAGCCCACAAGCTGCTAACCCCTCAAGCTAACCCCGAGTAGCCACAATGAGTAAAGAACAAACGTCGCTGGAGAGCTTCTTTGAAACCACATATTTATAAATGATGGTGATGATGATGTCGTGTGGAAACTATAGCAATGTTCGCAAGGCTACGGTGCTCAGTTTTGATATCCAGTCAAGAGCTTCGGGCGATGCGGAGGAGTGCAGGTTCAGAGATGTTTCTGGGCAACGAGTATCAGGGGACAGTCGCTCTCTACAAGTTCCCAGTGCTTGAAGTTGTTCGCACCACATTCAAACTACTGTGGCGTGTCCTTGAGTTTCCATTTGTTCATTAAGGCATTCTTACGACGCACAAATTGCGTGGGTTCGTGCCGCGCACTGTTATAGAATTGACACAAGTAGCACCGCCTGGAATTACGACTTTACATATTGTCGTCACTTATTTACCCAGGAAGGCCTCGCTGACTTTGAAGGCCCTTTTTGGAAGGAGACTCCTTAGCATTGAGATGTTCGGCCAATACCAATAACTTTTCAGGTTTTGTTTTAAGCGACGCGAGGAAACAACTGAAGAACGCCGAGCGAGTCCATGCAGAAGTAGCGGAGGTCGTGCCAACTCCTCATGGAAAGGTAGCCTAGTTCAGGAATCGAACCCAGGTGCTCCGTACTATGAGGCAGAAGTGCGATTCATTATCACTGGTGCCACCCTGCCGGCCGCATGCACAAACCCAGCATACGTTGCTGCGCTTGAGAAATGTTAACCATCGTTATAAATAGAACACAGCTCAAACGCAAGAAACTATCGCCTGGAAACGTTCTAATTCCGGGGTCGCACGATATGCCGCTTTTTTAGGATAATTTTAGACCACGGACCGAGACTCCGAAATCTAAATTCCCTGATGCGGGCAAAAAACAATAAACCGAAAGGGCATGTGTAAGCGTGGGAGACACTGAAAGAGAAAACAGGGGACATTCATATTACATTCGCCAAAAATTACTCGCAATTCATTGCATAAATGATACAGGCTGGTACATCTGCCATGGATTCAATTAGCAAAGTCGGTGTTTATTTGGAGGCACTGGCAAAGTGTGGGTAAATATTTACCTCTTTAGATAAACAGCACATGATTAACAAACACAAAAAGTTCCCGGGCTTTCAGGGATTTTTTTTGTATTAATGAGCACACCACTGTAAAATGAGACGTTGGAACTGACTTTCAGGTCACCCTGAACCAGCACTCACTAACCCACTCGGTTCGCTCTCTCACCAGACGGACAGTCGCCTCTGTATCGCCCTTCTCTAGCTACTACTGTGGTGAATGTTCACATTGAACCACGCCCCATCGATTCCTCCCACCCACTTTGAGCAGTCGGGTCAAGAACGTTTATCATCCTCAACGCGTTCAACCACCACACTGGCAAGTCACAACAACATGCTCACCCACTCACTCAGCCACCCACTGACCCACCCGCCCGCCCGCCTACTCACACGCTGAATTAGCCACTCACTTTTACACTCACGCCACTCGCCTATAAGGCCATTCACACACTCACTTCACTGCACTTGAAGATCGAAAAACTTATCTTTCTGATCCACTTTCGAATTCCCCTCCCAACGTCTCTATTCCCAAGTTATCAACAACATTACTCGGGTTCCAGAGAATCATCAATTTAAACTTTTAGTCGTGCTTCTTGTTGCCAGCCGCCTTGGAGTTTTGGACTTTGTGGTCGCAACGTATGAAGTCCGCTGGGCACTGGAAGAGTTAAGATGCGACTGGTGCAGGTTTAGCCGCAAATAATGAGTGTCGAGCGGCGTGTAAGCAGAGCAAATCTCTCATGGCACAGCACGTGGCAGCCTCCGGGTGGAATAATAAACGAAATGACATAAAAACAAGGCGACGTACTACATTAGACGATTGTCACCGTGGTGCGATGGTTAAAGTAACCAAATTTACAATCACGTTCAGAGGACGACGGGCGGTGAAAACATCGGTGCGATTCGTAAATATCTCCCCCCCCCCACCCCCGACTGCTTGCGGTGGGGTGTTGTGTGGGTACTTCCACCTTTTCCACACGAAGAACAACTTGATCAGTATGGATGAGTAAGGTATAAATCCTGCAGAGGGTCTCTTTAAGAACTCCCTCGAGAAATGGACCTTCCGTCAGCAGTCGCATTCGCAACAATTTCAGGGTAGCACCTTTACCTTTACATGCACTACAGCGGGTAAAAACATAAAAAAAACACAATCAAGGTTTTTGGGTTCGATGGCGTAAATCTAAATGTGTCGTTAACCCACGACTACCCGACGCAGCCAATTAGTAAGGTTCGTCATGTGAACAAAACGTGCCAATAAGCTATTACTTCAGCACATCGGTGTGATGGCGAGTAAACCCACAACAATTGCAATCGAGCACGACGTTTCGCTGGTGATTACAACCGGCTTCATCAGGCGATTCGCCACAATTGGTGGCGGGTTGACGGCACACTCGCGCGATCGAACCCAAAAACCTTTGTCGTGAATAATATTGGCCGCGAAAGCCGACGTGTTGGATAATACATAGAGTTGTACGGACTCGGACTCTGGCAAAATTGGGTCCAACAGGCATCGTTCCTCCCTCCGTCGCGCGAGCCGCACGCGCTAGCAAGTGACACGGGGGGGGCCGCTCGGACAACGACGAGCTGCGGCGTCCACGTCGCGCTTGTTACTCACATTCGTCCTCGTCCTCGTCGAACCAAAACATTGCGCGGGGGGCGACGGAAACGCCGGCGTCCTCGGGGGTGGACAATTTGCGGCGTGGAGAACGTACGCAGCCGGGGGGGCGCAGCCTTGACGGACGACGACGATAATCCAGGGAGTTACTCCAACCCCTCGGCTCCAGTGGAAGTGACGCTTTGGAGTAGATGTCCCCCACTCCTGCGTGTATCCTTCGACTGCAGCACGCCTTCTGGATTACTTGCGGCCGGCTTGCCTCTGCTCGCTTTCAGCGGCTTTTGCTCGCCCCCACGCCTACCCACGACTTCAAATTGGCTTAGGAAAAAAAGAAATGTTTGCTGTTGTTGTTGTTAAAGCGAGCTCCCTGTACTCACTGCTTACGGCGGCACTAAACGGTTCCCCTTGCGAATGGCGACGGTTAACCCGCTGACTGTTTAAAAAAGCATCAGAGCGTAAGTGGAACGGGATTCATGCTGGGGTGGAAGGGATCAGGAGGAGAACAAATAAAAAAAAACTGCTTAAGAAAACTTAACCCAACGCAAGAGAGAAAGAGGCAGAGAGAAAAGTGACGGGGGGATAAAAACGAGCCAGCGGTTGCGTCCCTCGCAGCCGCCCCGACACAGCGGCAAACCTCGCGTGCCTCTCTCGACAACGGAACGTCGTCAACAGGGCTAGGAACGCAAAATGTTTGGCATTCCGCTCCGAAGCCTCCACTCCAAATCTTTCCCCCTCGTTTGCCCTATCCCTCCCTCCCTCCCACCCCACTCTGGCCCCCCCCAAGCACGCAACCACGGCCCTACCCACACCGACTACCCCCACCGCGACTCCACGCACCAAAACCGGCGGGCCGCTCATGCCCGGGCCAAAGCACACAAATCCGGCGCGCACGCGGTCACGCACGCGGACGCACCGCGCCGTCTCCCATGCTCGTGCATGCGCGAGGGCTCCCCTCGAAGTACACAGCCTACGCGCACGTGCGCACACGAGCGCGCACGTGCACACACGGACGCACACGCGCACGTACGCACACGGGCGCACGCACACACGAGCACACAGACGCACACGCGCGCACGCACACAGGCGCACAGTGTTTTTTCCACTCCCGCCCTCACCGCGTCTCCCCCTCTCGCGTAGCCACCGGCGGCGCAGCGGACGCCAACTGGCGGTCGCCTTCCTCCACGGGGACAATGCACCCAACGTATGGGACAATGCACCCAACGTATGGGACAATGCCCCCAACGTATGGGACAATGCTCCCAACGTATGGGACAATGCCCCCAACGTATGGGACAATGCCCCCAACGTATGGGACAATGCTCCCAACGTATGGGACAATGCCCCCAACGTATGGATCAATGCTCCCAACGTATGGGACAATGCCCCCAACGTATGGGACAATGCTCCCAACGTATGGGACAATGCTCCCAAGGTATGGGACAATGTCCCCAACGTATGGGATAATGCTCCCAACGTATGGGACAATGCCCCCAACGTATGGGGCAATGCTCCCAACGTATGGGACAATGCTCCCAACGTATGGGACAATGCTCCCAACGTATGGGACAATGTCCCCAACGTATGGGATAATGCTCCCAACGTATGGGACAATGCCCCCAACGTATGGGGCAATGCTCCCAACGTATGGGACAATGCCCCCAACGTATGGGGCAATGCCCCCAACGTATGGGACAATGCCCCCAACGTATGGGACAATGCACCCAACGGAAACTTCGAATGGCGAGCCCAGGATGCGGCAGCTAGAGAGGGGCTTGGAGAGAGACGTACCCTTAAAAAGTCACTGTCGGTGGCTTCTGCTGCGGCAAACAACCCAGAGTGTGGGTGGGTTGGCGAGTGTGCTGATAAGCTGGGGTGCAGGTGGGAATTGCTAGCGGTGGTTTTGCGTGCAGGCAATGAACCTTGAAGGTCGGCGTCGTCCGTCCAAATCAGCGATGGTAACAACAACAAAACGACTTGGCAAACGATGACACCGTTTAATATCGTCAACAAACTCCGCGAACGCCATGACAAACACGCACGCGCAGGTTCCTCCCACGTGATAATAGTTAGCTCGGTGTAAAACAGAAAAGCAATGCTTTCAAAGGGGTTCTATTTTGCTTTGTTTTAACACATCTGCAGACAAGACAGATGCTAGAGTTTTGCATGGGCTCGTTATTTGTTACACTCCGATTAGCACGGGCGGTTACGTACCGTGCGAAAGAAGTTCAACAAACATCCATACATTTTTCCCAAGAGAGGAGAATTTCTTGAAACCGAACGCCCCATCAGTCTTATTCTTTTTCCCACGACTGATGTTGATGTTGAAGAACAAATATCATTTTAGATCGCGGTGGCTGAGCCGGATAACTGCGGCAGGAGTAGCAGAGGTTCATCATTGCGAGCCGCTGGTTCGATAGAATATCATTAATTATTGACAACAGCTTCAATGTGAAATAATCGCCAACATAACCACCTACAGTTAAGGAATGGGCCGCGGATGATGATCCCGATGCTGTACGTACGTGTGTTGAACTTCTTTCGCACCCTACGTAGCCAATCGTGCTCAACGGAGGTGCGGGGGTTGGGGCGACGGCAAACTAAACACAAAAGGAAGTTCTGAAGAGATGAGTTTTCAATCTAGATTTAAAATTGATAATGATGGCAACTGGAAAGATCACGCACAACTTCAAGATTGGCCCAATAACCTGGACGCGTAATGTTTGTTACGCTTTACACTGGGATACTGTCTGAAACTCCGCGACTGCTTAGAAGCGGATAAACTCTCCGCGTGTCAACAACGTTCAAACATTTTCTCTGGTGGCGTCACCCTCCTCAGCACGCATGAACGTAACGAAATTTCTAACCCTTGGCGGTCGCCAAAAAAAGAATGCGAGCTAGACACCGAAGGAAGAAGGCGACGCTCGACACACCTGGTTTCCTTTTCCTTGTCGAACTTTTATCTCTCCGAAGCCCACGCAGTATCTGAAAACGTATTTATCTTCAGCTCGGCTCGCGCCACGCTGTGCCTTTCAAAGGGGACCGTGACAAAGGATGAGATATGATGCGGATACCTTCGGAGCCCCAAGAGATTCTGAGAGGAGACACACCGGAGACAGACGAGCATTCCACCCACAGGGCGGGCAAAGTGGCACCAGCCCCGCTACATCTCGATAGCCCACACAGTCGGGACAATCTGCGCGCTGACACTGGGCCAAACGACTGACCAGAACAGACACGGCAGACTGCTTTATAAAAAATAATAATCATCTTTGATCCCACTCGATGGCTGCGCCGGGTACTGATAACGCTACACAGCAAACTCCAGTCAACTTAATCTCCAACGCACCAGATTGCCATTCTTCGGCAATTGACATTACCATTGGCCGAATGCCATTAAGCCGGAGTTACGTGCGCATATTTGTATCGTGTAAACTTAATACATTATTTATACGCTCAGCAGGCAAAGCCGCGGAGTTAAAAATGTACAAAAAAATACAAAAATTATTCTGAAATACAGCATGCAAGTTTTTTTTTCTCCCCAACACACGTTAAAAGGCATGCCCTTAATATATTTCTATTTCATCCATTACTTTCCACCGCTAGAGTAACAAATATTATTTTTAATGGAGCGTGGAGGAAAATGTGCGTCTTGCAAGATAGTCCCATTGCACTTTGTAGGCCTTCAAAAAAGAGGGAATGAAAGAGCTACGTTTCAGGGTCTCTCTGCGGTAAACACGACAAAGCCTTCCCTTGGCTGATTTGAGCAATTAATTACACGAGCGGCTGAGGTAAACCATTACAGAGGAAGCAATAATGTGTCGTCAAACCCGCCACCACCCGACACAGCCAACTAGTAAGGCCTGTCACGTAAACAGAACGTGCAAATACGTCACTAGTACAGCACACCGGTGTGTTGGAGATCAAACCCACAACGTTTACAATACGAGTACGACGTTTCGCCAGTAATTACAGCCAGCATCATCAGGCGGACAACCAGATTTGTGGAGAATCCTCCTGTTTTGTTCTTTAAATAGAGGGGTAGATGTGATGACGTCACTTGTGAGCCCTTCACGTGCGAAGGGGGGGGGGGGATTAATGAACTCGTAACAAATTAAAATGGGTATCCATTGCCGGTTGGGTTGAGTTAGAAGCCCTTACGAAGGCTCGTCAAGAATTCCAAAAATGTAAAGACAATTCTGGCCTTTCAGCCGCGTTTCAGCTGCGTTCTTGATGCGACAGAGACAGGAGATCAAACAAACAGACTTGTCCAATCCATCCTCGGCTCACACTTAAACAACTCTCCTTAAACTGCACAAGGGCGTGCTTGTGTTTGACGCTAAGAAGGTAGGATGGGGAGGTGGGGGGGGGTTTGAAGAGCCAGTCTGCGCTGCAAAACCTTCAAATAATCCTCGCATGTACACGGGATCCGAGAAACTATGGGAACCCTAAACAAAAAAATGTTTTTGCTTTGACAGTGGGCGACGGGAGATGCTTGCTTTCGGTTGCACTCCCTCCGAGTGCGGATGATGATTATCGCTTGCGTGCGCGCGTGGGGCTGGCAACGCCGCGGCTGAGCGGTGCCGCGCCACCAGCCCTGTGGCCCGAGTTGGAGTCCCGCTCAAGGTCAACGTCGCGGCGGTGTTTCCGTACCGGTCCCGGAACCTTCCCGAGGTTGACTCTCGACCTCAAACGAGGGCATGGTGCTGGCCACGCCACTTTCACGTGCGCCGTGCCGGACTACAAAGTTGGTCGCGAGCAGCGCTTTGTCCCTGGGGCCGACATCGGGTCTGGTGCACGGGGGATCTTTGTCCTTGCCGCGTGCCGATGAACAGGCGGCTCGCAAACAGAACTCTGGGATGCAGCGGTGGAAGCGCAGCAGTTGGCAACCTGCGATCTGAACCCAGCGACCTTCAAATCTGGTTCCCGGCCACCGCTGCAAACATCCGTGGCGAGCCAAATCTGAAACGTTCATCCCGATTCCACACTGCTTTCGCGAAACCTCGTATCGACCAGCGTGGTGAAGTATGGTCAAACAGCCCCAAATGATTTCCAACAGCAGCCTACCCTCACCCTGTACATTTGCATCGTTTTGCCTTTAGAGTGTTACGTGCGTGTTTATTACGTAACCACTTCTCACAATGCTCGTAACAGGCCCTGGCGCTGCCCTGCAGGATGCGAGGCCTTCCCCCCCCCCCACACCCTGAGAGCGACTGCTTGAAGACGATTCACAATCGCCCGTTAACACGGGGCACGTGACCGACCGCCGTTGAAGTAAAAGTGGCAGACGAAGCGTTGGAAACGCAGCGTGGATGCGCGCGACCAACAATTTGGCAAGCCACGTGAGACGCTAAAGCGTGACCCCTGGTCACCCTCGCGCTGCTGGGTCGGGCGTGCGGTGTCCGCGGACGTCGCGCCGACCACGGACGCTGCGCGGTTTGAGCTCTGCCACCGCTGCTGCTCGTTCAACCGTGAGATGATGCTGCAGAGCGACGTCACTGTATGCAGCGGAAGTTAACAGCCGTTTGCCAATCCACTGCTGGATGAATGCCTACCTACCCCCCCGCCAGAGGTCGCAACCGGGTACCCGATACCCGTACCCTACCCGATACCCGGCTACCCGTACCCGGCCGGGTACGGGTACAGGTACCCGTTTGCGACCCTGGTGCGACCGGGTACGGGTAGGCCGTGAGTCACTGGTGAGTAACTGTTTGTCACTCATTTCCCAACGTCTTCTCACAATTCAAGTTCCTAGAATCAACCCACCCGCGCCTGCAACATGGCTTCATCCCAGAGGTCGCAATCAGGTACCCAATACCCGTACCCTACCCGTACCCGGCCGGGTACGGGTAGGGGTAGGGGTACGGGTACGGCCGGGTACGGGTATCCGTTTGCGACCCTGGTGCGGGTACGGGTAAGGAATCAAAAACCCGTTTGCGAGCTCTGCCCCCCGCCCCCCCGCCGCTCACAAACCTTGATGGCCATGGGGGGGGGGACGTTTGACCATCCTACACCTCAGTGCTGGCTGATTAATACCGCACAACACCGACGTTAGCCCTGGCTGGGAATGGAACCCAGGTTTGCCGGGTTACATGGCGCGGTCCGGCAAACACTGCGCCGCTGCCTGCCCTCCCTGGATTGAGGCCGTGTTGTTTTAGTGACGCGTTTGTGTCTCCCTCTTGTAATTGTGGAGGAAAAATAAAAAATAAAGCACTTCGTTTTTTCTCCACTCGGCACATTCATTGCCCAGAGGCATTTGCATGCAGCGACAACCTTGAGAGATCTAAAACGGGGGCTCCGAGGTAATTATACGTATCTATTATTAATACATATTTACGTAGCCAATTCCGCGGCATGGGTCTATTGTTGCACCGCTTAATGCCGCATTAATGGGATGCTTAGCAAGATACCGTCATGAGAAATGTACCGACGCGCCGGCTTTATCTACGTTTTACTGCGGCCGGCGCGCTATTTACAATCACGGTATGACGTCGAAATAAAGCGGTTTTTAACGTCGCGTCGTCGCGATGAACATTTACCCGCGGCCGCCGTTCATCCTCCTAAACACCGCGGAGGGCCGAGGGCACCGGCGGAGGGAGGCGTCGGGCCGTCACGGCGCCGGAACACGCCGCTCTTCGTCTCCACGCCCATGAGCGCACCGTGGCCCACTCGCCACCGCCACGAGCAACGTCCCCCCGGCACGCTCTCGGCTTCACTCGCAGCTTTAACGACCACCCGCGAATGTGACGGGCCGGAGGCGCATCCGCTGCAGCCGATTCATTAACGTCGCCGTCGTTGCTGTCGCGTTTGTGAAAACACGGGTCCCCAGCTGCGCGTTATGAATCGATCGCTCTGCACTGCTTGGAAACGCTGCATCGCGACGATCCGTCGAAAGGTCGCAGGAGTTTAAATTTCGCATCCCCAGAGCTCCCCGACGCGCGTTTTGGGTCGTTCCGGCAAACACCGCAAGAAAAAAAGAAGCCGAACAAGGAAACTTTTCCGCAAAAGTGTGCGTTATTTGATTTTACTCCAGTGGGTGTGCACGGTACTTTCTAGTTCACGCCACAACCGTGTATGTTTCCGTGGTTTCCCTGTGTGGCTCTCCGATGCGTCGTCCCCTGAATAATCTCCCAGAAAGTGGGGCGAGACGTCCGACATCATGCCAAAACAACACGTGGTTCAACCCAAAAAACACACTTTCTCATTCGCGTTTATTTGTCTAGCTATGTAAGCGAGATAGCGCGAGCTCGCTCGCTCGCGATTTTCCGAGTCGTAGGGGAAGGAAACCCGGTGTGGTTTTAAATGAATCACAATGCACTTGAAAACGCAGGAAACCAAACCCACTGCGAGGGGTCTCCTTCTGCTCGCTTCGCCGGCACGAACCAGGCGAGAGACTCGTACGCATCGAATTGTAACGCGCGGGATTCAAGTGTGAAACCTCAGCGGGGGGGGGGGAGGGGGGTCGTGGCACGGCGGTTGAACGCGCCGAGCCGAGTTCGATTCCTGGCCACGGCTGACGTTAGTGGCGAGTGACATCCGAACCGTTTCCGGCCCCACCGCCCCAACCCCATCCCGGCCGTTCGTGCCACTCGTTACTGACCAGGGTGGCCCCGTGACCAAAAGGCGTGGGGGGAAGAGGCCATCATCCAGCGATGGACTGACAAGCGGCTGTAAAGTACGAATAATAATTATTGTTCTTCAAGTCTAGGGCTAGAAAGACATCATTCATTTTGCTGCGCCGAGAAAAAACGGTGGAGGAATGCACACCGCCGGTAAAGCTGGGCTCTGTCAAAGGGTGAAGAATGACCCTTTAAAGAAAATAACACCGCAGCGCAAATTTCAGCTATGCAGGAACACGTGCGAGTGAATGGCACCAGCTTTAATTTTTCATGCGCATTACTGCGTGCGAGCCGAGAGCTCTCGCAACGCAACATTTCAACCCTCGGTGTCAACGGTAAAATATTTACCGCGTTGCTACGCGCGCGAGGAGTGGGCAGTGCGACCCGCTCGAAACGAGAGGACAGATCGACAATGTGCGCTCCCCATCAAGTGGGGTCACATTGCAATATCGTCTTCAACAGCAACTCATTAGAGAGACACCAATGGGGCTTTGCCCAACGCTGGCCATTGTCATTACTCATGACCATGGTGGTCAAGAGAACTCTGTGGATGACAAAAAAAACATGTATCTAATGCACCTGCTACCCTTGGCAATACGCATCATTGGCAGTTCCTCTGAGAGCAGGTTGGGGGGACCGACACTGCAAATGAGGCTCGCGAATGTGAAATCATTAGGCTGGATGAAAGCCCTTGTTTTTCCCTCCGCAGCCACTCGTGAGCAATCCGCGCACGCTCCGCGGGACACACGCGCGTCGCGTGCGAGCACGCAGCCAGCAATCAATCAGGGCCACGGCGCCGCGAGTGTGCGCACGTGCGGGCCATCGTCGGGCAGCAGCCACCAGCCTCCACCTCGCTCGCGCGCGCACGCACAATGACAAAGGCAAAGGGGCCACCCGTGTAGCCTCCGCAGACCGTTGGCAATTGCTGTTTTTGCGAGCAGCCAAATAAGGCCGGGGATGGCACACGAGGAGAGTTGCGTGGCCTGAACTATGTCCCACTGCCTTTGTCTCCCCGGTGCTGGAGTGTAACACCCCCAACTGGGGGGAAGCCCAGGGCCGGTTCGGGCGGTCGCCGTTGACACACGCAACGACGACGACCACAATGACAACGGAGTGGCGGTGACTTCACCACACAGCGCTCGTGCCGGGCTAGGTACACTTGGGAAGGCCACGTGAAAGTGACACATGGACGCAAGCACGCACATGGGGCGACCTTCGCCGAACACAACAAATCGTTGTTTGTGGAGGTGAAATAAAACAATAACAGCACATAGCAAATTGTAATGTGCCTAGGGGTACCAGATGAAGCTATGCCCATGCAACAATCAGTGGAATTTCCATCCTGAGCTGCCCTCCCAGCGATCGCTGCCAGGAAAAGGCCTTTCTCTTCCTGCCGAGGGCCAATAGCCCAGTGGGCTTTGCGAAAATGGCTCAGTGTCAAAGAATATGCGAATATCAATAATAATAATAATCACAACCAATAACGTAACGCAACACTTAGCAATCATCGTATTGGGGGCGAAGAAATACAAAAACCGTAACAATTTCAATTTACGCAGCATCTTAAATGCAATCACATCTCAAGGCGCTTTACAGAATTGGAAAAAAAATATTCGGAAGTTTGTGCAGGGGGACGTGGTGGGGATGGGAGGGGGATTGGGGGGGGGGCGGGTGGGGAGGAGTGGGGGGGGTAATCAGTTTCGGGACTTAAACACGGGGAGAGAAAAGAGAGCGCAACAACACTGACGAGACTCGGCACAGACGAAGAAGCCGCAAGGACAGCCGGGGCAGTGCCAACGAGACCCAGGGCATCGTCCACGGTGGAGCTGGGTCCGTTCACCAACTGAGTCCAAGTGGCAGCTGAGTCAGCACCGATGAGTTCCAGGGTCGAATCGGTGGCAAAAACAAGGCCCCGGGAAGAGCGACACACGGTGGAGTGGAATCGTGAGAAGTGAGGACATGGCGCAAAGGTCAGGCAAGGGTCAGGAGGCAGCATGGGGGACAGGGTCAAGGGACGGAGGGCGGAACAAAATCCCGATTGAGGTGGAGGAGAAAAACGAAGTGACAGGCAGGCAGAGGGAATGGCCAGGGAAAGTTTGGGCTGAAGGGGAATGTCCAGTCAATGACCATGGCACATGGGTTCACACTCGTCATCATTCATCAACAGCCATGATCTACCCACTGCTAGATGAAGGCCTCCCACCTGGCGGCATACTCTGCCGCCTTCAAAGCCCAACGTCTCTAATTTTGCCTTCGTTCTCCTTCCAGCGCCATTACTGGCATGCACCGTTTTCCGTGCACTGTTTTTTCCCCATTGTCACCTCGGGGTGGGGTGGGCGGCGGTCACGCTGCTCCCCACTTCCACATTGCCAACAAAAATCTCCCCGAGCCATTGTTCCCCCCCCCCCGCACAAAAATCCCACGGATATGTCGGCATTCCCACGGGCGGCCGGGCGCTGCGTGCTGCCGAGCCCGAAAGGACTCCGCCGGCGACGTCACCGCCGGGTGTGGCTCGGACCGAGCCAGAGCAAAGCGCGAGCGGCGATGTGCCGCGAACGACGACGTTCTCCGCGCGCTCGTGCCACGACGCGCCAACGAAACAAAAAAACGGTCATCCTCGCCGCGAGCGTGGGCCGGAAGGGCAGCGATTTGTATCGTGGGAGATAAGCGCTCGCGATCACCTAAACGAGTGCTCGCCGCCGTTATCGTCGTCGTCGTCGTGAGCAGCGGCGGCAGCAGCCGTGAGATAATGCACTGCCGGGCAAAAGCCGTCTCCAAGTCGTCCAACATCTTCCCCACGGTTCTGCGATGTAACAATCCAGCCGCGATGTAAGGAGACACGTGTTACCGGGTTTAACATCGGACTGGCCCCGCTCTCCATCCGTAGCCCTTCGGTCGTAACCGATGTACGTACGTGTGTATGTTGGACTTCTTTCGCACCGTATGTTGCTAACTGCTAATCGGAAGTGTGGGGGAAGGACAACAGATTCTACAGTAAAAGCAATTTTCAAGAAATTAGTTTTCAATCTAGATGATTCAAAAGTCCAAAACTCCAGTGGCTTTCCTAATATCGAAAGGAAAAAGCGTTCCAGACGGCCACGGAAACGCATCTGAAAGCGCCGCGCGATGATGCGGCGACCACCGTCTTTGTTCGATGGCTCAGCCAAAATCCGCCGCTGCGACGATGACCGGAGTTCACGTGACAGTTTGCGAGTGCTTCCCGCTTTTCAAAAACATGGCTCGGCACGTCCCCTCGGCACGGTTCGACTGCGCAGTGGAAAATCGGAAATCTGCATTAGCTGCGAGGCCCCCCGGCCGCGGTGACCGTCACCACTCTCAGCGCCGAGTAAACGCAGCCTCGCGCGCTCACAACACCGACGCACACAAAAATGTACTTCTAACCTCGGAGCCCCCCCCAAAAAAGCCACAACCCCATCTCCCCTCCCCCCACCCTTCACAGGAAGTTTCTACACTGTACGAGAAGATTGCTTCAGAAGACA
The DNA here is from genome assembly GCF_964198595.1 of Lampetra fluviatilis. Taxonomy (NCBI): domain Eukaryota; kingdom Metazoa; phylum Chordata; class Hyperoartia; order Petromyzontiformes; family Petromyzontidae; genus Lampetra; species Lampetra fluviatilis. Next base: position 2,186,195 of record NC_136324.1, read on the forward strand.
AAAAAATTTGTTTTGCTTTTCGGCTCCTTTCGCTAGCGGGCATTGATGTGTTTTTTTCACTTATAACATTTGTTGATACTTTGAAGCGGTGTATTTAGTGTGCTTTTTTTTATCAAAATATGTTAAGAAATTAAAGGCTGCGACGAATAAATGAAAAGATTTTCCCCACGTAATATAATTGAGATCTAAACGTAAAATGTGCACAATATATTGAGCGTTCATTCATTTCGCAAGCATTTGCAAAACATCAATGTTGCACATCAATAAAGAAATGTTTACTTTAAACCAATGCGGGTTGTGTTTTGCTCACGATTTTGTTTACGTCAGGACAACAAGAAGATAAACCCAACGCTCGTGTAAACACAATAAACGGAAGTCGTGTGAAGCGGCATTAAAAATAAACTAAAGAAACCTTCAGGCAAATCTGTAATTTTCTCCGCGAAAGCAATAATGTTTTTTTAACCAACAGACAACATTAGCCATGCATGCCTTGGCCCGATTGAAAGGCGACAAGCGGCAAGAGCTCATTTTCAAACGGGCACCTTTGAAATTAATATACGGCGGTGCTTGTCGCGGCACACGGAAACGGATCTGTATCGAGCGGGCGGGCACGCACGCGCGCGCGAGCGAGCGATGGGGGCGACGGCGCGGAGGAGGTTCCAAGGCAGCGACGCGTCGAGGGGCCGTGCCACCAACGACGCCGGTCACCGGCACCGCCGACGGAATCAGCGGTGGCGAGCTCTGCAAAAGGCGGGCGTCCGCGTCTTGTCGGGGTTCACCGAACGCGGCGACCTCCGCCTCCTCCCCCTCCCGCTAGATCTGCTCGGGGGAACAACAGGGTCGGATAAGATCGCGCGAGATGAAAAGCTCGCGCGCGGCCGCTGCGCTCTCATGGAGACAGATTGCGAGAGCAGTGGCGGTAAATCTGCTCCGCCCGACTCTGGCCATGGGGACGGCCCAGCTCGGCGCATCGGGGCCTTGTGTCCGTTCCTCCTTCGCGGACGTCGCAGCATCAGCTCTGGTTTCCGTTTCCGTGAACTTCGCGCACGGTTCACTACAGCCGCTCGCTCACCACCGCTGGTCGGTCGCCTCCTTAAAACTCGTTGATTCATCTTCTTGGTTCTTTCGGTAAAGTCACGTAGAAAGGAAATAATAAAATAATAAAAATAAAACATGGTAAAATAATTCTCATGACGTTTCGGCCACAACGCAAGCAGCCGTCCTCAGGTGCAGACCAGGTCTGTCGGGGAGACAGCGTCTGAATGAAACACCACCACGCTTGGAGACGCTGTCTCCCCGACAGACCTGGTCTTCACCTGAGGACGGCTGCTTGCGTTGTGGCCGAAACGTCGTGAGAATTATTTTATTATGTTTTATTTTTATTATTTTATTATTTCCCTTCTACGTGACTTTACTGAAAGAACCAAGAAGATGAATCCCCGCAGTCACGAAAGATTTAAATCGAAACTCGTTGATTCATAAATCCTTGCCGACCAGCTCGGTCTACGACACTGACGTATTCAGTGCCACCCGACTCTGCACGTGACCACCACACTACAGGTCACCCCCCCCCCCACTTCTCTTCCTGCTTCTTTCCTCGCACTGCTCCACTTTGAAATTCTCCTCCAATCGTCGTCTCTTATTCCCGCGTTCTCACAACCTTGCTCAAGCCATGAAACGTATCGACTTTTCATCGACTACGACGCTGTTTGGAGCTTGGCCCTTTGTGCTGCTTGGGAATCTTGGGGCTTATGAGCCCATTGTCAGCAAATCGTGATAAAAGGATGAAATAAACAAATCACAGACGGCAAGATCACTACCGTGCTGGGTACACGGCAACAGCCAACGGTAGCCCGGGGAGACACCTGAGCCAGTCGAATTTTCATTGGCAAAGATCAAAGAAACAAAATACCAGATCGTTAACGGTCTTGGCAAAGCAGCGGCAATTCATAAATATACATAAATATACATGGCCTAATTAAAAGAGGCATGTACAAAGGTGCAGTCTCGCGATCGCTTTCTAACTGCTGGCAGAAGACAGCTCTAGAGAGCCCCTCTAGAAAGGTACTCTTGGTCTACTTTTACCACGCTGCCCGGATGTGTTGGAAGGGATGGGAGTACTCGCACTTTACCCCATCCATGTATACTGTTCGGTGGACAGAGGCAGGCGATGCGGGGGGAATTAATGAACGTGGCCATCGTTTCAACTGCGAATCAAACCGTCTTCGTCTGGTTTGGAAGTCCAGCCTGCTCACCATTACCAAACGGTAGCATCCCTATTTGCGATTTTAATCGGCAAATTTTTTTTTTTAAACCAGGAGGGCCACTTTTGTGCCCTAAAAAACGATCGCAGTGCGCTAGCGGCAAACCAACGGCGCGCCCCGCCCCCCTCCCCGGGGCCGCATCCCAACCGACCCTGTGAAAATGCGTCTTAGAAATGCTTGAGGCCATCCACAGTCAGAGAGACCGTACATTGAAAAGGTCCAAGGCAAACGCATCCGGCCAAGACCACCGGAGTTCAAAGCGAGCGACGGGGGAGCCTGTCCTCGTAGGCACGAAGGACGCACACAGCAGGCACGATTTATTTATCGCCCATTGTGAAAATGCAAGGCAGAGCAATTAAAAAAAAAATAGAAAATGGGTTGATATTTGGCTCTCGTGCAAGGGTGTAATGGAATAAGGGGAAAAGGCGACGCGTTTTCTTGGCATTTAAAAGAAGAATGTTTATGCAACAGGCAAGTCATTACAAACGTGTAATTTATAACATAGGCCTTGGCCTCCAGTGTATAGGTATTCCATCTGTTCTTTATCAGGGACTCAGGAATGTTCGGGGTGAATGGCTTATACGACGATGCACAGGTCCGCGGTAAAGAGAGAGCAATTGCTTGCCGATTCCACTGCCGATGGACGGGCCTCCCACCAGTCCCCGTATCACTCGCCGCTGATGTTTGTCACAGCTGGGAATTGAACCCGGGTCGTCGGAGTCATGAGTGCGTTGCACTAACCACTGTGCCACCACTCCGCAATCAGTATGATCGTAACAAACCAATACAATAAGTAGATTTAAAAACACATTACGTAGCCAATGACCGAATAACCTGTCAAGTGCTCAATCCCATCGGACCTGGAAAGCTAAGCAAGGTTGAGCCGGGTTGTTGTTTGGTATGGGTGACCCATGTTTAAAAGGCGGGTGCAGTAGGTAATGTGGGCAGCAGAGGGCAGTGCAACTAAATCCATTGTTCTGCACTCCCACAAACTCCACCAACCCGCGCGGCCCAGCGTGGTGAAGTATGGTCACAGCGTGGGGGGAGGGCCTTCGTGCAACAGTCGATTGACAAACGGGGCTGTAGAGAATCGTCAGCCGTGGTCAATCCACTGCTGGATGAAAGTGTCGCCAAGCCGCCGTCTCTCACGTTCTAACGCGCCCTGCACGGCACCCCGATTCAAACCGCTCCATCTCCTTGGTGGCTAACCGCTGCCCGGAACCCCGACCATTGGCGTGTACGTTTCTAATTGCCTCTTGCGACAATAGCTGTGGCAATCCGGGAGCAGATGCTGCGGTTCAGCTTCGGCACACAAGCCCACCCGTGCGAATGTCGCACGTCTAAAATACCAGAAACGTCACCGAACTGACGACCCCTCGTGCCGATGTCACCCTCAAATGGCCCGTGTCCCTCCTCTCCCCCCACCCCACTTCCCACCCAGCTCCTAAATTCGCTCGGTCAAATTCATTCGTGTCAGTCCAGCTTGCCAGTTGTAAAAATGAACATTAGCTCAATAGGTTAAAATCTATTGATACCTGTGGTCGTCTTAACGCGTTTTGTATTGACGGCGCGTAATTTGTTTATCGGATTGTGCCGAAAAAGCAGCGGCCGTAGTGCTTCCCATACTTCTTGGCAAGACCACGCGCACGATCGATAAGGCTACACTCTGCAGCCATTTTAATTACGTAACGAGGGCCGGACAATACTTGTGACCTAAGTCACCTCTCCGCTTGTTCATCGCTGCTGCTGCTGCTTAAGCCTCGGCCACAGTTCAATGCGCCACAAGTACGCAATCAAAGAATGAATGGTTATTATATCAATAGCCGGCTCGCCCATGCAATTATGGTATTGAAGTCAAAGCTCAATTACCATACGCAGAGATTCAAACTAAGTATCATCGTCAGCCGTGTCAAGTATCCTCCCAAGTTTAAACATTTGCACTCTCTCAGTATGCCTTGTTCACATAATTTCTTTTTTTAACGCTTTGTCAAGGGGTAGACACACAAAAATTCCCCGTACAGTCTTCACAGACGTTTTGGAGCAAGTGCTGTTGGTGAGCACCTTGGAAGGCCAGCACAGCACACAGTGCGGTGGGTCACCAGCACCACGCCGGTCCGCCTTTGTCTCCCCACTGCACCAGGTACTCATTTGTGGCTGAGTCGACCTAGTGGAGGCACAGGACGGATTCACATAACTGCCACTGGTGTTGGCTGTGGGCAGGAATCAAACTCGGTTTCGCCGGGTTTGTAGCACAGCGTGCTAACCACTACACCACATGACCATCCCGAGCTGGTTCCATAATCACCGAATCTCAAAAGTAATGCCTACAAATCAAATCGATTTTCTTTAGACGTTTCCCAAATGTGGGTAGCAATAATAAAGAGGTTGCAAAGGGCAACTTAAAATTGTACTCTAATGCAAACTTTAAGTTAAATGCCCAGATCATCATAATATAACAACATTTTAAAACGTAACTTTCATAAAGACGCTTGCGACTCTGGCGGTAGGAGTCAATTAACCTCCTCGAATCTCCATTAAGTGCTTTTTGAGACCAGAGTCTAAACAGCTGCGCCCCCTAAACACACGGTCAAAGGTGCCTACGGGAAATATACGGGCTGTGCAGCGCTGCTTGTCTGTGCACAGGAACAAATGTTGAGTGCCTGGGCACAGAAGTCCCCCTGAGGACCGCTTGCTACGATGCCACCAGTGTCCATTTGCTTCGCTGCAAGTGAGTGGCGTGCTGGGCAGAAGCCAGCCGTGCAAAAGCCAAGTGGCCCCAAGCAGATCGTGAAATACATAAAAAGAAAGAGGTGGTGTGTCATCAACGATTAAGCTCGTATTCTATAAAAACTAGACTATGAAATTAATATATTTTTTTTTACCAGGAAAGGCCCACTGAGCTCTATAGGTCTTATTCAGAAGCGACCTGGCCACAAATGACCACTCAACGAAGTGGCTTGTCGTGTGGAAATTTACAGCAGCCAAAGAATCAAAAAGCTTGTTTCTAAATGTGGAGGAAAAAGCCGGAGGGCCCGGAGAAAAATCCATGCGACCACGGGGAAACCATTAAAAGTAGAAAAATGCAGACGTTAGGGTCGAGATAGAACCCACGGCCTGCTGTATACATGGCGAGGTAGTTAACAGCAGAGGTGTGGACTCGAGTCATGTGACTTGGACTCGAGTCAGACTCGAGTCATGAATTTGATGACTTGCGACTCGACTTGGACTTGCATAACAATGACTTTGTCCCACCTCTGGTTAACAGCACAAACATCAACATAAACGAGCTTAAGAATTCCTCTCATCTCCATCTTGTCTTCCAGCTGTCTTCTCTAATCGTGCTCCCTCTCTGTAAATTGTCTACGTCTCTCTCATTTCACGACATCTCCGTCCCATCCGTTTCTCTCTTCCCTCATCTCAATACATCGCTATCTTTAGTCTACACGCCTCAAGAAAATGTCTCGCATTGCACTGCATCTCCATCTCGTGTCTCCGTCTCTTCCGTCTTCTCACGATGAGAGTGTGCATTGAAAGTGTGGTGGGGATAGGATGGGGGTGCAAATTAGGGCCTCCAAACGGCTGGCACCAACCGCTGACTCACTGCCCAATCACCATGTCCAGATAAGGAACTGACTCCCTGAACACATTGTCGGCGAAAATCAACGATTCTGGCCTCCAAATGCCGAGCACATGGACGTCGCCTAACTCCACCGCACGCCATGTAGGACCGAGTCTTTGAGCTGCAGTGAACCAATTAGATGTACTAATAATGTCTGCTGTTCACAACAGTTGCACCCAATAAAAAAAATGCGCGGCAATTGCCCTGCACCAACCTCGACTGTCTCACGCCTCTCGCGAGGGGGGGGGGGGCGAGGGTTTAATGGCCGAGGAGGCCACCAACTGATCACCGAGGCAGCAACAACAAAGTGGAACTTGTGTGGGTGCAAAAACGTTGCCGAAAAGCTTGAAAAAAGACAGCAAGATTCATCATGAAAATCATAGATGTGCGATGGCTCCTTGAATAAGAATGAAATGCATCCGTCTGAACGTCATGTCACGTTCCTGTAAAGCGATCAGTAAAATGAAGGTTGTCAATTGTTATTTCGAATGCATGCCATTTATCTTCCATCACTTTATATTCAGGCTACCTTCACAGGAATTATTAACATGTTCGGTGCGTTCCCACTATAAGCCAGGCCAATTCCATGTTTTCCTTGCCCTGCACTCTGCTCTCTTTAAGTTGCACCCCAGGAGGTGTCTGGATGGATGGCTCAGAGGTCAGAGCTTTGAGCTGGCACGTCTGACATCCTGGGTTTGAATTCAGCCTAGGCAGCCACCTGTGATGAAACCACATTCTCAAATTTAAAGAGCGATTGACAAAACAAATATGTTGTCCGTTTAACTTTGGTTCAGCACTTTTCTTTTTTACACGGAAGTATTTTATTGAAAAGAAAAAGACGGAGTTTGCGTGGGGGCAACACGGGGGGTGAAGCATAACGCAGTATTGAGGCCGAGTCGACCTAGGGGAGGCCCAGGACCAGTTCAGACAATCGTCACTGGTGGTTGACCATGAGCCGGTATCGAACCAGGGTCACTGGGGTTGACAGAACAAGCGCGCTAACCGCTGCACTGCCGCTCCCCACACATGTACTGTAAACACACACACACACACGTTACTGAACGAGGACTTTGCAAGATTATTTCTGGGCAGAAAGTAAAAAAAGCTAACTAAAGTAAAGGCAACACATTCGGTAAAGAATGTAAAACAATATCTGAACTATTTAGGCTGTTAAGCACATTCCATTCCATGGCAGAGGTAATGGCTGCCAGGCTGCCTTGCTGGCCAAACGAAAATCAATTCCAACTGCCCAGTGGAACATGGCACGGGGAGTAAGTTATCAACCCATTAAACACACCCCACCAAACTTCAAAAGATCCATTATTAAACATTAAGCCAGATACTCAAGCTACCCAGCTCAGCATTTACAGTGGCCGTCTCTTTCTTGTAACTCTTCAGGCAAATGTGATCCCCCTTTCCGTCAAACCTCTGAAGAAGTCACAGCGAGGCATCGAACGATTTACGCTCGTGTTGTTTGGGTATCTCTGCCCTGCTTGTGCGCTCAAGAGTAACATGACGAGGCATTTAAGGTGGGCGGTATGTCATCAGTCAATGGTAGGCCTCATCGGCAAGCGCGTTGAGCCAGCCTATGAGACGAATCGCCGACCGAGAAGGCGAATTTAAGGAATCGACGACACGCTGCCATGATGATAACTGCCGCAAAGGTGGTGCGATGGTCAGTGGCACACCGGACCTCCACCAGGAGGTCACCGGTTATATTCGATCTCGGTGCAGCTGTTGAAAGAACGGTGCAGAGTTCCTCAATTTACCCTGCCCCACCACCACGCGACCTCTGTCCGCCCAGCGGTATAAACGATCAGTGAGCCAATCGGAAGCTTTGTCACGTGTGGTGGGGCAAGTGTGGTTACTCCCACCCAGAGGTGGGACAAAGTCATTGTTATGCAAGTCCAAGTCGAGTCGCAAGTCATCAAATTCATGACTCGAGTCTGACTCGAGTCCAAGTCACATGACTCGAGTCCACATCTCATAGGTGGGACAAAGTCATTGTTATGCAAGTCCAAGTCGAGTCGCAAGTCATCAAATTCATGACTCGAGTCTGACTCGAGTCCAAGTCACATGACTCGAGTCCACATCTCATAGGTGGGACAAAGTCATTGTTATGCAAGTCCAAGTCGAGTCGCAAGTCATCAAATTCATGACTCGAGTCTGACTCGAGTCCAAGTCACATGACTCGAGTCCACATCTCATAGGTGGGACAAAGTCATTGTTATGCAAGTCCAAGTCGAGTCGCAAGTCATCAAATTCATGACTCGAGTCTGACTCGAGTCCAAGTCACATGACTCGAGTCCACACCTCTGCTCCCACCTGGCCAGTCTGTAAACAGTACCCTCTTAGTGTGGCCCTCAAGGGGTCTCTCTCTCCTGCTCTTCAGTGGAGGCCCTTCAGCCAGTGGTGGCATCGATAAGAAATTCAAGGCTGCACCTTTATCTTTAAAAAAATATTTACCGAACAAGCCAATTTGAGAGTGGGCTTCTGGGAAAGTGCTGGGCAATCTGACGACACAAATTGCCTGGCACAGAGCACAGCGAAAAAAATCACCAAAGTGAGATTGCAAATTTAACCGCGGAACACACATTGTCATTAGTGCTTTAATTAGTGAAGCCAGCAAATGAAAACCGCAAATGGGATTTTGTCACTGCGCAGAGTGTAACTTCGGAAATTAACAATCAAGGCTCAAGTACGAAACATAATTGTCAACGGGAAGAAAGGAAAAAGATAACAATTAATAATTAGCTCCTCCGAGTATACACCGTACAGGCACATATCCATGCCTGGATTACGCCGTATGTACATTGTGAGTGTTCTTGGCAACATTTCTGATAATGCTGATATATTCACAGCGAAGTAGTTGGTCGTAACCTTTACTCTTCAGGCTACGACCTTATAATTCTCCCCAAAAACGCGGCATATGTACTGTGAAATGTCACGGCAGGCGTTGAGCAATCGGGATAAATTATTCAGCATTGTGATGCGAAGATAGACAGGCAGCTTCCCAGCAGCGTGCCTCCCTTAACCCCCTCAACCACAGCAATGCCATCTCTCCCTACCTTCCTTCAAGCAAAAAACGACGGATCACACATTCTCTGGACTCCTTTTGCGAATATCGCGTGTTCGTTCGGAGAGAAACGCACAAAAGTCTGGATCCTGTCGGAACTCGATGTGTTACATCGCAGAAGAACGCCACAAAATTACGGACGACCTCAACGCTTACCCCCCCCTCCCCAATTCGATTTCACATCATCCCGGGTTGTTAACGTACGCAAAAGCGTTAATGCCATTTGTCTAATCTGATACGGACGGAGAAGAAAATGAATGCCTAAGTTTATTATGAAATGTGACGTTCCTGAACTCCCCTTCTCTATTTCACAGCCCCCCCCCCCATGCACCACGCCCCCCCCCCCCAGCACACCACACTCCGCCGTGTCCCCTACTTGTGAAGCCACGCGCCTGTCAACGTCACCCGGCGGGGCACTATGAGCCATCGAACACAGGTCACCGCATCGTGCGGCGCTTTCAGATGCACCTCTTTGACCGTATGGAACGCTCTTCCTTCCGATATTGGGAAACCACTGGAGCTATACACTTTTAAATCATCCAAATTGAAAATAATTTCTTGAGAACTGCTCTTTTAATTTAGTTTTGTTGTCCTCCCCCCCCCCCCCCCCCCCATATTTGATTAGCATGGTTGGCTATGTACAGCGCAAATTAAGTTCAACACACATACACACGTGAAAGCTTGAGAGTGTTCAGAGGGGAAGACATTCAGGTGTTAAGTTATTCTATTTGATTTGTTATGCAATTTTTTGGTTTGCAATGTCATTTTCCAAAATTTTATCCCGAAAAAGCATAATGTCATAAGACCAAAATCCAAGTGCATCTCTCGCAGAGCAGTGTAACCCTTTGCGTTAAGAGTAACCGAAGCGGATATGACAGAGCTACCTCTGAGACCCCTTCAAGTGACCTCTGGTCCACACACTAGAGGGAAACACTTCCACACCCGCTCTGCATATGAGAGTGATGCTCATTGCATAGCAGTGAAATCAACAATTTAATTGTCAGGTGCAGGAATCATCTCCCAAAAACATTTATTTGATGTATTTTCCGTGCACTCATTGGTGACCGAGCTGGGACGATGTCCTTACTAAACTTTAGAAGCGCCTTGATTCTGACCCAGGAACTAAGCGGTGCCGGCTCAACGCCGTGACCTCTGAGCTACCCAGCCACCTCCGGTCTCAAATTATTTGTTTCTCAAGACTTATGGTTCTCGGTGTTGCCGGGCTGCGTGGCTTCGGAGTCGAGCGATACAGGCACTGTATGTTTTGTCAGCTCCCCTTACGGAAAACAACCGCACCGGGAGTAACCAGGCGGCTGATCTACACAGCAAAATAAAATAAATGTGTGGAAACTTCTGTTTTTACATTTCTCAACGCTTATCACTGCTGGAATATGCCCTACAAGCTACATAACTCCCCTTTTTATCCCGAGGGCGAGCTAGTCACGGTGAATAAATGGCAAAGCGTTCTTATTTTTGACACTTGTGGGGGGGAGGGGGGGGGGCACCGTATTACTGTGTGCACGTTACGACCCCGGTGACCCGAGTTCGATTCCCGCTCACGGCCAACACCAGTGACGATTACCCAAACCGGTCCTGGGCCTCCCGAAGGTTGACTCGGCCACAAAATGAGTACCCGGTCCGATGTATAAAAACTTCATCACGGGGGAGACAAAGGCGGCCGGGCGTGGTGCAGGCCAGCTTTCACCCTCGTGTGCCGTGCTGGCCTTTCGTAGGCGCTGCTCAAAAACAGGGCCTCTGTATTTGTCTCTGCACACGCAACACACAGCCATTCCACCTGGAAGGAAAATAAAAAAACGAGCTGGCGTACTTCATGAGGCGCCAGAAGTTGGAATGAGAGACTCGGTGGGAAAAGCCAATTTTGACGCAAACCAGCCCCGCGTGTGCGGTTTGATACGCCGAGCGCAAATTCAAACCGAAGTGCACGGCCAGTTTTTTGCGGCGGCCCGCACGTGCGAAGGCTGTGCAGTGGCCAGGCCGCAGGCGGCAGGACAGACGCGCGTGTGCGCGTGTGCGCACGTGTGCGTGTGCGCGCGCTCTGGCCATCTGGCTGCAATTACGCGTGCGATTTCGAAGCAAGCGCTGCTCGGAATGCACCAGTGTGCGTGTCCTTGCTCGCAAGAACCCGGGGTGAGAGTCGCGTCGCGACGCATCGACGAACGTCTATTAAAGTCGATTCTTTTGCTCACGCGACGACGTGTTTATTAATCGCGTGCGTGCGTGGCAAGTTGTTTGTGTTTTAGCACATGTTGGTTCGTAATTGAATCGCGATTGCAGTGGTGCGTGAGGTTGATGGGGGGGGGGCAACACTCTATCTCCGTATAGATGGAAACAGATGGCAATTGCTGTACGGCCTTCGCCTGGCGTGCCAGGGTATCGCACCTTGACGCCCACGGGGAAGGGAGTTTCGCAACGTTTGTGTGATCCATCAACCCTCGCTGCCTCCACAGTCAAAATATTGCAGGTCACGCGCGCCTGCAAGCGCACGACACATCGATAACGTTCGTGTAAAGTAACAGCAACAACAATTGAGAAGGCCAACATCTTGGGTGTTCGGATATTCAAACAAACCACAGGCTGTTACATCCCCTGCATTCTAGAAAGATAATTTCTCGAAGTACGCAGTCCTCCCACCCCAAGCTCAAGATTCCTGAAGCGTCCACAAGAATGCAAAAGCTGCATGGCGCAGTCACAATTCCTGCGCGATGCTCCGTGCTGGCAAACCCAAGGCTCGCTCCCACACGTTTTGGATTTGACACACACACCAGCCACCTGAAAGACTTACCGTGCGAGCATTCCACTAAGGGGGGAACGAACGAGGAGGAAACTTTCAACTTTTTTTTGGTCTGAAACCTTGAAACAAAAATGTTCTTTTTTAACACGTTGAGCCAGAGCACCATTATTTTTTTGAGATGGAGTGCCCTTACCGATAACATCTGGCAAAAGAGTGGCTTTTGTTTTTACCAGGCCTGACTCTGCTCATGAGACCCAGGTGGTTGAAACGGGTCCAGAGTTCGCTTGCTGGATCGTATTCGTCTGGAAAACAAATGGGGCCCGATGACTGAAACATATTCTCAGAATCACACTCTTATTTATCCTGGAGAAATCCGATGAGCTATGAAGCTCTTTTTCACAGATGTCCAGTGGGGGGGGCGGGTCACAAAGTTACAACAAATGGTGCGTGCGGATACACGCAGAGCGAACGGTATTGGTTATACGTTCCGTGTAATTTTAAGTCTGTTAGCCAATTCTCGATTAATTATCTGGAGTAATGGGGGGTGGAGGATCGAAAGCAGCGGTACAGATGAAAACCGAGACGATGCTAAACATATCTAAACTGGGATATAAAGCATATTCATCTCTTTCCCACGCGCAATGGGTTTCGAGGGCAGAGCAAATGTTGTGCTTCCCCGCACCTCCGATTCGCACGGTTGGCTACGTGTGGTGCGGAAGAAGAGCAAGATACATGTGTGCACACCATGGATTTTTGCCCCTTGTCTATTGAACAACGACGCGTTGTACCGGGTCCGCGTTTTTGTTGCAACAAACACATGAAAAAAACACACAAAGAAGCGCTGTTTAACGTGTATCGTTCCTAAAGGTTAAGCAGCTTACTCGTCGACATTTTTCCCGCGGGCATCGCTCACAACAACAATATCGAGGACAACATTCGCAGAGTGCGATACATCCCCAACGCCGTGAATCCGCCCCGTGCGCATAATCGAGAGTTAAATGGCACTAATTTACTTCTTTGAGTCGTAAGTCACGCCAGCGGGAAGCTGGGGATATCCTTTATTTGCTTGCCGTGTCAAAAGCCAGCGTTGTTGTCTTCAACCCAAGTAAGTAATCCATAACCCGCGCAGACGGAAACGCTGGTACAGCTTTGGCTGCAATACGGAATTGTTTTTTTGTTTTAATCGCTCACATCTTCTATCACTAGCTACCACGGCCGCTGCAGTTCACTTGTGAAGTCCTCCACCGCGTGTTGAGGGGTTGGGGGGGGGCGACCGTTTTGTCTCCTCCGCAATGCAGCTCAGAACGCTCCTCCTCTCTCGACGCTTACTTCCCCCCGCAGTGCCGCACTCCGCGCCATCCCCTCCCACGCCATCGTCTCTCTCGCTTTTCTTTTTGTCGAGTTCTCCGCTCGACTCGCCAAACTTCGTGAACTCTTCATCTGTCGGCAACCCTTCAATCCGGTGCTGCTTGTTACTGGCTGCCTGGCCGTTTTGGGTCTTTTGGGAGAGGCGCCGAGGTATTGTTCAATTAACCAAGGCTAATTGATCAATACCTCGGCGAGTGTTTCCGACAGGTAGTGGAATTCGCCGGAAGTGGTTGGCCAATGGCTGAACATTAACGCCAAGGAACAAAGAAGACGCTCCCCAGCAATTTGAATGTGGTGGGAACAACTCCAAGCACCGGGAATTTGTAGAGAACGCTGCCCAGAAACATCGCTGAACATTCACTCCTCCGCATCGCCCGAAGCTCTTTACTGGATATCAAAACTTTGCACCGTAGCCTTGCGAACATTGCTATAGTTTCCGCACGACATCATCATCGCCATCATTGTAAGTATGCGTTGCAAATATGTATACTCTAGAGCATACGCACTTTTAAATCTAGATTGAAAATTTATTTCTTTAGAACTGCCTTTTGCGTTGAGCTTGTTATCCTTCCCCCCCCCCACACCTCCCAATTCGCACGGATTGCTACGTATGGTGTGAAAGAAGTGCAACATACATACAGTGCATGTCTCGTCTGACATTGGTTTTAGCGGAGGGGAGTGAAAAAAAAGGCAAAATCCCCAAACGTCGCTCGTATCTTGTTCCGAGCCGAGTCAGCAGAACAGACCTCATCTGTGGGAAGCGATTTGGACGTGAACATTCACAGCGATTCTCGTAACGCAAATTTGCAGATGATGCGCTCGTCAAATCTGGCGATGCACATAAGTACGGTAATTGAACTAGTGGGTTGTAATTACCGTCGTCAATTTCGATAAAACTCCTTCTAAAAACACGTTTGGGAAATAAGTGCGGGGCAAATTCAAAGCCAGAGAAATGGCTTTCACATCGTGTGCGTGCGCACACACACACTCACAACCTCGATTGCAGTAAATTCACAGTGCCATTGTTCTGCGCCCTGAAAAGCATTGCATGAAAAGCGACAATCTCTATACGTGCAAAGCATTCAAATGATGTAAACATACACAAAGATCCCCCGTGTAGCCTTTAACACGCTATTGGGCTGCTTGTGAGAAACTTGGCGAGCACCACATCTGGCCACATTTGCCTCCCCCAATTGCTTATCAGAATCCGATGAACTATAAAGCTCTTTTCACAGATGTCTAGTATGTTTTACACACTGCACCAGGTACTCATTTAAGGCTCAGCCAACCTAGGGGAATGCCCAGAAACCAGTTCAGATCATCGCTACGGACGTTGACCGTGGCTGGGAATCGAACCCAGGTTGCCAGGTTGGAAGAGCGGTGCGCTCACCACTGCGCCACCACTCCTCATTAAAAACCATTCTTCAAGCGTATGCCAAGGACGTGTAGACTATACGCCTGGGTGAAAGTTTTGTGAGCTACGCACGGGTAGGAATGCATGTGCGCATTTAAAGGGCCATGCAGGGGCTATGCGAAAAACACGCGGTGTTACTTTGCCCGAAGAGTTCGCAACCTCATCATTTTCCAGGTAGCAGACACTTCATTAGCGGGGGAGTGGTGGCACAGCGGTTAGCGCACCGTGCTGAATTTCCTGGCCACGGTTAACATCGGCGGCGCGGAGCGACATCCGGGACCGGTCCTGGGCCTCCGCCCTCCCCTCTCCCCCGCCGTCAACACGCACCGAGCAGCGCGGGGTGAAGTATGGTCAAACAACCCCGACGGTCGAAATGAATGCGTGCGTGGGGTCGGGCCTTCATCCAGCAGCGGATTGACAAAGAAATGCGCATTGCTGTTATTACTGCTGCTACGTGTTAGATCCACTTCATGTGCTCTTGAGCGTCTACGCCAGGGGTCGGCAACCAAAATAACAAGAAGAGCCATTTCTTTCCAATTCGGTACAAAATTCAGTATTTCAAGAGCCGCAATGCATCTGAGTACATACTGTACTCACGTGCATATCGTCAAGAAGCAGCCCGTAAAGAGCCGCATGCGGCTCCGGAGCCGTAGGTTGCCGACCCCTGGTCTACGCATTTAAAAAAGACGTGATCTTGACCTTGGGACCTTGACGACATGGCAATTCTAGCGGGCTCACCTAATGTACCCATGCTAAAATGCTATTTGAAATTCTGTGGCTTCTAAATGAGGAATTATCTCAGAGACAGTGTAAACACTGGGATCGTCCAGTGGCGTCTTGCTCAAACGAGACGGTGCTCGTCAGCCAGCGGTGGAAATTCCACATTTGTATGGCAACCACTGTTTACTTCACTCGCAACGTGATACTTATTTTACCGATATCGGAGGGATGATGGGCTGACCCCCGAACAAAGCTTTTAAACTCGCCGATGTTTCCGATTGCGAGGTGCTCGCTCTTCCGCCGAGATGAAGCCCCGATGGACGGGTAAACATGCGCAAGAAAGGCTACGCTGGCGCAACATACGGAACGCTGCCCGCCGCAGGACAGACTTGTGCTATCAGGAAAACAGTCTTAAATGAGCAGTACACCTCATGCATATCATTGTCACGGGCATTAACACCATACCCATTGAAACATCAAGCAACGAATTCACAAGTCACTCCGACGCTTCTTTTCAATACCACCTATGTGCCTCTGCTTAGCTCCGGCAAACTCCTCACACCTTCTCACACACACCCACCGTTACCAATCAAGAGCCACAGTGGCCCACTGGTGAGCCAGCTCTGATATTGATTCGAGGCGCTTGCCAATTGTGTGGACTGAGACCCCCTGCCCAGCCCGTCAGAGGAAGATCGCTTGCCAGGAAGATGCGTCAATGAAACCCCGATCGAGGGCGATAAAAATAGGTTGCGTGTAACCCCTGCGCTTCTGGACTGTCGACGGGAAAATTGGGATTTTTTTTATTTAGCCGGTGCCTTGGTACCCGAGGCGCCGGACGAAGGATTGGCTACATAGTCTTAGATTTTTTTCGGTAAAGTCACGTAGGTAAAAAATTTAAATTAATAAAAGTAAAAGAAAAAAAATTGAATACATTTCTCTCACTTGATACAGCTATCGTGCTGTGACGGTTCCACCTGAAGACGGAAGCTTGTGTTGCCTCCGAAACGTCGTGATTTTTATTTTATTATTTTACTTTTATTAATTTGAATTTTTTACCTACGTGACTTTACCGAAAAAAACCTAAGAATATGAATCCTTGCAGTCACGAAAGCTTCAAATCTAGAAGGATTGGCTGTTTGGTGCAGCGCAAGTGTGATGACGCGAGATGGGTTGACGAGAAGGACGGCAGTACACGGAGTGTGACGACGCATGGAATAAACTACGAGGAATATGGCAATGAGTGGTCAATGACGAGTGAGTGTGATGAATGGGTAGGAAAGTCGGGAAAGGGCGTGACGGTGTTAATGATGTGGAAGGGAGGGGTAAGCCAAACTCCTCTTAATTCAGCTTCAAGGGAAGAACGAAAAACGGAGAGTGAAGCGGTTAGTCTGCTGGACTAAAATGTCTAGAAATATAAATTATGTCATTTCTCAAACGACATTGTCAAACTTCACCCCTGCCAAGGGTTCAGTTGTCTGTAATTGGTAGACTTGTGCCGTGCAGACAAGAAGAAGTCTGCGGTTATACTAATGCGCAGTGACAAGTCCAAAGGACTGAACTCGTAACGTTGTAAAAGTATGGAACTCTTCTTAGTTCTGGTGTACGCATCTGCAGGTCATTTGTCACTGTTTTTTAAAACGCCAAACTAAAGAGAGCCTTACGATTTCGCTCACCGAGGTCATCCAGTATTGATCGCTCAAATGATTTCCTCCAGTGAGCAAGCGATTGAGATCCACTTCAATTAGCACAATGAATCGGCCGGAGTTTAACAAAAGTTCGTATCAGGCGTGTCTAATAGATTGACCCGCGCATGAAATAAAACACCATCGATCACTCAATTTAACAGTATTGGCCACACACTTGGGACTGCGGACTGTGGAAAACATGGGCCGAGGAATCCCGCTCGTCAAGGCTTTAACAAGGCCAGGTCGAGGCTGTGACTTCCAAACACAGCTCGGTGTTTTAAAATAGCCTGGGTTCAATTTTGGAACCGTGTTCCACACCGTACGAGAATCGCCGTCAAAATTTTACGTCCAAAATTGATTTAATTTCAATTCTTAGCCTTGATTGCACATTTGCTATTTACTTCGTAAACTGTGAATTCTTACAAATGTGTAACTGTTTGTTTGCTGTTATTGCGATATAAGTCAAGAACTATCTGCAGTCTGTGCTTTCTGGTTGCCTGAGTGACAACTGGGGCCTATGGTCCTTCCGGTATCCTGGCTCAACTTGGTTACAAACTAAACGAAGCTCGACCACGACATTGATAAACATTTGCACAACGGACGGTCAAGAGTGCCGAGAATTGCTGGAAACGTTCGTCTTGAAGACTATATTCGGCATCACTCAACTTAGTGGAAGCTAAAGAACTGAGCTTGCGCGAAGCCACACGTTAAACACTGTTCCGCCACTCCTTCAACCGCTGTTTTCCCCGCTGTCAATCAAAGTCAGCCACGGTGGAAATGGAGCAATGCGTGTCCGGGAAAGAAAAGAAAAAACAGCTCCGTGGACTCCGTGAGCCAAGCAGGAGATCGTGTACCTTGTAAATCTGCTTTCAAGAGTCGGTATTGGTCGTGCGTTGATGATGGTCTCAGCCGAGTGACCAATGGACTGCAGAAAAAAAATCCATCACGGTAAATTTTCTCCCGGCACTAAGTTTGGCTTAAGTTCCTGCACTGAGAATGAGAAATATCGGTTTGACCGCACGCGACAGACATTACTCTCATACTGTGAGGACCAGAGTGTCACTGCAAGGGTTCTCGGAGGCAGCTCTGCTATGTCCGCTTCAGTGGGCCACTCTCTAACACGAAAGATTGCACTGCTTTGGGAGAGATCCTCATAAATCGCTTCGTCTTGTGACGTGATTCTGGGAGCACAATCAGGATTAGAGCACTTAAAAAGAAATGAATAAATCAAGTCAGCGTAGGTGATGGTAATCCACCAACATCCTTACTTGTACTGCACTGGAGGAATTAACCACAGCTAAACCGCAATTATCATTGTGCGGATTATCCCCGTCGCGGATTAACGGGCTTGCGAAAAAAAGTAATAGAGCGAAATAGAAAAGATGGTGTTCATTCTCGCCTCTAACGTGCATGCTGGTTCTATTCTTAGCCGCTCCTCATCGATAGGAGGAAACACCGAATGTGTTTTATTCTTAAGGTGACAACCCACAGGTAGTTGATTGGCAGATTGCATGGGGAGGGGTAATGTTTGGAACCTCCGACCTCTTCCAAAATGTCCCTCCAGCACGGAAGAGTAGACCAACACCCTCCGGATAGGCTCTCTAGAGCGCGATTGAGTGGAGACCCTTATGGTCAGCAGTTGCTCGAGCAAGCGATTGTATGGCTGCACCTTTACCCTCATTTGCATTTTATTTTTTTTAACCGGGGCCATCCACTCTACCCACCTTCCCGCCCGCCTCCTGGCATTACCACAGAGATTCGAGCATTGCGCCCGTGTGCGTATTGTCAGCATTTACGCGGATGTCGACAACCGATGAATAAAATAACAACACCTTGCACTGAAGTCCGTCCGGTCGGATGAAAAACGGCTTCCCACAGGGGGACTGCGACAGATTATGAGGGGCCTTGCTTTTGGGGGAACGCCGCCGCGAATATTTGTTTGGCAACCGAGATGACACGGCACGTGCTCTCCCCCCCCCGCCGCTCACATCAAAACCCGCTTTCAACTTTTATTTATTTGGCGTGCTTGAAATATTTTAGCAGAGAGGAGTATAACCCCCACCGGCTGCGGGCAGAGTTTGACTTCGCAATCTTGAGGTTTCCGAGTTCAAAATATGGCCACGGGGGTTTGGATTTAGTGCCTTCGTGGTTCACCACAAATGGGAAAATTAAAGCGTCGCCCCTGTCAATCAATCCAAGATTTGTAGTGTGCAATGTTCGGCACAAAGCTGAGACAGAATCGCGGATGGCACGGAGAAAATGTTCAACTAAGTTCAACTAAACCGAACAGAAAATAAATGTTTTCAGTCCGGTCTTACACACGCCGACTGCCACGGCTGAGCAGACATCCGTGAGGCAGATACTGCTCTAGACCACCGGGGCTTCAGTTAAACATTTCCCTTCTGCTGTCCTAAGCCGAGTGGATCTCACACACGCACACAGCAGGTCCAATGCAGGTGAGCGGAGGTTTTGGTAGCGGTACGTACGTATTGGTGGGTGGCATTGCTCAGGTAGTACTCAGACCCTGAACCTATAAACCAGTGCAGCTCCTTCAGAAGGTTCGGAGAGCTGGTGAGTGGCAGGCGCCGCCAAGCTAATGAACTCTGGCAAAGAAGGGGGATTTTGGAGACGCCGGAGAGACGTTTGTGGATGCGGTAGAGCGTAATCTGTTCACCGTCACACAGCCGAATCGCTGCCCGCTGCAAGCTTACGTGGGTCGGCGCGACCTGGCGACGGGCGAAGCATACTCCCGATGCCGTCGAACTAATTACCAAACTCAACCAGGTTTGCTTGTCAAAATGCCATTCGAAATAAAAAGTTTGGTAGTCAACAGCAATTTTCTCTCACGGGCAAACTGGTGTCTGCCATAGAAATGTGGAGTTTCCACAACTGGCTCATGGCGTTAAGTGGAGATGGGCCGAGCGTAATGCTTGTTTGAGAGAGAAGACGCCGTCCCTTTTTAAATGGAGTATAGCACTCGCTTTAACACGTAGGCTTTCACGACCAGTATTATTCATAATAAAGGTTTTTGGGTTAGATCGCATTATTTATAAATGTGTCGTAACCCTCCAGCACCCGACACGGGCAATCAGTAAAAAATGTGTCACGTTGACAAAAGACAAATAGTTCACTACTTTAGCCCACCGGTGTGCTGAAGAGTGCATCCACAACATTTACAATTTGAGTACGACGTTTCGCTGGAAATTACATCCGGCATCTTCGGGCGATCAAGCCATACACCTGCTTCCGAAAGGGAATGCACACAGATGCCTATCTGAATGCAGATTCACATCCTCACCCAGACACTCATAGATCGGGCAAAGACAGTGTCAGATGGTGAAAATTTAGGGAAAGAGATTAAACATGTTAAAGAAGCACTACGACTGAATGGCTACAATAATGCTCAAATTAAGAGCATTGAATGCCAAATCAAGATCGAACAACAATACGACTGAAAGTGATCAGATTATCAAAACAATTAAAATGCCACACATCTCAGGAGTTACTGACATTAAAGTGAGATTTGGTACGGTACACAACATTCAAAAACTCGTGTCTTGTACTAAAGATGATTTACCGAAGTTCTCAACAGAAGGTGTATATCGGATTAATTGCTTATGCGGTAAGTGTTACATTGGACAAACGGCACGTAACATTAGCGTATAACTAAAATAACACCAAAGGAACATTAAATTCTCCCAAACACAGCTGTCAGCAGTGGCAGAGCATGCTTGCCAACAAGGACATTCAACTGATTTTGATAACGTTGAAGTGTTATGCAAATTATTAAGTAAAACACAACACATTGCAATTCCTTACAGGTGAGTCACATGCTAAGTGGCTGATTACTGATCTATTACATAATTGCATTCACCCCCCCTCTGCCTCTGATGTCGAATTCTGATGGAGTTCAACAACGATGACGTCATCCTGCACTATTTAAGACCGGAAGCAGGTGGATGGCTTCACTATTCTAGCAAATCGCCCAAAGATGCTGGATGTAATGTTCAGCGAAACGTCGGACTCGAAATTGTCAATGTTGTAGATCCACTCTTCAACACACCAGTGGGCTAAAGTAGTGAACTATTTGTCTTTTGTCAACGTGACACTTTTTTTACTGATTGGCCATGTCGGGTGGTGGAGGGTTGCGACACGTATAGCACTCGCGTTTTGGTTATGTATGGCTCACTCTTGGAATAAATATTGGATCATAATTCATAGGTAAATATGCACGCGCATGCAGTAATGCCAGGCATGCGAATGGTTGAATGAATTCTTTCGCCGAGAGATTTCTTAATTTAAACTGCACTTTGAAATTGCCATTCATAGTCGGTATTTGTGTTTCTATTTACGTCATTAGATGTGATGTTATGCTTTGTGCTTTTTGAAACGTATATAATAATGACTATTCGCTGCGATGTATGCTCACTCTATTTTTATAATTGCCGTGTATTTTCCTGTTTGACACCACGTTTCGTTTGAAGAGAAAAAGAGAAGCACTGCTGGTCTCGACGGGCTCTGGCCTAGTGTGAAATAAATAACACAAATGATTGATGATCCAACGGGAACACTTAAAACGCTTTCTGGAAACGGACTCGTGTGGAGACTCGCCCTACTTACTTGATGTTTTATCAGAATAGCCCCCGTAATTAACATGAACTCGATTATATTGTTTGTAAAGGTACACACTTTAATTGCAGTTGATTAATGTGGCCGCCACGCAGCAAGTTTGCAAGCCCCTGTAAGATTACGAAGCGAGCAAATGAGACGTTCCCCCTTTATCAGCCCGTTCTGAGAAAGCCGTGCCTTTAAATGCAATGCTGTACTTTGCTTGCGATAACTATCCCATTCATCGACCATCAATTACAGCTCTTCATCAAGTCCTATGCAGGATGAAGGCCTCTCTATCCCAAGGTGGTCACTGGCTTGTTTGACCACGCTTTGTCACGCTAGTGAAGGGGGGGAAGTGGCTAGTACTGCTTCAAATATCACCCGCTCCTGATTTTAGCCACGGACAGGAATCGAACTCTGATCTCTGGGTTCATGAAGCACTGTGTGAAACAATGCTCCACGGCTGCCCCACTAGATAGAACAACGTTGATAAAAAAAAAAATCTTTCCCAAGGCAGGACCATCCCGACGTGATGGCACAACGCGAGATCTTAAATTTCCACGTGGATTCAAGTTCAGACGAAAGCCAGTGGCCAGATGGCTCACAAGGCAGCACTCCGTTGAGACCCTCGGTTCGAATCCTCTTTTCAGCCGTTGCCTCGTAGCAAGGTTCTCAAGAAGAGCATTGGCTCGGTCAGCAATGGGCATCAGCTCAGTCGCCAAGAAGTGCATTCAAAACAACTTCATATTTAAAATTGGGGGGAAAAAACAAAAATATAATGATGGTAATAATAACAATCGCGGTGCTGACCACAGGCCCAAAGGCCCCAAAATGCAAAGCAGCCAGCCAGGTGATAAACAGCACCGCTGAAAGACGCAACCGATAATAGTGAACATGTTTATAGAATTGAGCAAGGGTGTTGTGCGAACTTGAAAAAGAGACGGGGGCAGGGGGGATTCCAAGGTGGAGGAGTGGAAGGAAAGATTCAAAACAGCAAAAGGAAAAGTGTTGTGACCGGCAGTGTGGCGATTGCACCCAGCGTGAAGCAAAAACATTCACTGTGGCAGAACGAGTCCTCCACATGAGAATGTCCTCGTAACTAATCTTAATATTCCAGATTTACACTCTCCAGCCAAGTGTACCGAGGCCATGCTGCCGTGCCCATACCTCTGCCATAACTGCGAATGCCATAACCAAGATCTGTTATGTCTGAGCCTGGATATATAGTTTCTTTACATACACGTCTGTGACGGGGATGATTTTACACAGTTTTTTATTTGCATGTAAGTACCGTTACGTATTTTTTTAAATCCACTTTTCAGTGTTTTGTCATGGGTTTCGTGTGATTAATATTAGTCATTTTCTATTGATAGTTTGCACAATTCCTCACTGAAATGTCCTGTAACTGCCACCACTCCCGATTGTATTAGGCTGTGACCTATGAGTCCTCTACATAACTCTGAGTCTCTATGTAACTCTATAGGTCTCTACGACTCCACGTAACTGCAATGCCCTGCAACTACCGCCAATGCCTACGGTATTGGGCTGTGGTCGTATTTCTAAAAGAGCTGCTCAGCTCAAATAGGGCAACACCCGCTGACAAAGATAGCTCTGAGACTGATGTTCACGGTTGAAAGAAGATCAACGTACATGTGTCCGTGAACAGGAAGTACGGTAGTCACGAAAACAATGATAAGTCTGCTCATGGCCACACAGCCCAGCCACACATTTTTGTATCGCTCCTATCGTGTTTTTGTGCTGTTTGTTGTTGTAACGTTCTGACCCGCCCCTACTGGACATCTGTGAAAAAGAGCTTTATAGCTCAACAGATTCCTCCAGTATGAATAAACGTTCTGATTCTCAGCTATCGAGACTAGCGGTAAAAATAATAATTAATTGTATTACTTTGTGATGAATACACACAAAGTAAAAACATATTTAGATGAAGACCTTTCCGTCAAAACACTGAAGTTTATATCGCAAGCTAACGGGCCGCTGAGATAGCAACGGCTACTTTGCACGGGCGATCTGAAAATTTCAGATCGATTTAATTAATCAATATATAGACAAAGCATTCCCTGCCACGCACGTGGTTCTGGTATTCACACGTTTCCTTCACCAGACTAAGCTCTGCAAAGGCATCAGATCTCAACAGAACCCTCGTATGAGTCGCCTGGACAGAAATCAAACATCGCAGGTGCGCTGTCTTGAAGGATTGTGCATTTTTTGCAAATCCCTTCTTGCTCAAAAGCACTTCAGACCGTTCTTGTTAAATTATGAAAGGGCTTTCCATTTTTCCCCATAATGCTTTTCACGTGGAGATTATGTCATTTATTAGGCAGTCGGGTCCCCAGGGGCCAGGCTAAAGCACAATTTTCTCAACAATGATTCATGAAAAATGTATGTAGCCAATATGTGGTTTTGTACTGTCAAGTGTGTTTGAAGCGTGATTGTTTATTCATGTCTTGAACGTGACACTGACACATTGTCCCAATGCGGACTATGGAGCGACAATACAAAGGCAGTGGGTAAACAGTGCCACCAATCCACGGGAAATGCTTTACACTGCTGAAAAATGTACCAATAAATGTGCAATCACAGCAGTAGCGTGACGGGAAAAGGTGGCAGCCCTGCACATGTCCTGCTCACGCCACTGCTGGCGGAAGGGCCTCCCGCTGGAGGGACGTTCTAGAGAGACACTCCTTGAGAGTTCCTTGGCCTACACACGTCCACGCTGGCCAGATGTCTCGGAAGAGGTGGGAGTAAGCGACGCTCTACCTCTCCACAATACCCATCCTGCCAATCGACTAACCATGGTGTGCCCATTGATACCGGTGGGTGGATAGAATTATAGGTGGGTGGGCCGGGGGGGCGAGATTTAAGAAACTTGCACTGTTGTTTCACCTGCCGGGAAATGTAGTGGAACCGGCGACCTCTGAATTGCAAATCCAATTGTGTTAACAGTCTTTTTCAGAAACGACCTCGCCACGAATGATATCCCAATTAAGTTGCTTATCACGTGAAAATGTATAGCAGCCAAATACTCTAAACGCATGTGACCATGGGGAGAACACGCATCAGGGTTAGGATCGACCCACAACCTCCTGGTTCACATCTCACCACGACGGTGCCCCATAAGTGAAAAGGAGCAGCGATTCTGTTAGAATCGCAAACGATTCCACAGACACTTCGAACACGACAACTTAAGCGAAGGTTGGATACTAAAAAGGACATATAGGCAAAGGCCACTACTTACGCGAGCAAAAAGCTCTTAAATTAAAAAAGGCATTATCTACCGGGAGGCTTAAAAGGGGGCAGGGCTTGAGGCGTGTGCTCAATTAACAATGCACGACATTCTGGAGAGAGAGAAAAGGAAATACTTTCTGCAAAATGTGAATGTGAACGGCTGAATAGATGCATTGCTTCACGGATGACTGATTTTGGATTATCATTGTTATTATATAAGCTAAACAAAAACCCATGCGAATGCCAATTTGAATTCCTTGTGCAATGTTGCATTTGTTGAAACACAACCAAAGAAAAAGTAGTTTTAGTTAAGTCAGGTTTAAAAATGAGAGCGGTGATCAACTTATTTTCTCATCATCATAATCAAGCATGGCGAATCCACTACTGAATGTGGACCTTCCTAAGCCGTGACCGCACGACGCATTAATCCACCCAGCACCTGAACACGAATCGATTTTGACGCTCCATCTCCTCGCGAACCAGTTACATTCCCAACTTATTTTCTGCGACGACTTGAAACTAAAAATAAAAGGCAAAGTTAAATCCAGAACTCCCCCATCACCCTTCATTCACGCACCTGAGCAGGCACACAGCGCGCCGAGTGTAATTGAATATAACATACCAATGTGTCCTGTTAACTGACCCGCTGGCTGAGGCTGACCTGCACTGAAAGATAACATCAGCCATCAGTCACTATCACACATGCCAGAGCAATGCTCCATTATGGAATCCCACTGCACCCCCCCTAATGGCATGTACAGTAAGTCCTCCCTCCCCACTATCAGCTTTGACTTGGCCTCAGCCAAAAAAAAGACATTTCGAATAGCACCTTCATCATCGTAATCATCAGCCGTGATCAATCCACTGCTGGGTAGTTGCCTCCCAAAGCTGTCATCTCTCACGACCATTGCGAGGCAATAACCACCTGGCACGAGCCGATGTCGTCGCTCCATCTCTGTTGCTCCATCTCCACGGCGGACGTGCTCTCGGATACGTTCCAGTCCTTGGCAGCCACTCTGTCATTTTTATTCTTTGACCATCGGTTAATCGTCCCTTCTAGCGACGTGTCCGAGCAACTTAACTTTCATATTTATTCTGCAAGGCCAACGAGCTGTGTGGTTTTGGTGACAGCACCCTGTAATCTTTACAAACAATATTACTATTGGCATCTGCTTGGTGAGGGTCAACAATAGGCAGTTAAAAGAAAAAAGGGACCATGTTTTATGGGCGCCGCGGTGGCAAGATGTTCACTACCTCGCCTGGTATACAGGAGGTCGTGGGCTCGATCCCGGCCCTGACGCCTGCTGTATACTTGGAGTTTGCATGTTCTCCGCATGGTCGTGTTGTTTTTTCTCCGGGTCCTCCGGTTTTTCCCTCCACATTTAGAAACAACGTGTGTTATTTATATTATTTTTGCTGCTATACATTTCCACGTGATAAGCCACTTCGTTGAGCTATCATTTGCGGCCAGGTCGCTTATGCAAAAGAGCTACATAGCTCAGTGGGTCTAACCTGGTCAAATAAAAAATAGCTCAAGTAGTTTAATGAACATGTTTATTCGTGACTTAAGTACAATATTGAGCATACGACGATCGATATTCCCACATACCGTTCGCGCTGCGCGCCCCGTCCAAACGAGCGATGATGTGCACGCCCCCAACGAGAACGTAACGTCACCAAATTGTAAGACTGCAAGTTCACGCACCCGTGGGCCTCCCCACCGTTTGGCCGTAAACGCCGCGCGGTTTCGCGCCGCACTTTTCGCAATTCCATCCAAGGCCACCCCACCACGGGGGAGGACCCCTCCGGAAAGTGCCGCCGGTCCGAGGACGGCGACGTGCCAATTTCCGGCGGCTGTGTCACTCGTGGGCGGTTTGTGCGCCACCGTCAATACCCCACCCACCACCACCACCATCATCATCTACCACCGCTCGCCCACCGTCAAAACCGTGACACCCGTGTCACTTTGGCTCTGTTTGGCGGCGAATGTGTCAGACCGCAGGGGCCCCCCCACGTGAGTCGCTCTCAGAGCTCCCGAAACCAGACCGCCACCCCCCCCCCGGCTCCTCCGGGCTTATCGGCGCGACCGTTCTGTTCGCGGTGATGTGCCAGACGACAATTCGCCAAGGTCGGACACGCGGGGGGGGGGGGCTTGAGGAGGCATCGGAGCAGGTGGAGGGAAAGCGATGATGGTGGTGGGGGGGGAGCTCCCAAAGCCGCATTTGGCAAATTTGTTGCCCTAATCAGATATGGTGATAAGACCTAATTTGTGATAGAAGAAGAGTTGTATGTTGGTACATTTTTACATTTGCACCACTCAGAATTGCCCGCACTGTCACATGGTTCTTTCCTATAAGGCAGGGCAACCGGGTTTACTTTTAAATGTAAATTACACAATTTAGACTTAGATTAAAAACAGATGGAATGCAATGATCGGTTTGAATTAGATGTAATATAATTCCTGAATGACAAGTTACGATCAAGACGATGTATATTATTTGCTGTCATGTCGCCAATTAGGAGTTATGACATCCCTTGCATATCAAGGAATGCAGACGGGCAACTCGCAATGCAATCGCCAGGTTACATCAAAAAAAGGAAAAAAATTCTAGACGCCACAAAAACCACGCAAAGCTTCGCCAATGATTACAAAGTCACTTCCGCCAACGGACATGACTCCAGACTGCAACGTGTAACATCCCGCAGGTTCTATTTGCAGACATTCCAGTGTCGACCTCGTGTTTAGATAAAGACGGAACTTTGGACCCTGAGACATGACCGGCGTGACGCGTTGGCTCAATGATTACACAGGTCCTGTAAGGAAATCAAGAGCGTCTCGGTGAATAATCCTGCATGTGTGTGTCTGTGCGATGCGGTGGTTGGAGACCCGAGGATGATGCCCGCTCATTGCCAACACCAGTGACCATTATCCGACCTGGTCCTGGGACTCCCCTAGGTCGACTCAGCCTCAAACGAGTATTGCACCTGACGTGGTGTGTAAACGTCACCACAAGGGAAACAAAGGCGGCTAGGCGTGGTGCTGGCCACCCACAACCTCGTGTGCAGCGTCGGCCTTATAAAGCTGCTCGCGAAAAACACTTGCCCCAAAACTCTGTGAATGTTATACAGGGGATCTTTGCCTTGACCATACTTCACCGCACTGAGCAGTGTGGGTTGGTGAAGGGAAGAGGTGACAGGCCTGGTTCAGTTGTCGATGCCACTGATGCTAGCCGTGGCCAGGAGTCGAACCCGGCAAACTGGTTTCGAAGCGAAGTGCGCTAACCACTGCACCGCCACTCTTTCCATCTTCATACACGTGTTGGAGATGTGGGTTTGGGAGTGTTCACGAATCGCTCGTGCCTCAGTCATGCGTACCAATACCTGTCACGTTTATCCAAATCAGCGTTGTACTCATATATATACGCGTAAACGCGTACGTTGGACTTTGCATAACACGGATACCCGCGCACACAATGCAAGCCTTTGCCCATTCCTTAATGTATCCGTGTGCACCCCCACACCGATCTCACCATTGTTCCCCTTGTTGACACATGGGCCCAAGCAGGTCAACATTCTGCGAGGCTAATGTACCGTAGCTGCCAACCTTATTGCCACTGGATTCTCGTTTTAATCCCCCCCCCCACTGCAGACGATTAAAGGTAATCTTACCCCCCACCACCAGCCAACCCGCCCCCTAATGGTTGGGGAGAAAAACCCATTACAATCAAATAACGGCTATTACCGACTTGGAGATTTCAATTGCCATTTTGATCATATAAGGAATCGACTCCCACCCCCCCCCCCCCTCATTTATATATTTATATAATCACGGTTGTTGAGCACAGAGGGCCCCAGAGGACAAACACAGAACCCCACGCGGCCTGCAACAAACGGCGCCGCTGTAGTTGGAATAGATGAACGTCTCTTGAATTGAGCGAGGAGATAAGAGTTTGGGGGCGAGAGAGACGACGGGGGGGAAATTGTAAAGTGGAGCGGCACAGAGGAGAGTAAGCGGGGAGAAAGAGAGACGTGTGGAAACCTGCGGTGGCTGAACACGGTGCGGATGACCCAAGACGAGATGGTCAGCCTGGTGAACGTGGCTTGAAGAAGCGACGATTGGAAGTTGACGGGAACACGTGATACGCCACTTGTAGCACATAGCCAACCGTGCTCATCGGAGGTGTGAGGGAAGGACAACAAACTAAACCTAAAATGTAGTTCTAAAGAAACTGAGATTTCAACTATCTCGCCTGGTATACAGGAGGTCGTGGGTTCGATCCCGACCCTGACGACGTCTGTATATTTAGAAGTTTGCGTGCTCTCCTCGTGGTCGCCTGGATTTTTCTCCAGGTCCGGTTTTTCTCACCACAATGAGAATAAATGTCTGTTCAGAGTTTTTGGCTGCTATAAATGTCCACGTGATGAGCCACTTCGTTGAGCTGTCATTTGTAGCCAGGTCGCTTCTGAAAAAGAGCGACGCAGCTCAGCGAGCCTGACCTGATAAAAAATAAAATAAAACAGATTTTACTGAATAGCAATGGAAGAGTGATGCGTCTGCTCATTGGCAACAAGTTCAGCCCTCGCCGTGTCTTTTGTATCGAGACTAGTTTGTGGTAAAAGTGTGCCACTAACGTTATTGCTTCGTCATTTACAGACGTGTTGTGTCACCTGCAAGCTTGCTGTCTGGGTGCTATCTTCATTAAGTGTGTTTACATTCACCAGCACACACCCCCTGCCGAACCACATTACTGAGTTTGCACCTACTCAATAGCATGGGACTCGAAGCAATTAACTGCTGAATTTATCTTGCGTTTTGTACTGAAGGAATGGGCAAGGGAGTGGTGTAGTGATGAATGCACTGCACTACAAATCTGGCGACCTGCGTTCTATTCCCATCCACGGCTATAGCCTTTAGTTGGCAAACCTAGGCCACACTTTGCAATAACCAACATTGACCAGCACGGTGAAGTATGGCCAAACGACTTGAACGACGCACAAGGAACGTGGAGGCCTTCATCCAGCACTGGACTAACACATCATGATTACGAGTGCAGCTTTTTTTAATGTTACTTGCAAGGCAATTGCCACCAGTGTTGGCGCGCGAGCGTTCCGTGGCCTTTGCAGTCACTGCAAACCATTTTTTACCAGATGGTCCGCGGCCAAACGACCAGATTCCTCGGAAAAAAACTCGCTCGCCCAAATGAAACTGCTCTTGCACAACAGAATATTTACATAACCCAGTGTCTCGCGAGTCGTACTGTGGCGCTTTTGTAATAATTGTTATATATTCCTGGTTATTGTGTCCAAGCTACCGTGGCATCATGTTCTGTTTTCATCGTTTATGTTAAATCGTCACGTGTTTTCTCGTGGAAATTCAGAGATTAGTTTGCGTTAATGCTCTTGCTGCATTTTGTTTCCACACATTTACAAGGTCATTTTACAAAGACCCCCAGTAAAGCTTTAACAGACTGTGGAACGAAGTGTTGTTAAGCGAGCACCTGTGAAGGCTGAGAGGGCACACGAGGGGGTGGGTGGCCATGTTTACACACCCCTCACCAGGAACTCATTTGAGGCCGAGTCGACCTTGGGGAGGCCCAGCACCGGTTCAGATAATCGTCACTGGTTATCGCCAAGAGCGGGAATCGAACTTGGGTTCGTAGTGCAGCGCACTAACCGCTACACTACTAAGGACAACAACAGTCTCATGGGGGTCGCACCTCTGCTTATAAAGGAAGCAAAAAAAAAAGCCGACAGAATAAAGATTACCATGGTTGGCTACGTACGGCGCGAAAGACGTTCAACATACAACACACACATACACACACAGATCTCATACGGAACACAAAAGAGCATCTACACCGACGCTCAAGCAACCAAGTTGCATGAAAATGCTCGCCCAGGAGTGGACGCTCCTTGAGAATCGCAGCAGCCTACAACACAAGCGTAGGCGCGTCCCGTCGCCTTGAAGAGAGCGATCCAAGCTCAGCCCTGCCTGGCTTCGGCACCGACGAGACTGGATGCACTCCGAGGGACACGGCTAACGGCATCCACGGGACGTGGTCTTCAGGGAATGAGGGGTGGGGGGTGGAGTTGTCAAACGCGAGTTAAAACGAGGTGTTTACACGATGTGAACAACAAATTACGATTTTTTTTTCAACCGCTAAAATTAGTTTGGGGCTCGCGGAAGAAGAATTTAAAAAAAACCCATCGTGTAAATGGTTTCAGGAGCACCTCGTAAATTTAATTCATCGCAACAACAGACCATTTCGCTATGGGAGGCAAATTATAATCTGCCGTAAGTTTTTGCATAATGCGCCTTTGATACTCATTTGTCATCGCTAATGAATGACGTCGATCATCCCGCACAGCGGCGGCACGGCGGACTTTACCTCGGCGTGCTCCCGACTGAAATGGCACGGTAAGTAATGGTGGTTTCATGGCTTTAAAAAAAGAATAATCACGTGGCTCTCCGCTGCGTTTTCCTCCGGCCAAGTGGCTCAGCGGTAGAGCGAGCGGTCGATCCGCAATCCGATGGTTCCGAATTAAAATCCTGGTTAGGGGGTTGATTCGGCGCATCATCCCTCCGGGGTCACTAAAATTTTTAACCATTTTGTGGGGAAGTCAACAATAACTGTCCTGTGGCGAGACTCGGCCGCGCCATGGGAATGTAGAATTTCCATAACTTGTTCCGGGCTGCAAGCAGCAAATCTTTGTTGACGTTTTAGAGTCGTACCACTCATCGTTTGACGCGACGTCCCGACGTTTCACTGCGCACACCAGAAGCCTAATTGAGTAAAATGAACCGAACACCGCAAAACATCTTCTACGAACGAGCTCCGAGCGGCAGCACATGGAGCGCGAAATGTCAAAGCGTCACGCGTGGGAGCACGCAGCGCAACCCGAACCAGACTGCTGGGACGAGTGCTGTTAGCGAGCACCTATGAAGGCCGGCACGGCACACGAGGGGGTGGGTGGCCAACACCACGCCCGGTCGCCTTTGTCTTCCCAGTGGCGATGTTTACACATCGCACAGCGTACTCATTTGAGGCTGAGGGCCCAGGACCGGTTCAGATAATCGTCACCGGTGTTGGCCGTGAGCGGGAATCAAACCCGGGTGGCCAGGTTCATAGTGCAACGCGCTAACTGCCACACTACCGTTCCCCACACACGTACACACACACGTACACACACAGCCATGTACACACACACACGTACACACACAGCATGTGCCCCTGTTGAAGTCCAATTCCCCCCCCCCTCCCCCCGCCCAATTATTTCATTTTTCCATTGGGTATCGTCCAAAATTCCACAGCCTTTAATGTCAGTACAGTTTGGCCTTCCAGCTTACAAACGCCCACGTGGACACAGCAGACAAACGCACACTGTGGATGATGTGGGTTCTTTTCCCTCCATTTCATAGGGTTCTTTAATCCTCAAATACTATGGTACCCCCCCCCCAGAGAGCCTTTAACAGCCTGCAAGTGTTGTTAGTGGGCGCCTAGAAAGACCGCCACGGTGCGCTCGTGGCCAGCACCACGCCCGCACCGCCTCTCGCCTCCTCAGCTGCGACGTTCTCACACCCGCGACCAGTTACTCATTTGAGGCCGAGTCGACCTCGGGGATGCCGAAGTCCGGTTCAGATAATCGTCACCGGCGTTGGTGGCCGGTGGGTGGGAATCGAACTCGGGTCGGCGGGTTCACTCCTTTCACTTTCGCCCTTCTACTCTCTAATCACGAGAAAGCCGCGTTACTCTTTTTTGTTTGTCGATGCCAGCAGCTCACGTCAAGCGTCAGAGAATAAGGGAGAGAGTTACTCTGCCGGCGAGTAATGAGTCTCGCCAAAGTGTGTGCCTAATGGATACGTGCGACAAGAAGGATCGCCGAGAAATTCACTTTGAACGGAGGAGTTCCGCCGGCCGTGCCGGTGTCGCGAGGAGGGTCAGGCGGCCAAGCGGCACCGCCACCGCTGCTGCTGCTGCACGTGCATCACTGTGGGGCCTTCTTGAGATCGGTCGAACTGCAAAAATCGCCCGCTGATTAAAACTGCTTTCGACGGATGCTTTTGAAGCCGTTGCGCTTTTCTGGTCGTACCGCGGCGTTGTTCGGCACGACGTCCGACGTTTTGCTCCACGTGCTGCTGGGAGCATTGTTAATTCAGCTCCTGAAGAAGCTCCCAGCATAAAGAGCGAGACGTCGGACGTCGTGCCGAACAACGCGTGGGAGAGCCCTCGGTGGATAAGGGGGGTGTAACGGTGAAAACCGCCCACAAGGCGAGGATTTGTCACAAATCAGGATCACATTTCAATTCAGGGGTGCTGCTGTGACAAGATGTTAACTACCTCGCCTGGTATACATGAGGTCGTGGGTTCGATCTTGACCCTGACGCCTTTATATTTGGAGTTTGCATGCCTCTTTCCCTGTGGTCACGTGGAATTATTTATGGGTCCTCCGGTTTTTTCTTTCACATTTAGAAACAAGCGTTTATAGTAATTGGCTGCTATACATTTCCACATAAGCCACTTCGTTGGTCTATCACATGTGAGTAGGTCGCTTCTGGAAACATATATATATAGCTTAGTGGGCCTTACCTGGTAAAATAAAAGAGTTGAATTTCAGATTTAATTATTTTTAAAAATACAATGCGGTCAATGGTAGTGCCTCGGATGGCTTTCGTAGGGGCACGACGTGAACCCGTGAAACGCAACAAATACTCACGCAAAATAATTGTCCATTCTGACACAGGAACTTAAGGAGTAATATCCAATAATTGGTGCGGCGTTCCACCTCTGCTGGAGACACAAGCAAATTGAGCGGGCTCGAGCGTGCAAACACGCATAACCTCCCAAGGCCTCCCGAATGAAAACACGGCCGTTGGAATGTAGGAACGGGGAGCGTGTGCACCTGCGCTGGCTTCGACCCGCCTGAGAAAGCTCGCCGAGATCTACGGTAACGGGGAAAGGAACAGACCTACATACACTTTCGCACGCCGATAGAAGGAGCACTCGAGAGCCCCTGGAGCCAGATGTGTTGTAAGAAGCGAGCGTAGCCCACACTTTACCCCACCACAAGCCGTCCGTGGTACCCAAGTGACCTGGGACGACAGATGTGGGTGGGAGGGGGGGATTTAAGAAACTTGACTGCCATGACAACCCACCGGCAACCTCTGGGATTGTGTGCTGACCGTTTGCACCACAGCCGCATGCATTCACCCGTGGATATTTCGGCGTATACCTTCTTCTGTGCATTTCTTTCGACGCGCCGCACTTTTCACAGCGCAGTTCCCACAGTCAGTGATGTACTGGAACCCTGGTGGATTTTCCTGTAAGCCCACTACTTATCTGTAAGCCGAGCCAACGTGCACTTTGATGATATCAAACCGTAACTGCGCCGAGTGCGGGCAAGCTGACATACGAGCAAGTCCGTTGCCCTGCATTAGCGATTCAATACGAACACAATGACATCAACAACAGGACGCTTGCCACCGCCGGTCTATGTACGTATTTACGTTTAACTAGCTTGTTTGCTCGTCCAAGGACGAGTAAATATTGCAGTAAATCTTAAATATGGAATAGAAAAATTACTCAAGATTAATAGAAAAATTGTTCAGCTCACGATTGTTAATGAGGGGGGGGGGGGTTGCCCCATGTGGAGTGACGTCACCCGCTAATGGTTATTGGGGAGGGGTGCGGCATGTGGAGTGACGTCACCCGCTCATGATTATTAGTGAGGGGGGGGGGTCCATGTGGAGGACGTCACATGTTCATGATTATTCATGAGGGGGGCTGCTCGACGGAGTGACGCCACGTGCGTTGCACATAGACATTCTTGGCTCATTATCTTAGTAAACTAGCCAGCCGTGCTAATCCGAGCTGCGGGAGAAGGACAACAAAACTCAACACAAAAAGCAGTTCAAAGAAATGTTTTTCAATCTAGATGATTCAAAAGTGCATAGCTCCCAGCGGCTTCCTGATATCAGAAGGAAGAGCGTTCCAGACGGCCGCAGAAAGCAGCGCATCTAAAAGCAGAAATGATCCCGACGCGTGGCGGCCGCCACACGCCTCTGCCGCGTCCAATCAGCCGCATCGATTAGATATACTGGCCCGCCACAATGCCTGCGGCGAAGATCGCAACCGTGTGGACGACTGCCGGTGTGGCAAACCGTGACGGTAAACACAGCACTACCGGGAGTCGGGCCTCTTTCGACGCGCACGCAACCGGAATGTGAACGCAGAAAGCGAGGTTACGTTCACCCACTTAAGGCGACTGAGAAAATAGTTGAAATTGCAAACGCTGAATGAGAGAGCTGTCGTCAAAAAAGGTTTCGGGAATGAGAAAATGAACTTCACACGCGAAGCCTGCATTAGGCGCATGCTGAAACCAACCGATCTTTATGGACTTGGCGTGACTAACGGCTTCTACAAAGGCCAACTATAGCGGCATTAAAATAGAAAATAACACGTTTGGAGTTGGTGGAGATTTTCAATATATTATTTTCTAAACTTTTAGACTGCCCCTCAACGATTGCTTTTTTCTACAACTGCAGAACGGTCGACTTGATTTTTTTTGCGGAATTTCTTCTGTGAAATCACGTTGCGGCAGCACTGCAACATGGGATGTTATTGCGGAAAAACTGTACTGATGAGAGCAGGAAAACCAAGGACAGCTGACAAAGCAAGAGGAGGCAGACTTTCAGAACCACACGCGGACAAATAAACTCGTTTTAATGACATCGAAAAAAGGGGCAGCCCGAAAACAAACAAAAAAACTCCAAGCAAAAATTCCAATCAATATCTTTGTACAGTCTGAAAATGTATCAAGCAATTATGACGCCTCTATAAAAGTCCACCAGTTTGTTGTTGTTGCAGAAATGTGTGTATGTGCTGTATACATTAACACACACACATACGTATGGATGCTGCCAAGGTGTAATGGTTAGCAAAATGAACTTGCAAATCTCGAGGTCGTTGAAACAACGGAGCGAGCTTCTCCAATCATCCCGACCGCCAGCCAAGCAGCAGCAGTCGAAGTGCGTGCGCTACCACCACCGCCACCACCCACCACATCGAGTCGATCGGCACGTCACACGAGGGTGGCGTCTAACCAGACAGAATCTTTAGCAAGTGGGACAAAATACCCCCCCACCCCCCCTTCGTGAGAGACGTCTTGAGCTCCCTCCTAGTGGAGCCGTTCCGCCAGCAGCGTGGCGAGCGGAGTCGATTTCGGGCTGCCCTTTTCCCCCCGCTTGCCGATACATCTTTTTATCTTTAAAAAAAAAGCACTCAATGGCAC
This sequence comes from Lampetra fluviatilis, assembly GCF_964198595.1. Taxonomy (NCBI): domain Eukaryota; kingdom Metazoa; phylum Chordata; class Hyperoartia; order Petromyzontiformes; family Petromyzontidae; genus Lampetra; species Lampetra fluviatilis. The sequence continues at coordinate 2,222,239 of NC_136324.1, forward strand.
AGTTGGTGACGAAATAAAAGCTGGGGGAGGGGGGAGGTTAAAGTATAGATGCGTAACCCGGGGAAGGTGGTTGATTGGGCCTTCAAACATCATGGTCTTTTGTGTTGCTTAAGGCTCGTGGAGAGAAATTCGAGGACTCTCCGGTCCAGCCAGCGGACGGTTATATGAGACCGAGCCTGCAAGACGCGCACGTGCAGACGGAAAACACGGACGGAGGGTTCCATCTACGGTAGTCCGCCGCATACACCTTGGACAGAGAAGATAGCAGTTTGGATCAATAAAACACCACCTGACCCCACCGCAGAATCCACAAAACATATTCTAAAAGGTGCACGCACCCCTGAAAATGCATTGCACCCCGCTCACACGGGGCCAGACGTTTATTTGCGTTTGTGCCACTTGTGCAGTGACAGGTTCCTGGGGCGCTTTCCTCAACGTTATTGCGCCGCTTACAATTAAATATTAATCGCTTACGGTGGAGATAAATCGTCTCTTCCGGAGAAAGACCCTCTGTCAGTGCACCCGTCAACTTCGCTTGGGATCGCAATGAGACGTGGGTCCGCGAAACAATGTTTTTTATTAGGCGCACTTACCCCCACGTCGAAAAACCTCAAGCATCTCCGTAAATGGGTCGGGTGGGCGCGTGCGCACGCACCCACACTCACGGCGTTGGTATGTGCTCACAGCTTACAGGACACCTTTATCACTGTTTGAGTCTCCCCGATAGCTAATCGTGTGCCCTTGAGAGGAGGACCCTACAAAGGTATCTTTCTCGTGTCAGCGGAAGCTGAATTTAAAATGAATGCTGTCGTGGTGGACTGGTTCGTGCTGGACTTCTGCTTCTGAGGTCCCTTGTTCACCTCGATCCCCGAGCACAGCAACTGAAACAAAATGTTTGTTGTTCTTGGTTCTTTCGGTAAAGTCACGTAGAAGGGAAATAATAAAATAATATACACAGCAAGATTTCACACCTGATGATGATTGCTTGTGTTGCAGTCGAAACGTCGTGATAATTTTTTGTTTTATATTCATATTATTTTATTATTTCCATTCTACGTGACTTTACCGAAAGAACCAAGAATATGAATCCCTGCAGTCACGAAAGCTTTAAATCAAAAAATATTTTGTTGTTCCGGTGCCTTGTCTAAGCTTGGGGATTGATGTACTTATGCCAATATAACTTCTTCACTTTATCTATCTTACATTTGTTTTTTACGAATTGCTTTCCTTTCCTATACTTTGTAACTTTCTGACACGCCCCCACTAGATTATGTGAAAAAGAGATTCATGGCTCATCGGATTTCTTCAGGACAAATAGAGATTATGATTCTGAATTCCCCAATGCCCAGCCCTGTTAACCCCGTGATACAATGGGCCCAATGCCACCAAGTCAATCGGCAGGTCACGTGTGCGGTGGGGTAAAACGTGAGCACTCCCACCTCTCCCAAGACGTCGAGCCAGCGTGGGAGAGAAGGCCGCCGTAACCCTCTAGGCTCTTTGAGAGCTTCCTTTCAAGAGCTCCACACTCGTGGACGCATTTAGCAATAATAATAATAAACTCAGGTTTTATAAAGCGCCTTTCAAATTGGTCATCTCAAATTTCCGGCAGTGGTGGCGTGAGCAGGACATTACAGGGCTGCACCTTTAGCTGGTTTTTTTCCGCTTCACATTAAGTGAAATGCGCAATGCTGAGCGTGCTCGCTTCTCCCGCTCGGCTACGCGCATTAATGTTTTAAATGGGAGAATGATTTTCTTTCTTCGCGACTCGCTGACGGGCCCCGCGTGATCGATCGCGAACGCATGTTACCGAATTTGAAACGCGCGCGCGCGGCGACAACTTGAATCAACGCTTCGCAGCGTTGATTGGGAGCGCGCGGTAATTAAAACGGGGGCCCCAATCGCGACAGGGATTCCCTCGTCAGTGGCGCGATGGTCTCTCGGCTCTCGGTCCATCTCCGCTGCGGATGATGATGATGACGGCGTGCTCGATTAACGCTCGCTCCAGAGACACAATTACAAGCAACGCTTTTGGCGGCCGAATTATGAAATAAAAATGACATGCGTTAACAAGTCAGTAATGCGAGTGATAAAAATAAATACGAACGAGCCGTCCTACAATCCCATCCCCTTGAAATGTTGCAGGCAGAGATTCAGCCCCTTCCATTGCTCGCCCATGCCTCTGATAGCGGAAAGGACCTCCGATAGAGGGAGCTCTAGCGGATAGTTTGGCCTAAGGCATCTGGAACAGTTGGGAAGACCCAAACTTTACCCACATCAAACATAATGGTTCCCTTCAGCCTGGATGAACGGTGTGATAAAAGCTCAAGAAAGTTCAATCAAACGGCCAGTGTTGGGGCCACACAGGTCACCATAACTACAGCTAAAAGATGGATCACCTCCAAATGCATTAAGCAATAAAATTGGCTTATCATAGAATACTTGAATTCGTTGCTGAATTGGAAAACATAAATCACCGACTCGATATTATAAACACGGGCTGTAAAATCTATAGGTGCTGTAGTTATGCGCCGCAAATTAAATTATCTAAGAGCAAGTTGTGTATCGGACAATCTATGAAAGAAATTCAATGATGCGTTATTTTTTGTTAATGTGGGCGAACTTATTCCGGTCGTCACAAATTAGTCAATTTCAAAACAACGTTCGGAGTTAGAAAGATGCTCTTTATTCGCGATGGAATAATTCACCTTTCCGGCAATTGAGGTTATGATTCGATTAAAAAATATATATTATTTTGTAACAATTGCAAATAGTAGCGCCCCTAGTGGCTGGAAGGGGTAGCATGTATGTATGTATGTAGAACTTCTTTCGCACCAAACGTAGCCAACCCATGCTAATCGGAGGTGCAGGGGAGAGACAACAAGGGATGACCCCATGACATACAAGATATACGGTTCGAAAAATAATCTATTGTTACGCATGCATGTATGTATGTTTGTAGAACTTCTTTCGCACCGTACGTAGTCAACCGTGCTAATCGGAGGTGCGATTCATACATGAATCGACTCCACACCGTTGCCCCTCTATCATCAGACAAGCTGCTGACATCAATCTCCAGGGTCCAAAAGGCACCAAGTCTGTGGAAGGAGGCGCAGACACTGTGGGTGGAGATTGATGGTTATTGACAAGATGTTTGTTTGTGTGTGTGAACGTGTAATAATTGATGAGAACAGCACCTTCTCAGAATTAGACACGAGGACACTGCATGCTACGATGCTGTGGTTTTTTAGCCATTGCATTGTAATTCATAGCCAGTCTGCTCTTCATAGTCATAGAGATTGGTATTTCTAAAGTGCATGTATTGTACAAGATGATTTAGAAACATGAGTTTAGAGCATTTGGATGCTCTTATTTTCCACATGATAAGCCACTTCGTTGAGCTATCATCTGTGACCAGGTCGCTTCTAAGAAAGAAGTATATAGCTCAGTGGGCCTTACCTTAAAATAAAAAAATTACACTCAAGCTGCCAAACACTCAGTGTGTGGGCGGGGCTAGTGAACGGGTGGGCGTGGTTATGTATAAGTGGGTGGGGCAGAGAGAGGGGGAGGGGGGTGCCAGCTCATCATGTGACCAGGTTGAGCCTCCCAGCAATGTGTAATTAATAAGTGACTGCATTAATGGTGAATAGTAATCGCTGTCTTCATCACGCAGAGGTCAGCCTGGGACTTTTTCTGGCCTTTTGAAAACACGATTCTTAGACATGGGACTCGATGCGGGAACCCTAAACTTAAGAATCTCGATTAATTGATGAATCGATGTTCTTCATTCAACCCCTGCTATTGATGGAATTGCAATAAAGAAAAACCCACAGTATTTCGGGAGTACGATGCAAAGGGCCTGAACGAAAAAGCTGGAAAAGAACAATTCGCAAGGGACTTGCAATTGAAAGATGTGCAGAGGACATCCACCAGCAAGATGGGAAGACATTTCCAGAGGTGCGAATTGAATTTGATTGTGGAGGAAGGAATCTGACAAAAAGGAATCCGTTGGCAGGTACTTTTTTTTCGTGTCGTCCCGCGTATTGTTTTCAGCGTGATGTTAGGCACGGTGCCCGACGTTTCGTTCCACGCGCTGGGGAGCTTCTTCGGCAACTGAATAAGTCCACTTTGAATTCCTGAAGAAGGCTCCGAGCATGCGGAGCGAGAGGTCGTACCACCATGCCCAACGACGCGCGACGCGGCGCGATCCGACAAAGACGCGGGGGAGCCGTAGGGGGCAAAACCGCTCATCGTAAACACAGCAAGCGTTTCGCCAAGGGAAGGGATATACACGCCAAGGGCCAAGACAATGATCTCATAACTGGGCCTGACACCAACGATCCATAAACCCACACATTTAAAGAAGCATCTTCGCAGCTGTGCCACACGCGGAGTAGAATTACATCTCAGTAAACCACAAATGTACGACATTTTTTGGGGGGCCCGCTCCGCTCGCGTGGAAAACCTGACCCACGATATTACGGTTGTCCAGACAACCCACAACCTCTTTCAATTCACCACAGCTCTCTTTATTCCACAGTATAACCGTGCAGCAGAAACACACCAAGACTTTGAAATACATACTCGTGATCATAATGTTTTCGTGCCCGTCCACCAAAAGTCAAATGTCCTTTCAGCGGCGGGCACATTTCAGCGCTCGCCATTTGCCTCCCGCCAAAACACTACAATGAGGATGATGAAAATGACAATAGTACCGTCATTAAGAAAAAAATATAAAACCCATTACAGTAACTTTCCCCTACGGCTTTTCCATACCAATTAAAAATGAACTCCAGCATGTAAACTTGTACAAACAGAGAGAGAGAGAGAGACAGAGCTGGTACATCCACAAGAAACGGGGTATTCCCGTGTTTCCCCGCGATGGCGAGTACGGGATAACAAATTGTGCTGTGCCGGACAGCATGAACCAGAGAGGGGGCATTATTTACAGCGCGCTGTAGGGAAAGTTACAGGCTTCACAAATGCTATATTGCTTACAATTGTCGATCGCGAGTTCCGCAGACATGGAGAACTTGACAGAGCCAATCCGCAAAAAATTCAACCATTAATGGTGAGCACCGCGCACACGTTTAATTACTGCGGCCAAGCTGCGATGCTCGCAGACAGGAAATTAGCGCAGCCCCCTGCTGACAAGACATTTGTTTGGCCAGCGTGCAGCTGTACCTTTGCTGATGTGTTAGTTTAGTAAATGCCTATACTTTTTCGTCACTTTTTTTTCCCAAAGTAGAGGAAAGTCTTTGACGCGAGCGCACAGTTTAGCGATCGCGGTGTGATTTTCGGGTTGTCGGCGAGCGCGTTGTTTGGCACGATGTCCGACTTTTTCACTCCCCATCCTGAGGCCTTCAAGGTTCTCTCTTGGTTATTTAACCACAATCTGTAAAGTTGTATTAAAAAAAAAGGTAAACTAAACAGACGAGCACTCTTAGCGAGCGCCGATTTCCACGTGAATTCAGCGCATGGGGAAGACGCGTGGGCAGGACCACAACATGCCTGGACGCCTTTGTCTCCCTAAGTACTCATGTCGACCACTCGGGGCGAAACAATTCACCGCCCCAAAAACCCGCAAAGCGATCAACTGTCGCTATTCAGGACCGTGGTTAATTTCAACAATCGTTTAATTTTGTAACTAATGTTGTGAACGCACTGGCCTCTAGTGTCTGCATGAATTAGGCGAGCACATTATGTAAACATACAGCGTGCGAGTTAAACAACACAAGCTCTTACACCCCAGCTGATTAGACCTACGTATCATGAGCTGAAGAATCGTATGAACCGGTGCACGTTTACACCTCTACCAATCACTCATTTTAAGCTGAACAGACTTCGAGGAGGCCCAGACCATGGTCAGACACCAATACCCAGTGTGCTGTGCACATTCTAGGCCGCACCTGGGTTTTCCAAGGTCGAACCACGACACCACTGCTCCCCACGCAATAATAATCTAAACATAACTTTGCCAATGCATTTCTGGATGAAGACGTATGGATACCGTGTCGGACACTGGGTTGTTTGACCATACTTCACCACAATGGCCTGGCGAAGATTTGGTGAAGCGGGTGTCACCCGAGGACGGGCTCAGACCTCACCTTGTCACCGATGTTCGCCGTGGCCGGGGATCGAAACCCGGCTCGCTGGGTTCACAAAGCAGACGCTGCGGTGATGCGATGTTAACTCCCTCGCCTGGTATGCAGGAGGTCGTGGGTTCGATCCCGACCCTAACGCCTGTATATCTGGAGTATGCGTGTTCTCTCCCGTGGTCACGTGGATTTTTCTTCTGGTCCTCCAATTTTATCTCCACATTTAAAAAGACACGTTTAGAGTATCTGTCTGCCTTAAATTTCCACATGATGATAAGCCACTTCTTCGAGCTATCATCTGTGGCCAGGTCGCTTCTGAAATAGAGCTATATAGCTCAGTGGGCCTTACCGCACATCCGAGTTGCACGGTTGGCTACGGTACGGTGCGACAGAAGTTCAAGATACATCAATAAAATAAATAGTAGCAGTTAATCGCTGCCGCCACCACGGTCACCAGCCGTCGTCAGCGTATCGGCACCCTACTTAATTTGCAATCTGTACGCACTGCACTTCTCAGCGTGCAGCAGTTGAACAAAAAAAAAGGATGTGCTCCTAGACATTAAAATTGGAAACAATTTCATGAAACGGAGAGAAGAGGAGGACCCACTATTTCAGTGGCTCTCGCACTTACTGATTCATCGCTGCGCTAAAAAAAGTACGAACGATTACAGAAGAGTGCACGTGTTGACCTTTAAAAGTCTTACAAACTTTGGCTCCAGGCGTTAATTCTACGTCGGAAATATATCGTTTTTAAATGTTTAAATTAAAATGTCATTTAATATGCTCTGCTGGATTAGCGTTATATCGTGGATGTTAGTCACTGCTCTTAAGGGTTTTGAACTAAGAATGGCCGCGCGTAATAAACCAGCCCTTTAATGCAACGCCTGTCCAAAGTGCGTGCCAGCGATTTCAATTAACAGCCTTCATAGGATCCCAAAATAGGTCAGTGCAATGTGTCTTTTTTTAATGGTAAAAATTGGAATATAAGCCCCAAGCTTTCAAGGTAACAATTATTTATTACACAGAGTTGAAATTGGGCATTTTTCATATTTTACCAACTTCCCCAAATACTCTCCTGAATGCATCCATTGTTGCAGTGTCACTCCTCTTATCAGTGACCCTCATTACCCACAACTCCAATAGTCAAGGCAGCTGTAGGATGCGAAGAAACTTGTATTGTCTGTGGTCCTATTCTTCTTATACGTGGCGTAAATTGGCGTTTTTTTAAGTGCAGTGGAAACGAGTATCTGCGATGTACATCTCCCGAATCATCGTGGATATCAAAATCTGAATATACTGTAGGAATCCAATGAGCTATAAGAACGGTACAACAAGAAATAGTACAAAAGCAGGATAGTCGTATAAAGTACAAGAAAGGTGACCAAATCATCCAACCACATACAAATACAACTAAAGCATCCCCATCCGACCAGGCAAAGCCCACTGAGATATTCACTCAAGATGGGTGGCGACTGCAATTCTTTTTTTTAACCCAGAAAAGAAGTGAAAGTGCGACGATGTAATTTCATCTCACTCGTTTTTACCAATGTATTATTTTTTGTTTTTCACTTTTTACGTCCAGTAAAACTTGAGTTGTAAAAAGTTTACGAGCAGAAAGTTGTTCTTGCAACATCCGCTGTACACGCAACGCTTTTATTACTTACTGCGTTCGTGAGAGCTGAGTTTTCTCCCTGGCCAACAGCAGTAGAGTGGTTTGTAATTTGAGAACATCACCCCGTATTATGTTTACAAAATACGAGTTCTCACAACAAATAATGTATCTACGGTAACTTTCTCTCGTTCAGAGTTTTTTTTATAGATACATATTTTGGGCTGTTTCTGTTAAAGGGTACTGAATGACAGTGATGATGATGATGCTTATCAAGGACAGGCCATTGTGTTTCGTTCTCATGAAGAAAATTATATTTGCAAGAATGTGCAACACTAAGCATTGGCCCAGCCGGTGGAGCCTGAATTAAGCGGGCTCATCAGTAAAACCACAGAGAGGTCATGACCCCACGCGAATGTTTATGCCACTGCTCATGAAAAATTCCACGATTTTTAACCAAGGGGTCATGACCCAAAGGGGGTGAAGCAGGGGTCATGCGTGGAAGTGAAATAAGTAATCGGAATCAATATGGTAACAAAATTATTTTCACATAATGTATACGTAATTCCTAAAATAAATTTGGACAATGAAAGATTTAATTTAAAAAAAAAATCGTGCGATTTTTTGAGGAATGACGGATCATTAACGGGTTTTGCTGCACTATTCTGGAGCAGACTCGTCAAAAACAAGCTTCGCTCTTTGCATTAAGTGACGTTGCTGTCACGGCAAGCACAAAGTGGGTACAGATGAACTACACAGCTCCTGAGACTCGCACAGATAAGCTAACAAACGGCTGTGGCAGCAACACGGGGAATGGAGCGCGTCTGTGGAGATCTCGCGACGAGATCAGTTTTGCGTGCAGGTGCTTGGTGGAATGTGAACATCGCAGGCTCGTGTGAAGGCGGCGGCGGTGGCTTGTGGCGGAGCTCTTCATCCAGCAGTGGATTGACCATGACTTGACGTTGATGATAGAAACCCAGTTAAACATTGTGCAATGCTGGCACCAAAAAGTTAAACTTAACAACAGCCTGGGTAACAACGGCGCAGTTTGGTAAAAGGTTCGGCCGCCTGGAAAATATAATTACCCCTTTGCTGTGGCACATCGACGAAGCGAATTGCAGCACAGTAACGTCAATTAAAAGCGGCAAAACCGATAGCCATCGGGGTCGGGGGCCAACCGCGTGACTCAAGAAATGTTGCGCGCTTTACAGTGTGCGGCGCGTTAGGGGGTGATCGCCGAGGGGTTTGCTTACTTTTCGATTTAAAGCTTTCGTGACTGCAGGGATTCATCTTCTTGGTTCTTTCGGTAAAGTCACGTAGAAGGGAAGTAATAAAATAATAAAAATAAAACATAATAAAATAATTCTCACGACGTTTCGGCCACAACGCAAGCAGCCGCCCTCAGGTGAAGACCAGGTCTGTCGGGGAGACAGCGTCTGAATGAAACACCACCACGCTTGGAGCGTATATTTAAGCTGGGTTGGAAGGGGGGGAAGGGCGCCTTGACAAAATAATTTGCATATCAAGAGGAATTTTGCATATTTATGGGAAATGCAGATATGTGATTAGTACTACTTGTGAAATGCGTAGGAGGTGGGCAGGGGGTTTTCAAAGTCATATTATGCCCGTGCATTATGCAGGATTAGCAGCATCAAAGGGAGGGGATAGGGGTAGCATTAATAAAGGGAAGGAATGCCAAAAACGCCGCCTCACCCGGTGCGGGCCCGCCACCCCAACTGGCGGGAAACTCGACTGAGGGGTCGGTCGCAAGTGGCTAACGTGTCGCAGCTCCCTCGGTGTGGGAACCGGCTAAGTGGGGGTAGGGTGGGTGGCAACCGACCGCTCTATCATTTTAAGAACCATTCCCTTTTCATGTAGGCGAGGGGGTGCGCGCTAAGCAGTTGGTTACACAACCTCCAAGCGACGCGCCGATGGACGCCACCTCAACCGGTGCGGACTCATGGCGGGTTCCCATGACGGCTTTTTAATCGATAACTTATTTTTTCGTCGATCATTCGGGCCTTTTTAAAAGATGGTTGGCACGACATCCTCCCCTCTCGAAGGTGGGAAACCCCCTTCCAAGCCAAGCGCTTCAAAGCTCATCGGATTTCTCCAAGATAAATGAATATTGTGTTTCAGATTCTATCGCGACACTGCCGATGACGTCGCCCAGCCCCGTCCATCTCCCCCATTCCTGCGACGCACGTGGGAACAGGAGGCACCCTTTCTTTCCTTCCAACTATTGTCGTGCGACTCGATTCGTTGAGAAATCTAAGAGAGAATCGGCGTATTACTCGATTGTTAATCGGATACCCCCGTCTCTTCTCAGTGATAAACACACAGCCCCGCTGTCTCATACTTGGCATACGATTGAGAAATGCCTTCCAGATCCGCAGGCTGGCAGCCCCCAGCAACAGATGGCAAACAGCACGTACGCCTCTGGGACGGCGAAGGCACAGGGACCCACGGCTCCAGAGTGACAGTGGCAGGTCGACGGCAAACAAATTATCCGTCTGTGGATCTCATTGTTATCGTACTTTTATTCCATTGACTTCATCCCTTTGACCTTTCCCGCATTTTCCCCTTTTTTCCTCTCTCTCTCTCTCCTCACTTTGGCAGCCAAAATAATGGCGGGCTTGTTTCGTGCCAGTTTAAGCCAGCTGCGAGTTTGGTGTGTGACCTCGGCACCAGGTCAATCAAGTATCCTGGAGAAAATGTATGCGACCTTTCCTCCGAGTTTCTGGAAGGTCACACAGCGCCAGCCTGCGCTTATACCCAAGGACCGGGCGAGACCTTCGCCTTTTATTGCTTCAACAAAATAATGTTGGAGGGCGATTAAAACACGCAGCGAATGAGAAAAATGTTGTGAGTGCCGGTAAAGGCTAATTAAAGTGCACACGTTTTATACCACTGCAAAGCTATTTTAATGTTCTTTTAGATTAACAAAAAATGCTGTGCTTGACAAGTACGTGTGTAAAACTGACACGTGTATAAATACAATGGTTCATATTGAGCCTGAACACATCGGTGCAATAATCAATCTCAGTGTTTCCATGAGGCAGTCAGTCACCATGAGTGTCTGTCAATCCACTGCTGGATTATAAAGACATCTCCAAGCCACCGCCTTTCCCGGGAATCATCCTGCAGTGCTACAATCCACCTGACACCTGCACAGATTCCATTGCTCCATCTCCACGGTGGACGCCCTTTCCGACGCGTTCCGCCTTCACGTCACGTAATCCTTGACCAGCCGCCATCATCATATCATCATCATCCTTTCTAGCCATGGCATGTCCTGCCCTCGCCCACTTATATTTCCTTTACAGTTCACAAAGCTGTAATTATCCTGCGTGTCGCTCTTTCTGCCTCTTAATGTCATTCCATGCGGGGATCCCTCCACCATTCTCTGTGCACTTTTCAAATCTCCGTTCAATTTATTTTTTGCGACCGCTGCGGTACGCTCCAAGTCGTGCGTGCGACGGTAAAGTTCTCCTACAACAAAAGAAGAATGCACATTAATGCATTACCTGCCCTTTCAATGCCATCATTTAATAAGCAAATAAACGTTCTGTTTCCGCGCACGAGCAGGATTGGGGGGGAGGGGCTACCTTGCCGCGCGATTCGTTTGGCGACGTTTCAAAGGCCTCGGAGCGATGCGTCTCTGAACCGCGGCATTTAACAGCATCATCTCGCGTCGTTAATCGGACGCACACCGCAGACAGGTGCTCAGCGCCACGCTCGAGCAATTACAAATACAATGAGGCTGCTTCCACTCAGACGGACACCGTTGTCCGAACGCAATGGCTAAATTTAATTAGGGGGGGGGGGTGGGTCACGTCACGCGAGCTCACGAGCGAAACTCTTGCATTGGCTTTCGCGTGGGGCAAGGCTTGCTCCAGACTCGCTGAACAAAAGAAGAGCCATAAGTCTCTCGCTAGGACCTAATAGCAATTAATGTTAACCTTTTAAAGATGTGGGGAATTAGTTCTGGAAGCTGTTCAATGCCCGGCCTTTGTTGTAGAGTGTTGGCCTCAACATTTCAGATTTTAACTTATGAATGCCCCTTTCGTATTTCTTGCGCTCGATTTCCTGTGGCTTATTATTTCTCCTCGCCGTGAAAGAATTTCCTTACAAGTGCCCATCCCTTGCGGTCTCCCACCAAGCGACTCACTCGCCCGCCCGCTCACCCAGACGCCCGCTGTGGTTCTCAGCGTGCTGGCAAACTCCACCGCATCGTTATGCATTCACATAAAATGCCGTGGATTATTAATAGACTCATTATGTGACCCAAATAGCAGGATGCGCCTATTTTGAACACATGCTAGGGATGTCTGAATTATGCTCCACATCAAAACGGTGTTTGGACATAATACGGTAACACGTTTGGTCCTACTGGCAGAGGTGTTGAATAAATTCAAGGGTTACCAGTTTGTGTGTATGCCTGATACATTTAAAGTTTCATTTATTAGGTATAGCCCTGTAAGCCATGCGGCTCTTGAGTCGGGTGCAACCGCAACAAACAAAAAATGAACAGAGAACATCTTAAAGAGACGACGCGCAACAGAAACATCCTGGATAAACCAGAAAATCTTCCAGGAAAAAAACACCACCGTATTACAACGCTGTGTGCAAAAATCGATACTTACGAAACAAGGTTATTGCACGATTCTGACTTTTTTTTTTTACCAGAAAGTTCTTGCATTGGGATGTTTCAAAAGTTGTGTCGGGGATGTGCGTTTTGCCGTGCGTTGGGTGAAAACCAGAATACAGCACTGTACCCGGCTAAAACCCAACGCACACACATGTTGTGTAACTCCACACACGTGTAGGTCCACACACGTGTAGGTCCACACACGTGTAGGTCCACACACGTGTAGGTCCACACACGTGTAGGTCCACACACGTGTAGGTCCACACACGTGTAGGTCCACACACGTGTAGGTCCACACACGTGTGTTCATGAACCCACTTGTTGCCCTGTCAGTACGACTCTAGCAGTGCCGTCATCTTAGGTTATCGCCAACAAGTACGACATCCGGTCTGAACACAGCATCTCCGCTGTACGTGTCACACCAAAAGAAATAAGCTCGCATGATTAAAGAACCACATGCTCTTTTGCTTCACGTAACATTTTGGAACATGAAGTGTAATGTTATTCGTTTTGAGAGAATGGCATGCAAACCGTTAATTTTCGAGTTTTGCCTGTTTTTTTGTTAGGATCAGGCACGGTTAAATTTGGTTAAGCCTCCGTTCTCCACTTTTGTTTTATCAGCTGTGCTGCCCGCCCAACTGCGCGCATCCACGTCTGCCTCCATCACCTCCATCTCCAGTCCACCCTTAAACAAGACCAGTTATTCATGATACAGGACTGCTTCACGACTACAGTATTCATTCTAATAACTTTCAACATACTGTGTATATATACACTTTTTGCAATTTGAGACCTTGTGAAACGTTGCCTCATTGCTCTTAAGCACTGTGGATACCACACGTGTTCTATTTATGTCAGCATCATCAGGGGCCATGGTCTACCCACTGCTGGATTACGGTCTCCCCACGCCATCACCGTCCCCTCACACGGTCCCTGCGATGCCACAATCCGTCGCGCTCCTGCACATAATTGAACTCCATCTCCGCGGAAGTGGGTTCCTATTTTCGCAGCCGCTGATGCCACCTGTTTTGTCGATCGGTCATCCTCCCTGCTGGCGGTGTCCTGCCCAAGTATATTTACTTTCCTTGAAACGTCAGTCCTGTGTCTCTAGATTGCATTTGTTCCCCGATGCATGCGGTTCTGCTTTCTGTCTCTCAGTGTAGATCCAAGCGTGCGTCTCTCTCTCTCTCGTGCTTCTCGTTGGCGCTTCTTCAATGTTGTGAGCGGGTGCGCTTCTCCTCATTTTGTCGGTGGGTTACGTGCACCAGTTTAAAAATATTCCCTCTGGCGGCATACCGGGTGGGATGCTGCTTTTCATCACCTTCTGTTTCCCCGCCTCTTTTTTTTATCCTTTTAATCCCCAATTGGCCTTCAATAATTGCCCTCGGTACTGTGTTTCCAGTTGTGCCCATCGTACGCACATTTCACTACGTTTTCCAAAATATACTTTGCGGTACATTCACTGTCGCTTCGCTCATGTTTATCTTCGAGCCCAACTCTGCAGCTTCCTTTTTTTTGTCTGAAGTTCATCTGCAAATTGCCTTTATTGTCCTGAGAAGAGCACCCTCATGTATCACAACAGCGGAGAGGACTTGGGACCCCCCGGGGCAAACATCCGTGGCTAATATGTGCAGAACCCTGGCACGTGACGGCTTATATCCTTCATGAAGAGTGCCATGGGATCCTTTTACGTGAGCAGTACCTTGCCATCAAGCACACTTGTGATAGTGCACCTGGCCCACTTGTTTATCCGGTGTCCCAGGATGGCAGGCCTCAACGGGATTTCCTGCTCGTGCGTGTATGCTCAACTTCTTTTCGTACCGTATCTAGCCAACCGTGCTAACTGGAGGTGCAAGTATGCTCATCTCGTGTTTTACAGCCAGTGCTGGAAATTCGTCATTCCAATAAAAAAAAACGCCACTGTTGCATTCCCCAGAAAGCGATATTTGTTTGATCGATGGGTCGAATGGGCCGAGTCAACGGCAAACGAGGATGTGAAGTGGCCACCTTCCGATCGCGAGCCGCTAGCTCTGCCGCTGAGTCACGCAGTGACCGCGTGGACGGCAAGCTGGGACGAAGACATTTTGGCCTCGGAAGCGAAGTACATGACAGCAGGACTGTCACACCACCAAATCAACAAAGAATATAACTCAACGCTGGGGCACTTCCGCATCCTTCATTTTTTTGAGCGAGGCCGTTTAAAAGTGCTTGGGGACAGAGGTTGGCCGGGTGGCTCACAAGTCAAGAGTGCTGATCTGGCACCGATTAATTCCTGGGTTCTAATCCAGATTTCAGTCGCCTATGATTAAACGCGTTTGTTAAGTGTAATGGGTTGATTGTATGAGCCCTGTCACCAATCACTGCATGTAAATAAACCCATCAAAACAACCTTGGTTCTGCACTTAAAATATGGCTAAATTCCAGCTCTGAGACTTTAAATACTGCTTTGAACGCCATGCGATGAAAATCGCCCCGTATCCAGAGTGTCTGAAATAGTGCTACCCTTTGACGAGAGGTCACGTGAAGCGATATTAGAGGTACCTCGGCGATATCCACTTCCGTGGACCGTTTCTGACACGCTGCGACAATCGAACGGATACATTGCCCTGTGGTACGACGCCAATAATGCAATCGAAATAAAATTAGGGAAAAATCACCACCGGAAACAAAATTATCGTGCACCGTGCTACGTTCATATTGGCAGGGGAGCCACACTTGACCATGGCGCAAAATATCCTTTACAGTCTGTGCCGCATCCACGAAAATCCCTTTGCGACGCACCCAAACGACACGAGTGCAGTCGCCATAGCACCTGATCGACGGGTGCGTTTGCGCGGTAGGTCCCCGACATAAATTCTGGCATCGCCTGCAGGCTCTGCTCACACTCGGTAAGAAGCATCCGTCTGGAAATTTACGAGCGCGCAAAAAAAAAAAATCCTGCATCATAAACGCCGGGGCGAGGATTGCACGAGGGCTGAAAACATTTTAAACGGCAAAGTATTCAGGAGAAGTTGACTCGTCTCCAACTCAGAAGCGTTAAGCAGAAGCAGAAAGGAGCACATCATTTAACCTCAGTGGTGGGGGGGAAACACAAAAAAATCCACTCAGTTCAATGATCTTAACGAAGTCGTTTCAGTTCAGTATCCGCGCGGCGAGTGTTCGTCCGTCAATATAATGGAGATGATTTTACTGCAGGGGCGAAGACATTCACACTCCACTTTGCTTCGATGCACAAAGGGTGGTGCTCCTGAATTTCTGTCTAATCGGTGGCCGTTGACCACTAGCACTCAAGCCAGGCCAAGGGCATTCTTTAGCAGCCATCGGTTTATTTGAATGGAGCCAAACAGCCGTTCATTGGCACGACCGCTACCAACGGTCTTCATCGCTTCCTAAAGTATGCAAAATAATTGTCGTAAAATGAGTGAGCATTATAAAACACCGGCGGTAATGGAGCTACATTGAGGACATACGTTCATTTGGGTGTACAACAGGCATGCAATGCACCCAGTAATAGTACCCACCAGTATAATTAAAAGGGCACATGTTGTGTGTGGTGGGGTAAAACGTGGGTACTCCGACCTGTTCATCTAACGGAGGCGCTTCCACCAGCAGTTGCATCGACGAGCAATTACCAGCCTGCACATTTTCCGCCCGCTATGGCACGCGTGGGATCGTAAAAGGCAAAAGAGAACAACTCTGCATCATCAATTCATGGGACCTGTCACTTCATATCAGGCACAACTTGGCACTTAACATAAACGTGTATTCAGAGATTAAGTTTGAAGGCCAGTAAACCAGATGGAAAACGGACAACAGTGTAGGTCATGGTGTAGATTTCAGGTTTTGTGGAATTGGCTTTGATTCTTTTTTTTTTCCAGAGCACATTTTCTTTGAATGACCTTGGTACAACATCGCGCTCAACAAAAGAATTATCACGGGCGGTTTGCTTACAATCGCGGCTTTTGATGCAACGAGTCGAGGGAGAGTCGTGATGACGGTCTGAGACCGGGGCTAAAGTCGCCGCATCCGAGTGAAATAAATTATCAAGACGTCGTCTCTTCGAGTTAACCACTCAAGTAGTTATCAGAGGAGATCACGGGTTAATAAAGCGAATGACAGTGGAGGATGAATGGCAGAGTGCACACAGAGGCATCACCCGGCTCAGCAGGAAAGATCTTGGGTTTTTACCGTGATCAATTTTCTTTATTATTTACTGGCCTGTGTCCCTCATTCCCTCGTGAGCTTGGGCTATATAATGGTACTTTATGGCTCTACTATGTGTGCCCCCTACATTCTGCGTTGCAAAGTCAAGTCAATATGAAGCGAGACAAAAAAAAACGGGAGTGTACACATACAGTATAAGAGATATCAACATGCCACGTTTAAAAGCAATAATTATCATGAAATCGATACCTAATTTTGAATTAAGTGCTCTATTTATAACCAGGTAAGTGCCCACTGATGTAACGCATATATTCTATATTGGAAACTTTAATAGAAACAGCACTGTGCTAATAAAACTAAAAACTGGGATGATAAAGGCTTCAGGTTAACAGTGGATCAATGAACA
Source organism: Lampetra fluviatilis (assembly GCF_964198595.1). Classification (NCBI taxonomy): domain Eukaryota; kingdom Metazoa; phylum Chordata; class Hyperoartia; order Petromyzontiformes; family Petromyzontidae; genus Lampetra; species Lampetra fluviatilis. Next base: position 2,239,164 of record NC_136324.1, read on the forward strand.
CCAAACATTGCACTGTATTAATCAACAAAATAAACTGCGTGGTAAATTAAGCAAAGTGTGCTCATACGTTCACACGTTTCACAAACCTGAAAGACTAATAACAGCTTATTTGTCAGTGAAAATTATTATCACTCGAACTGTTTAATATAAAATAAACAAAAGTAACCAATGCAGAAGCGTCAGAACTAAATTCTGTGTATTTCTGCTCTCAACAGCATGCTGCAGTGTTAAACTGATATTCAGAGTTCTAAATCAGAGGTGGAAATTCCACATTCATATGGCAGGTGTTGACTCTCTAGAGAACAACCGCCTTTGCTTTCCAATAGAGGTGCTTATTGTGTCAACCCCCTGGTGGTGTCAATGGCCGAGTTAACCCTACCCCAACCGAGAATTGAATTCACAACTTCCTCTTCGTCGCGAGCCAAGAGCTCTAACAATCATCGGAATGTCGATGATGATGATAAACAATATATAAAACAGGAGTTCAGATTCGTAAATTCAGCCAATATGGAACTGAAACGACGTACTTGTGATTTAAACAAAACGATGCGTGGGATTGCATTACCAGTGACCAGGGCCGCCCACAGGGTGGGGTGTGGGGCCCGGGGCAAATCACACCGTGTGGGCCCCCCCCCCGCCGAAGTCGAAACATGGGGGCCCCCCAAAGCACGGGGCCCGGGGCGGTCTCCCCAATTCAGCATACCCTAGGGACATCACTTGCAGTGACGTCCACGTGTAGTGACATAGAATCGGTCATGTAGTAGCATAGCGCTGGCTGCTGGCAGGGAAGGGGATCTGCAGTTTACAGCAGCCCTGACTGACAGCAGGTCACGTGATAGACCAGAAGGGGGGCGTGGCCGGGGGCGGAGCCAGGCCACGCTGGCAGTAAAAGAGGGGCCCCGGGAGGGGAGCTCGGGGCTGTCGTGTGGAGTGGGATCCTCGGCATTGCTGCTGAAGATCGCCACGTTCGTCGCTGTCGTCGTCACTTGACATTGCGCTGCTCGACAGACGGCTAGCGTTGTGTGTAGGCTAGCAACCAGTGTAGAGTAGCGTATAAGCGAGAGACTGAGGAGTGTGTAACAGTGTAGGGTGTATATTATTGGTTCTTTCGGTAAAGTCACGTAGAAGGGAAATAATAAAATAATACTAATATAAAACAATCATCAGGTGTGAAATCCACAGCAAGAAATTTGATTTTAGATGATTGCTTGTGTTGCAGTCGAAACGTCATGAAAATTTTTATTGTTTTATATTTGCATTATTTTATTATTTCCCTTCTACGTGACTTTACCGAAAGAACCAAGAATATGAATCCCTGCAGTCACGAAAGCTTTAATTCAAAAGTGTAGGGTGTGTATTGTACAAAGTGTGCTCGGTGTTAATTAAAGAACTGCCTCCAAGTACTTGTGTCTCCAAGTCACTACACACGTACAAACAAAACCCAATACTTTCACCTATAACACTGCCCCGCAAGACAAGAAAAATATTAGTATTTGGTACGGTGAACACAAATACAGAGGTATAATACACTCTCCCATACATATCATACGCGATCGTGTGTTATTATTAATTCATGTACAGCCCTCTGCGAATCGAATGCCGGATGAATGCCACCCCCATGCCGTGCAAGTCAGGGAGATTGTCTGACTTTATTTCACCAAACTGGTCAGTGAGGGCTGGTGAATGTAGGGGCCAGCACTGGTTCAGATACCACTCGTCGCTGGCGGTATAGCCTGGAGTCAAACTCAGGTCACCGAGTTCACAGCACAGTGTGCTCCCAACTGCTCCACCGTTCCTCCAACTAGACAGAGTATAATAAATATGCTTTCAACTTGGGAGAGGGGGGCAGCAATCTTTGTGTTTTCGTTTGTTGTCCTTCCCCCGCACCTCCAATTAGCACGATTGGCTGTGTACGGCGCGGGATAAGTTCAAAACACATACATAGCCATTCTAATAATCAAATTCAAGAGAGCCTGTGAAAACAATATAACTTTTCATTGTATAAACAGTTTGAAATAATTTTGGCAGGTTGAGTTTTTTGAAGGCAGTAAATTAATTTACCAACTTCTGCATCAGGTTTCCGCGACTGTGCTGCATCGCTTGCCCTTCGATGAGTTCTCGCTTTCACGCAATAACCTCCCAAGCCCGCGGAGCGAAAACGTCGGACATCGCGCGATGTCTCACGGGGGCACAACCCAGAAAACGCAACTTGCTGCCAGACCCCATTCAAGCGGCGTTCGCGCCACACGTACTCGGAGGAGGGAGTGAGGAAAGGCTGGGAGGGGCCCACAGACAGCTGTCGTCCTGGCAGATCAGATTCCACACCCGAGCCATCCCTGGCCATCCCTCGGCCTTACCAAACTAGGCCCGGGGCTCTGTCCCAACCACAGCAACAGAGCACACCGCATGTTTGTGTGTGTGTGAGCTCTCCGCTAATGTTAGCAAATGCCAACATGCTTCTGTTCACTTTTTTTTAGATTTTTAATGGCTCATAGCTCGCAAAAAAAATAGACAAAAACATAAGTGCGGTCACCCTGCAAGCAGATTTTTCAAGAGTGCGCTGGTGGTGGGGTATTTTTTTAGAGCCAAGGCAAGAGGCAGACTTATTTAAATATTTCCTGGGTGTAACTTCCACATATTTGTAGACGTTGTAACCCACTGTGCGGCATTGTTACGAGCACCAACAACAGCACCTCAGTATTCTGTCTTCGGCCAATGAACCAAACATAAAGATTTTGTATTTTTATATGTATGCTACATGGACATATGCGGCACGATGTACAGCGTAGTCTCCGGATTGTAAGAAGCTATAGAAAGTAAGGTCAACTTTTAACGATGAAAAGTTAAGACAGTTATACTCACCTTGTCAAACGCACAGCCAAACTTTTGCTTTCAAATACTATGGGGGGGGGGAGTGCATCTTGTAATCCGGAGAATTTAATATTTGTGCTTTATTGTCCTTGTTAAAAAAACTATAGATTACCTTTAAAGCACAAAGGTCCTACGGTACACAATATTATCTTTGTTTTTTGGGTGATATGGGTGAATAGATCACTCATGTTGGAATTTCTTTTTATCAACGGGGTAACGGTCATTTGTGTGCGTGTGTGTGTCTGGCAAAGAGGGCACCACGTGTTTGCCTGAGAAAAAAATATTTTGAGCCTGTGCTGGATTCCAGCCCCGCCGATTACGATCGCTTTACATCTACATGGTTCCGAGCACCGCCAAAACAAAGTGTGCCATCTTGGCACAGACCCATGTCGGTCTAATAATTGGTTTATTGCAGCATTGATCCTCATGAAGTACAGCGTGCAGGCTGGGAAATCAAAACTGTCGGCAGAGTCGCGTTGCCGAGCTGAGGAGGGATTCTGTCTTAATTCCCCTTGCGTGTAGATCAATAGAAACCCTTTGCCAAAAAGACTTTCATCGTACACCTCCCCGACCTCCCCCCAAATGCATCCGTTTCATCCGACAGTGCATAAGAGGCTTGCGGATACATTTCTGTGCTTACTCAATCATCACCATCATCAGTATTATCATTTCTCTAGAACTGGTTCTTGTGTTTAGTTTGTTGTCCTTCCCCGCACCTCCGATTAGCACGGTTTGGCTACGTACGGTGCGAAACAAGTTCAACATACGTACATCACCAGCTGTGGTCAATCCACTGCTGGATGAAGGCCTCCCTCCCTCCCCCCCCCCAAAACCGCCTGCAGCTCTCACGATCCCGTGAATTAACAGTCCACCACCACCTCCTCGCACCTGCACGACAAAACTGCTTTCATCCCTCCCAACTCCTCCGTGGTGGATGTCCTCTGGCATGCATTCCATCGCTCGGCTTAGAAAAATGATGAGGAACATTTGAAATTCATTCGCGCACGCTATTCGCGAATGAAAAAACACCGCGCGGGTATTTATTTACGAGCACAGTTTGAAGCACCGTTGGCAGTGATTGCCCATTAGCACAGGGCACCTGCTAAGTTACCGCACGAGAATGAACACGTCAGCGCTAATAATTTTCCACGCATTCCCTTTTTTTTTTCAACGGGTGATTTTTCAAGAACTCTTTGTTGGACTTTCACCAACACCCCGCTCGCGGGAACGGCACGGCGAGACGCGTGAAAAACACATCCACTGCACAGCACACGTGACATTACGGGGGCACACCGCGCCATTCAGCGTGCTGAACCCGTGTCAGCTGGTCTGGCGGCGAGTGCACCGCCTGTTAAATGCTGTGGAGCAGGGACGGATAAAACCGCAGCTTGCCAGCTGCACTCTGCTCCCAGGCAGTTCAAGTGCCGCTTAATAGAGACCAGCTGATTTTTTATTTAAAAAAAAAACTTGATTTGAAACAGGGAAAAATCCGCGGAAGCGGGAAGCGGCCTGGGGCACTCTACCCTGGCAATGATGACCAGAGAAGAGTACTACCCCTGGAGCACTCTCACAGATTTCTAATTTCAAAACTCCACAGTCAACCAGCATGAGTGAACCAGCCGCATCGCCACCTCACGTGACCGCCCCATGTGACCCGCTTCAGAGATATATGGTATGAATATATCGGTATGCAGCTCATGGGGTCAGAAATTGTGGCCACACATAACATACTGTTGTCACCGTTGCATTTCGTTCGAGCCACACACTGGCCAAATGCACATCAGTGAAATTATGAATCAGCCCACACGCATCAGTGGTCATGAATTGTAACATCACTGGAGTTTGGCGTGCGGTGAAGTCATGTGTGATGTTAAATTAGAAGCGTGATATATTCACTACCCAGTTCATAACCATTCAATGCCAAATCTGATCTTGAAGATTATATTAGATATCCTGTTACCATGCAAGCTCTCTGCCAGAGTGTGGCATTGGCTGAATGTTTATTTACAACTGTAGCGGTGTGTGTGTGTGTGGTATTTAAAGAGAGCAAGCAACTGCCAGTATGAATAACGGACAAGTAAAATTTAATCTTGGTTTGCAAATCCAGGACACGCATACAAACACTCTGCCAGTCCAGACCCTGGTGGTAACAAATTCCACTCCAAAAGAACACCACAGGCTGATTAATGAGCACAACATGACAATGTATACCCTTCGTGTCAAACGCTGCTAAAAAAAACACGTAGCATTTCTGATGTAAAGCGCAAAACGTAATTAAGCTCACACCACTTGATGTGTACGCCGCAGAGGTACGGGGAAATGTGCAGGTACAAACGGATAATTGAGTGTCGAGTAGAGAAAATTAATGCGTGTAATATAGACAGGCCGAGGAAACGGCCTCATAGCAGATCCGTAACGGAGCCCTACTGGGAGACAGTGGGGGTGGCGGGCGGGAGGAGATATTCCAGGAGACACCCCCCGCGTTTCCCCCTAAACCCTCACACTCCCACCCTCAACCCCTTTGAGGCTTCAGCAGGAGTGCTGAATCTCTCATTCCGTTCTATATGTGGAGGTGCCAACCCCAGCCCATTCCGACAAGGCAGCCGACTCCCCGTAAATTACTGCCACCGCATGCGCACATGTGCAATTGTGCGGCAGAGACTTAGATAAAGACTGCCCCGCGTAGCCTAAGGCAGGCCGTTGGGGGGGTGCGCGGGGGGGGGGTGCAAGAGCTGTCAGCGAGCACCTATTAAAAAGGCCAGCACGGCACGCGAGGACTGGTCTTGCCACGGCACAACGCCCGATTGCCTTCGTCTCTCCGGTGGAGATGTTTATATTTGTCAAATGTCTCAATGCAGGGCCCTTCGGATGAAAAAAACAAGTAGTGCGATTCAATGAGACTTTCCTGGATAAAAGAGCATCATTATGTCTGTATGTATGTTGAATTTCTTTCGCACCGTACGTAGCCAATCGCGCTAATTGAAGGTGTAGGGGAAGGACAACAAACTAAACACAAAAAGCAATTCAAGAAATTCGTTTTCAATGTCGATTGAAAAGTGCTTAGCGCCCAGTGGCTTACTAATATCGTAGGGAAGTGTGTTTCAGACGGTCGCAGAAGCGCATCTGAAAGTGCGGCGCGATGCGGTGACCGTCTTTGTTCGATGGCCAGCCAAACGCCGCTGCTGCTACGAGGATGACCAGAGTTCATGTGATGATGGTTTACGCTCCTTGACGAGATCAGCAAAGTATTGTGGTTCATTTGTATCATCATCTGTCAAGCCACAAGTATGGCCAACTCATCTGGTTGGTGCAAGGTACTAAAGTGCTGCACTTGCTACTCATTTCAAGGCAGAGTTCACCGTGGAGGAGATCCACGACGGATTCATTAATTACGGCACTGATGTTAGCCTCGGCCGGCACTCAAAAACACGGTCGATGCCCGGTCCGCGGCCGCAGTGCACCATGCCAGCGTACGCACGCACAACAACAACAACAACCGCCATTCGCCACTAAGTGGCCGTGACGTCACCACGACGCTTGTGCCAGGCCAAGTGCACCTTGAGGCCACGTGAAGTGTCGAACGCCCCGCTGGCAGGAGGTCACGGGGCAGACCCAGCAGGTGCCACGGGTCGACTGACCGAGATGACCGAGATGACTGGCTGATGCACCACCTGTGCCCCCTACTGTACCAACTTGCTGTGCTTTAGCCACCCGGCACACGCACACACGCACATACAACAAAGTTCCCCCGTATAGCCTGTAACAGACTGTAGGGGCAAGTGCTGTTCGTGAGCACCTATGAAGGCCGGAACGGTACACGAGGGGGTGGGTGGCCAGCACCACGCCCGACCGCCTTTGTCTCCCCAGTGGCGATGTTTACACATCGCACTGGGTACTCATTTGAGGCTGAGTCGACCTAGGGGAGGCCCAGGACCGGTTCAGATAATCGTCACTGGTGTTGGCCGTGTGCGGGAATCGAACTCGGGTCGCCGGGTTCATAGCGCAGCGCGCTAACCGCTACACTACCGCTCCCCACGCACACACACACACGCACACACACGCACACACGCACACACACACACGCACGAGCGCATAGTAGGGTTTGAGTGAAGCACACGGCTCGTGAAGTGTGCTCTGCTGCTCCGATAAGGCTCATCGTGCGAGACCCACGCCCATGCGGACTAATATAGCAGCATTAGTCATGCGGGCCCCTGCCGTTCAGTAGTGGGGCTCTCTGAGCTTTTACATAATTGCATTATTTACCCATTGCTGCAAGAGTATCCGAATCTACGTTTGGATTTGTGTCATCCGTGTGCCTCTATTCAATTTTTTTGTATTACTGTATTACCAACTGGTTCATAAACATTTTGGGAGACTTCATTCTGGTGAGAATTCCAGCCAGTTTTACACTTTGAGATCTGATTAATGTCTCTTTCCACCTGTTGCACCACGAAAAGAGGGTTTTTTTTCGTTCAAAAAATAGCGAGTGACGAGCCCATTTTAAAATAGGGTCAACTTGTGCTGTTATTATATGTCCTACTTATATTTATCCATTTATTTGTGGATCCAGTAACCCTGCGATTATTGCGTATTACGCATTACTCCATTATTTACTGGTGCATTTCTTGACAATCATTTCTAAAGCACTTTCATTCGCTCGGACAATGCATTACCTTGTATACTTTGGAATTTGGCCGTGAAATTGACGAGACAAGGGCCAGTACTTTACAAAGGCTGTCCTACATTCACAAATAAATGAACCATCACACTCTATCTCTAGTGAGGGCATAGTGTATTTTTTTAAATAGCTCTACGATCTAGCAAGGCAATGGGTGACTGGAATTGAAATTCCAGGCGGTTAGCCGAGGACACAGAGGGAGGCACGTGCTGACTCTAATCCCATCCTGTCCAGTGGGCAGCAACAAAGAATTTCAGGCAGGAAAGACCGACATGGTATCAATGGACATTCGCACAGCAGTGTTCTCTATGCGCTATAGATTTACATCACAAGCAGCGTTTGTGAGACGCTCTGAAAGTAGCTCCCTCCACGACCCCTTAGCACCGCTACCACTCTTCAAACTCCAAAGGAGATATTTAAAACCCTTCTCTTGCGAAAGCCAGCGAGGGGCGCAAGGAGGGGGCGAGGTGCGGTTATCGCACCAGGTACGCATTTATAAAGCCGAGCCAACGTACGGGACGCCGAGGCCCAGGTCAAATGATCACCACCGATGGCAGGCTGTGTGTTGGGGAATTGTACTTCGAAGGGCATGTTCACAGTGCGGTGCACTCACCATCAAACAGCCGCTCCCTATAACAAAGACAAAGATTCCCCCACCCCCACCACCATATAGCTTCTAACAATTTAGGTTGGCAAGGCACACGATGGGGTGAGTGGCCAGCACCATGCCCGGTCGCCTTTGTCGCCCCAAGTGGCGATGTTTACACACCACACTGGGTACTCATTTGAGGCCGAGTCGACCTAGGGGAGGCCCAGGACCTATTCAGATAATTGTCACCGTTCACCGTGAGCAGGAATAATACCCGGGTCGCCGAGTTCGTATAGCAGCGCGCTAACTGCTGAACCACACACACACGCACACACACATGCGCGTACACACACAGACGGTATCATGCCTGGCTGCTCTGTTTGGCCACGGCCATGCCCTCATGGGCACAGAGGCCAACCTGCAGCGCTGCACGTTTCGCTTCTTTGAGGGTGGAATGTAATCACAGCCACTGGGTTAGAACACACAGAGCACTCAGCAGGGCCTCATACCTGCCCCTCCACTCTTAAGTCTACAGGCCGACTCCGTTGCTCAGCTTGACGGGTTTTTTTGGTTGCCTGGGCGTCAGGCTAAAAAGCATCACTTTTCCTTTGAAAACATAACTTTACAGAAAATGTACAATTCTATGTCTACTGATCGGCAGCTGGCGATGAGCTTTTTTGCCAGTGAACTGTGGGAATTGAAAAAGATTGTGGAATAAGCCTCAACTCTGCCGATGAGACCCACAATTTTGAAACCATTCCAGAGTTTGCACGATTAAACTAATTCTGCTGGATAATGTTAGCCTGAAAGCTGATGGGACTGAATCGTGTGATGAGACGTAGCGAAGTTGTGTTAAATGGTCGAAGTGATGTCCATTCTCATAAAAATTGGTGGCCAAAGAAACGCACCAATATATTAACCTGTCGCCGTGTGTTTTGCTCCTGTAAACATTTTACAAACTCAACGTGGATAAGGAAGGATAAGGAGTGTCACATTCTACGCCTTGTGATGGTTACATCTGCCACTCCTGCTGCTCCTGATGCTGCCGATACTACTGCCGCTGTCGATGTCGAAGCCGCTGCTGCACGTGACGTTTTCCTTACCACAGCGTGAGCGGATGAGGTCACCGAACTCATCTCCGACGGTCTCCTCATCCATCTGGTCGGCAGTCGCCATGGCAACCTCTTGCAGCGGCGTTAACAACGGGCTCCGATGTCTCCCTGGCGAGAGACGACGCTTCTCGCTCCCCTCGGCCCTGTCTGTTCAGTCCGGCTCACGACGGAGGCACTTCCCCCCACCTCCCTCAAAATCCACGAATGCTCCCTGACAGGGGAGACAACACGCACGCAGAGGGCAATGTGGTGTGTGTGTGTGGACCGGGCGGAGCGTGCGAGCTTGTTTTATTATTTTCTTGGACATTACGGGCTGCCACCTTGGCTCGTCTCCACCGCCGCCATCAACATCATTCACGTGCCGAGTACCGGTCAGGGGAGGTGGAGCGGGGCAACTGCACCCAGCGGGGATAGCTGCTAGCTCGGCTCGCCTTCAATGGAGAGAAATTTAGATTCTCGAAAGTGTTCATGGAGGACCAATTCAGGAACCTTTCGATACTGGAGAGGATTATTCGAGAAAACGAGAAAAGCCACGTGCGTCGCGATGCAGATTTTAGTGACCACTCGGTGATGCGTGCACATGGACGTTCCGTTTTGTAAATCCACTGCTGGATGAGGGCCTCCCCATATTTTTTAACAGTGCCTGTTAAGGTGCACTCTTCACAGCGTGGTGCTATGGAAGCCGTCCAGCTCATAATCATCATCTCCAAATGCCTCGCAAGCCATGAGGATCTTTGACCATACTTCACCACACTAGTCAGTGCGGGTTTGCGTTGAGGAAGTGCAGAACGATGGATTGTGCTGCACTGGCCCGTACCGCCCACGATGCCTACTGCAACGGTCTTACGGTCATGGTAGTCACCCATCCAAGCTCTATCCAGGCTCAACCCTGCTTAGCTTCCAAGATCTGACCAGACTGGGCACATTGCACACGATTTGGCTGTTGGCAAATCAGCATGTTATGTAATGTGTTTGTTACAGAATGTCAGAAATACTATTAATTTGTGGCTTCATATATTAATCAATTATTGATGTCATCGCGAACAACACACAATGTGATACATGAAATTATTACATCATTGGATCTTTTGAAAGCCATGTTTTTTTTGTAATTACAATTATTGATTACAGATTAAACATAAGCATGGCAATATAAGAATAGGTTTTCCCATTTTTTCTGGCAACAAAACAGGTTTCAGTTTGGTGTTTTAACATCTTTTGTTCCCAGAAAAAATGGGAAAATCTATTCTTATATGTTGACACTGGCAAAGGAGGTTCCATGAGATAAGCATGGCAAGTTCGTATCATCACGTGGCAATCTCGTGATCATTATTCAATTTCGGTGGACTGCTCCCATCTATCTGAGCGACTTTAGCATGCGCACACAGCTTTAAACAATATTCAGAACACTCAAGGCAACTTTGAAATAAACTTAACAGAGCTATCTTACAGAGCCTCTTGCTGAATAATACCACATGTATTAAAAAGTTAAGTTACAGCTTTGCAATAATCTGCTCACCCCACTGGAGGCAGAAGGGCCTCCACTAGAGGGAGCTCTAGAGAGCCCCTCCAGATGGTATTTGGCCTACTCTTCCACACTACATCCACGAGCGCTGAGAAATGCTCTCATTTGCATACCATTTAAAGACATTTCAGCCCCTAACTCAATCTGCTGTTGGATGAAGGCTTCCACATTCTGTCAGCGATGGGGACTGACCATGTATCACCATGTATCACCAACTGGTGAGCGTGTTCAGATGGAGTATCCAGGGAGCAGTTCAGATATCACTTGCGACTGATCTGATGTTAGCCGTGGTGAGAAACAGGACTCACAGGGATCATAGCTAACCACTGCCCCACCGCTCCTCTCCATAATTAAAAAACTGGAAAGTTCACGTCGAATATGGAAACAGCAGGTTATATCTGTTTATTTGTAGCACAGCTATTTCACAGAATGTCAATTCAACATTTTTTGTTACAACCGCCAATAAAGATGTCCTGTATCGTCAACATGCAATGGACGAATGTGCCCTGCTAAGCAAATAAGACTTTTTTTTCATTTCAAAACAATATATTTCAGCTGAGGGATGAGCTACAAAGAAATGGGTATGACAAATTAAGGAGCAGCCTCCGAGTTGCCTAGAGAATGGGCTCGCTGGATCCCTAAACCAAACACCCGATAACATTCCACCATAACGGCAAGCGTAACTCTTTTTCCCCCGCAGGCTATTTATGATAGTAATTTCAATACGCAGCAGCTGTACTTCTAAAGTACATTCTGAAACAAATGACTCAGCAATAGAACGTCGAGAAGAGACAACATATAAGCAATCATTACTTTTACTTCCTTTGCGGCTCTATGTGACAATTTGTGAAACGTGACAATTTCCAAAGGTGCCCAGAAAATTATTGATGCCAAGCAAGGCCGTAGCCATGGAGTCAGCATTGGGGGGGACCAAATCTTCCAGGGGGTCTAGGGGTCCCCCCCCCCCCCCCCCCAGAAAAAAAATATCGAAATTTGAAAACTAATTTCTTGCCTAAAATATTTTAAAAAAAATCCACTAACATATGGGATGGACTTTTTTTTACAATAATTGTCTGATAGTGTATTGTATTACATTGCTGTTTTTTTTCTTTTTTACCATTTCTTGTTTCATTGTATGTAATGGCAGAGATTAGGGATTCATAAAGTACAACCATAACCAGAATAATATAAACAGAAATCTATGCATTGTTACATGAAGACAAGTCCAGATATTGTGGCCAAGGTTTAGCAAATTGTTGTTTTTATTTACATAGCATAGCAATTATTATTATTAAAAAATATTTTTATAGCAATATATTGGGGGGGGGGCATTTTGAGCATATTTGAATATTGGGGGGGATGTGTCCCCCCCAAAGTGTCCCCCCCCAATTTCTATTATAATTACGGCCTTGATGCCAAGTAACAGCAGTGGTCTTCTCGCCCTGAAATAGCACGTGTGTGCGTGCGCGTGCACGTGTGTGTGTGCGTGCGCGCGCGCATGCCCGTGTTTGTGTGTGTCTGGGCATATGTGACGAAAGTGGCTAAGGGTTTGTCCCATTTGATTAATGAATTTCGGTTTGTCTGACAGAGCAGTCTCTGTTGGAAAGTCTTTCACTGAAACTCACACACTTCCTGTTTACAAGTCTAGATTTCATTCGCCATACCTTAGCTTTGCTGGAAATGACAAAAAAAATTACCACTCTAACCTTAAATTAAGTATGCACACCGCAATATAGACAGAATTCATATTGCTAAGAAAAGTAAACTGGGCAGGACACATCATGACCAATGGTAAAGAATAATAATGGAGGGGCAGCCAAATAATTGTTTGCGTCTTGTATGTATGTTGAACTCCTTTCGCACCGTACGTAGCCAACCGTGCTAATCGGAGGATGTGTCTTGAGAGAAAAAACGTCAATCGATGATGATGTGGAGCGATGAAGACGTCAGTTCTTCCATTGGCGCTAGGTGCTGGGTCATCACATCGCAGGATCGTGAGAGACAGCGATGGCTTGGAGAGGCTGGCTTTCACCCAGCAGTGGACTGAGCATTGCTGATGCTGATCAAATAAAATACGTACCTGGAAAGTTATGTCTCACTGTCAAATGGGGCTCCAAAATAAGCAAAACTTTACATTTTGCTAAAAAATGTGGAATTTGCAATGACAAGCAGTGAGTGTTTTTTTTTACAATGCATTGTGAGCAGGCAAGCGGCAATTGCAGCCTTCATGTATGCAGCAGACGCAGGAAGTGCCTTCCAACATCACTGCCGATGCACCGCTTGGAACAACTTAAAGAACACTTCAAGGCAGGCTGGTGAAAGTGAGATTTTGGAGAAAGAGTAACAACAAGCGAATACTATCTCGGTCCGGAAGAGTTGGGAAATGAGTATACAAACGGATGGGTTAAAGTCCGTGTCGGCAACTCTATCAGTAGTTTGAATCCAAACCCTGTTTGTTGTTTTAATATGCTCTAAGGTTTAATTCAACTTTCGAGACTTCACCTTGTGCCATTTACAGAACCCCTTCGCCTGCGATGTAAAGTTCACGTTAAAGAGCCGCTTGCAAGACGCAGCGGATCTCGAGAGCTCGTCTCGAGTGTGGCCAGAAATGCTTTGAGCAAGTCATTGCAGGGCTGCGCCTTTAACTCTTGCACCATCCGTTGGAAAGTTGTTGGCCATCGTATGGCAAATTCACAAACTTCGAAATTAACTTTCGAAACCGCCACTGTAACATTGTAAAGGCAATCCAGGCGACTCGTCCCCCGAAACCTGGTCCGCATGGCATTCAGCATTTGACATTCAAGCACACAATTGGACATTGTTCAAATATCACAACGCCCCCCCCCCCCATCATCGTCAGCCGTGCTCAATCCACTGCCGGATGAAGGCCTCCCCCACCCAAGCCGCCGCACCATCTCGAGAAACAGATCCTGGGATGTAATAATCCACCGAGCTGATTTTATCGCCCCATCTCCTGGGTTAATTTCTGGTTCCTTGGCTGACAGCTGTCAATATTCTTGACTATCGGAAAACAACAACCCCTCCCCAAGACCACTTACTTTTCTTACACAGTTTTAAATGTCTTTATTCTGCGTGTGCTCTCTAATCCTGGTGACTACACGCCTCTTGGTCGCACTGTAACGTGCAAACACAGCTCTGCTTTATTTAACCAGGTGAGACTTGTACTCGGAGTGCAAAAGGCAGCTCATCATTAGCCACGGTGAAATCCACTGCTGGATGCACACAACCCCGGTGACATCGTTCGCTTCATCTCCCTCTCGGTGGAGTGGGGGGGGGCGTCTTCTGAACGACCTAGGGTCTCTAACGTCCACGACGCAGCGGGATAAGGTGGCAGCAACCACTTCGACCCGGATGGACACACGTGAAAAAGAGGCTTTATAGCTCGCCCAATTCCTCCGGTCTAAATAAATATTCACATTTTTTTTTCTCTCCGCCTGATGGAGACCGCTTGTTTTGCGATCGAAACGTCGGGTTTTTTTTTGCTTTTATTATTTCCAATTTATTTTATTATTTTAAAGTATCATTTTTATTTCATTTTCTATCTCCGTGACTTTACCAGATTCTCAGATCGACATCGTCGCGCGCACAACGACGACAATTCCCATCATTGGCGGCGGTCGACAGCGACTCGCGCTCAACTTCCACGCCGCCGCCACCACCACCACCCACCCCCCAACAAAGTTGCTCCTCCGAAGATAATCGCCAAGCCGCCGTGAAAACTTCTTGAGCCACCGCAAGCGACGGCAAACGAGAGAAAGCAAAGTGCGCGAAAGTGAACGAAGGTGCAGATGGGTGGGCGAGACGATGGCACACGAGGATGGAGGGGTGACGAGAAGGAGAGGATGAAACGCCGGGATGGAGGGGGTGAGATGAAGACACACACACACTCTTCTTACTTGTCCGCTTGTTTTCTTCTTCGGCCGCGGAAGACGGACCTGTCGGAGTCACAAGTTTGCGAGTGGAGGTGCAAGTTTAAGTAAAGTTGGTGGTGGTGGTGGTGGTCACAGCGGCAGCAGCAGCAACTTTGTTGGCGCCAGGAGCAGAGGGGGTTGATGATGATGGTGGTGGTGGTGATGATGATGAGAAGGAGGTGGGATTCTCGCGAACGTCATCACAAAGGAAGCTCACGCCCTCATCCCCCCAATGCCTGCTATTGGTTGTTGGTATGCGGTCCGGATCCAACCCATAATCATTGCGTGCGTTGCCAGCACCGCGGGTTAAAATCCTCCAGTTTGACGAGAACAATTGAGGCATTCATGGGTCAGTCGACTGCTGGATGGAGGCCTCTCCAAGGCGATCCTGCGATGCAGTTAAAATCCTGCACCCAGCACCTTGTGCGCGCACGAGTTCAGAGGCTTTGCATCGCTCCGTCTCCCCGGTGGATGGGACCCTCGCTCGGACGCGGTCATGCCCTCTCGTCTTCCCGCTCGGGTTATTATTCTTGACCATCAGCCATCATCATCATCATCCTGACAGTGACGTGGCCTGCCCAAGGTCAATTACTTTGTCGTTGTAACAATCTTTACGTGTGTGTGTTGAACTTCTTTCGCACCGTACGTAACCAGCCGTGTCATTGCAATTTTAATTGAGTTAGGAATTGCAATGGCAATTTGAGTTGCCCTTCATGAATCCGCGTGTCTTTTCGAATCCACGTGTTCATCTCTCTGCCTCGGTGTAATTAAATGAGCAATTCATTGCGAGACATCCGATTGAGGATCTTATGATTGTAAAGGAATGGTGTTATAACCCAACACACAAAAACACACATGCAGTAGTGTGTCTTTGCCTTGCACATTACGTACATACGTAGGCTGCCCAATAACGAGCTTAACGTCTGTGTTATAAAAAGTTATACGGTTATTTTTATTTGCGTTATTCTAGTACTGCTTCTGTCGGACCTCAAGGAAACTCCGTGTTTAGATGGTGGTCATTGGTCTCAATACGATCTTTGGGATGTTTAATAGTTTGTTTGTTGCATATTTATGTGTGGGATGGAACTGGAGTGCGTTGGGAAAACCCACGCATAGGATAGCTCTGTCAACGGCATGCCCGTCAACCCCTTATCAGTGCCTACCACATTACAGACCAATTCAGACCTTAGGGGCAGTCCATAAATGACGTCACGCGATTTTGGACGATTTTTAACCCCCCCCCTCGTCATACGGCGTTACAAAAAGTCAGACCCCCCTTCAAATGTGACGTCACAAAGCTCTGCCCCCCCCCATGCTTCAAATCGCTTTAAACTATTGTCATTGTAGTGCGCATTTAATGATGTTGTAGGAGAAAACATTTCTTTAAAAGTCTATTTAATTAAGTAGAACGTTTTGTCTATATTTATTTAAAGTTGCGCATTTTGATGTGACGTCACATTTCTCAAACCTCCCCCCTCGTCACACATCGTCACAAATGTCCGACCTCCCCCCCCCTAGGTGCGTGACGTCATTTATGAACGGCCCCTTATTGGTCACCCCGTGGCCTTCTAAATCTCAACGTCCATCCTACAAAATCCCATCACAAGGGATACATACAAGCGAAATGACAAAAAATAGTATTTGTTTTACTCGTATTGAAACGGCAGTACGTCGTATGGACATGAACACTCAATTTCCCTGCACAAGGACACGGGGTAAACCGTCTGGGTTGACAGCTGTGCAACCAACTTGCTGAACCCTAGCTGCCCCATGACATCGGTCTGACCCACCCTTACTGGACATCTGTGAAAATAGCTTCATAAGCTCATCGGATTTCTCCGGGATAAATAAAGATTCCTATTCTGATCTCCACAAACGAGTGTTCTTAACTCGTCCCGTCTTTATACAAAGACAAAGATCCCCCATATAGCCTTTAGTAGCATGTAGGGGCAAGTGCTGTTAGCGAATGCCTCTGAAAGCCAGAACGGCACACGAGGGGGTGGGTGGCCAGCACCACGCCCGGCCGCCTTTGGGGTCGTCCATAAATGACGTCACGCACCTAGGGGGAGGAGGGGTCAGACATTTGTGACGATGTGTGACGAGGGGGGGGGGGGTTGAGAAATGTGACGTTACATCAAAATGCGCAACTTTAAATACATATAGACAACACGTTCTACTTAATGAAATAGACGTTTTAATAAAAACAAAATCTCCTACAACATCAGAGTGCAGCGCCACATTAAATACGCACTACAATGACAATAGTTTAAAGCGATTTGAAGCATATTTTATATTTTCTTGGGGGGGGGGGGGGGCAGAGCTTTGTGACGTCATATTTGAGGGGGGGGGGTCTGACTTTTTGTGACGCCGTGTGACGAAGGGGGGGGGGGAGTCAAAAATCGTCCAAAATCGCGTGACGTCATTTATGGACGGCCCCTTTGTCTCCCCAGTGGCGATGTTCACACACTGCACCAGGTACTCATTTGAGGCTGAGTCAACCTAGGGGAGGCCCAGGACCGGTTCAGATAATAGTCACACAGGGTGATGGCCCTGAGTGGCAATCGAACTCCGATCGCCGAGTTCGTAGCGCAGCGTGGCGCTAACCGCGACGCCACCGCTCCCCGCGGTTCTACAAATGTATTCTCACCCCAAATCCCAGCTCACCCCCCCGCATGAACGAAACACGTTGGGGGGGTTCGTCTAATAATTAGCCTACGAATTGCGTTCATAAGATGAGCTTATTAAATACAGCGTTCGTGTTCCACCAACCCCGCGCGCTGGGTCATCCCCATCGCCGATAGACCGCACGCCGAAAGCCTCCCCAGCAAACTCTCAACAAGATCAAGTTCGCGTGTCAAGCAAAAGAAGCCGAACAAACAAAAATCTTCGACGAAATGAGGATGGGGGTGGAGTGCGCGCGGGGTGGGGGGAGGCTATTGCGGCGTGACAAGAGACGTGGGATGATGACACCACTCACGATGTGAGAGGGGAGTTCCCCTCCAGGATGAGAGTTGGAGTCACATAGTCACTTTAAGATGCTTTTTTGTTCATACGTATCTCTCTCTCAAATTTAGCATTCTCAGGAAGAACGTAATCAACCAGGTAGGGTGTTGACTGTTATGTTATCCGACTCTCTGTTGTATTACATGACATTTCTAAGTATACTAGATTTGTGTTTCTATTTCATGTATACCTGATGACGATTGCTTGTGTTGCAATCGAAACGTCGTATGCTAGTATTTAATTTATTATTTTATCTTTATACGTGACTTTACCGAAAGAACCAAAGAGTAATTTCTTGTTCATGTTTTTTGTTTGTTGCGGTTGCACCCGATTCAAGAGCCGAATGGCTCACAGGGCTATACCTCGATTTAAAGCTTTCGTGACTGTAGGGATTCATCTTCTTGGTTCTTTTGGTAAAGTCACGTAGAATGGAAATAATAAAATAATAAAAATAAAACATCATAATTCTCACGACGTTTCGGCCACAACGCAAGTAGCCGTTTGTCTCCTCGACAGACCTGTTCTCCACCTGAGGACGGCTGCTTGCGTTGTGGCCGAAACGTCGTGAGAATTATTTTATTATGTTTTATTTTTATTATTTTATTACTTCCCTTCTACGTGACTTTACCGAAAGGACCAAGAAGAAGGGCTATACCTAATAAATGAACTTGAACTTGAGTGCGCGCGTGCATCTCGGCTAGCTATCGATCCTCCTTCACGTCCCGTCCAAAATGCGCGGAGCTTTACACATCCCACCCAGCACGCCCCATTTTTGCTTCGAGGTCATCAGCGTTCACGCCGAGGTCATCCCTGCCACGCGTTGAACTGGCAAGTCAGTAATGTTCGTCCTGTGGAGAGAAACACAAAAGTTTCCGTCGTGGGAATGTGGAGTTTCCCCTGTTTGACTGACTCAGGACCACACTGGTCATTGCTAAAGCACTGCTTTCGTTTTAACTCCTATTCGCTTTGATGTGGGGAACGAAAGTCGTTGATCCCATTGTCAGCATTGTGCTCTGAGAATGTTTTTACCCGGACAAGGGGCCGTCCATAAATGACGTCACGCACCTAGGGGGGGGGGGGGGGGGTCAGACATTTGTGACGATGTGTAACGAGGGGGGAGGGGTTTGAGAAATGTGACGTCACATCAAAATGCGCAACTTTAAATAAATATAGACAACACGTTCTACTTAATGAAATATACTTTTTAATAAATGTTTTCTCCTACAACATCAGAGTACAGCGCCACATTAAATACGCACTACAATGACAATAGTTTAAAGCGATTTGAAGCATGTTTTATTTTCAAAATGAAAATATGGTTTTTGTGGGGGGGCAGAGCTTTGTTACGTCATATTTGAGGGGGGGGGTCTGACTGTGACGCCGTGTGACGAGGGGGGGGGGGAGTCAAAAATCGTCCAAAATCGCGTGACGTCATTTATGGACGGCCCCCAATGTAAAATTAAGAATATCAGGGGTGCGGATATGAGGAGTTTTATTGGATACTACAGAGCTCCGGCGGTTAATAGGAGGCACAGGTGATAGTCGTGTCGAGTACTAGTGCAGTGCTGGAAAAAGTACAGTACTGTATTATTATATTCTTGGTTCTTTCGGTAAAGCCACGTAGAAGGGAAATAATAAAATAATAAAAATAAAACTATTAAATTCTCACGACGTTAGAACGCTGCCTTTCCGACAGCTCTGTTTCTTCACCTGAGGACGGCTGCTTGCGTTGTGGCTGAAACGTCGTGAGAATTATATTGTATAGTTTTATTTTCATTATTTTATTATTTCCCTTCTACGTGACTTTACCGAAAGAACCAAGAATATGAATCCCTGCAGTCACGAAAGCTTTAAATCGAAAAGTACTGTATTGTGTTTATACTACCCAGTGGTATGTATCCTGTATAGGTTTCATGCTGCATCGGGTTTCTAATTAAGATCATTAATTAGTCCGTTAAGATGGATCAATAAACATGCATTCGCCTTCCAGAAAAAAACGCGTCCTCTTTTCGATCAGGATATACAATGTACACATATACTGTATAATGAATTGCAAACCCATTATTTTATTATATACATCTATTTAGCATGCAGTGATGGATAAAGGTTGTCCTGTTTGTCAAACAACCTCCAATGACCTGACACTCAACAGTGGGTAAGACATTGACTGATGATGGTGATGAACGAGGCAGTGGTTGATGATGTGGTTAATGATGATGGATGTTGATGAGCAGACATTTTTGTTCTCTTCTGCAGGTGGATTAATTCCTCTTAATTGGAAACCCAGTTTGCAGGTTTAGGGCCTTCATTCAAGTTTGGAGAGGGGGGGGACGAGAGAGAATTACGGCGTGTGTTAAGTGACCTTGCACTTATCACGGGGCAGACACGTCGCAATATTGTAGCGACACGTTACTGATGTTATTGCTCGGTTATTACTTCGCAACACGCGGATCTGCAGGGCATCTCCAGCAAAGGACGCTTACGCTCCCTGCTGGTGGAGACTTACAAGCGAAGCCTCGAAGAAGACACAAGTTGTACGCCTGCTTATTTTTTATATCTTATTTTCTCCACATAATAACAGTCGTTGTGTAATGTATAGTTTTGCTCGAGCAAGTTAGAACCAATTCATAAAATAACGGCCCTTTATTTGCATTTATACAATCGTGCAATTTACTACACATTGACTCAGTAAGCCTGACTGCTGATGACACGAAACGTCTCAAGTAAGTTTGTATTGAACCAATGCTGCTGATAAGATGAAGTTCCAGGAAGTCGTATGATCCATGGGATATGTGAACAACAAAAAGCTTTATATATTTTTTTATGCGGAGAGGCAAAAATATAGATGGGAATGTCTATTTGGCGACATTCTCCACGGCGACGCTGAATGATCATTATGCACCCTGTTTAAAATAACAACCGTCAGCTGCGAAGATTGATTGATTATTGTGCTCTCGTCAAACGCCCACTGTCGCTGCCCACCATCACCTCCCACTCATTTCAATATCCCATCTCGGGAGACAAGGGCGTAATAGCGTTTCAAGTTTTCGTCTGTGCTGCGTCATCATTTCTTAATGGGGGAACGGGTGGACAGGGGAGAAAGGCAATTTTTGTTTGCGAGGATTAATGCATTTTCAGGAATGGAAATTGCATTTGGCCAAAGTGACAGTGTCCCGTCGACCATATATTTTGCGCTTTCTAAAGGCTGTCTAAACATTATAATAACTCTCAGAAAATAATCCATAACGCCGCGCTAAATTACAAACAACTTAATCGGTGACGTTTTGGACAACGGACCTGCGTCACAGCAGATCTCTACCACAATTAAGAGAATATCTCTGCTATGAAGAAAGGCCATTACCAAAAAAGTCGCCAGTTAAATACTTTGCCTTTTAGGGCAATGTGTGATTGACAACTGTTTTTTTATCCTTGTGCATCACTGCCTACTTATATATCCGTTACGAGACCATACAGAGCGTTATCACTTTGAGCTACTTAAATTGACAATATAACGCATGACCTTTTTTGTTAATCTATATACACACAATGCATCTGTTTATAGTGTAAACAATGACTGAAGCACACAAAACCACCGCTACAATGAAACGTTTTAAACCAGCACAGCTGGTTGTATGTGAAGTCTTCTATTTATAAAGTACAGTACTATTAAGCATATTTATTAATAATGTATCTTGTTACACAAACTGGAAAAGCTACGTTTTCCTTTGAAATGTTGAATCGAATTATCTGCTATGCCCTCCGACAATTAGCTACATTTTATGGGCCACGTTTTTAGTCTTTTCCACGAAACTACCCCAATTTGGCATCATGAAAACGGGACGAAACATCCTTTCGGATCTCTCACAGTGCAGTACAATCACCTCGTGTTAGACAAAAGCCCACGGAAGTTGATATCACAGAGCTCCCTCTGATGAGATACCGTACATTAAATTGCCCCCTGGAACAAAACATAATTTCGGATCTCATACAGAGCAGTACAATCACCTCGTGTTAGACAACAGCCCACGGAAGGGGATATCACGGATATCCCAGTAGAGGGGATATCACAGATATGGGGCCGTCCATAAATGACGTCACGCACCGGGGGGGGGGTCAGACATTTGTGACGATGTGTGACGATGGGGGGGTGAGAAACGTGACGTCACATCAAATGTGCAACTTTAAATAAATATAGACAAAACGTTCCACTTAATTAAATACTTTTTAAAAAATGTTTATTAAATACGCACTACAATGACAATAGTTTTAAAGCGATTTGAAGCATGTTTTATATTTTTGGGGGGGGGGGGGGCAGAGCTTTGTGACGTCATATTTGAGGGGGGGGTCTGACTTTTTGTGACGCCGTGTGACGAAGGGGGGGGGGGGCAAAAATCGTCCAAAATCGCGTGACGTCATTTATGGACGGCCCCTATCCCCTCTGATGAGATACCGTATATGTTGATTTGCCCTCTGGGTCCACACAGAAGAGGTCAGCACTTCCTCACCCACTCTGCATATGAGAGTCATTGTCAGTTTGCGAGGCGGTTAAGCAGATACTCAATGACCGGAGCTGGATTTTTGTCAAAGTGTGGAAACGAATGTGCACTCTCAAATGTGATCGGTTCTACTGTGTAGTCATTGTAACCTGGCCGAGACAACGCACTACAACCCCCACATAAATAATCATCGATTCGCTTGAAGTAGTGATATAATCTATGTTCCCAGAATATAGAAAAATTAGTAGTCAGATTCGCACAACAACACTTTCCATACCTGTCGACCCCTTATCAGTGCCTCCCTCATTACAGACCAATTCAGACCTTATTGGTCACCCCGTGCCCTTATAAATCGCAAGGTTCATCCGACAAAATCCCATCACAAGGGAGAAACACAAATAGACAAACAAAATTGGCTGTGTAGTGAGTTCAACTGAGTCGCAGACGTACTCTTTGGAGGCAACACATTGATTCAACTCCAACACACGGGGTAACTGCCCCTTAACAGAATAACAACCTATGGTGGTGACCACCAGGCTAACTCCACTAATTACACCATAACTAGCTACAACGGACCGGACCACAGCTTGGGTCCAGGTCCATGTGTTGGAGACTCTGTAGGACGTAGAACGTAGACGAAGGTTTCTTCAAGATGAACAACAGCACCGGTCCCTCTGGAGACCCGGCTTATATCCTCTGCGGCGTGGCTGGCTCCACCCTTGGTCACGCCGGTTTCTTCAAGATGAACAACAGCGCCGGTCCCTCTGGGAGACCCGGCTTATATCCTCTGCGGCGTGACTGGCTCCGCCCTTGGCCACGCCCACCTTCCAGAATCCTCGAGCAGGATCTCGACCCTGACCACGTGACCACCCCTATCCCTCACTTGGGGCCCCTGTGTAGAATTAGCCGGTCACGTGTCCTCTGGGGTCAACCAGAGTGCCACGGCCCTTAGTAACCCCATCTCCATGGCCGGCACTCGCACACCCCATCCTGTAGGGCCGGCACTGCGCGCAGAGCGTGGTACCACTCAGCGCTGTCGATCAGCGCTCACCGAGTCCCTCTAGGGCCGGCATTACACAGCGACATCTCACTATGTCACTGCACCCGCATTGAAACGGCTGTACGCCATATGGACCTGAAAACTACATTTCCCTGTGCAAGAAGACAGGTAAACTGTATGGGTTTACAGGCATGACTTAAGGAAAATTAAGGTTGTTTCAATTACACTTGTCGCAACGTTTTATTTCGAATACTTGAGAAAATCAAGCAATGGTACACCACACAGTGTCAAGTGTTGGGATGTCGGTTTAATAATGTTCAAGATGTTTTTATTCACATTAAGGGGCCGTCCATAAATGACGTCACGCGGTTTTGGACGATTTTTAACCCCCCCCCCCCCCGTTACACGGTGTCACAAAAAGTCAGACCCCCCCTCAAATATGACGTCACAAAGCTCTGCCCCCCCCCCCCCCAAAAGAAGAAAACATGCTTCAAATCGCTTTAAACTCTTGTAATTGTGGTGCGTATTTAATGTGGCGCTGCACTCTGATGTTGTAGGAGAAAACATTTATTAAAAGGTATATTTAATTAAGTAGAACGTGTTGTCTATATTTATTTAAGTTGCGCATTTTTATGTGACGTCACATTTCTCAACCCCCCCCCCTCGTCACACATCGTCACAAATGTCTGACCCCCCCCCCATAGGTGCGTGACGTCATTTATGGACGGCCCCTAATTTGCAATTCCTAGTACAGTAATGTGAAATGTCCAATAAATGATCAACCAGGCATTGTGGCACACACCACAGAGAACCACGGGAACCACGGAGATGGAGCGATTATTGTAGTAGAGATGGAGCGGTGTGTGTGGAGATGGAGCGATTGTTGTAGAGGGGGCGTCCATAAATGACGTCACGCACCTATGGGGGGGGGGGGGTCAGACATTTGTGACGATGTGTGACGAGGGGGGGGGGGGTTGAGAAATGTGACGTCAAATAAAAATGCGCAACTTTAAATAAATATAGACAACACGTTCTACTTAATTAAATATACTTTTTAATAAATGTTTTCTCCTACCACATCAGAGTGCAGCGCCACATTAAATACGCACTACAATGACAATAGTTTAAAGCGATTTGAAGCATGTTTTATTTTCAAAATGGAAAGTTTTTTTTTTGGGGGGGGGGGGGGCAGAGCTTTGTGACGTCATAATTGAGGGGTAAAAATCGTAGAGATGGAGCGGTGTGTGGAGATGGAGCGATTTTTGTCGAGATGGAGCGGTGAGTGTGGAGATGGAGCGATGACCGCGGTTCGTGTGCAGGGAACCATCGATCGCTGCATCTCTTTCGCCGTCACATTGCAACAAAGAGCGTCTTGTGAAGGAGCATCATCATCACCATCCAGCTGTGGCTAGACCATGGCTGACCACATCGTGACACACGTGACAAAAAGTCGCGGTGCAAAAAGTAGATTGTTGTTACTCCTTGGTTCTTTCAGGCAAAACAGGTCCCTGCGGGGTGGGCTGGTAGGAACGAATAACCAAAGAATATAAACATCATGTATTATGACACTTGTTTAGCCAGGAAAGCCTCAGAGAGTGTTAAGGATTTTCTAGGGTCCTGCCAAGTGTTTGCAGTAGGGGGCGATGTTTACTACACCTAATCAGACAATACGAAGGGAGAGTTTGAGGCCTAGTTCTAGGCTTTAGGCCTAGCTGTAGGCTTTAGGCCGCTGTGAGTTAATTTTTTAATTAAAATGTTTTAATTATTAATGTAAAAGCTTTAAATGTAAATGTTTCTATTTAAAAACATCAGGGAATGTAACATTGTTAAACATTAACTCCCTTTCACACACGCGGGTGTACGATACGAAGGGAGAGTTTGAGGCCTAGTTCTAGGCTTTAGGCCTAGCTGTAGGCCTTATGCCGCTGTGAGTTAATTTTGAATTTAAATGTTTTAATTAAAAACTCTCAGGGAATGAGTTAATTTTTAATTTAAATGTCTTAATTAAAAACTATCTCAGGGAATTATAAGGGAATGTTACACTTGTTTAGCCGGGAAAGCGTCACTGAGTCTAAAGGTTTTTGTAGGGTCCTGCCAAGTGTTTGCAGTAGGGGGCGATGTTGCTACACCTAATCGGACATCGGACAGACGGACGATATAATCTATTGTAGGCTGGTCCACTTGGTTCCTACCAGTATTAACGTAAGTATAAAATAAATTAAATGACGACGTTTCGGGCGCAACACAAGCGTCCGTCATCAGGTGGGACACTTAAATTAATTCTAGATTTGAAGCTTTCGTGACTGCAAGGATTCATACTCTTTGGTTTATTCGGTAAAGTCACGTAGGTAAAAAAAATCAAACTTCAGTTAAAATAACTTCAGCAATTGTTTCTTGCTGTGGTTGTCCCACCTGATGGCGGACGCTTGTGTTGCGCCCGAAACGTCGTCATTTAATTGTATTTATTTTCTACCTACGTGACTTTACCGAAAGAACCAAAGGGTATATATGGATCCCTGCAGTCACGAAAACTTCAAATCAAGATTAGATTGTTGTTATTCACTTCGTGGCTTATGCGAGCTGGGAAATGCGCTGCGTTTTTCCCTCCCGCCTCTCACCCCCCCATCACCATCACCACCACCACGACGACTTCGTGCCACTCTCTTTTCGCGGCCGCCCGCCGCAACATCCACACGGGGGCTCCCACCACCCACACATCACCACCAGCACACACCACCAGCCTCACACATCACCACCCACATTACCACCAGCACACATCACCACCACACACACACCACCAGCCACACACACATCACCACCAGCAACACACACATCACCACCAGCAACTCCTTCATGGCTGACGACCTGGGACAAGACTGGTGGCTGCAGGAGAGCGTCGCGGAGCAGCGGTCAGGTAAGGACAGCCGCCTCGCGAGCTTGACACGTGGTCACCCCCCACGCTGCCCCCACGTGTTCCCTCGCCCCCCCCCCCACGCTGCCCCCCCCCCCCACGCTGCCCCCCCCCCCACGCTGCCCCCCCCCCCACGCTGCCCCCCCCCACGCTGCCCCCCCCCCACGCTGCCCCCCCCCCCCACGCTGCCCCCCCCCCCACGCTGCCCCCCCCCCCACGCTGCCCCCCCCCCCCACGCTGCCCCCTCGCTCCTCGAGGTGCAGTTGAGGCAGCGTCCTCCTCCTCCTCCCCCCACGTGTATGGCGCGCCCCACACACCACCACGGCTCGTGGTCGTCTTCGTGCTCAATGTCCACCACCTCTGCCAGGGTGGAGCTGAGAGCGAGCGGCGTGAATCTAAAAGTCGTCGACGGCCACGCGATTGTTCCTTGGGAGGAGGAGGACGCACGTGGTACAGTGCGCTGTACTGTACACGCGCCGCACGTGTTCACGGCGAGGAGTGGGGGGTGGGGAGGTAAAATCGGTAATTTGAGTTTCCTCTTTCCGATGGCTTCTCGAGTTCTTTGTTTATTTTTGTGCTTCGGGGTCGAGTGCGGAACGTCCACGGTCCCTCTCACGCCATCATCATCATCCTCATCATCATCGTCTCGTCTCCCTCTCTCCACGTCGGTTGTGAATGTTCGTGGTGAACTTGCAAGTCGTTGTTTTATCCACGCGTGGCCGCCGGGTGGCGATGCGAGACCTCTGATCGAGCGAACTGCTACAACAATCGATATCAATCGATGTCAAAGACAGAGATCCCCGCCTATGTTTGGTACATGACAAGACAAAGATCCCCCGTGTAGCCTTCACAGACTGATGGGGCAAGTGCTGTTAGCGAGCAGCACCACACGAGGGGGTGGGGGGCCAGCACCACGCCCGACCGCCTTTGTCTCCCCGGTGGTGATGTTTACACACCGCACCAGGTACTCATTTGAGGCCGAGTCGACCTAGGGAAGGCCCGGGACCGGTTCAGACAATCGTCAATGGTGTTGGCCGTCAACAACAAGGACATTCAATTGAATTTGATAACGTTGAAGTGTTATGCAGAACTAATTATTACCGGCCAAGATTAGTTAGAGAATCAATTTAAATTGAGAAGAATTCAAATCATTTCATTCGCTGTGATGGCTATAGACTCAGCGCAGCCTGGAAGCGTATTATTAAGTAAAACACAACAGATTGCAATTCCTTACAGGTGAGTCACATGCTAAGTGGATGATTACTGATCTATTACATAATTGCATTCACCTCTGCCTCTAATCTCGCATCCTGATGGGGTTCAACAACGAAGACGTCATCCTGCACTCTTTACGACTGGGAGCAGGTGGATGGCTTCTCTATTCTAGCAAATCGCCTGAAGATGCTGGATGTAATGTTCAGCGAAACGTCGTACTCAAATTGTAAATGTTGTGGATCCACTCTTCAACACACCGGTGGGCTAAAGTAGTGAACTATTTGTCTTTTGTCAACGTGACACATTTTTTACTGATTGCCCGTGTCGGGTGGTGGAGGGTTGCAACACATAAATAACGCGATCTAACCCAAAAACCTTTATGATGAATAATACTGGTCGCGATAGCCTACGTGTTAAACTGCTGGTAATGAGTTCATCAGCAATTTCATCATCATGAGGGGTGGTTGTGGGTACTGGTTCATTGGTAGTTCCTTACACGGACACCATGTTGCCATCCTCACCTTTCAAATGATTAACTCCTGAGATGACCGAAGAGATGGAGGCCCAGACAGATGTAGCGAGATGAGAGATATACGGACGAGAGATAGAGCTGTAACATGTGATGAGAAGAGACATTTTGAACAGAAATATTGTGAAATTAGATGAGAGAGCTGCATACAAGGTAGACAGCAGATATATTAATGAGTGTATAATATGAATTCGATGTCTATATTTATTAGGATCTGAATTCAGGCTGATATTTGGTGCTTCTCTATTTCTTTCCATCAATCCAGGTCCTCTTGAGCAGCTTGGGCCCTATGTTTTTGCTTAGCTTGCTTATGCCTGGCACCACGGATTGTTAGAATCAGCCTTTTAGTCCTCAGCGTCACCTATATTAGCATCTGCAGCAATGTCATCATCGGCTGTTTCATCAACAATATTCGCATCACCGTTGAATTTTCAGCAACCATATATCATCACAGTACATCCGCCTTTGCGTCATCATCAGCTATATGATCAGCAATTTTAAATGCTCTTTATCACTAGGTTTTTATTTTATCTACTAAATAATAATTGACCATTTCATCATTAAAACATCAGCAGCAGCCATTCAATTGTCATCTTTATAATTTCCAGTTCTAAATAATCAGCCATTCACCCTCACCATCAGCCATATTATCAGCCATTATCTATGATTTGTATGACTGCGTTTTTATTTCATCATCAGCCATGTCATCATCATGATCATAGATATTGTCCGTGCCCTTTTTAACTGGGTTTTCATTGCATAAGATATGCTGGATAAAGAGAGACTTTCTCTTGCCATTGCCACCCCTCAGTCATATAATGCTCCAATCCATCTCACTTCTGTACATGAACAGTGGCCAAGGTTGGAGTACACTCATCACATCTGGGGTGGAGTTTCACGCTGCCACTGGAGTGCGTCATAGAATCCAACATAATAGCAGTTTGGTTGAGTGATGATCCATTGCTCAGTTATTCATTCCAGTCACTCTCTTACAATCATTCCGTCCATCCTTGTCACAATTGCTGTCATGAATGTTACACCTTCATACCCAAGCCAATGTCAACGACTCATTCAAGTAGATTGACTTTTAAATCACATCCCCATTCTGTGTTCAAGCTCAATATTTGCAGGACACATCATTTGTCATCTTTCCTTTTCAGTTTTCAGTTTTATTTATTTGGTATAGCTCTGTGAGCCATTCGGCTCTTGAATCGGGTGCACTGCTCCACCTTGGAACTGCCTCCTTTGACGCGTTTTGCCAGGCTCCTGTTACCTTGCTCAACTCCAGTAATATATTCCTACGTGTAAAAGTTAAATGAGGTATTAGTTGCTGCCTTATTTGCATTATTTGACTTTGTGCTTGTGCTCAGTGGGTGCAGTTAAAAATAACAAGTAAATAACTACAATATAAGTGGAACAAAACTAACATACTTTCTGTATTTTTCGTGACCAGAACTCAATCTCATTGCTCCACTATCCAACAGTGGGTTTTCATGGCTGATAACGAGTGGGGTGATTTATCTTCAAACTGAACAGCAGTACACGGGAAAAAAAAACTTGTATTTACCAGTAAAGACATTCAAACAATAATAATAATTTATGATAATAGGGTTTTCACTTTGCTGGCAATTAAACAGGTGTTAAGATGTTAAAACACCAAACTGAAACTTTTGCAAGGAATCATGTCTGCATTAACCACAGATACTTGTGGTGAAAATACAAACAAAATCTATGTTCTGACAGTATATGCATTGTCTTTGAAACTGATTGGTCCACACCAGAGACAGCTTTCTTTTGAGCCTAGTCTCAAATGGTGTTAGATCAGAGGACGCCAAAAGGTGAACAGCACAAAGACAATGCCACTATCAGGACATTTATAGCTTTGGGTGAGCAGCTACAATATGGGACTAGTATTAGCAATATTTGCTACCACAGCAAAACTCCAATTAACCTGGGTAAACTAATGAATATGGTGAAAATGTTCTTGTCCATGCTGATATGATGGACAGATTACCTGCGAACAAATCATCTTGAATGCGTCCTTTATCATCAGGTATCGGAAGATAAGCAGGGGTTGAGCCTGGCTCGTGCTTAGATGGGTGACTGCCATGGGTGATGTTGTGGACGGCAGACGGTGATGCAGCATTATCCATGTTGTTGTACTTCTGTGCCCCCACATCTATGCTTACTTACCTTCACCCACGAGCTATGACCAGCATGACCTTGCAGCATGGCCGTATCACATCCATAACCCACACAACATGGTGAGGAGGCTGTCATCCAGCAGCGGATTGACAAGGGGTTGGACATGTACGTAATGCAACACCAGCAGCATGCATCTAAAAGCGTCGACTGTCGCGTACAAAGATAACGCAGTACACTTAAAACAGAAAAATGGGGAAAAACTTTATTGCACCGTAAGTGATGAGCAATGTGTACATGTTGGTCTTGTAGGATTACAACGTTTAACCAAATGGATATTGCGCGGTAACGGTTTTAACATCGCTAAATTATTGTCTGCGTGAAAAGCAAATAGATTCGAGTGTTGTTGAGAGGGCAGGAAAAAAATAATCGTTCTGTTCCCCTTCTTGCCTTTCTAGCAGTAGGGATTCCCTTCCTCACTTGCATGGGCCGTAGTGGCTGTTCTGCCTCCCGTAAAAGCCTGTTCATCACCCCTGTGACACACCAGTAGGTGATCAGTGATAGACATATCAGTACAGACACAGTGCTCCCATCGCTAGACGATCCGCTAACCCCTGCCGCCGAGCAACTGCGTTACAGGTGTGCACGGCCGCACTTGGCTACACCCTCCGATGCTTGAATATTTACACCATAAATTAATCCAGGAGCCTCCCCCCACAGATGCAGAGACGGCGTAGTTCTCTGATGTGTTTTCTGGTTGTGCCGGTATATTTTTCGACACGATGTCCGACGATTCACTCCACGTGTTAGGAGCTTCTGAATTCAGTTCCGGACATGGAGTGAAACGTTGGACGTCACATCGAACAGCTCCGCGGTACAACCCCAAAAACAAGTAAGAGAACTACACAGCACAACCGCGAAAAAAACCAACGCAGTACAGAGAGGACATCCTTTACATACAGAGGGATTGACAATTCGTGTTTTAAAAGCTTAAAAAAAATGTCAATGCATAGCACCATTAGAAGGTAAGGCAGCCAATGCATGTGTGTGCATATAGCAATCAGGTGCTGTATTTACGGTATATAACTTATCAATTCTACAAAAGGGGGGGGGGGCATCTGTAATTTCAGCAGTGCATTGTCCCTGAATATTTTGGCTGTGACAGCATTCTGGGAATTGGCACCGGGAGCTCTTCTCAGTACAAATCACATGGTGGCAGATACTCTACTCAATTTTAGAGCCTCTGAGCCAACGTGCCAAGAGACCAGTCAGTTTCTCAGGAAATAAGTGAATTTTACAGCGGGAAGGAATGAAAATGACTCCGTTTTCCTGTTGCTCTGACAATGCGGTCCACCGTGTACGGATGCGTTTGACGGGTTAAGAATTGATTTTAAAACGCGTACATTTCAGTGGTAGAAGTGTAACCGTCGTGGGGAAAGTTTTGGGAGTTTATTTATTTACAAGAACACTTGACAATCCCCATCGGCAGCAGAATACCTGCAATGTGTAAAGGAAGTTTTATTTTTGTTGATAAAATTCAAACAAGCAAAACACAGTGCTCAATGCAGGGCTTGCAAATAGTGATCTGATTATGTTTTTGTTGTTATTACAATTGTCTGGTCTTTTATTTTCGGAATACTGTGTAACGCAAATTCGGCACAGGACATAAAATACACGTTTTTGTTCAATGAACACAGCACAGCAAATTCAGTGTGTACATAAAGCTCCCTGCACTTTTACAAAAAAAATGAAACTTTTTGCTGCAGCCAAGATAAAACAAACCTAGTTGTTGCTTGGTACAATATTATAACACATTGTTCCAAAGGAGAGAAAAAAAATGATGAAGAATGAAAAACAACAGTACTTCCAATGTCACGCTGCATTAGGATCTGCAGGCTTTGGTGCGACGTTATTTGATTGAGTTAGCCAGGTCTGGCCGTAAGCCACACGAGAAGGAAATGTTGTAACATAATTACGGACCGCCGTCTCCTGGGCCACACATTCACGATTTTTTTTTATTTTACATGAAAAATAATAATGATAAAAAAAAGAAAACAGCAGGATTTGGTCACTCCATCCGCCCACCGCAGCCCCAGCAGCTGTTCTGACGGCCGTCTGGAGAGCGCTGCGTGCGAACGTTACTCCAGTGGTGTTTGATTTTCCTCTTGCCGTTTTCACCATAGGCACCCCCGCTGTCTTCAAACTATCGGCAGAGAAAATAGAGGAAATATTTGTAAACGCACACAAGCCGTTGTCATTTATAACGTTTTGAACCTCTCCTAATTGGGGAGGTGGGGTGGGAGGGTGCTCTTGTGTGCGTGGTGTCGATGGCCTTGTGCAGGGCTTAATTGCTCGCGGAATATTTTACAGGGGGAAGGGAAGGGACGTGGCGAGGGAGGGCAGATGAATATTTTCTTGAGCTCAGCCCGAGTTGGCTCCAACTGGAACCCTGGAATTGTGTTTTCGAAGAATTCCGTAACGATGGCGGTGATGTACAAGCACATGTAACAAAAAGTCGGGCACATTTGTACATTTGTCAACAACACTGCCCTGAAGGGGGAAAACTATAGTGTACGAGGAGAAAAAAAAACGTGAGCTCTTGTTAACAACCTTCTTCTTCTTGGTTCTTTCGGTAAAGTCACGTAGAAGGGAAGTAATAAAATAATAAAAATAAAACATAATAAAATAAAATATATTATATTATTTTATAAAATAAAACATAATAAAATAAAATATATTATTTTATTTTATAAAATATATTATTTTATTTTATTATGTTTTATTTTTGTTATTTTATTACTTCCCTTCAACGTGACTTTACCGAAAGAACCAAGAAGATGAATCCCTGCAGTCACGAAAGCTTTAAATCGAAATTTAACCTGATGATGTTGGATGTAACCTCCAGCGAAATGTCATGTATAAAATCGTAAAAAATGTTGCTTGTTTTCAGCATTCCGATTTTGCTAATAAACCAAATCGATATGTATATTTGCCCACGTGTCAACCTGATTTGTGTGGGGGGGTTATACTTAGCAATTGGCATTTTACCTACATGGTCTAACCAAAAATAAGCCAATTGTGAATCATAGTATAACACATTACGTTTCTGGTAAATGTCCTTCATAGCAGAGAGATAAAGGCCAGAAAGATTGAGTTGGCAACAACTATTAATCACTCAACATTGATGAATGGTTTATTTTGTTTTTTTGTTACTAAAACGAATTCAGCCTTCTCCCACGATGACGTTCACGTGCCTAATCCCTTTGGCTCTGAGGAGCCAAGCAGGTTTTGGCCTGCCCCGTATTTGGATGGCGGGATCACCAGAGAAAAGCTTTATTGGTCCAGAATGAGATGCTGAAGTAATAGGCACTCTCTTGGTAATGGGTACTCTCTTCGCTTTGCCAATGCTCAATGAGCCAGATGTTACAACGAGATCTCGTCTGCTGGGAGGACATAAACGTTCCCAAGGTATCGTTTGAATGAGGATGGGTCTTGCAGTGTCCTGGCTTAAATCCCACTCTCACTCAACAAAATATCTGGCCATCACGCGTGTAATTTGTTACACTGATGCGCAAAAGCAGGTTGATTGTAAGCTGCACAAACCTCATTTGTTTTGTACATAGCAGTAAGCATGTTAGAATCAAACTAACGTCTGTAGTCAATAAATGGTTGATTGCTGAATTCCAAAAGAGAGCTCGTAGTTTATTATAAATTCCACGTGAGTTTTGAACTGTCTTTTTTTAAAGCACAGTACTATATATGATATAGTACTATGACACACAAGCGCACATCATTACCATACTTTATTATTAAACATCGCCATGAAATAAAAGTTTCTCCTCCATCTACTCTCAGCAGGCAGCTTGTGTATGTTCGTGCCAAGGCGTGGTCTGTTTTTTTTCCCAAGCAGAGTAGTTTTATTTTTCGATTTAAAGCTTTCGTGACTGCAGGGATTCATCTTCTTGGTTCTTTCGGTAAAGTCACGTAGAAGGGAAGTAATAAAATAATAAAAATAAAACAATAAAATTATTCTCACGACGTTTCGGCCACAACGCAAGCAGCCGTCCTCAGGTGAAGACCAGGTCTGTCGGGGAGACAGCGTCGTGAGAATTATTTTATTATGATTTATTTTTATTACTTTATTTACTTCCCTTCTACGTGACTTTACCAAAAGAACCAAGAAGACAGAGTAGTTTTAGTTTTTTTTTTGTCGGGGGGGGGGGGTGCTTTGTTTTTACCGTTATCCCCGCCTTCAGCAAGCGGCGTCGACGGTGGCCCCCTCGCTAGTTTTTGCCGGCGGAGCCGGCGAGGCCTCCGTAGACATTCGGCTTCTTGAGCTCGATGCGCACGGGCTGCCCGGCCTCCAGCCGCCCGCCCGCCGAGGACCCCGCCGGCACCGAGCCGGCCGCGATGCTCTTTCCCGCTCGGACGCTGCGCGGCACGGGGATGCGCGTGGAGACGCCGGGCCTATGCGCCTGAGAGTCCTGCGTGAGATGGGGGCGGAAGGGGCGGTTGGTGACGTTGCACTTAACACGTTTAAGGTACAAAGAGGAAAGAAAAAGTTGAAGGTGCAGCCCCACGACTGTTGCTGTCGCCACCCTGCGCCAACCAGCGCGGCGAGGTCGACTCGAATGAACCACGACCCGCGCGGCATGGGAATCTCATCATCCAGCAGGACGGGCTGTAAATATAACGGTGCATCCCTGTGATTGCATCCTCACCATCGCTGGAATAAGACCTTCCACTAGACGGTGCTCTGGAGGGTATTTGGCCTATTCTTCCACACAGGCCAGATATCTCGCAATTGGCGAGACATCTGTGTCACTTTAGATGCCTTTCATCGTAAGAAAAGTAATCATACACAGCCCCTTGTCAATCCGCTGCTGGGTGAAGGCCTTCCCAGACCGCGTTGAATTATGTGGCACCCATTCTAGGTGGGTTATAAGTACGAATATAATGTATGATATTTCTGAAATTACATGACACGCCCCACATCGGTAATTTGCCACTTTACTTAATGGAGTATTTTATATGTAAATTAGTATTTATGAGTATGCGTATTACAATTATGTTGCACACATGCTGAATATTTAATGTGCTGACCTATATGTAAAAAAAAACATGAAACTTTAACCGTGCCTTTGGGACCACGTTATAAACTACTGCATCTTATTTACACATCCCGGAATTTCTATATTTTAATGAATCCTAGAAGAGTGAGCGGGAAGTGAATTGCGCTATAAACCGTGTGACCTGAGTTTGATTGCCAGCCACGGCTCATGTCAGTGGCAAGTAATGTCTGAGCCAACCCTGGCCATCAACCCACATTGACCCCGTGTGGTGAAGTATAACCTACATGGCATCCAGCAGTAGATTTACAAGGGTGCTATGAATACTTATATTATGAAAGCTGTACCAAATTTACTGGGCACATCTGATTGCGTGTGCTAAATAGACCGATGCCAGAAGTCACAGAAAAGTTTATCTGAGCTACAGAACATAATTTTTTTCCAATTCTGGTAATGCATGCAACATGTAGCGTGCGCTCATAAAACATTATGCACTCTGTTTTTTTTTTACATAAAGATCTGCAACTAGTTAAAAATACCGTACTGGAGAATGTGAGATATCGATGTACCAGAATAGACTGCTGTGCTAGCTTTGTCTGGATATTCAGTAGAAATACCTCAGGCTCGGAGCCAAACTACAGCACTCTAACAAGACAACATTGATAAATAGTTGTGCGATGAAAAAACAACGAATAATACTGCCACAAAGAAGAAAAATTCTATCATACGTGACATTTTGGACAATGGCACTTCTTCACAGTGAAGAGATTTAGAGACGCCACAGAGATCGAGTTGAAGACAGTGTTGCACTCTATGGGGTTTTGATAGAAATTTAGTTTTCAGGATATTTGTTCAATTTGCATATGAACGTTGGAATATATTTTGTAACAACCCTTTCAAAGGTCAAAAATGTAGGAATGAACGCATTTGAATTCAGAGCAAAACTATGAAAACTTTGCTGACATTCCATTCCTGGGTACCCATAATGCAGTGCGGTATATTATTGTAGAAACACCTATTGTATACTTAGTGATACATTGCTAGGCTAAGCCATACCTTGCTGACTATTCAGCTAAGGTCACCGAGAGTAGGTTATTGCATGTTGTGGTCAATAGTATTTTTATACAGAATTTGGGGCACAGGAGTAAGAGAAGCAGACGTTTGTGGGAGGTATTTTTTGCGTGGACATTTCCAGAGCCTTAGAAATTTAAAGAAAACTACACGACTCAACTCTAACCAAGTCTTCATGAAGCACTGATGAATGGTGTTCTTTCACGACCGGGATTTGGGATCTGCCATCTATATTCCAAGAAAATGTGCATTTATGTAATATTCTGGTAATCTGAGCGCCCTCCCGTGACTTTCTTGCATGCTGTCCAGCCCAATGTGGTCTGGGCTATGCACAAATCCGCTGAAGTATTTCACGAAGTCACATTTTGAACACGGTGACGTATAAGAAAAAAAAATAAACTACACCCAGGTTACGTGGATTTTGTTAAATCTGCGAATCTGTATGAATCTGCAGTTGTACTCGTGTGTATGTTGAACTTCTTTCACACCATACGCAACCAACTGTGCTAATCGGAGGTGTGGGGGAAGGATAAGAATCGAAACATAAAAGCAGTTCTCAAGAAATGAGTTTTCAATCTAGATGTAAAAGTGCATAGCTCCAATGCCTTCCTCATATCAGAAGGGAGAGCGTTCCAGATGGCCGCAGAAGCGCATCTCAAAGCGCGCGATACGGTGACCATCTTTGTTCGACGGTTAGCCAGAAGCCGCTACGAGTATGAGCGGAGTTCGCTTGACGGTCTACGCTCCTCGACACAACAAGAGTGTGGCCAGTGCTGTTTTACTGTTCGTCATCACTGTTTTTTCACACGGGGAATGTTTATTTTTCAAATCACTTATATTCACTCATTGAGGAAGCGTTGCTGGTTTCAAAAATACAGGAAACGAAAACTGTGCTCGAATTTTTTTCCATCTCAAGTTTTGAGTTACATATGCAAAACTATCTTGCATATTTGTGGTCTTTGTCGCCGCGAGACTTATCTGATTATGATGTTGACGACTCTAACAGTTCAAAATGAGCTTTTCTTGGATTTATTCCCTACTTTAAATGTTTTACTTTCTCCGTGGGCTGCTCTCACAGCGGTGGAATGCAGCGTTAAACAGACACGTCGCTGGGTGGCCTGGAGGGAGTAACGCTTTTGCTCTTTGCGAACGCAGCTTCCAGCCTCTTGACAGCTGCCCCACACAGCATTGCAGCCGATGTCACGGACGAGTCCTGATCTCACAGCGGGGGTTGCCACCTGTCCTAGTTGTCCCAGAATCGTCCTCTTCCTGACATAGCTGTGTTGGGAAATCTGTAAATGTTCCCAGTGCATTTGGGAAATCTGTAAATGTTCCCAGTTTTTTTGTCGGTTGTGAGGTCGTACTCCCCCTCAAGACGACACATTTCCATGCAGTCCTCCCCTCTTTCGGTAAGTTGAGATATTCTCTCCCCCCCCCCCACGATATGTCCTGGTTATTTTGTACCCCATGGGCAGCAATCCAATCGCACAGCACTCTTTGGTATGAACAATCTACGTTGCATACAGATGTTTTGCGGGGGAGCACGTATGACGAGTCTTCTGTCATTCCCAAGTGGGGAGAGGGGGGGGGGCACTACTTGTGTTTGTGTACACAGTGCCTCCCAAACGTGCACTTTACATGCATCCTTCTGTCAGCTGATAAACACGACCGAAGGATGGAGAAGGGGTTGTTTTTTTTACGTTTTCCAACCCGGGTTGAAAGCGTTCATGCATGGGCTCTCTCCGTCCGTCTGTCTGTAACATGGGGACACGGTAGCTCTCGTGAAGATAATCCCGTTTAATTATAATTTTAGTTTTAATGTTGTGGTCCTATTAGGGACGTACCCTCTAGAAAACTGCCTTAAATTGACCACAGTGTTGCTCAAAAATTGCAGATTTAAACCAGTGCCAAAAGGACCATGCACATTAGTGCACAAATATGTTTACATATTTTTCCCTGACAGCTGCACATACTGCTAAAAATATACTTCTCAGAATGATAAACGCACACTGTTGGAAAGCGTTACAGAATCAATTCATAAGCTTGTTTTTTTGTTCTTTAAAAAAAACAACAGTTTTGTTACATTCAAAAACACAGCGGCGTAGAAGTTGTCTTGGTCCGCCGGACCGTCTCTCCGCGACTCGGAGCTGCACCCTGACCTGAAGTGTGGACGTAGGGAGTTGTTTTAATTTGTCCGCAGGAGAGGTGACCTCACTCACGGAGTGTGTGTCGGCTCGGCGGAAGGAGCCAAGAAGCCGTGCTAATGATGGGGCACAGAGCCAGAGGGGTTGATTACGGAACGGCTCATGTCGGGGCATCTCTTCTTAAGCCACTAATCGCAGGGAAAGGCCTCGCAGCACGGTGGAATTCGTTGTAAAAAAATAAAAATCACAACACAGCGAATATGGAATGTGATGTATAGTGCACGAATGACTGCATCTTGTTCGCTTGTAATTTATTTTCCGTCGGCTCCCTACACTTCCAGGGCATGATAAGACATGCCGCCAACGCCGGCTGCGAGTAATGCTCGCAGGCGCTTCGTGTCTTTGCGTGGCGAAGTCTGCTGCTGCTGCCGCCGCTGCCGCCTCTGCTTCCCGTTGAGAGGATTATGCTTTTGGAATGCCGCGCCACTCGCTCGCAGATCAACGAGCTTAGGCGCCGAAGACTGCGGATTTCACCGGTTACTTCGGAATTGCCAATAATTGGCGTTCCACCTTCTCGTTCTTGTGAATATAATTCCCTTCCCCCCCCCCCCCTTCTGTACTGTACCACTCTGGAACGCACTTAAGCCACGAAAATTGGCATTCATTTTTGTTTGTAAAGCCAAGTAAAGAGCTCTCAATGCAAAACAAGATCGTTTGTTTTGGAAACATCCATTTTAATGCATTATTCGTCATTATTTTGTGTTTGTGCATCAATCCGTGTTTTGGATTAAGCGCGAGCTTGACTGGCTAATTCATCAGCAAGGCTTTTTCTTTTTTGCTGAACGGGCAGAGCCGAGCTCCGGGATTCTCAGTTTCTGAGGCCTCGCTGCAGAGGAGGAGGAGAACGCACACGGATGTGTGAAGCCTCCCGGCTCTCTCGGCAGAATGCAACGGCCGCACAGGGGCGACAAGACGGTGGCCGCAACAGGGGGGAGGAGGGCCTTTAAACGTATGCCAATGTGACAGGGCCGCGATGATGTCACCGACTTGGCGAATCTGCCACACAGCACACACCCAGCCCAGTGCTGTGGTCCCACCTGAAATAACTTTGGTCAACGCGCCCGTGCCAGAGCGGTGTTGCTTGGCCACGCAAAAGTTCACCGGCCACAGCAAGACAATTGGACTGGGCCCAATGCATGATGGGTTTTCTTTCTCGCTGTATTGTTATTGGAAGCACTTGCACACGCAATTTTTGTGTGTTTACGCACAGCCGGCTGGATAATTGGTGCTCGATAACAGCACTTGTCTGAGTATTTCGTAGCTTTTGGAGTACGCAATCGTGGCCGTGGATTGCTGCCGTGGTGTAACGGTCACCACACCTGACTTGCGATCCGTGGGTCAGCGGTTCGGCACAATCGTTCCGGGACCGCAGTTGAAACAGCGGGGCGAGTTTCTTAAATCCTACCCTTGCCTCTGTCCACCCAGGTGCTGTAAATGTCTACGTGATAAGCCACTTCGTTGAGCTAACGGTTGTGGCCAGGTTGCTTCAGAAAAATAACTAATAGCCCAGTGGGTTTTATCTGGTAAAATAAAAAGTTGAGTTTTCGTTTATTTACGTATAGTGATTTGTTTACATTTCCTATACTTTGCACTCATATCGTGTTTTTGTATTGTGTTAACTTTCTAACCCACCCCTACCGGACATCTGTGACAAAGAGCTTCATAGCTCATCGTATTTCTTCAGGATAAATAAAGAAAGAATCCGAATGAATAAATATTCCGAGTGTAACTTAGTGCACCTCCCTTGGTCGATCGTAAGGTCCATAGGTAGTGGGTCCTCCCACCCCTTCCAAGCCATCTGACCAGTGTGGAAGAACAGACGAATGTTCTCTTTAGAGCCCTCACACCAACAGGGGCATGAGCAAGCAATTTCAAGGGTGTACCTTGGCCTTTGTATTCTAACCATTTGATTGCCACGTATTTGCAGCAGTTTCAGACCAGAGGTTGCTTTTGGACGGACACTCCGCAAAGTGCATCTAAACCCCAGCAATTCGTAAACCAAAAAAAATCTGCAACAGCAAGTAAAGCTCACTCATTGCATTCATACAAAGTCAGTTGAACTGTTTTCGTTGCTTACTTGGTTATATTTTGGTAAGCTTAACACAAGCATCACGTTTACCGCACAAAAGAAGAGCATAATCTATTCTCTGGACTTCCCATCTCTTTACTGTGAAGAAGGGTCATTTCAAAAATGCATCTTCTGGCTATAGTGCAGTTCCACTAATGAATGTGTAGAGTTTTGATTGTTTGCATCACTGCCCCTTGCAGTGTCAGAATGTTTGTGTTTTATTTACAACAAAAATACCTCTAGGCCACAACATCACCGTGTTTAAGTCCATGACTCCGCCGCATTTGATATAACATTTGTCCATGCCTGTGCTTGCGCGTGCTTACATGCAGCACAAAACATGGCTGGGTAGCTTTTCCACACAGAAAGCAAATCCCCCCCCCCATCAAGGAATGCGAGTTGGCGTTGCGTCCCCCCAGAACGTGTAGTCTCCGGGCAAAGATATCTTTAAAGACAATTACATTTTATGAAATTCCGCGTCGGCGCACATGCTGGAAGAGCAACAAAAAAAAACACTCGGACGGATTCTACGAGCGCTTACGGAGGAATTTTCAGCCTCTGGAGCATTCGGCATTCCATTCGTGGTGTGCAAAATAGGTTAGGCCATGTGATCAGCTGTGCATACATTGCATTTAATGGAGGCGCATTTCACCAATGTTTTGCGTGCAAGCTTAAGCCAAGCCTACATGCTAAAGTGGTTCAACGAATTTATTTGACTTATAATTGTTTTATTTCTGAATTCCCTATGGCTAGGCAAAAAAAAAGTGTCCCTTCTAAATGTTCTACGTCCGTTTGTAAGTTGGGCGTAACGATAACGATTGGCAGCCCTTGGTTAATCCACTGCTGGATGAAGGCCTCTGTGACATGCCGTGTTATGTCACGGACGTCTTTTGACCATACTTCACTGCTCCGGTCAATGTGGTTGGGTGAAGATGTGGCCAGGAATTGAATATCGTGGTTTGGCTATCGGCATGCAAACCGAGTTCATTTTTCGCAGCGCTCAAATTATTTCTGCACCGTTATACCACTGAGCTGGGGATAATTGTGATTAACGTGGATAAATGCATCACGTAAAAAAGCAATTGTATTTCATCCTCCTGAAGTAACTGTTTTCATATTGGGAGTGGCGCACTCGCCGTGCCTTACATTTATTTCATGAACAATGGATATTAGTTAAAGAAAATGCGTGTGAAGTAAAATAAAAAATCCACTTAATAAAATTGCACTTTGTTATATATAATTTTTACAATGATGGGAGGGAGGGAGGGGATAGCGTTTTTCGCGGTTGTGCTGCGTACCTCTCCGATGGGTTTTCGGGTCGTACCGTGCCGTAGTTCGGCAACGATGTCCGACGTTTTTGCCCTCCTGCTGCTGGGAGCTTCCTCCAGGAGTGAATTCCTCCCAAGTGCCTCCTGAAGAAGCTCCCAGCGCGCGGGAGCGAAACGTCAGACGACGTTGCCAAACGACGCGCGTCAACGACCAGCGAACGCACGGAAGACGTGCGTGGAGCAGGGCTTGGTTTGGGGAGCTCTGGGCTCTCCAAGGTACCACCGTCGCCACGGTAGAGGTATCAGAGTCGCCCCCTGCGCGACCGCAATAAACACGGACGTCCAGGGCCACGTGTGCCACGGAAAGCGCCCCACCATCACCAACTGCAAGATCTCATCCACTTCCCAGCCCCCCGCCCCCCCACGATACGCACCCCTCTGTCTCCCTGTTGGCAGTGGTGGTAGCACTTTGCGTAAGCGAGCTAAGCAAGGGCTTTAGAGTCCCAAGCAGGTCACGGGGCCCCCGGATTCATCGTAAAAGTAAATGTGCACAAAAACAACCTCGGATGCATATCGACAAAAAACGCTCGTAATGCTGATCCTATGAAAATAAAGTCACTTGTACTTAGTGGGGTTTTTATTTTATTTAATAATTTAAAAGTAAGATTGGACTTGGGCAGGAAACGTTGCTCGAAAGGGGTGGTGGACGATGGTCGGGAATAATAACGGAGTGGCAGCTGAGGAACGGAACGCGTCTGAAAAAATACATCCAGTGAGGAGAGTGAACGATGAAATCTACTTTGTGCGCAGAATTACATTACAGGCTTGTAAGAGGAGACGAGGACTTGGGTTGGCGTTCATCCAGCTGTGGATTGACTACGGCTGATGATGATGTGCTGTAATTAAGTTAAGCACTTTGCCCATCATGCAATGTTCATGTAGTTACGTGCTTGCCACACAAACGCTTAATCTCTGCCCCCAGCGGAGTGGCACTACCACCGTCTGTCAGCATGAGTTCTGTATTCATCCTCCTCCTCTCCACGTCGTCGCATTAATTCCGAAACGAACCCGCGTGGGGCCGACTCCACAAACGAACGCAGCCACCACGTCCCTCCGCTCCTACCGTGCCGCCCTACTGATGGTGGGGAGCCGGGATGGGGGCACCGCAGCTTTGCGCCCGCCGCTCTCTGTTATTATAAGGCATAGCTGTGTCCCCCGAGGCTTTGCGAGCCCGAAGTGATGTTGCTTCTATCACGCGGCGGTCGTGTTTACGCGATAGCAACGCCGGGGATATTCCACACGTTTATCAAAGATGACATTCTCGAATTCCTCGGAGTTCTTTGCTGCGGGGCCAGACCGCGGCTATATTTTAAAGTCCGGGCAGCGCACGAGAATATGCAATTAAATCACGCGGTTGAATAACAAAATCCTGCTAATGGTCTGCGAGTGGGTAGAGCGGTGGCGCAGTGGTTAGCGCACCGCACTATGGCGACTTAGGTTTGACTCCCGTTAACAGCTGATATCGGCGTTGAGTGATAACTGAACCAGGTGTGCACCCCGTCCCATACCTATACCAATCCGCAGTAACAAACATAGCAGACTACGGTTACAAATGTCCACGACTGACACGCCGAGGAGAGGCCTTCATCCAGCATGGATCGACAACGGTCTGCACTTTTATTATAATTATTTACTCAAGGTACGGTTTTAAAATAGTACCGCCAAAAAAAACCAAGAAAATTACGTCAAAAAATAACAGGCAAAGCAAATGAGACACGCGAGGCACAAGCGAGGCACAAGCCAATCCAATAAGTAAAGCTCTTCAGTCAAATTAATCCGATATAATCACAGGCGGTGGGCTAAAACATCTGTTCATGCATAGAGCAGCTGGCGTCTATACGTTAATTATTCCAACATAAGTTCAAGCAGGCATACACACGCTGTTAGATTAAGGCCTCGCGTTGCATGGCTTTGGCTTTGTACATTTTATACGAATTTTTTGTTTTGCGTCAGTATTATAATATTGATAGGACAG
This sequence comes from Lampetra fluviatilis, assembly GCF_964198595.1. NCBI lineage: Eukaryota > Metazoa > Chordata > Hyperoartia > Petromyzontiformes > Petromyzontidae > Lampetra > Lampetra fluviatilis. The sequence goes on from NC_136324.1 coordinate 2,282,882, forward strand.
TATCATGTTGCGGGGGTGTGTTTTAAGTTTTGCTTGAAATAAATTCAGATGCCGTTCTTAAAAGAATGAAAAAATAAATATCATTAACAGTGCCTACGAATGTGATACAGAAAGGATAAATTGTTTGGGTTCCCTCCAGAACTGATGGGGCAGCAAGATCCGTTGAATCACAGACGAGGATCCGCACTCTTTACGACGTAGGATCCTGAGAAAATTGGGAAAGTGTAAGTTGTTGACAAATCGCCAGTTCTGAACCGACGTGAGATCAATTTCAGTCGGGGAGACATTAAAAGTATTGAACAAACAAACCCTTCTAAAATCCAAATTACAGTATGTGTAAACTGAATTGAGTTGAGAGCATGACTATCATTTTTGAATAGAAAATTGCACCTTGGCAAAAGTGGTTACCAGCTCAATTCTCATTGTGATGTCGCGTGGGCTGCTTGCTGGATGAAGTCATGCCTATTTGCAGAGCTTTCGTACTATACATGAATATGTGTGCAATAAAAACAACCGGTTTTACTCCAATAAACTAAAATCAACCGTCTGTCTGGGGTCAGGGGTCGGCAACCCGCGTCACCAGGAGGGTCTCTGAAGAAGCCACATGCAGTGGCTCTTTAAGGACTGCTTCGTGATGTTATTTATTGAAGGCCACCGTCTTCGTGTTCACACCGAACTGCGGCTCTTGAAATATTGAGGTTTATTTTTGTTACCGAATTAGACAACAAAAATTGGGTTTTCTTGTTATTTTGGTTACCGACCCCTGGTCTAGGTTCTCCTAGTGGAGGCCCTTCTGCCAGCGGTGACGTGGGCCATCAATTGCAGAGCTACACCTTTGCCACCATTACCTCATTCCCTCCTGCTATACTTTCAGCATGTGCATATTACACAATTGTAATAAATTCCCTCGTGTGGAAAAACATTTGTTTGCAATCGCTGCTCCGAATATGCACCAGTTTACCTTTAAGAATAAATAATATAAAATAATTATCAGCCATTTGCCAGTCCACTGCTGGATAAAGGTCTCTCTCCATGTCATGGTGCTGTTTGACCATACTTCACCACTCTGGTGAGTGCAGGTTCGCGAGAGTGGGAGAGACGGGACTGGTCCAGATATCACTCGCCCCACTGATGTCAGCTGTGGTCGGGAATCAAACTCAGGTCGCCGAACGTGTCGTGGTGCAGTGCATATCATAAACTTGTGTCCCGTTCAATTCAAGTGACCCTATTTGATGTCTTTTTAACTTCTCTCGGCATTGCTTGCACGCAGTTTTATTTTAAAACTCCTTTGAGTCATATAATCAGGCTGCTTTTTGCCATACATTATTTATTTTCATGCCCAATTGGCTCGTCAGGCATGCGTAATATTTCTTTTTACTTCTAATGACATTTTTGGCTCGGCATTACAGGCCATTATGTCATCCGTTTTATAAGCTTGCACAAACCGAGAGAAGCACATGATCGAGCCCGTGTATGCACAGCGGCGTATTCGCATTGTAGCATGCATATCTATGTTGATAACTACGGTAACCCAGTTTTTAAGCCTGCCTAGCGCTTTATTCCATAAACACAGGGCAGCTCTATTTCTCCGTTCTGAAATCTGTTCACGGTCCGCTATCCCAATGCAGAGACCTATCTCGTTTTCAAAGCAAGCGATAGTTCAGCACTCTGATTCACTCCATTCACTCACTCGCTTGCCGGCCAGTCGCCTCGTTATCACTCTTATATCGCTATCACCATGGTAACTCTTCCCCTGGACTTCACTCCCCGATTCCGCCACTCATTTCGAGGCCTCGGTCCATGAGACGGACTGTTCCATCTCACCCATGCCGTGTTCCCTCACCGTACCGCAGGTTGCAACAACAAACAAAGACAAAGATCCCCCATATAGCCTTAACAGACTGTAGGGGCAAGTGCTGTTAATGAGCACCTATGAAGGCCGGAACAGTACACGAGGGGGTGGGTGGCCAGCACCACGCCCGACCGCCTTTGTCTCCCTAGCGGCGATGTTTACACACCGCACCAGGTACTCATTTAAGGCTGAGTCGACCTAGGGGAGGCCCAGGACCGGTTCAGATAATCGTCACTGGTATTAGCCATGAGCGGGAATCGAACCCGGGTCGCCAGGTTCGTAGCGCAGTGCGCTAACCGCTACACCACCGCTCCCCACAACAACACTCACTCATTCACATCACTCGCACACTCGACCACTCGTTCACCTTACCGGCAGGTCAAAACGGCTCTCTGTGTCTTTCCTCGCACTGCTCCGCTTAGAAATTCCCTCCCATCCTCTCTTTTCCCTTCTCTTGTTACCATGCCCAATTGAATAAACGTATCAACTTGTATTTAGTACAACAATTGTTGTGGACTGCTTGGTGTTTTGGGCCTGTAACTGTGATTTAAGATGAAAATAGATGTGCCTTTAGGTTTAACTCGGTTTCCTGTAAAAAAAAATCATTAATCTATTTTAAGACTGATACATACAAGAGGATCCTCCACAACTCGGGCTGATGATGCTGGTTGTTGTTGTTGTTACCGGCGAAACGTCACGGTACTCGAATCACAAATGTTGTGGGTTTACTCTCCAACACACAACCGGTGTGCTGACCTAGTAACGAATTGTCAAGTTTTGTTTACTTGACAAACCTTACTAATTGGCTGTGTCGGGTGGTGGCGGGTTTAACGACACATTTATATTGACACGATCTCACCCAAAAAACAACTCTTGCGGATGATATTGGTCGTGAAATCCGACGTGTTAAACTAATCTATTTTATTGGACAAACATTTTTAAATATCATCAATCACATATTACTTACACATGGCATAATCTTGTTGCCAGCCTGTTTATACAGCCATGGTTAATCTGCAGATTTAGCTTCACTTTCACAACGTGTTCCCAAATCTGAAATAAAAAAAAACCGGAACTTTTCTTTTTACCCCATAAGATTATCGTGGTGAAATGTTTTGAGTGTGTCATTTTTTTTTATTTTACCAAGGTCAAAGGTAGATTGCATTATATAGGCAATCATTCGTTCTATAGGCCCCCCTGGTTCCTTCAAGGCAGCATGAGTTCTTATTCGACTGAATGTGCCAACTATGACTTGAGTAAGTTCTGTAACTCACACTCTGCCTCGAAGATGCACACATAGCATTTATAATGACGTAGATGTATTTTTGCACGATGTATGGAACTGCTACATGATTACAACTGCGGGGAAAAGTTAAGTGGGCTTGGGCAAGACACGTCGCTGGAAAAGATATTGGATAATGATGGTCAACAATAATGATGGGACTGGTGGCCAAGCAATGCACAGCGGCCGATAGTCCAACCACTGATGAAATAGGAATGATGAAATCAGCCCCTGTGCAGGTACCGGGTGACATCACATCTGCCGCGTCGTGAGAGAGAGATGGCGACGACTTTGGGAGGCCTTGAACCAGGCCGATGATTACGGTGATGGAACTGACACAAGCTGTTGCTACTTTGGCACGGACCGAACTACATCACCGCTCTTGCGGTGGCGAGTGCGGGTGACCCTGTGTGTGCAGGGCGCGCGTGTGTGCAAACGAGTTAATTATATCCACAATACTCAGTTTTGTGTTAGATTGCGTAAATATAATCGCGTCTTTAAACCTGCCATCAATCAATTCTAGCTGTCACCTGATGATGCTAGTTGTAATTACTGGCGAAACGTCGTGCTCGAATTGTAAATGTTGTAAATGTTGTGGGTTTACTCTCCAACACACTGGTGTGCTGTACTAGTAACGAATTTACAAGTTTTGTTTACAAGACAATCCTTACTAATTGGCTGTGTCGGATGGTAGCGGGTTTAACGACGTAAGCATATTTACGCGATCTAACCAAAAAAACCTCTACTTTGGATAATATTGGCCGCGGAAGCCTACGTGTTAAACTGAGTATATTGTAATATACTAGAGTACGCCTAAACACTTTACTTGCAATGCCACGGTGCAAAAATGTGGAAACATTTTCTTTGTGCTGTGATGTCCCGCTGGTGTTGCCACAACACGAGCGTGCCCGGCAGTGAGCGAGTGTGCGTGTGAAGCGTGTGTACACTTGGAAATGGCAAATATACGGCAATAGCAAATATGCATGGCTCAACCGCTTGTATTATGGCACCTGTTTAATTTGGCCTTTTGGCTTTTTAGCTGGTACCTACTTAGCTGTGGCCTTCACCGTTTATTAATGATGCCTATTATTCAACTCGTATTTAATTATTTTGCTTTATTTCAAGGCCATTACAGTAGTTCAAGGTGCATTTAATTACGAACGCCACTTTATAGAGATATATTATGTACTTGAGGGTGCAGCCGGTGTTGTTGTTGTCATTAGCTGCTGTGACACTGCGCTATAAACCCAGATAAATGTGTTTGATCCCAGCCACGGTGAATACGAGCGACGAGCATTTTCTGACCCGGTCCATTTTTATCGCCGGTTGGACAGAAGCTGGGGGGGGGCGGCGTGGGATTGAAACAAGCCTGCCCATTGTCCCCACTGCACACGATACAGAAGGAGACATTAAAGAGCAAACATTTCCCCGCCACCGGCACAGAAACTCACCGAGGGCAGGGAGGTTCTCGAGAGCTGGCTGCCTCCGCTGGACGGCGTGATCGTGATGCTGCTGGTCACTTTGCTGCTGGCAGCGGACAGTGACCCTTTGGCCATGCCGTGACCTCCGGGCCTGCGCAGGATGGTTCCCGTGGCGATCATCTCCTTCTTTTCCGTCGCCACGAGCGTGATGGCCGCACCGGAGGGCCCGCCGGGGTGGCCGCCCTCGGCCGGCGAGCCGTGCTGCCGCCGGTACGGGGATCCCAGGTGGATGTGGATCTTGTTGTCCTCGGTGGTTATGATGGAGCTGCCCGAGCCGAGGGCTTTGAACGATGGCGTCCGCGTGGCCGTGGGCTTCTCCGGAGACACGCGGAAGATGGTGGGCTTCCCCGCCACGATTTCCACGGGCTCCGGCGAGAGAAGGTGGTCCGCGGTCGCCGACATGGCCACGATCTGGATGGGGGAGGACGGCCGCTCGGGCGAGGACGAGCCGGAGCTGTCCGGCGACCTGTTGCGCGCGATGGTCGCGATCACGACGGGCGACGCTCGCTCCGGCGCCGCCAGCACCGTTGCCTTGTCCACGCTGTGCCTTTGGCCGCCTCTCGATGAGATTATTGCAGAATTGGGCAGGATGGTGATCCTTGGTTTCTGCAAGCCGGACGTCGGGATGGTGGCGGTAGTGGTGTAGGAGATGTCCTCCGTGCTAGGACTCGTTATTTCCAGCATGGCCGTGTTGTGCTGGTGGTCGGGCCGGACGCGGATGTGGAGGGGCTGACCCTGTTTGTGGGACAGCACCATCTCCCCGTGCTGTGGCACGTGGCCATTCATCTGTGGCTTGTTCTCGCCGTTTTGCTGAATAAGTTCCCTCTTCTTTATCCACGGAATGAAGGACTTGCGCTGATTCATGTCGCTCGAAGTCGAGGTGAAACGCCCGTGCAGCGATGGGCAGTCGCCGAAGCTCTTCCTCTCCTGGCGGAGATTGCTCATGATGTGGTTTTCCTCCTGCATCGTTTTCTGAATGAACGAGGACACGTTATCCTCCTCGCCGTTCATCGTGTCCATCAAGCTGGCGTCCGTCTGCACGGCGGCTGTCGCCACCGGGACGTCGATAAGCTTCCTGCCGTTTAAGCTCGGTCGCAGCGCGCGCCCGTACCGCTTGAATCGGTCGAGTTCTTTGGTCAGGCTCTCGACCTCAGCAGCGAAATCATGGTTCCTGCTCTCCTCCTGCATGAGCCTCTTCTGCACGGCCGCAAAGTCATCCTGAAACTGCGCCAAGTGATCCTCCGCCGCCATGAGCTCGTGCAGCTTCTCCTTCAGCGCCTGCACCTCGCTGGCCAGGTGGCTGGACTTGGTCTCCTCCTGGCGTAGCCTCGCCCTGAATTCGTGCTCCTCGGCACTGCTCAGGTCACCTCTCTCGGCGGCCTTTCCCCGCGCGATCTGCGTCTTCGCCTCCTCCAGCTGCTGAAACAGGAGCTGCGCTTTGTCCTGCTCGCTCCGGTAGCGCCGTTTCAGCTCGTCGTACTCATCCTCCGTTTTCATGAGGTCATCCTCCACCACCTCGAGCTGCTTCAAGCGGGCCTTGAGCCTGTCAATCTCCTGCGTCAGCTCCATCACCTTGTTGCTGTCGTCGTCCGCGCACCTCGCTAACCTGGCATTGAAGAGCAAAGGCTTCATCCCCACGCGATCGTTCCCGTCGTCATCCATGTCCGCTAACCTGTCCTTCAGCTTGCTCATCCTGGACGTGAGCTCGCTCGCTCGAGACTCCTCCACCTTCAGCTTGCTTTTGAGCTCATCGCGTTCTTTGGATAAAAGTGAATTTTTCTCCTCCAGCTCCGCTTTCATCTTCAGAGACTTTTTACTCTCGTCGATGAGCTTCTCTGTGACCTCGTTCACTTTGCTCTGCTCGTCCTTCATCCGCCTGGTGACCTCCTGGAGCTTCTGCTCCTCCTGCTTCAGCCTCTCGGCCGTGGTCTTCCTTTCATCGGCCAGCACGATGGCGAACGACTTCAGCTTGGCCAGGTCGTCGCGCATGGCCTGCTCCGTCTTGCTCAGCCTGCCCTCCATGGCCTCCAGCTCCCTCATGCGGCACTTGAGGGCCTCCAGTTGCCCGCCGAGCTCCTTCGAGAGCTTCTGCTCCTTTTCCAGTTCGCACCGCAGCTGCTCGCACTCCACCCTGTTGCGGCCGAGGGCCTCCTCGCCCTTCTCCATCTCCACCACCCGCTGCCGCAGCTGCCCCACCTCGCCCTTCAGCTCCGCGCCGCGGCGCTCCTCCTCCTGCAGCCGCTCGCGCAGCTCCTTGGAGTGCGCCTCGGCGCGCTGGATCTCCTCGTCCTTGCCCTCCATCTCCAGGAGCCGCTTGCGCAGCGTCTCCAGCTCGGCCGCCATCCCGTCCTGGTTGCCCTGCGCTTGCCGCAGCTCGTTGATCTCGGCCTCGGCGCGCTTGAGCTCCTCCTCGGCCCTCTGCAGGCCCCGGTTGGCCTCCTCCAGCTCCTCCACGCGCTGCGCCAACCCCGCCATCCTCTGCCTCAGCTGCCGCCCGTGGGCCTCCTCGTTGGCAAGCTTGGCCGTCATCTCCTCGTGCTCCTGAAAACGGTGAGAGTTGTGGGGGGGTTGTCACGAGATTTTGACGTGCGACAAAGTCTTTTTTGCTGCCATCGCTGCTTCTGCTGTCGGTGACTGTGCTGAGCGACCGTTTGCAAGCGAGGATTATTTGCAGGTCAAAACAACTTTGGAATTATCCCCTATCATCTCTTTTCCAAAGCACTTACAACCAACCTTTCTCACGTCAAGAAACGCATTAACTCTATTATCTCTTGCACCATCATCATCATTATTGGTTGTGTTCATCGCATACCTGTCAACCCCTTATCAGTGCCTTCCTTATTACAGCCCAATTCAGACCTTATTGCCCTTATAAATCTCAACGTTCACCCTACAAAGTCACATCACAAGGGAGAAACACAAACAAATAGACAATTATTATGTTTTGCCCTTATCAAAACGTCTGTACGTCTGTACGCTGTATGGACCTGAAAACTCAATTTCCCTGTGCAAGAATATACGGGTTGACAGCGGTGTCATCGTGGGCCCCTTCGCATTTTTTGGTCCTTTGCTCAACGGCCGTGACATTATCAGCAGTCGCTGATATGAACAAAGCCCGTTGGTGGCAACCGGACCTGGTAGAAGCGCGTGGTCTGCTCCTCCAACTCGGCCTCCAGACGCTGCGCACGTCCGCTCTCCTCCTGCTGCGTGCGCGCCGCCTCGTGCACGCGGCTTCGCGCTTGCGCCAGCTCCAGGGACAAGTCCCGCACCTCTTGCTCCCTCTGGCGGAGCTCCTCGTTGGAGCTCTGCGCTCGCGCACCGCGGAATGAAACGGAAACAGCGGCGGCGCGTCAGCGAATGATGCGACAGGTCGGAAGACGCCAAGCCCTGCGAGCGCACGTGAAGTCCACGCGCGCGTGGGTATGCAGGGCCTCCTAGCCTTCCAAGAGCACACGATGACGTGAACTTACAGGTGCATATGAAGACCAGGCACTTCATGGTATGGAAGAACTATAAATACGTGATATGACTCCTTTTTTCTACATTCATCGGAATAACACTTGCATTTTTTGGCAATCGGCATGCTAAACATGTGGCACCAAGGCGACTATCTGGTACCCTGTGACCTCTTGGTTAAATCTAAAGTTCCTTCTAACTTTCAATGGACTTAATTGCTCATTGTTGAAACGGCCGAGTGTCAGGAAAGGTCCGATCATCCGTATACTCCCCTACCGATGCTTTCTACAACTGAGTTACAGTATGCTCAGCAGGCTTTGGGCCTGGTTAGCGCTTGGATGAAGGAGACTGCCTGGGAACACCAGTTGGTATAATCTTTGGTTCCAACGTGGCCAGGAGATGGCAGTATGATGGCAGTACATCAATGGATTATTTCATGTAGTGGTGTGGCTCTTTCAGTGTTACCTGGTTTCCTAAGCGGGGTTGAGCCCGGTAGTTTGGATGGGCGACCACCATTTGTAGGTTGGTATAGGATGCCGTGGGTCTACGTTGTGGCCAGCAGAAATCAATTGTTGTACTGTGCTGTTCTCCCACATGTATGCTCCCCCCACCTTCATGAAATCGTACTGGCCAGCGTGGTGAAGTTCGCTCAAATCAACGCGCATGATGGGGGCCCTCATCCTGCAATATCCTGACAAGAGGGCTATACGTGTACGTGATTTTGAGAAAATTGAAGTGTAACGGTCCGGTGTGTTTTGGGTCCTACTGCGTGTTGATCGGCATGATATCCTGAAGAAGCTCTGAGCGCGTGGAGCGAGCAACTTGCTGCACAAACCACAAAAATCATCGGAGAGCTACGGCATGCCATCGTCTCAAGATAAAATACACGCACGGCCCTTTTCGTCAAACCTGTTTTTGGCAGAGGGCCTCCCCCACAGTACACCGGTCACGGGGGTTTATTTTATTTGAGCGTGTGCGCATCGCACGAGGTGGTCAGTGCCGGCGTTGGCGAGCGTGGGGGAAGAGCATAGTCGCGGGAGCATAGTACGCCACCACGATGGGATTTTGCTGCCATGACCCGCGAAACCTACGTGGGCGCCGAACGACTGCCGGGCCGGGCGTTGGGCGAGCGCCGTGCTACCTGCTGCTCGTCGGCGAGGAGCAGGGCAAGGGCGCGCAGCTTGGACGCGTCTTCGCCGAGCCTCTTGGCGCTGGCCGTGTGCTCCGCCTCCTTGCGCTGCTGGTACGAGCGCTCCTGCTCCAGCACTCGCTTCAGCCTGCTCGTTCGGCACGCGGGACGGGAAGGGATCGTCGCAGCAGCAGCAGCAGCAGCAGCAGAGAGAGCCACCGTTAATTCGACGGCGGCAACGAAACATTGCGGGTGCGTCGCCCCGGGGATTTACGACGGCCCGCATTCACGACGTTTATATGCATGACCCCCACTGTGGATCAATTTACGAAGCAGGAACTTGACTTACGACGGCATCTTCCGACACGACCCCGAACACGTTTGAGTGGAGTCAGTCTGGTTTCCGGTGTGACTTGGCGTGGAGCTTTTGTTCTCCCTTTTATCGGCCATATTAAACCCTGGTGAATGTGGCCGATAAAAAGAAAAATAAAACACATCAGCAGGTGATGTTTACTTCTGTTTCTACTGGCGATGGGAAAATAGGGTCCAATTTACGACAGAGTTTCTAGTAAAGGATTTTTTTTCTTTCTCCAGGTAAGGCTCACTGAGCTACATACCATAGCTCTTTTTCAGAAGCAACCTGCCTGAAATGTGGAGGGAAAAACTGGAGGACCCGGATAAAAATCCACGCGTAATGTCTTAAAAGTGGGGGACCGCCTGTATTGGTTTAGATCGCGATCTGGAATTACGACAGTTCGTCAAATCGCGGGGCAGGGCCGTACCCGCTTGATCCGCACCTTCAATGAGCCACGGTTGGCTTACGTACGGTGCGAAAGAAGTTCGTCATGCGTACGTACGTACTGCTCAGTGGAAACAGTTGTGGGGGGGAGGAGTGCGTGGTTCTGCTGCGTGAGCATCCATCGGTGGCGTGTGGACCATGGGGTGGGGTGGGGGCAACTAGAGTGCACTTTTCACCATTTGCTTTATCAGAATCAGAATCTAAATTTATCGTGGAGAAATTCGATGAGCGATGGAGCTCTTTTTCAGAGGTATCCCGGAGGGGGGGTGGGCGGGCGGGCGGGCGGGTCAGCAAAGTTATAACAACAAATAATACAAACAACAACAACAACAACAACAACCGATAGGAGTGGAAAATAAAGGGGGGGGGGGTTTCAGCAAGTCACGAAAAAAATTCAAGTGTAAAAAGTACAAATTGCAATGAGGCTACCGGGAGAAATGTACAACGTCTGTCTCTCGTTAAGCGCAATTCACTTTTATCTCCACGCTACTTTTGCTGCAGGCACTACAGCCTCGTCTCTTACTGCTTCAAGATGCGTGTTGGTTTTTTGCTGTAACCAGGTTTCTACGGTGTAACCAGGTCCCCCATCGAAAACGAGCATTTATTGCCCATTGGGTTTTACCTCCGACAAAATTCAACATAAAACCTGAAGCCTAAAATGGAGGGGTAGGGCCATTACTGGTTCAGTTATCACTCGCCGATGAAGTTAACCGTGGCCAGGAATTGAACTCGGGTTGCCATGCTCGTAGTGCAGTCGCTAACGACAGGGTCAATAGTTCTTTGATTCAAAACGTATTTTAGAGTTTGCTGTTTTCTGTGGACAATGTAGCCTCGCAGCAGCCTGTAAAACCTCATGGTGGTCACCCATCCAAGAACACTGCAGCAGGCTCAAAATTTGCTTAGCTTTCCAGATTTGATGAGGTGTTGGGCACATTTCAGGTGACTTGGTCAGAGGTGAGTTCCAATTGAGATCAGTTTATTCTGACTCAGAACACGTAAATTGAATGCGTTCATATTTTCGTCTCCTGTTATGAATTAAATGATTTTTTTCTGGAAGGACATATACAACTTTTTCCATCCTATCATTGTCCCCAAGTTAGTTTATCTGAACAAAATGCCTTTTATTTTTAAATGTACAAAATAAATTTGAGTACCATACATAGAAGATGTGAATTTAAATAATAATATAAATTGGAAATGCTGTGAGTAGCCCACCATCGCATTCACCTTCTTGAACTTGATATATTTCAGACATTGTACTTTACGGGAATAATGCCCCGACAGATTTAACAAATGGCCACACAATCGCTGGCCCACCCAAGCTGACGCGGCGGTGAGCACAGCTGACCAATGGACTAGCCAGATCTACCAACAGCACAAATCCGTGGGGAGTTTTTTTGTTGAGTGGCCTTGCGATCATTCACCGTCGGGGGGTTTGTAGCAGGCAGGCCGTTGGCACGCAATCCGGCACGCAACCCGGCACGCAACCCGGCACGCAATCCAGCACGTTACGCATGCGCGCGGTCGGTTAACATTCGTCCAAGGAAGCAAAGGGAGGGGAAGAATAAGTAAAATAATAAAATAATCGTAAGGAAATTTGTTCTTGTGCGAGTGCCGCTGATGAGTGTGTGTGTGGGGAGGGCGTACTTATTGTGTCACGGAGGTTTATAGGGCAGTTGTGGTTGGGGGGGTGGGCGGGTGGAAATCTCCCATCTGGTTTTTAGTTTTGGCTAATTTGAAGCCTCACGGCAAAAATGAACAAAAGCGTAGCGCGTCCGTTCAGGCTTTTTGCACGGGTATCTTGCCTTTCCGTGACTAAGGTGTTGAGAACACTATTATTCTGTAATTGCCTAAGACGCAACCGGAATAATTCTGCAAACCTCCCTCCCAAGCGCCCGAGACAAAAGAAATACTGTTCTGTGCGAGTCGCAGAGAGCCGGGCACGCAACACATGTCATTCGCAAAACACAGCGCGGACATACACGCGGAGCGCACACCGTATCAAGGAAGCACGCTCGCCGCTGTCCTTGTGGAATTTGCAAAATTCATGACCGTATTGATCCTGGCGACCGATCGCAGACGGTGGTGTCACCGCATCGCGCGGCGCTTTCAGATGCGCTGCTTCTGCAGCCGTCCTGGAACGCTCTTCCCGATATTACGAAACCGCTGGAGCTCTGAACTTTAAAATCTAGATTGAAAACTAATTTCTTTAGAACAGTTTTTTTGTGTTTAGTTTTCATTCCCGCGTGCCTCCGATTAGCATAGTTGGCTACGTACGGTGTGAAAGAAGTTCAACATACAGTACAAAAATGAAGTGACATCAACTTAATGGAATGCGGCGATGTGTGCACAATGTGTACGGTGCGCGTTTTTTTTCCTTTTCTCATTATCTGTATTGCTTCCCATCGCTGCATTTGGCCGCTGGTCAGACTCATAATCTCAATATTTTATATTTATCCTAGAGGGAATCCGATGAGCTACAAAGCTCTATTCCCCCCCCCCCCCCGCAGACATCCGGTCGTGGTTTTTTTTGTTCACTCCGCTCCGAGGTCCCCCCTTGAGTCGAAGCCTCGCAGAGTCGGCGTCGAGGTCGGTGCTTCCAGACCCGGCGAGTGCCGCTCGTCAGCTTTGAACAATCAAAGTCGTCGTTCCCTTCGCCCGGTGCATAATGACGCGATTGAGGGCTTTGAAGCCAATCAAAACCGTTTGGCTTCTAACTGCGCAGGAAAACTGCGACATTCCGGGTTACCGCGTCACGATTTGGCGACGGCACGTCGCTTGCCTTGGGGATGATTAAGTCCATTGTTTTAGCGCTCACCCCCATCTGTGCTCTAGTCCGCTCACCACCATGTACCAGCAGCAGCAGCAGCAGCGTAAATCCTTCTCCTTCCTACTCATTCCTTTATCTTTCTTAGTTTGTGTTGATGGAAAGGCAGGACCGTCAGTACGCTTTCTCACCACCGCCAATGTTGTCGATTAACGTTGCCGCTTAACACTTGACGAGTGTATTTGTTCCAAACTACGGCTCTGTTTACGCACCGAGTCGACGATGGCAGGCGCAAGGAGATCCCTGCACCGTCTGCTTTCAGTTTAATTTTGTAATTTGTTTTTCAAGGCGCGGGAGCAGCCGAGCGTCGCGGCTGCTCAAAGGGGAGTGCGAGTGCGGTACGCGAGAGGCGCAACGCAAGAACGTCTGGAGGGCAACGCTGTAAAATAACTCCCCCACCAACCCCACCTCCTCCTCCTCCTCCCCACTAACCCCGCCTAGTAACTTGAACGGATCCGAAACGTAAGTTTTGTCGGATTCTGAAATTCCTCAAGGAGTGGAGGAGACGGGGATGGAGGGGAAGAAGGGAGAGAGAGAGAGAGTGATTTTTTTTCCCTTTTGTGCCATGGGCTACAGGATCACATGAAGAGAGTCCCACGTGGTGCTGCTGGCTTGCCTGGGAGACAGACCTACTAGAGACACCTACCAGGGACAGACCTGCCAGAGACAGCAGGCACTTGAAGTCGCATTGAGATGGGGTGGGGAGAGTGAGTTGGTGGGGGGGGGGTTGGAGGGGGGGGGCAGGAGAGTAAGAGCAGAAAATGCCTGGCCCATGATCTCATTTGTGGCACCAGCCCAGCGAGCAGGGGGTAGAGCGCGGGGTGCAGGGTTGGTGGTGGGATGTGGGGGGTTGCGGCTAGTTGGAGTACGTTAGGAGTAGGGTGCGGGGGGGGGGGCTTGCTGAAGGGGGGGAGGGGGTAGAGAGATGAAGGACTGGCGAGGAGGTGGGAGAGGATTGTGGGAGGTGGACGTGAGCTCGTTCGCTCCGCGGTCCTGGAAGGGGAAAGGGTGCCTCGCTGTGGACGTGACGAATGTTGCCGATAATGAGAAATGAGTTTTAAGGTTTGTTGAAGAGGAACGAGTGGGAAATTGAATTAGAGGGAAGGGGAGGGAGGGGAAAAAAGTGTGCTCGAGAACCAAAAAAAATGCGGTGTAAATGTAATTTGAAACAAATGATGGTGGAGGGTTCTTATCGTTTTCAAAGGTGCCCCGTGCACTTGGGAGTCTTTTCGACCTCTCTAACTTTGCCTCTTGAATACGAACGATAGCGGGCTAAGGGCATCCAACAGGGCAGGGGGGAACGTGTTGGCTGCTAGACGCACAGCGTTGCCCATTGAAGGGACCACACTGGGAAGTGACTCTCGCCTGAGATCGTCGCACGCTGGATGCGCGATTCTCATCGCACACTCGAGCTTGGCTGCCGTGTGTCAACCTTGCGTCATGGGATGGCATGGGAAGGGCACCCGCTCGTGAGCTATGTCAGCAAATGCGGATACCTGCCAATAGGGTAATATCTTCTTGGTCCTTTCGGTAAAGTCACTTAGAAGGGAAATAATAAAATAATACAAATAAAACATAATCAAATAAATTCTCACAACGTTTCGGCCACAACGGATGCTTGTGTTGTGTCCGAAACGTCGTGAGAATTTAATTGTATTATGTTCTATTTTTTATTATTTTATTATTTCCCTTCTACGTGACTTTACCGAGAGAACCAAGAAGATGAATCCCTGCAGTCACGAAAGCTTTAAATCGAAATAGGGTAATATCATTATTCACCTCCCCCTGAGGAGACCTTCATGAATAACGTCACGATTCAGAGTTGTCATTCTACCCGACGGTACATTTGTTTACATCAGTGGTTCTTCACCTTGACTGCAGCCTCGCCACCCCCTTTGGTTCTCAGAAAGGGCATCTCGCACCGCCAGGGGGTGCGAGATGCCCCAGGTTAAGAATCCCACTGGTTTACATTATGGCGAATGGTCGTGCCTTCTAGTGCCCGCAAAGGTGACATTAACACGTGATATGGCAACCTATGCAATGATGTATAATGTTACAGCTCTTTGTCAGTCCACTGCTGGATGAATGCTTCACCATGTGGGTCGTGGCGGGTTGTTTTTGACCACACCAATACCCTACTTCAGTGCGCTGGCCAATGCAGATTGGTTCAGATGTTACCACGGATGTTAGCCATGTCTGGGTATCGACATCAGGTCACTGGACTAACACAACCCACCCATACAACATCTACCATCGAAAAGCATCCGGTTGTTAGACACGTGATACAATGCATGCATCGCAGTCATATTAGTTAATCTTGATTTGAAGCTTTCGTGACTGCAGGGATCCATACTCTTTGGTTCTTTCGGTAAAGTCACGTAGGTAGAAAAGAAAATAAATCACGACGTTTCGGGCGCAACACAAGCAGTCGTCATCAGCTTTCCCACCTGATGACGGAGGCTTGTGTTGCGCCCGAAACGTCGTGATTTATTTTATTTTACACCCACGTGACTTTACCGAAAGAACCAAAGAGTATTTATATTAGTTGTAACTGCTTTTTGCGTGTTTAGTTTGCTGTCCTTCCCCCGCACCTCCGATTAGCACGGTTGGCTACGTCCGGTGCGCAAAGAATGTCAACGTACACGCACACAACCTAAGTTTGAATCTGGGTTTCAGCCACCCGTGATAAAACCGGCGATACCAAGTGTCGTGAGATGGACGGGCATCAGCCTGCTTACATTGACGTGGGTGTTTGCCCTCTGAACCCTGTATCATAACCAAGACTAGTGGGACGAAGAGTCTCCTTTATTAAATGAAACGTAATGACTCGAACCGTCGTATCAACCCCGGCTTTGCGACACGGGCACCATCAAAATCAGGCGGGCACAAAAGCCGAAGAAAAACTGTGTTACGACAAAAAACACTCGCCAGAGCAACAACTGTAAAGACGCGAAGTGAATTAATGGAGGTTAGACGCGCGTGAAAAATGAGCCACGGGCCGAAGATAGCAGACGGAAGGTGGGGGCGGTGTGGGTGGGGAGGGGGGGGCTGGGTTGAGATAGAGGTCGCTTCGCACACGGGGGACAAAGCGGGGACGACGGATCATGAATAAAACCCAAACCCTGCACAGCCGGGCTGGGGCAGCTGGGCTGGGGCAGCCGGGCTGGGGCAGCCGGGCTGGGGCAGCCGGGCTGGGGCAGCCGGGCTGGGGCAGCCGGGCTGGGGCAGCCGGGCTGGGGCAGCCGGGCTGGGGCAGCCGGGCTGGGGCCCCTTTGGCTGGCAGCCACTGCACAGATCCTGCTCCTCCCCCCATGCCCCCCTCGCGCGCTCCCTGCTCTTGCCCATTTTATTCCGCACCAACCACATCCGCTCGTCATCTACGGGCGGTCGGTCCAGAACCCTCTTCTCGGGGGGTGGAGGGGTAGGGGGTAGGAAACCGTTTTAGAGATGCAATAAAGCCAAACAAAAACTTGCAAACAAAAATGCCTCCCTCGGGAGTTGGGGATAATGCTCGCGTTGATGATGGTGAGACAGAATGTTTATGGGCTTACTCGTTTTTGGTTTGTGTCTCTCCTCCTAATTTCAGAACGTGAAGGTGCAGCCCTGCAGCTTCTCTCTCAGGCCACTGATGCCAAAAGGGCCTGCACTAGGGGGAGCTCATTAGAGGGAGCTCACGATAAGGAGCTCACCAGAGGGTGTCCACTAACGGGAGCTCACTAGAATCCCCTCCAGTGAAGGGTATTTGGCAAACTCTTCCCGTGCCGGCGAGACGTCTCGGAACGTGGTGGGAAGCGCACCCACGAGACTTTCCTGTACCCAACCCCGACCTGCCGAGCGACTAGCCGTGGCGTCACCCATGCATGCTGCCGGGTGAAAGAAGCGAGCGGGGGGCGGTGGGGCTGAAGGAGCTTGGCACCATTTATTTGATCGCCGCACCAGGAAGGTGAATTTCCCTGGCGACCTCTGGGTTGACAAGTTCCGTGTGCTAACCATGACAACCAGAAGCATCCTTTATGAATTTTCCACCCAGAAGAGTAGAGGAAATGGTCATGCTGATGACCCTAAAGCCGGACGTATATGGGATTGCAAGTTTGGGGTTCATGCTTTGCTCCCAATCTCTCCCCGCCCGCCCCAAGTCACCGTAATTACTTCTTAATAACCGGAGTAATTTCCAGGCAATTTCTGAATGCTTATGTTGTATATTCAATTACAAGTGATTGTGAATCTTTGGCAGAAGTGTATTTTAATCAATTACTTGATTACAAATTTGCTTGACCACATGTTGTGGTGAATGCGCTAGGAACAGTTTTAAGGCTTTTTCCATTTTGAAAATGTAGAAACTTGCTCAGATGATTTACTTCAAAGAGGCTGGCGAATGTCATGCTATTGAGATGCCACAATTGCTTGAGAAAAAAAAAACCCCGTTGATACTCAACGGCGTATTGGCACAATGAGGGTAATACGCAAGTGTGTTATGAATCCCGAGGAGATATCAAACAGATTGCATATTTTTATTCGCACATTCTTTTGGAGACTACACAGTGTTCATGGTCTCAAGGATTCATGCGTGGAGACATAACGCAGGGTGAACCCAATCACATGGGGCGCCACGGTGGCTAGGAGATGTTAACTCCCTCGCCTGGTATGCAGGAGGTCGTTGGTTCGACCCTAACCCTGACGCCTGCTGTATAATTGGAGTTTGCATATTCTCCCCGTGGTCGCGTGGATTTTTTCTCCGGGTCCTCCGTTTTTTCCCTCGACATTTAGAATCAACATGTGTTCAGAGCATTTGGCCGCTATGAATTTCCACGTGATAAGACACCACGTGGAGCTATCATTTGTGAAAAAATAACTATATAGCTCGGTAGGCCTTACCTGGTAAATTATTAAATAGTAGTTTAAGATTACACGGTCTTATGTGGTCTTCTAACAACAACAACTGCATCCTTTGGGAGAGCTTTCTTACTCTTTGCCAGCCGACAATATAACCACCAACCTTGGGAATTCAGCTGGTGGGCATCACAAGCCTGTGCTGCTGATATACGCTTAAGAGTGACGTTGTTGTACTTGATGCGAAAATAATTCTTGACTTTGTGAGAATTCCTGCTGTGGGTAGCTGGTTGGGGAACACCGTTTTGGCGATTACATTACGAGGCGGGGTTTTGTAAATGCGCTTCACGTAGAAATACCTCCGCGTGTGTCCGTGTGTGTGGTCACATGGGAGCGGTGGTGTAGCGGTTAGCGCGCTGCGCTATGAACCTGGCGACCCAGGTTTGATTCCCGCTCATGGCTAACACCAGTGACGATTATCTGAACCGGACCTGGGCCTCCCCTAGGTCGACTCAGCCTTAAATGAGTACCTGGTGCGGTGTGTAAACATCGCCACTGGGGAGACAAAGGCGGTCGGGCGTGGTGCTGGCCACCCACCCCCTCGTTCGTGTACCGTTCCGGCCTTCATAGGTGCTCGCTAACAGCACTTGCCCCTACAGTCTGTTAAGGCTTTATGGGGGATCTTTGTCTTGTGTGGTCACAGTAGGGGCACAGGTGGTGCATCGGCCAGTCATCTCAGTCAGTCAACCCATAGCGCCTGGGTCTGTCCTATGACCTCCTGCCAGTGGGTGTTCGACACTACACGTGGCCAATGTGCACATAGCCTGGCACAAGCCATGGTGACGTCACCGCCACTGAGTGGCGAATGGCGGTTGTTGTTGTTGTTGCGTGTGTGTGTGTGGTGTTTGTGTGTGTGTTTTGAACATGTCCACTACATTTAAAGGCAAAACTAACACAAACTTGACTTTGACCCCAAAAACTTTTTTACTCTCAAAATAGGTTAATATTAAAATAAAAGCTGCCATTGGTCGCATTCTTTCGATAATTGAACGTCTTCGTGAAAAAAAAACAAGCGTGCTTTCGCGTGCTGGACATAATGTTTCTGAGCTAATATTTACGCAAGAAAATAACAATTTAATAAACACCGAGGCGTTCCTCCCCCGCTCCTCCCTCCCTGTTCGATTTGTCTCTCTCTCTCTCTGGCCACATCACATCTTTGTGGTCTTGATGTGTCCCCATTAACATTCCGGGCAAATGAGTGGTACGTCTGAAGCCAGTGGCCGCCGGGAGGACACTGAGCCGAGACCGTGGCTCATTGCGCTGCGTCTGTCCTCTCCCCGGGGGCACGCGCGCAGAAATTACGGATTCCGGTCTCCATAGCTTTTGTCACATTTTTGTTACTCTCCCATTTTTTAGACTAAACAAGTAACCGGATATTGAGCCCCCATCCCACCCCCCCTGCCGAAGGGCTTTTGGACACATTCTGAAGTTTGTAAAATTATCGTCGCGTAAAAAAAAAGGAGCAAAAGACAGAGAAGAGAGAGAGAATAAAACGCCGACCAACAATGTTTTGCTTTGTGGACAATTTGTTTTTGTGACCCTGCTAGTATTACCCATTATTAAAAAAAACCACACGCAGGATGGGAAGGAGACAAAAAACGAGCGTGAAAATAACAAAGCCGCGTACGCTGCAGGTGAACTGGAAACCCGCCCTCGTTCACGCACATTTATCTTTCAGCGTTCGCTTTTGATCGGCGCTCTCGCTGTGCCCCGCGCTCGCTTGCGAAGTCGAGGGGCGAGACCCGGATCGTGTGGCTCAGGGCTCGGGGTGGGGTGCGAGTTGTTGGGGGGGGGGGTCGGCAGCGGGAGTGCCCCCCCCCACCTCCCCACACTCCTCCCCCCCCTTTCCCCGTGTGTCGTTCGCGAGAGACGGTGGCGGCACTTGCTGAGTGACAGGCCCATTCAGGCCGCCGGTGATGTCATGATTCGCTTTGATCGCCGCGGCGACTCGGTCGACACATGCGCCGCGCGCTTTTTAGTTGCCCGCTTATTAAATGCGCGTTAGCCGCTCAAAACGTGCGCGCGCTTGTAAACGCACTCGCATATGGGCGAGCACGCGTGTGCTCTTTGTGTGTCCGTGGGGAGCGGTGGCGTAGCGGTTAGCGCCACGCCACGGACCTGGCGACCCGGGTTCGATTCGCGCTCGCGGCCAACGCCGGTGACAAATATCGGAACCGGTTCCTCCCCTGGGTCGACTCAGCCGAAAATGAGTACCTGGTGCGGTGTGTAAATATCGCCACTGGGGAGACAAAGGCGGCCGAGCGTGGTGCTGGCCACCCACCCACCCCCTCGTGTGCCGTGCCGGCCTTCATAGGTGCTCGCTAACAGCACTTGCCCCCAACAGTCTGTTACAGGCTACGCGGGGGATCTTTGTCTCGTGTGTCTGCGGGTCCCGTACGCGAGCTGATGTATTTGTGTAACATCAAGGAGGTTTCCAGCACTGCCCGTCTAACCTTGCAGCCTTTGCCGTTGTGCCTGTCGCACGGCTGTTGCTGTGTAATGGATTATCCTTCCCACCGACAGTCCGCCGACACACTCCGGCTCCATACACACGAACTCCGGCTCCGTACACACGATCTGCCACTCCATGCCCCCCTAGTTAAACAGTCCATGGGGTTCGCTTACTTGTGCTCTGAATTTGGTCGCCCGAGTTCGAATCGCGGCCACGGCTACCGTCCGCGGTGAGTGATATCCTGCTTCATCACCACCCCCCCCCCCCGCAACTTCCCGCGCACCTTCATGAACCCATACTGAACGGTGTGGTGAAGTATGGTCAAAGAATCCTCACAACCAACAGCATGCGTGGAGGCTTTCACCGCGCAGTGCGTTTGACAAATGGTTCTATAAGTAATCGACGCAATCAATAACAATTATCTTCAGGAGTAACATTCACTGACTGTTCTCAAATATGTCCACAAAGACCTCTCGCAGCAACCGCCGTTCGCCACGAAGTGCCGTCGACACCACCACGGCGCTTGTGCCAGGCTAGGTGCACGTACATATACAACGCGCGCAGAGATTCACGAGGTCCACATGACTCGTACGCACTACAGCTTATGAAGTGTACGTAATTATTTTTCGTTGTTGCCCTTTTCTGCTCATTTCGCTCACTTCCCGGGACGCCAGTGTCCAAGAAGACAAATTGGCTTCTCTCGAATCCAAATCCGCGAGGTTGTTGGTTTAAAGTGTTTTGTCAAGCAATACGCGTTACGGGAGAGGCCACGCACCCTCAATCAGGCCGTGTCCTTTGGTTAGGCATGTAGGAACCTAGGAGTGTGGGCTGACTGACTTTTGCAAGGCTTTATCGCGTGTGTTGGGTGAGTCTCGGTGCAAGGCAATGTTCTACAACCGGCCATGTGGCTCAGAGGTTGGAGTGGCACAGCTCGTAATTGGGAAGGAGGCGAGTTTCAAACGCTGCTTGGGGGTTTACTTGGCACATCATCATCATCATCTTTCCTCCCGGGTAGGATAAAATAGGTGCCACTTTTGTAGGGAAGAGCAGCGGTGATTGTCGTGTGGATGTACCCACCCCCGCCACGGGAAGGTGGCGTTTCCAGCACTGGCACCAATGGCCTCGCCGCTCATTTGGCCTGGAATTCGCTTGGACTTTGTGTTTTCTCGAGAGTCGAAACAACACAATTTTGGTTCAGTGGACAAAATAGCAACGGTAACGCGAACGAAACCCCGGTCCGGTCCTGGAGCGTGACCTTTGTGGGGGGGGGGGGGCCCGTACAAAAACTCCGGGTGCGGGTGCACACCACAGTCAATGTTAAACGCATTTTAAACAAATGTTAAACGCTAATCAGAATGAGTAACGATGCCCTCTCCTTTTGTTTGTCATGCATTCCGCGCTCGCTCGCTCGCTCGCAGGCTCTCCCCAACCCGTGTACACGAGTAAAGGCTGCGATGCACATCGCTTAATCAACTATGGGAATGCGGAAGAGGGGGGGGGGGCTGAGATTTTGGCAGGAGAGGTGGCGAGGGCTTCGGCTGTAGGGGGGCTCAGCCCAAACCCTAACCGCGCAGCACAGGGCTCCCCTTGCACGTAAATACATAAACAATTCTGATCAGTCTGACCCCTGGTGGAGTTCGCCGAAGGAGAAAAAAAACCACCCATCTACGCACGAATGAGAGCACGAAGCTCTGCATTCGTGGCTGCTGACCCTCCGACGTTTTGAGCGGTGCCACGGCCCAGCGCTTCGCCGTTGCAATTTTTCCGCGCTCCGTAAATCATTGACGAGCAAATTGGGCTGAAAAATAATTGCGCTCTAACAAACATGTGGCCACCGGACCACGGCAATGCGGGGGGGGGGGTGGTGCTTGGAAAGGTCAGAAGGTCAGGTGCAAGTGGACCAATGGACCAGTGGCAAGGTCTTGGTGAGGACCTTAAAACATAAGACCTTTAGGAGGACCTCAAGGTGATATTTGGGGTGTTCATGTCCTTGTGCTGGCTTGTAGTGAAATGGTGCTGCGGCTTGCGCCACATCACGTGCAGGTCTTCACTCTCATCGACTGAGGCCTATGACTGGCACAGCGATAACATTGTGTTTGCAGGTTACACATCCACCTCGCTATTCAGCTGCCTGGAGACGTGTGTCACTGTTCTAATGGCCGCGGTCGAATTACTCATCTGCTGCCTATTGCATAGGTTCCAAAGAATCGAGATAGAGTCGCTGAAAAGAACCGAGACAGATTTGCTGTTTTCCATCGACTAAAGTGCGTTGGCCAAATCCATCGGACGAAACAACAGCGCCCGATCTCATCATGTCTCGGAAGCTAAGCGCAAGTTGAGCCCGATTAGTACTTGTTCGGGTGACCACTTGCACTTTCCCGGTTGCTGTAGGCGCGTGGTTGCGAAGGGATGGCCAGGAGATTGCAGTGCCGAGTGTTAACCCCCCCACCCTACCACGCACGATGGGTTTTCTCCGGGATCTCCGGTTTCCTTCCACACATAGCTAAAACACTGTGCGTGTTGGCCAAACATCCCAGTGCGCCGGGATCGTGCTCAAAGAGTGTCTTGCGCCTCGAGTCAAAGGTTAATTGGCAATAAACGGCATGCGCCACCCTGCGATGTCTCTCTAGCCTCATCGCTGCTGACGACAAGGCCCCACGACTTCGAGACAAGGCCCGCTGGAGGATATTTGTATTACTCTTGCGTGCCGGGTGGACGCCTTGCAAGGGGTTGCACGCTTTACGTCGCCACAAAGAACTCGTTTCTTTAGAACGGCTTTTTGTCTGTGTTCAGTTTGTTTTTCTTACCCACACGCCTCCGATAAGCACGGTTGGCTACGTACGTTGCAAAAGGAGTTCAACGTACATACGCGCGGTACCCGCTGATCAGTCGACTTGCTGTGGTGGTGAACCCACTTGTGCTGCTGGGTGAACTGAAGCGACAAACTCTGCATGGCAAGTCCGACGTGCTCACCGTCAAGAGGACAGTGCACCGTGGCAGTGTTCCTAAATCGGCACAAATTATGACAAATCCACGAACTCTGCGCCACACTGCGAACGGGGGGGGGGGTGGGGGCGGGGGGCTACGTTGTCTGTCGCGTTCGTTTGCATCGCTTTAATCCTGGGCGCTCACAAAGGGGGCCGAGGTTGAGCCTCGCTGTGCCCGAGCGTCGCCGCGTTGAAAAAAACGCATTGATGGAGGTCAGGGAGAGAGGGCACGGGGGGCAGTTGGGGGGGGGGGTTCGGCGAGGCGGTGGGGGTCACGGCTGCTGCTGCTGTGTGCGAGGAATTTGCCCCCCGCCCCCGCCGTTCCAACTTTGTGGTGGCGAAGTGGAGCGATTTTGTTGGAAGTGGATTTTGTCAACGATAACGTTCCCCGCAGGGCCTCGAGCGTTTGTGTGCCAGACGCAACGGGCACCGTCGTCATTGTCGTCGTTGTTGTTGTCCACTTTGCCATCCGCAATTCGGTAAAAGGTAAAAAGTGCACGCTGTGCAGTCGCTTTGCTTACGCCTCTGCCGGCGTGAAGGAGCTTCCACGAGAAAGAGTCCTACGGGTTATCCATCGGGGGTATTGGCCTACTCTTCCATCCTGGCCAGACACATTGGATGAGTTTAACACGTAGGATTTCGCGATTCATATCCGTACCAAAGTTTTTTTTTTGGGGTTAGATCGCGTTAAATGCAAATGTGTCGCGTTAAACCCCGACACAACAGCCAATTGGTAAAGTTTGCCACGTACAATATCTTGGGTGAGATAGCAATATGCCAACGCTTGATCCCCATCGCACGAGACCCGACGTTTAACTAATCGCGATGCGCACAATTACACCTTGGGTGGACAGAGCAGCGAGGGATTTAAGGAGCTTGCACCGTTGTTTCGGCTGTCGCGCCGAGAGATGAAACCTGCAAACTCTGGATTGGTCTGCAAAGTTCAATGTGCTGACCATTGCACCACGGCATCCCCCCCGCTTCTAATCGTGCAGAGAGTAAATACACAAACGCTTACGGACGCTCTTGTGGTATCATTGTCCTGTTGCACGTTCAGCCCGATGTCTGTGTCAATACAGTGTGGTCATGGCATTGAGTTGGCTGTCAAGTGAGATACTCGAGGAACAAGTGCAGTGACTCCATCTTAAGAAGCAAATGACGAAAAGCGACAACATCCGCTAATTTATTGACCTGAACTCAACTTTAAGCTGAGCGACGAAACTGACATCACCAACATTGACAGCTGCCTGCCAGAGGACCGTTCGTCCGTCTCATCGTTCGCTCGCCTCTAGCGCCACAGCGAGCGTGCGACACACGCTTACAACATCGGGCGCTCGACGCGCTGCGTCTGCGAGCGAGCCGCGTGCGCTCTCGCTCGCTCTCCTCCGTCGTGACAGCTCACGTTGCCCGGGCCCCGCGTTAATGCGTGACCCTGGCAACGGACAGCAGCCAGGAGAGGAGGCGCACACCGGACCACGAAGAATAGACACGACGAACGAGCAAACGGATGAACGCGACGCGAAGGGCGCTCTTACTCACTTTTGCAAAGCGTCCTTGCGCAAATCCGGGAACCGTCCGGTGAATTTCATTCACCGGTCATTCACTACATTCCTCCTCCGAGTCGCTTGCGGCGCGTGGGACGACGAGCCTTGCCTAGTCGATGCGCCTCTCGGTGTGCATCGTCTCTTCGCGGAGGGAAAGGCTTTCCTCGTCGCTCGATCGACGCGAGCCCAACTCCGGCCGCTACGCTCGGTGCAGAGACACCCCCCCCCGGCTACCGCGATTAATTACATCGCTTGGCGCAAGCGAGATGGACGCAGAGAGATTGCAGGGCTGATCCGTGCGTCTCATCTCCGGCGTGGCTCTGCCCCTCCGTCCATGGTTTGTTTTGTCGGAGATAAACAAAATGTTTCCCCCCCCCACCCACCCCCCACGTTATCCTCCGCCGCCGCGAACGCTTCGATGAAAAAAAACAACTCTGAACATTGCCGAATTGGCCGTGCTCGGAGGCGAAGTTTTCCAAGCGGGCCGCTGCCGCCGGGTACTTCCCAGCAAAACAATGAGCAAATCAATTCTCAAACAAGCGCTCGGCTGTTAAGCCCTACCATTACATCACCCCCGGCGCCATATAAGGCAAATGCCCCTACCCCCTTCCTCCTCCTCCTCTTCAGCAGCTCAGTCCCATCCCACTGCGCTCCCCCCCACCCACCCCTGCTGCTGCCACCCCCCCACCGCTCGCTTCACCTCCCTCTCCCCCACGCTTTGTGCCTGTCTGCCGTCTGGTGTGTGCACATGCGTGCACGAGCGTGTCTTCCTCCACGGGTGTGCATGTGTGTGTGCCTGTGTTCGTGAACGCAGTGCAGCGGTGAGCGTGGCTGCGCTACGAACCCGGCGAGCCGAGTTCGATTCCCGCTCACGGACAACACCCGGGGACGAGTATGTGAAGCGTTCCTGGGCGTCCCCTAGGTCGACTCAGCCTTAGATTAGTACCTGGTGTGGTGTGTTAACATTAGCACTGGGGAGAGAAAGGTGGCCCGGCGCGATGCTGGCCACCCACCACCTGGTGTGTCACGCCGGCCTTCATAGGCGCTCGCTAACGCACTTGCTTCAAGAGCCCCTTAAGGCGATCGGGTGATCTTTACCTTGTGTGTGCGTTCGTGTACATATGTATTCGCGGGCTCTTGTTGTGGGACATGTGTGCGCACACGCGGGTGCGAGTGTCTGCACGGGTGTGCCTGTGTGCGCATGTGAAGCAGGCTTGTGTCAAGGGTGCGTGTTTCTTTCTCCGTGCATGCTGCTCCGTGTGTGCGTGCGTGCGTGCACATGTTGGTTGGACTCGTTTGCGTTTTGCAGCACTTAATGTGATCCAAACCCCCGATGAATTTCAGTAAACTTCTAAAAATGGCACGCACACCGCATCTGGGATGAAACGTATCGGCTGTACGCGTGCACTGTTGCCGCTCGTTTCTCTTTGGGTTTTGCTCGTTAATTTTAAATATTTTTTTTCGCGCGAAAAAAAAGAACCTCATTCCTCTCATGGGTTTCGCTTGAGCTCATTGGAGTGGCAGTCGCGAGTGGATTATTTCCAAAGTAAAGGAGTGCAAGCCGGAGTGAGAGCGAGTGAGAGAGCGGGCTCTAAGTTTGGATGGCCCATGGGGTAGAGGGAGGTCGCTGTCCAACAACATCTGGAAAAGCGGCCGTGCTTACTTAGCACGCCTTACTCTAATGATGATGATGATGAGCCCCAGAAGGACAAAACTGGTCCAGAGTTGGCATGCTTAAATACATCCTGCTAGTTAACATGAGTCTGCTATGCCAGTAGGCCAATTGACTTCAAGGTGAAAGCTGCAGCCCAGCAGCTGCTATGCTCAAGCCACTGCTGGCGGAAGGGCTTCCACTACAGGGTAATTGGTCTACTCTTGGAAGAGGTGGGAGTACGGGACCCACTGCCCCACCTCACGCGACCTGCCGATCGACTCACTGCCGTGCGCCCATCTGTACTGCTGGCTGGACGGTGGGGAAAGGCGATTTGAGAAATCTTCACGTTTCAAGAGCCGACGTCGAGAGATGGAATCGAACCGGCAGCATCCCTCGACTAAAAATACATGGAATATTTTGTTTCCACGGCGACACACGTAGGTTCATTTACTAACTCTCACAGTGCGATTTGCCAGCCGACAATTAACTCCGTGCGGTCTGAAAGGGACGGCAGGCGCTGCCGCCTCGGGTTTGATTTATGTCGGCGCGCAGGGGGAGACCGCAGCCGGCCGCGGGGAGACGAGGTCGTGTTTGCACGCCGCGCGTGTTTGACCTCGTCCCAGGAGGGCCCCGGGATGACATGATCTCCGGAAGTTTTCCGGAGGCAAAGAGCCGCGCTTTCGTGGGGCGTTCCGCAGCGGTTACCCGAGCGTTTGCTCCGACGACTCTCTTGACGATAGTCGCCCGATGATTCTGGCGCTTTCATTTAATAATAACAATGGGATTTGTAACTCGCGCAGCATTTCGTGCGTGGAGCCGTGCTCGATGTCGCTCTTAACCCTTATGGTCGGACCTTTGAGTGTCATTTGAAAGGCGGTGTGTGGATTGAACGCTGCTGCTGCTGCGAATGTGCAACGGGGGGTGACGATGACCGTGCGGGGGCTGCCGCGGAGAAACTAGACCGGGCAATGGCCAGTGTCCTGCTCCTCGGTGTAGAGAGGGAGGAGGTTGTGTTTGTGTGTGTGTGTATTTTGTGTGTAAATGAGTGAGCAAATTAAAGTTTTATAGCAAGGGACAAGACGCTTGAGAGAGTGTCTGTTGCCAATTGGTGATGATGATAATATGCAATTCGGAAAAATCACATGTATATCATAAGTAATGTGAGTGTATATATATAAATTATATAGGCTTGATATAGACAATGTTATTGTAAGCCGTGCTATATGCTGAGTAAACAAATAGTTTAAAAATGTGTCTCTACATCACATGCTCTCTTCCACGTGAGTCGGGAAGGGGGCCGTTTCGAGGTTGAGGCGTGAATATTTTAGATTTTTGTGTTCTTTAGCATCTCGGACGACCGACCGTAATTCCTTCTGGTTTTTTTTCTTTCCCTGCGGGTCGTTCCCATCCGCATCCTCACATTGTGTTTGTATCGTGTTTGTGCAGCGTGTCTGAGCGCGCAGGGGTCTACGTGACGTTACCTGACCTGGTAATGAGCACGTGCTTTCTCAGGCGTTGCCTCTCGAACGTTAAAATTTAACGAGTCACACGCCACCGTCCGTCGTCACCAGCGCCGGCCAAGTTAATATAATTTTTTTCCCCCCCGCGTTTTCCTGTTAAGTACTCACTCGTGTTCGGCTGAGCAGCGCTTCTTGGTTCTCCGTTTCCAAAAAAAGCACTCCGCCCATTCCGTAGATTACACGCTTTGGAACGACGGAACAAAGTAGGTGTGTTAAAGCACAAGCTCCCTAGAGTTACAGGGTGCGAGATGTTAACTCCCTCGCCGGGTATGCAGGAGGTCGTGGGTTCGATCCTTACCCTGACGCCTGTATATGTTCTCCCCGTGGTGGTGTGGATTTTTCTCCGGGTCCTCCGGTGTTTCCCTCCACATTTACAAACATGTACTTTGGCTGCTATAAATGTCCACGTGATGAGCCACTTCGTTGAGATATCATTTGCTCAGTGGGTCTTACCTGGTAAAATAAATAAAAAATTCTGTTAATAGTTTTTAGTTGACAAGTTGACGTAGCTGAGGGTTCACGCCAGCCAGGTCTGTCGGTGTCGTCAACCCAGAAAATGTTTCTGCACCCTGGGCACACCGCATCCAGTATACCTCTGACGTTGGAATTGGCCACTGGTCTTTTATAGCATCCAGTTTACCAGCCAGCGACTCAGGAAGAATTCGGTGAGAAATTATTTTCGGGCAAAATAGCCGCAGTGACATTGCCGCCGACGGAAGAAAAGGAATATTTGTCAATGTCTCAAATGTGCCCCAAGGTGACACATGGAAGGTCGGGAAATGGATTTGACGATGAGATTAGTGCCCAAAAACTTGCTGACAAAAACTTACGTTGACCTCGTGTTTTCGGTGTTCCCTCTGTCATGCTGCTCAACGCCTCCGTCGAAATGATGTAAAAATAGAATCTCACACACGCACGAGCCTCTTGCCCTCTCGTCCCAACACGACAACGGGAGTCGTCAATCGATTCGAAATTTATTTTTCGACGGCGGCGACGGTTGCCGACGGTGGCCACGCGGGGGTCACCGAGCATCCCGCGGCGTCCGCGGACGCCAAGTCGCGGCCGGACACTGCCACGCGGCTCTCTCTCGCTCGCTCGAGAGAGAGAGAAAGTGTGCGATCATCCTGTTCCCATGACCTCACGTCTCCGAGCGAGGGTGCAGCGCCCCGATCTTCCCTTTTGTCTCCGCGCGTGTGAAACAAACAGAGGGGGGGGGGGGCGGCACTTGGTGGGGAGAGCGGGGCTCTGCCTTGAGCCCGGGCCGGGCCGAGCGAGGGGCGGTTTGGTTGGCACTGGACGGACGTGGGCGCGAGAGGACAACGCGCACGTGCGCGTACGCACTCACGACCACGCGCGTCGGCACGCTGGTAGAGAAAACATGGCTTGGTTCCCGTGATTGAAGTATGTGCGTATGTGTGTTGATCTTCTTACGCATCGTGCGTAGCCAACCGTGCTAATCGGACGTGCGCGGTAGTCTTATGCACACGTACACCGCTTTGTCAATCCACTGCTGCCGTGTCGGTCATTCGGGTTGATTGAACGTTTCTCACGTTGGTTGATGAAGGTGGGCAGGGTGCGGGGGAGGGATGACCCAGGAGCCATTGATGTTAGCCGCGGTTGGGAATCGAACTTGTCGCCGGCTTAAGACTGCAGCTTGCTAACCACTGCACCACCGATCCACCGGGTGTCTTATCGAGCGAGAGAGAGAAACTGACCCACACCGAGGGAATGTGGAATCTCCTGCTGACGATGCAGCTGAGAACTCCTCAAATGTTCTTTTGATACGCGCTGGAGTTTGACTCGGGTGTGAGTGGGTTTTATTACTGTGCACAGAACTTCATTTCATTAGCATATATTTCAGATCAGGAGATATGGCCCCCCCCCCCGATCTTAACCTCCTCCAGATTGGCACAGTCTGCACCTGCGATGAGCACGTTTAGCTATGTACGGTGTAAAAGAAGTTCAACATACATACACACTACCGTACATCAACCATACTATAGTTCTGTACCACAGTGGTGTTTATGCGTAAAACCCACAGTTCCTTATATTTGTCCCAAAAAACAAACGAGTTAACATAATGGAAGTGAAATTTCGATTTAAAGCTTTCGTGACTGCAGGGATTCATCTTCAGACTCTGTCTTCTCGACAGACCTGTTCTTCACCTGAGGACGGCTGCTTGCGTTGTGGCCGAAACGTCGTGAAAATTATTTTATTATGTTTTATTTTTATTATTTAATTATTTCCATTCTACGTGACTTTACCGAAAGAACCAAGAAGATGATGGAAGTGCACAAATCTTGCTCATAGCTCCTCTTCGCAGCCGGTAAGTATCGCACGTGAGCCGAGCCACGCCTGTATCAGGTATCGGCAAATTGGCACGTGGGACATTAAATCAGGGGTGGGCATCTCTTAAAGCCAGGCAGCAAAAAGCGTGCAGACGGACTTGAGCAATGCTGAGCGAGGGCACGGATAAATCCCTCGGCCGAAGATGACGAGTAGCTAAAAGGGGGGGATTGTTTAGCGCGGTGATAAAAACGAGTCCAAGCATGCGGGGGATTATCCTGTCCCTCCTTCCCCCTCAATTACTGCCTATCCAGACGTCCCCGAGTGACCCGGGTGCAGGGGGGAAGGAAAAAAAAACCCACAAGCCTGGCAGTCAGCTCGGGGTGGATGGTGGGGAGAGGTGGTGGTGGTGGGGGGGATTGGTCGCATTCGATTATCCCAAATGAGGATTTGCAGAGAGGGGTTGTGGGAGGAGGGGAGAGGTGGGGGGGGGGCGCAGGAAGCCACGTGTTTAATAAGCACGGCCCCGTGTGTACGCCGGGGTTCATAGCGTTTACGAATTGTGCGGCGGAATTTAAAGTCTTGTCAACGTATGGCCTATGTTTAATGAGGCATAATAAAGCGGCCCAGAAATAGGGCCCAGTGAGAAGCGGGGGGAGGCACTGAGGGTGGCTGCTCGAGCCGTCTGCGGTGCGCAGAGTACCACAGCGCGTTTGCAGGCAATTGCGGTTCAGTATTATCTTGGAATTTTGCTCTCGGCTCTGTTGCGAAAGAATAATGGGAGGCCGAATGAATGCACGTATGAAATATCGCCTAAATGTTTGTTCGTCGCCATGGTATTGCCCTTTGCCATCATCATGCAAGGATTAAGCCCAAGTGAATCGTTAGGCTTATCGTCATTTTCTCTCATTTATGGCATTGTGGCGCACGTGCTCGTCCGGAGATCTGTGAGGGTGCGTGCGTGCGCTGTGTGGGAGTTGCGTCTCTTCCCCCCCCCCGTCTCTCATCTCTCCCGCACGCCGCCCCCCCCCCCCCAGGCTCCAGCTGCGCCTCGAGACAACCGCGGTCTGCGCTGCCAGACTGATGTCATTTTCGCAAAGGCGGCCATCCAGGACTAATCCCTGGCCAGCACCCTTTTTCGCTGCGGCCATTTACATCATCGAGCAAACGCCCCGCGGTGTTCCCCCTACAAATTGGTGAAGTTGAAACCGTCCAAAGTCCACCCCACCGTTTCTCTCGACTCTCACTCTTTGATTTTTAATTGCCACCGCCGCCGCCGTCGCCCTGTAAATAATTACACCACGCCTCCCACGTAGTGGATCCCGATGCGCCCTGTGGCGGAGAGGGGGGGGAGGGTCCACAGCAGCGGGAGCTGTCCCCGTGCAGGCGCGACGTGAACCCGCAACCCCGGCCAGCGAGCGGGCAATTCAATCCGCCGCTCGGGTATGTTTTTTTGCGCGAGAGCACGCCGAGCCTCAAATATCCGTGCCTGGCCGCAGAAGGGGCTCCGTGACGTCTGGACACCGGCCCGGCGCGCGCGCCGACGCGATCTCGGGTAGCGGCCGGCGACGGCGGCGGCGTCAGGAAGCGCGGCGTATGCGTCGCTCGTCGGCGTCGGTTGAACGCGCTGCCCGCCGCACGGCCGCCCCCCACGATTTGCGCGACCGGTTCGGTGCGTCGCTGTCGGTCGCCGAGAACCGTGCGTGCGCGCGCGTCCGGAGATTTCTTCCTTCCCGGCCGTCGCTGTCGAGGCAGAACGCTGCTGCCCTTCCACGCGTGGATAAACCGAAGCAGCTGCGATTCAACGCCGCCAGCAGATGTCTAGAAAACCAGTGGCACTGCTGGTCCACTGCACCCTCCCCCCCCACCACCCCCCACCCCCTTTGAATGCATAAACTCCTATTGAGTTGACGGAAGAGAAGTAGACGAGAGATAAAGGCGTAGTGAAAACAGATAACTAAGTAGGTGACTATTCGAGATGTAGTGAGATGAGAGGTGCGCACACGATAGCGATGAAAATAGATTGTATTGGCTTGTTTTGGCTAATTCAATTCTTATGTTGATTAGGATTTGAATTTGAGCCAATATTCGACGCATTCATTTTGCCATAAATCCCGGGGGGCCCTTGAGCTTTCGGGAGGCCCTGAGCACCGGCTTGGATTTTTTTTTTCTCTCTCGAGCACCGCCGCTGTTGGAAGGCCGGAATTTTCGGAGTGGCGATTTCGCTATTCCCCCTACCGACGGTGAATAACAGTTGACGTCATTGCTCGGATTCCTGCCGGGCTATGACATGTTACTCGCCCAGCGGTCGTCTGCCCTGTGACTCCAACCCCTACCCCCACCACCCCCCCGTAGATAACGTGCACGAGAACGTGTTATTATTATAAACCGCTCTGAAAGCCCAGCGGTCTGCGTTCTGACTGAAAGGAACAGAGGGCCCCCCCCCCTTTTTTTTAATTACCGAGTTGTCAATATTATTTAAGCTCAACACCTCACTTTAAACCGCCTCGTAAAACGCTTTGCGGAGCAAACCGTAAAAAACTTTTTAAAAAAATCTTTGTTCAAATGTTACGAGTCGAGGTGTCGAGCTTGAGCTTCGTCCAGGCGAGCAGCAGGCTTCCAATGAAAAGATGGTGAGTTCCAAGAATCCAAAACTAATTTTAATCGATAGAACATCTAAATGTAATCGTAATTTTCATCTTGGCCAGGGTCGATTCGTTCATTTCTCCCTCCCCCTACGGTCAACAGATGAAGTACGCGTAATAGTTCAACTCCTTGTGTGGTGATGTACCAGACGGGCACGTTGGCTGATGGTCAAGAATAATAACGGAGTGGGCAACCAAGGAATGGAACGTCTTCGAGACGGTGAGGGGGGGGGGGGCGGCACGTTGATGTGGAGCGATGCTTCAATGAAATCAGCTGGTGTGCGGGTGCCTGGTGGATTATTATTATTTCATTGCGTTACAGATGTTGTTGGCACAGTTTGAGGAGGCCTGCAAATCCAGCAGTGGATCGACAGTGCCCGACGATGGTGACCACCACCTAGTGTGTGCAATTTGGTGGCAAAGAAAACCTTAACACCTGTTTTATTGCCAGAAAGGGTAGAAAATCCATTCTTATTTTTTACGCGCACTTGCCCCAAGTCTGTCGAAGGCTATAACGGGGGGGGGGATCTTTGCCTTTGTATATATATAAATTGTGGGGGATAGGTTTTGTGTCTTTGAGAAGAAGAATAGAAGAAGAAAAGCGGTTGCCATTTTTGCTCGTGACATAACCCGTGGCGTTGTTTGTTGTTGCTAATCGCCGTGCAATCTACACCCCACAGGATTCCCAGGGCCCTTTATTCCGCCTGTAAAGCGCCCAGAGTGCCCGCCCGCGTGAGGTCACACTTGCGGAATTTCTTGCCCACCCCCCTCGCCCCCCCCCCCCCGTGGCACAAAAAGGTTCACTGTGGAAGTGCAACGCCACAAAGACCTAAACCTGCTCCACCGTATACCCACGAAACACAAAGCGGGTTTTTTTTTGGGGTCCCTATTTTTCCTTTAAATTACCTTTGCAACATATATTGCATGTGAAAACACATTTCGTGTATTGTTTTACATGGGTATGGGCGGTTAATGAAGCTCGTATGCGTTACCCTCCTTTTTTTGTTTGTTGCTAAACTCACCCAAAGAACATTCGGGGAATTTATTTGCTTCGGACGAGCGAGGATCGAGTTTTGAGCGCCCCTTCGGTTGGCAACGTGGAGCCGTCGGATTGGCTGCGGTCAGGTGTGGCTGCACGTTTGTTCACCGAATGATCGATTGTTTCACCCAGGCTTCCCATTAAATCACCTGGACACGCCCAACGCAGTCGCTTGGGAAGAAAACCCGCGTCCCTCAAGTAGCGGAGGCAGTTCATCACGTGGTAGATGTAACAGCTCTGTGCGTGCCTTTTGCGTTTATTCGTAGGGAACTGTAAAGAGGTCAAGGCCAGCTATTCATTGGGTTTATTTTGAGGTCCCGTGTTTATGCGGTAAGCACAATATACTACATCGGGTTTATTTGTATATATAAAATGTCAATGTTGGCTAAAGAGTACCTGTAGTATAAAGTGGGACTTAACACGCAGACCTGCGTCAATTCACTGCTGGATGACCGTCTGACCAAGCCATCCGCCACCTCTCACTGTCCTACGATGTAATACACAGACAAGCATCCTCCGTAGAGCCTTAACAGACTGTTGGGGCAAGCACTGTTAGTGAGTACACACCGCACCAGCTACTCAATCGAGGCTGAGTCAACCTAGGGGAGGCGTCGGACCGGTTCAGATAATCGTCACCAGTGTTGGTCGACGTCAGCGGGGTAGTGCAGCATGCCAACTGCTGCACTACCGCTCTGCGATGTTAATAATCCCACCTAGCACCTGCACGCCGGCTGATTTCATCGCTCCATCTCCTCGGTGCAACTCCTCTCTGACTTCCATGTCGTTACGAAGTATTAATGATGCAACCCTATGTCATCCCACTGCCGGACGAAGGCCTTCTCACGCCGTGTTGGTTATGGGGGTTGTTTCACCATACTTCACCATACTGGTTAGTAAGGACCAGGTCTGTCGGGGAGACAGGGTCAGACGCTGTCTCCCCGACAGACCTGGTCTTCACCTGAGGACGGCTGTTTGCGTTGTGGCCGAAACGTCGTGAGAATTATTTTATTATTTACCTTCTACGTGACTTTACCGAAAGAACCAAGAAGATGAATCACTGCAGTCACGAAAGCTTTAAATCGAAATGGTTAGTAAGGGTTGAAGAAGGGGTTGGGGGGAGTGGGCCCTGAACTGGACCAGGCATCATTCGCCACTGATGTAGAGTAATTTGGCTGCTATGAATTTCCACGTGCTAAGCCACTTCGGTGAGCTCATTTGGGGCCTTACCTGTTAAAATATTAAATAGTGGAGTTTAGTTTAGCCGTGGCTGGGAATAAAACTTGGTCAGCTCTACGCTCGCATCTGAGCTGGTCATGCGCATATCCCGAGGCATCATTTCTCTGAGCGCTGATTATTTTGTTTGCCCTCGGGGAAACCCCTTTGATCGAATTGGTACATCTTTCTACGGGGTATCTCGCTATTAGCAAAACAACTTTATCCTAAAGTTGAATTCGCGTAGGATCATATTTACGAAAGTTATCACGTCCCCCCCCCCATCCCCCCCCAACCGTTGACGATGCAACGGACGGACAGCACCAACGCATTGACGCATTCAACCTCATTTGAGAAGCGTTAAAAAAAAGAGAGAAGCACGATGCACACGTTGGAAAAATACACGCGTTGTGTTTGAACGACGAAGGAACATTATTTTCCATCGCAGAGAAAAAAAACACACAAAAAAACGCCGCGAGTTAACAAACCTGCCCGGCAAAGGCGGCTATTTACCGAGCACTCAACGATCGTCGCTCCGAGCGCTCTGCCGGTGCCAGCTTTACATCCGTCTCGCAGAGTAGGTGACGGGCGCCTTCCTCCCAATGAAGTAAACGCACGAGAATACGTTTTGCGGTTGGGGCACAGAATTCGGGAGAAGTGACAACTCCAGTTGAAGGTGATTATTTATTTTCTTTAACCGCTGTCCGAATTGTCGGGTAACTGCATTGCAGCAATCCCTCGATTCACGTCTCCGCCTGTTTTACGTCGTCCCGCGAACACGTCGCTTTATTAATGACTAGCTTTACTACCCGGCTTCGCCCGAGACTTGGATTCTTGTCTTGGATTAATACACGGCATACGCGGAGGGTGGGAGGGGGTGTGACGTCAGCAGGCACACTGCGTGACGCTGCCGCATGCGGGTGACATCACAGATGTGACATCACCGCTCACTTGCCGTGCAATATATTATATCCATTATTGCTCCCCCCCGCCCCCCAAAATGCAGAAGTCATTTTTTATACTTTTTGCATTGTGTACAGTCTGGAACCTACCCACATGCCAAATTTCAAGTTTGTTGAATGTCAGTAAGTATGCTAAACATTTCGAACAGACACACATTCACAAATTTTTCTTTTATATATATGTAGTGGTGATACGCGCTGGGTGTATATGTCGTGTGCCAGCGCGTATGTACGGGTGTGTGTGTGGTGACGCGCGCTGACGGGGAGGAGCAGGCGTCAGTGCGCGGGTGGGGGTAGTGCTGCTGATTGGCTGTGTGCCGGTGACGCGCCCAGAGGGAGTGATCGGGTAGCAGCGCGGTGTGATTGGTCGGAGAGTGGAAACACGCGCTGAGCGGAACCGGATCGTGGGGATAGCGCGTGGGGATTGGGTAACGGAGGAGCGGTGCCGACGTTGAGGTCCGCATCCGCTCCGTCTCCCGGGAAGAAGGGGTATATAAGGTGATGCACAGAGGAGCAAGGGGCAGAAGTGGAACCATCTAAGAATGAAGACGAAGGTGTAGAGATAGAGCCCGGAGAGGAGAGTAATGGAGAGTAGAAGAGAGTAATGTATAGTGTGTAGCCAGCGAGATAGAACGGTCTACACGAGTTGAGTAATGTGTAGTGTGTAGCCAGCGAGAGAGAACGGTCTGCACGAGCCGAGTATGCATACGGTGTAGCCAGCGAGAGAGAACGGTCTGCACGAGCCGAGTATGCATACGGTGTAGCCAGCGCGAGAGAGGCAAAGTCTACACGAGGCGAGAGAGGAGAGTGTAGCAGAGGCGCAGAGTCTACACGAGGCGAGAGAGGAGTGTAGCCGAGGCGCGGAGTCTACACGAGGCACAGAGAGCCGGCAGCACAGAATCCTGAGTCAAGAGAAGTGCGGTGTGAAGAAGAGAGGCCACGCGTTGTATTGTTACAAGTCAAGATTTAATAAAAGAAGTGTGTTCCCGTCAAGGAGTTTCCTGCCGTCATTTTCCAATACTTCATATATATAGATACCAAGACTCGATTTGAGTCGCTTCGACCCCATACACTCGCGTCGCTGACCGCATCGTCCGTCCTTTCTTGCTATCCGTCGCCACTCAGCCTTCGCCTCCGCCATCCAATACCAACCTATAAATCGCTTTGATTGACATTGTTTCGATATTCGTCGTCGCACCTTTCAGGAACGCATCCCCGCCATAAACCGTTGTATTACTGTGTATATATACACATATACACACACTGTGTAGGGCTATCGAGTAGTTATGTTTAATTTAATAAATGAGATTTTTCGTCTCACCAGTCTCCCACTTGGTTATAATACAGGCTTCAGAGGACAAACAAACGTGTTAATGTGCAATCGTTTGTAACCAGGCTGAGCCCACCCATCTCACTACACTTGTGGCTGAAACCCAGGTTGTATGTACATGTATGTTGTATGTATGTTCTATGTATGTTGAACTTCTTTGGCACCGTACGTAGCCAACCGTGCTAATCGCAGGTGCGGGGGAAGGACAACAAATTAAGCACAAAAAGCTGTTCCACAGAAATTAGTTTTAAAATCTGGATGATTTAAAAGTGCATAGCTCCCAGCGGCTTCCTAATATAGAAAGGAAGAGCGTTCCAGACGGCCGCGGAAGCACATCTGCAAGCGAAGGCCGAGCCAAAAGCCGTCGCTGCTGCCGCTGCTGCTGCTGCTGCGACAACCGGAGTTCTCGCGATGATGCTTCATGCTCCTCCACGAGAGATCATAATTGCCGGCTCCAGGGCTTTGACCTCTGACCCCCCCTCCTCCTCCCCCCGAGCCATCCAGCCACCTCTGCCATTTCTCCTCCACTCAACACT
This sequence comes from Lampetra fluviatilis, assembly GCF_964198595.1. Taxonomy (NCBI): domain Eukaryota; kingdom Metazoa; phylum Chordata; class Hyperoartia; order Petromyzontiformes; family Petromyzontidae; genus Lampetra; species Lampetra fluviatilis. Next base: position 2,320,765 of record NC_136324.1, read on the forward strand.
CGAGCCGCCAGCCCCCCCCCCCCCAACAAAAAAATGGAGTCTGCATCGCGTTGCCCGCCAGACGCCGGCGGGGCCCACTAATTGCCCTCCGGCTTTCCGCGTCTTCCTGGCGGCTGCCGTGAGCCGTGACGTTACGTAATGGCCGGGTCGTGCCAGCGCCCGTGGGTCGAGTCTGCGTGCGTGGCGACGTGTCATTTCAAACTTCCAGAAGCGCGGGGCCCCCGCTCCGCGCCTTGTTTCCGACCCCCCCCTCTTCCTCCACCAACTCTCCCCCCCCCCCACCCCCCCGAAAGTTGACCGCCGGGCTGCGTCTGATGTGTGCTCACTTTGCATTAAAGTGACGCGTTTGGGTGCAGTTAAAACAATTTCTCGCTCGCCGGACCCTGAGCGCTTGGGACGGAAAAAACTGTGTGGCTTTTTTTTTTTACCGGGTGTTGCGTATTCCTTCCAAAACCACTTTTTTGTGATGAGTCATTTTTGCAAATCTGCCACCTTGAAATGAGTCAATAGTGAGTAATTCAATGAAGGCCTTTTTTTTTTTACAAAAACTATAACTTTACGATAAAAAAAGAAGAATCCAAACTTATAATTGCTTCTGAGGTGAAGGCTTGTCCTCTGTGCTTGCTGAGCTCACGCTCTTTTATAACTGTGATATCACTTCTGCAGCCGTTCGCCAAATATGACGTTTTCTTTTTTTCTTTCGCAGTCGCCTGGAGACGCGCAGCGCCGCGTTGGCTCGTTTGTCGCTCGGAGCGTTGTAGCCGTCCGAGCGCGAATCTCAACGCGACAGATCGTCAGCGGAAGGCCCTTCCTTGGGTTTCTGTGTCCGTACGTTAAACGCTAGCTTAAGACAAATATCCCCCGCATAGCCTGTAACAGACTTTCGGGGCAAGTGCTCTTAGGTACCGGCACGGCCGCCTTTGTCTCCCCAGTGGCAATGTTTACACATTGCACCAGGTGCTCATTTGAGACTGAGTTGACCTAGGGGAGGCCCAGGACTGGTTGAGGTAATCTTCACTGGTGTTGGCCGTGAGCGGGAAACCAACTCGGCCTTGCCGTTTTTGTAGCGCAGCGCGCTGACTGCTACACCACCGCTCCCTTGGCTGGATTTCTACGTCCGTACGTTAAACGCTAGCGCAGACACACACCACTTGCATGTCTTCTGGTTCGCTCTTCGACGCTTATTTCTTCAGGAGCAAGTACAACCAGAAAACACATCGGAGAGATGTTCAGCACAACTGCGAAAGATTATGCAGGAATATGTCTTCTGCTTTGTCAGCTTTTTTTCCCTAAACTTCTGCATGTGCATGCCTATGCACATATTCATCCACAGTATCGCATTGCCTTGAAGTGGTTGCACACAATGATGAATCATCCTACTGAAAATAGAAATGGGGAGGGGATCGGTAACGCCGAGGCTTACGCGCACCGCGTTATAAACCCGGTGACCTGGGTTTGATTCCCAGCCACAGCTAGGATCAGTGGCAGGGGAGATTTTAATCGGTCCCCCTTTCCTTCCCGTCAGCTTTACAAACCCGCACTGACCAGCGTGGTGAAGTATGGTAAAAAAAACCCAGGTCTTACACAGCATTGGGGTGTGTGGAACCCATCACTGGATTGGCAAAACAGGGCTGAAGATGATTTCTGCGCAAAACGTAATTTTTATTCAGAACAGGAACATGGACATTGTTTTAGGATATACTTGAGGCCGTTCCCACATTTGCTACCCCCATTTTGCGGCCACATCCTCCGGCCTTCCACGAAAAACAAGTTGAGTTTTCCATTGTAAAATGCAAAACGCATCAAGCGTTGCCCAGTTCTCAGCAGTCCTTGTCAGTTATTGTCTTCTCTTGCGTGACGATCGAGCGAGAGACCGCTCATGCATTCATCGTAAATTCCTTTAGCATTGTGGAGACCCCCAAGATGCACGCTGTTGTCATGGTCAGACTCAGCGTGCCCGATCTCGAAATTGCCCGACAGTTATGTCACCGCTGCAATGTATAGGTTAAAATAAATAAATGGTGAAACGGCTAATTACCGCCGATACATATTTCTCCGCGGTTTTGAATTTTGAGGCAAGGGCGTCTGGCAAATAGCAGTGGCTGCAATTGCGTGCAAAATTTGGCTTTCGTAAGTCGGCGCAAGTGAAACTATGTGCCACGGGCTGCCACAGGCTGCCACGGTCTGTCTGACTGCCTTCTGTCTGAACGGCACAGGAAACCAGGTGGCCAGGATTAGCGCCAAGTCCAAACGGCGTGCTTGTGTGTGTGTGTGCGCATGAACACAGACACAAAGATCCGGCCGTATAGCCTACACTGGCGGTTGGGGCGTGTGCTGATAGCGGGCAGCTATGAAGGCCGGCACAGCACATGGATGACGTGGTCAGTGCCCGGCAGCCTTTGTCTCCCCTGTGCTGATGTTTACGCAACGCAGCATTTAGGCTGAGTCGACCTAGGAGAGGTTCAGGACCGGTTCCGATATTTCAAATATTCGCCGCTGACCTTGGCCGTGACCGGGAATCGAACTCACGTGACCAGATTCGTAGTGCGTTGCCCTGGCCACTACACTACACACACACACGCGCGTGCGGTGTGCACGCACGCTCACAAATGAACACTCGGATAGCACCTGACGTGCACACACTCCTCGCGTTAACTCGTGCTACGTGTTCTCGGTCGGCTAGCTACGTGCCTAATTAAATGCACGCGAGTAGCTCGACACACGTGTGCATGAGCTCACACGTGCCGGCACGGGCCCTTCAGATGCACGTGCGTTCTCACGCATACCCGTGTCAGACACTTCCCCCCCGCACCATCCAAATTTCCCAAACGAGTTCATCCTCGCGGCGTTCGGTTCGTGTAGCGCTGTCTTCTTCGGTTCAATCATTCATCGTCAAAGACGCAGGCTCTGGGCTAGGCAAGGAAGACGCGTTCCTCCCACATTACCGCATTTATTGCAAAGGAAAACCCTACCAAAGGCAAAAATGCAGTTTCTCCCCTTGACATCCATGTGGTTCGCGCGCTGGGTTACGGCTACCCGCGTTTGGATCCTGGCTCCGGCTAGGATGGTGACGGTGCGCGATCCCAGAAGGCTAGCTTGTCATCCGATGCATTGACTGGTCTCGAGAAGGTGGCGTGGTACATTGTTGAAGTCTTGGTTGATGGCGAGGTTGTCATTCGATTGTATTTGATAGATGCATTAACTGGTCTATGACCATTCTTGCTGTTGTTTTGCTGCCTTGCCCAAGCTTCTGAATAGCGGTATACATATGCAATTTGAACTTATATACTCTATTTAAAGTATAGATTTTTTGTGATTTGTGTTCCTTTCCTATACTTTGTTTTGTTTGCTGTTGTAACTTTCTGACCCGCCCCCTCCTGGACATCTTAAAAAAAAAATTGCTTCATAGCTCATCGGATTTCTCCAGGATAAAATGAACCTTATGGCGGTACCCCGGGGTACCATAGTACCCCGGCTCCCGCATAATGCCCGTGATGCAGTCAGTTTTAGTCTGTTGATGGTCGGCGATGCGGCAATCGACTCATCTCGACGAGCTTTACACGATGCACCACTACGGTGCGTACGAGCGTTCAGGATTTCAGCGCAATCGTCCTCGCTGCGTTTCGACATCGCGGAGTGGCGCTGATTTCGCATTGATTGGTACCCCAGTCGCGGAGTTAAATACACCCCTGGAAAAAATAGTGTCCCAGAAATAAAATATTTAATTGCCTCGACCATTTTGTATTATTTGATTCCCTGGGGTACCGCCATGAGAATCAAATAAAGATTCTGAATCTAAACATCAGCGGCGAGTGACATCACAACCGGCTTGCCCTCCCCGCGACGTCTTAGCCAACCCTTTGCCAACCCACACTGAACAGCGTGGCGAGGCACGGTACCAAACACCACGCAAGGTTGGGTGGATTGAGAACGCCTGGAACCGTGCTACTTTAATCCGTACCCCAATAGTTGTCAATCGAGGTGTCACGCATTATGAAAAGAAAAATGTGTATTTGGCTGACCAGGTGACTCAGCTGTAGAATGAGCACACCCTTTAAGCCATAAGGTGGGGGTGGGGGAGTTCGATAACATGAGTACCACTTTATAGAGAAGTGAACGAACGGTAATTGGCGTGTTGATAACCTCGACCCCGCCATATGAATGTGGAATGTCCACCACTGGCACCAAACTCAAAGCTCAATTGAGCAAGACGCCACTCTGGCTATTTGAGCTGCGTGGTTGAAAGCCGGGGGTTACGTGAAAGATGAAGTTCATGGCAAAAAAAAAACCCGGAAGTTCTTCAGTGATCTTCAACGGCACATAACAACAGACAGGATTCGAAATAAATCACACCCGGGATGCTGGCGAACGCCTGAGACTCGTTCTCAAACCTCGACACAATGCGTGTCACCGTGGCAGATGAGTGGAGGAATACAGGCATCAGTCTTGTACGAGAACTAAACTCGACTATTTTTTTGTTTGCCAGGCAAGGCCCACTGAGCTATGTGGCTCTTTTTCAGAAGCGACCTTGCCACGAACGATCGTTCAACAAAGTGTGGCTTATCACGTGGACATTTATATCAGCCAAATACTCTTAAACGCATGTTTCTAAATGTGGAGGGAAAAAGCGGAGGACTTGGAGAAAAATCCCCGTGACCACGGGGGCAACGTGCGAACTCCAAATATACAGGTGTTAGGGTCAGGATTGAACCCTCGACATCCTGTATACCAAGCGAGGTAGTTAACATTTCGCCACCGTGGCGCCCATTAACCTTCACACGACCAATCGTGTGTGCGTGTAGGTTTTTGTCAGCCTAGCTCAGCCTGCCGTCTAATTACAACTGCGTTATAAACGGATGATATCGTGATGAGATGTTTGACATTGTACATAAACACGCGATGTCCGTTGGGTTTACGAGTTAATGTCTTCAACGGCACAGAATGCACATGGATCGATTTCAAGTCATCAGATCCTTTCATGGCTTTCGTTCACATTCTGTCTTGTTTCAAAGTCATACTTTAACGGCGTTGTTCTTAAACGAGTTGTTGCCATAACACTGGGGTTACTTGTGCCGAAGAATGCCGCAGCAACGGAAGCCGCAATGAAAGTCAGAAACAATGACCCAAAGCAAACAGCGTCCGTTTTTTTCCTCTCCCCTCTCTCTCTCTCTCCCCCATTCAAAATAGCCAAGAATGCCGGCAGAAGCCAAACAGGCGCAGGATACGGAGATATCGAGGATCACTCGTTGAAAATTTGTCGGACGGCTTTTGCGAAATTTGTCCGGCGTAAGTTTTACGTCGGCCCCGCTGCTGATGGATGGGCGGTGAAATTCTTTGAGGGTCACGCTGCCTGGCCACGGCCGTGTCCACTCCCCTCGTCTTGTTTTGTGAGCCGTGACAGAATTACTGCCGTGAGATCACCTCTCTCGCTGCCTTCTTTTTTTACAGGCTCTTGAAACCAAAATAAAAACCCGGGACATTTTCCTCCTAAGCAGTTCTTTGTCGTTGTTTTGTTTTTAGAAGAGGGGGCACGCGAGGGCTGCGCTAACAGGAAGTTGTTTGTCCGCGCCTCTGCGAGGCCACGATGAGAGTCAATTTGTAAGACAAGAGCTGCACCATTGCAGCAGAATAGCGACCATTGTGGCGTACGTGCAGTGAAAAGGTTCTAATTTGCATCGACTGGCTGCGTTTATCCACATTGCAATTAATGTTGTGTTTATCATCAACATCATCAGCAGCAGCAGCAGCCGCAGCAGCTATTTTCTCTCCACCGCCGTATGAAGGCCACGTGGCGATGACGATGCTGCACGTGGCTGCCTGTAATCCAGCACTGTGGAGACAGCAGCGAGGGTTGGTGGATCACACAAATGCTGCGAAACTCACTGCCCATGAGCATAGAGGAGGTGCCATGTACCCTGACTCACACGGAGAAGGCAGTAAAGCACGTGGACTAATCACCATCTGTTTCCATCTGTATGGGGATTTGAGTGTTGCCGCTTCGCACGTGTGGATTTTTCTTTCCGGGTGCTCCGGATTCTTCACACGCATCTTTCGCACCGTGCGTAGCCAACCGTGCTAGTCCGGTGTAACAAAAAACACTCATCATACTTGGATACATTTTTTTATTGAAAAGTAAAAACCCAATGCAGGACCCTCCTGAAAAAGAGTCTATGACGCAGTGCAGCTTCCCCCGGATAAATATGTAAATGATTATTACTATGAAGGCCTCTCCACACCGTCGCCATTCTTCACGGTCCAGTGCTGCTACCTTTCGCTTCGCCACGTCACCCGATCGCACGGCTCCATCTCTGCACTCGTCGTCCCGCGGGACGCGTTTCTCCGCTTTGGCTGCCACTGCCGAAGGGTCTCATCAGTTGGCCGTCATTCCGTCGAGCGGTGCAGCCTGCTGCCCACAGAGTGGTTGTCCTATAAATAGGCTATCCCCTGTCATCAGAATGTGGAATTGCACAACCACTGGCAGAAGGAAGGTCTGTAAGCAGGAGTTGAGTGCCGCCCCGACACTTATTTGAGCGATAAATCCCTTTGCTTTATCATTCAAATAAATCACAACTCTGGCTGTCGCCTGATGATGTTGGTTGTAATTTCCGGCGAAACGTCACGGCACTAGAATGGTAAATGTTCTACGTTTACTCCCCAACGCACCGGTGTGCTGAACTAGTAACGAATTGTCACGTTCTGTTTACGTGACAATCCTTACTGATTGGCCGTGTCGGGTGGTGACGGGTTTAACGGCACATTTGTATATTTACGCGATCTAACCACAAAAACACCCCCCCCCCCCCCCCATTGCAAAATAACTTTGACTGTGACACGGACACTGGAAAGTGGGAGAAAAACGGAGTTTCACCGTTTTTGTGCAGGGCCTGAAAAGCACCGTACCCGCTTCTTTGAAACGTTGCATCACCCCGTCCCCCCTCCCGCATTAAGCGAGATTCGCTATCGTGTTGGGCGACGACCCCCGTGAAAGGAGGACTGGGAAACAGGTGGGTGAGGGTGGCGAAGCCGCGGTGCGCAAGGGGGCTGCTTGGTGACGGATATATGGGCCACGGATACTCCCCCGCCACCTCCGCCCCAACAAATGAATAGAACGTGCCAACGCGCGTCTTAATACAGCCCCGAGGGCGAACTTTCACAAACTGTGCGAGTTCCTTCGTAAAAGCCAGCTCGAAGAATAAGCTCGCCGCGTCGCGTGATCTGCCCAATTGCGCACCCCAGAAGTGCCGTCGCGAACCTGCCCCCCGCGTTTGCCCGCCGCAGCGGCTTTCAGAGGCGGCAAAGAACGTCTGCTGCTGTTGCGGTTAAGCGATAATCGATCGCGCAGGGATCGGCCTGCGAGGAATATTTCCGTGCGATTATTTTTTTGAAAGTTTATTGCCGTATCCCCGGGTGACGCTTTGTTTTGCCGCGTAACCTTGCCTGGCCCTGAGACAAAAACTCCCGTCTGGTTGGAGAGGCATTCCCTTTACGCAACCTGCAGTTTCGTTTTGTTTTATATTTACAAATGGCAGTGTTTAACTATCTTTCTAATCGTCATTAAGGGTAGATTACACACAACATTCTCCCCATCCACCCACCCTAATTCTGGTCTTCGGGCCTCTTCAAATGCCAAGCACACACACACACACGGGACATCTCCTAACTTCACGCCTTGTAGGACTGTTGATTCTTTGAGCTGCAATGAGCCAATGATGATGCCGATTAGATGTCTGTTGTTTACAATTGCACCCAGAACATGAATACATAACTCAAGGTGCAGCCCTGCAATTGCTTGCTCTTCACGATACCGGCGGAAAGACCCTTCGCTCGAAGAAGCTTTTGGAACGCTCCTCCAGATGGTCTTTTTGCCTACTCTTCTACTCTTTCCAGACGTCTTGGAAGAGTTGGGAGTATACCCACACTTAACCCTACCACATGTGAACCTGATTTGTGGATAGAACTGGACCTGCTCGTGATAAAAAAATTGTGAAAAAAAACTAGCTTGCAGTCGCACTGTTAGTAATGAAGTACAAACACAGCTGTGATGAAACGTACATTGCATCATAGCCACATTTGAAAACGTGCGATGGCTAAAAAATATTTACATACATTTTTTTACTTCCTCGCCTTCCTTTTTCTCTTTTCACGTTTCAACAATGTGCACCATTTTTGACAGATTAGCAACCTAAAGGGACAGCCGGCCTGCCGTTACACTTCACTCTGAGAAGGGCCCCTCTCTCTCTTTCTCCCTTTGGCAGAGGTTTTTTTTCTTGTTGGTGCAGGTCTCCTCGTGTTTCACCGGCCATTCGGATCCAATTAAAGCCCTGCTCGTGTGTCAGTCCTGTGCAAATTGGCACCATCCTGGTTTGAATAAATATATCCGTACGATTTAACACACGAAAAAAATTTGGGGCCAACATTTTTGTCGCTCCATCGAAACGGCGCCTTTCCGTCCCGGCATGAACGTGACATTTTTAGGGGATAGTCGGAGTGCGTCAGGCCTTTGTGCGAGTGGCAACGTGCGTGAAAACATTGTTCGGATTTTACTGGAGGTTGCTATAAGGTACTTGGTTGAGCATTCTCTTAAAAGGAAAACAAAATACGCTGTTGGAAAAAAACTGCTCACCCCCTCTCTCTTGGCCACGTGCGCTTGTGTAGTTCACCTCTCGTAGCTGTAACCATTAACGGGGGAGCATGCTGTCTCTATTTCTCATTGAGGCCTATGCCTTAGTGGCTGACACGCAGCCTGTGATGGCCTGCTGTTGTGAACGTATGGATGCCATTAACTGAATTGTAAGACTGCAGAAAATGTTTGCCAGGGTGGGAGGATGTGTGCTTTGTCCATGTTGTGCTACACTGAACTTTCATGCCAGTGGCCTGGGCTTGAATCCAGCATCTACTCAAAAATGTGTGACGGAGTGGTAGCCAAGAAATGGAACGCGTCCAACCGCGAGTGCACTGAAGAGATGGATCGATTCAGTCAGCTCATGCGTAGGTTTTGAATTGGATTTCTACATCGCAGAATCATGAGAGGTGGCGATGATGAAGTCAAAATTATTGTGCCGGTGGATGAACTGGTTGCTGTGAAATTTATTTCGAGGCTTCACAACCAAGCATTGGAGATGAGCACAAGCCAGTGCTAGCTTGTCGTGTATTGGCACGTTGACCATTCCGCGTACTCTGAATGCGACTGGCGGCGGCTTGGAGAGAGAGGCCTTCATCTGGCAGTGGACCGATCATGGCTGATGACGGCGATGATGACGACGACGATGATGATGATGATACGTTAGCCGATGTACAACACTGGCTGTGGATTGGGCCGGTGTTGCTTTTGGCAGTGAGGTAACACCACTTTAAATAGAGCTCTCGCTGAGTCGAGGTGTCGGTGAACACGCCCGGGGAATTGTGCCGACCGCCCGGTGAGGATTACAAAATGAAAAGGGAATTTGCAGCTATGATATGTACCCCCGAAACAAAATAAGGGCGGCGATGTTTTGGCCGACAGCCTGCTTTATAAAGAGAGAGGGCTTATCAAAACTTGAGCACCTTATTTTCACACACGCACACTCTTACATCCCACACCTCGGCATGTCACGGATTTATTGTAACTTCATTTTTAACGCTTAAAAAAAAAATCCGCAATGGTTTTTGCGAGCTCTTTGGACCAGATCCCAGAGAGAAAACCAGCTGACGTGCAGTTTTTCACGTTTTGTCTTCAGCCCAGTTATTTTCGAGGGTGTGGGAATGTCACGGATTATCCAAACACCACTGGCATGTTTGAGGCGGCATTACGCCCTGATTTTAATGTGTCCTGAACACAAAAGGAACGTTTGTGAACGCAATAATCCTCCTGTGGACAGCACAAAATATTTCTGCCACTGCTGTCGATCGTGGTCGTGTCTGCAGAAGACGCATTAGAGTCCGACACGGATTATAGCGATGAGTAATTGTCTCAGTGGTACAGCCTCCCCTCAACTGTTGTCATCCGAGCATCTTTTATTTTTATAATCATGAAATGTGGAGGGGCTTGTACTTTAAACTATTACTAAACTATTTTTTGTTTACCAGGTAAGGCCCACTGAGCTGCATGGCTCTTTTTCAGAAGCTACCTGGCCACAAATTATAGCTGAACGAAGTGGCTGATCATCGTGTGGACATTTATAGCAGCCATATACTCTAAACGCATGCTTCTAAATGCGAAGGGAAACCCCGGAGCACTCGGAGAAAAATCCACGTGACCACGGAGAGAGAGACACGCAAACTCCTAAAATACAGGCATCAGTGGTCAGGATTGAGCCCACGACCTTCTGTATACCAGGCGAGGTAGTTAACATCTCGCCATCTTGTCCGCAACGCTATTTTTCGTGACCGGTTACCTGTGGCCAGAACATATTTTTGGGAACCCCTTTTTAATTGTGTCAATGATGCCCCAGGTTAACCGTGGCCACTTGCGAAAAGAGGAAAGGCCCTGAAGTGTCAGGAAAAACAATTAAAGTTGTGGTAAAATGTCACGAATAATAGGATCTGTGCAGATAAGAGGAGTTTCATATGTGAATACTTGCTTCAGGGTGACTTAATGGTGAACTAAAAATGGGTTTAAAGAACTTTGCGAAGCACAATTGCCAGCGGAAAATACTGACGCACCATGAAAGTTCATCGGCCATGAAGTTGATTATTCCCTCTGTGCTGCTCATAAGGTTTGTTTAATTTATACACCGCTCGCGCCATTTGTATATGCAAGCGTGGGCCGTTTTTGTAATGCCGCCCTGATACAATCGCGTCATTCACAATGCCACTGTTAGACTTACCTGCGCGCTTCTATCACTCGAAATTAGACGGACCAGAAAGCAGAACCATGTGGCTGCACAAACAGCAGGAGCGATGGCTGTAGGCAGCCAACAACAACAACAACAAAAACACACAACAGCACCAGCAGTCTTAAAGTCCTGGTGGTAAGAGAGGAAAAACTAAATCTGCGCTGGAGTTTCTATGCCAGGCATCCAGTTCTAAATGTTGTCTTTTGGCCCCCAGAAGTGCATTTCGTATTGTAACGCGCGCGTGTGCGTGTACGCGCGTGCGTGTGTGCGTGGTCGTATCGATGTGGGTCATGGTCGTGCGGTGGTTAAGAACCCGTACTCGACTCTCACTCACGGCTAATATTATCTGAACCGTGAGTGAGTACTTGGTGTGGTGGATAAACATCAGCAATGGGGGAGACAAAGGCATCCAGGCATAATGCCCTCCACTACACCCTCTCGCCCCCACCGTGCCGGCCTTCATAGGTGCTCGCCAACAACACTTGCCCTGACAGCCTGTGCGGACTACACGGTGGATCTTTACCTTTGCACGAACGGCCTCCAGCCTCCGCCGCTAAGGCTCACAGCCAAGGGTGCAGCGGAATGACCCCTAGTGGAACGGACACGAATTTCTTTACCCTTGGGCCCCTGTGTGTGACAGTGGATCGTTGCTACCTCACAACAGAGGTCGCAAACGGGTTTTGATTCCTTACCCGTACCCGGCCGCACCAGGGTCGCAAATGGGTAACCGTACCCGTACTCGGCCAGGTACGGGTACCCGTTCCCTACCCGTACCCATACCCTACCCGAAATGAGTGACAAACGGTTACTCACCAGTGACTCACGGCCTACCCGTACCCGGCCGCACCACGGTCGCAAACGGCTACCCGTACCCGGCCGGGTACGGGTAGCCGGGTATCGGGTAGGGTACGGGTATCGGGTACCCGGTTGCGACCTCTGCCTCACAATAGGCATCCTCGTGAACTGTGATGCTTCGCAGAGTGTGTGTGAGGGGGGGGGGAGGTGGTGGTTTATGCGCCAGTATCCCCCCCCCCACGCCACCCCGCACTAAATGGAACCCTCCAGGCACAACCGGCCCTAATGTGGAGTGGCTGTGCCTGGAGTTGTGGGTGGCGAGAGCTGTTTTCTTTGGATTGGTCTGTTTAGTGCCGGGGAGAGACTCGGGGATTTAAAGCTCCCTTGGTCCAACTGACCTCGAGGCACCGAGCCTCAGGGAGCGGTACCAAGCCCAACACATACATGCGACTCAGCCAAGCATGTGTGTGTGTGTGTTTTAAAGTCCAATATCAAACATTGAATGCGCGTAACACGTGCGGCAACACCGATCCCGGTTGTGCAGCGACCTCTCTCCTCCCGAGCAGTTATCCCAAGCGCAAGAATGTTTTTTCTCACGCGCGCACACGAAGACAAAGATTCCCCCATGTAGCCTTAACAGACTGTTGGAGCAAGTGCTGTTAGCGAGCTCCTATGAATGCCGGCACGGCACACGAAGTGGGTGGTGTGGCCAGCACCACGCCCGAACGCCTATCTTTACCCAGTGACGATGTTTACTACACACTGCACCAGGTACTAATTTGAGGCTGAGTCGACCTAGGGGAGGCCCAGGACCGGTTTAGATAATCGTCACCGGTGTTGGCCATGAGCGGGAATCGAACTCGGGTCGCCAGGTCCTCTGCACAGCCCAAGTCACGTTCACACTCGTCCTGAAATTTATTCTAAAACCTAAAACCAGGAGCTGTCCGCAAGCAATATTTGTCAAGCTTTGTGGGAACGGTAGTTGCTATGGCGATGTCGTGGACCTTATTCTAGTGACTGGGTTTTCCACATTGAGAAGTTGCAATAACTCCACTTCTATGAACCAAAGTTTTTGCCCAGATTTTATTTGCGTGGATGTAAGCCTCCCCAAGTCGGTCATGGAGATTGTTTGACCGTACTTCACCATGCTGTCCGTGCGGGTTGGTCAAAGGGGGTGGTGCCCAGGAATCGTTTCGAATATCGCTCGCCGCTCGGCTATAGCCGGGGCCGGGAATCGAACTCGGGTTGCCGGATTCACAGCGCACTCCGCCCACCACGATTGCTCCAGCCCACGGGCAGTCAAAGCTACTGGCATGCAAATGTGGCCACAACTTCACTGACCTCCACCACCCCCCTTGTCGTCGTTTTCTGACCCGCGTAACGATCCCTACCGTCCAGTCGCTAGGCCCCTGTCTACAGAGGTTGACCTCATGACCTCATTGACCCCCCCCTTCTCCTCCGTCCTCCGTTAACGGTCGCGCGCGTCATCGCGACCTGCCGCCAAATAATTCGGGATGCGGCCAAGACTCGTCAGATCCTGGGTGCTAATCTGGGCTGAGTATTGATGGCGCACTTTCCGGGAGAAAACCACGTGCATGAAACGGGTGCAGTATACAGGCGTTGTGGGCAGCAGAGGGCATCGCAGCAAGACGCATTGTTTATTTTTTAATAATAATTATTAGTATTTTTTCCATAAGAGAGGGGGCTTTTTTTGGGTTAGATCGTTCAAATACAAATGTGTCGTTAAACCAGCCACCACCCGATAGCCAATTAGCAAGGTTTGTCACGTAAACGAGACGTGCCAACTCATTACTAGTACAGCACACCGGTGTCTTGGAGAGTAAACCCACAACAACATTTACAATTCGAGTGCCGTGACGTTTCGCCGGTAATTACAGCAACCAGCATCATCAGGCGACAGCCAGAGTTGTGATTAAACCATCCTCCTGTTTCGGTCTTAAATAGAAGGATACAAATACAAAAAAAACCTCTGATGGATAATATTGTTCGCGGAAGCGGCACCGCCGTGTCGCGCCGTCGGCGCCGGTGGCCTCACCTCTCGCGCTCCTGCTCCAGGAGGTTGGTGAAGTCGTCGCTCTTGGCCATGTAGTCGTCGTGCTTCCTGCGCTCCTCCTCCAGCTCGCAGAGCGTGCGTCGGTGGCACCGCTCGGCCACCAGCAGCTGCTCCAGCATGCGCCGGTGGGTCTCCTTCTGCCGCACCACCATGCGCTCCAGCTGTGGGTGAAGGCGCGGATAGGGTTAGCGTCCGTCGGTGCGTGCGTGCGTGCGTGTGTCCGTCCATCCACGCGTCCATCTGTCCATCCGTCCAACCATCTGTCCCATCCATGCGTCAGTCCGTCCATCCGTCTATCCATCCGTTCGTCCATCCGTGCGTCCGTGCCAGCAAGCAGGTGACAGACGCAAGACGGAAGGTATCCCCGCCGGTGAAGGCCGGTAGGGAGCACGAGGGGTGCGTGTGGCCAATGCCCGGCCAGCATTTGTCCTAATGCCGCCAGTGCTGATGATTACACCCCGCACCAGGTACTTATATGAAGGTTGAGTCGACTTTACAGAGTTGCAAAACCAGTTGAGATATTGGCGAGTGTTGTTTGGCCGCGGGCAGGGTTGTGAAATTTGTCAGACTGCGTAGCAGAAGGTCATGGAACAGACCCGGGTGTTGTGGGCTAACTGACGGAGATGACTGACAGATATATAACACCGCGCACATAACACACACAAAAACAAAGACACACAAATCTACATACACAAACGCACACAAAGACAAAGAGGCCCCTGTAAGGCCTTAACAGGCTGTTGGCGCCAGTGCTGTTAGCGAGCTCTTTGTACCAAACCCCGTTCTAGCCGTGAGCAGAAATCGAACTCGGGTCGCCAGGTTCGTAGCGCAGATTGCTAACCGCTACACCACCGCTGTGCACAAACACACTCCCACGGACGAACACGGGAGACACGAGTGGACGCGGAACGACGGAGCGACGCCGTCCGTGCGTGTGCGCGAGCGCGCCGCGCGTACCCCGGCGGAGGCCTTCTCGTAGACGTCGTCGCGCGGCCCCGCATCGTGGGCCTGCGTGGCGGCCAGGTGCAGGGCGGAGAGCGCCGCGGCCGGCTCGTGGGTGCCGTAGCGCGCCTCCAGCTGACGGCCGCTCACGCCGCGTCCACTCAGCACGGCGATGACCTCGTCCCGCGCCTGCAACACACGACGCAAGCGCCGCCCAGCGCCTTCCGATAAGGGGGACGGGTCGGGGTGGCCGCTCGCCCCAACGGGCGTCGTCGGGGCGGCGTTTCTCCTCTTCCCGCTCGCGGCCCTCTCTCGGCCAGCGGTGTAAGTTTCCGCATTACTGTGGCGGGGATGGGGGCCCTCCCGTAGGGCAGCAAACTGGTGACGGTCCCCCACGAAGTGGTGTCTCGTTTTAGCGACCGCGCGAGCATGATGGGCTGAGCAAATGGAACGGAAAGTTAGACAGTGTAATGCGACGTGTGGAGAGGTGCAACCGTGGAATTGCATTGAGAGAGGAAGGCACGGCATCCAGGCACAATTGTGTTGGTGCTAAGTCCGTGGGCCCTGCCTCTACGTTTTTTTGTGAGTTCAGTGTTAGCCTCCGGGTCCATTGTGATTATACGTAAGTCTGTGGTTCCAAAGTCTCTTGCTACATTTCCACAACGGTTTCCAGGCAGACTCCGTTGCCCAGGAATGGCCCCAGGATGAACACCACCCCCGCACCCTCTAGCGCTCGACGATCGACGAGACTGCAACGGGCACAGCTCCGCACGCTCTCTGTGACCTCCCGCGACCAGTCGCGAGATTAGGGAGAGGCAGGTTCAGCTAAGCCTTCCTTCTTTACCTCCCACGCCGACATCTATTATTTTGCTATTTTTCCTCTGAAGTTCGTGCGGTGGTTTTCCGTTGACGGCTCGTCTCATTGCCGCGTACACCCGCGAGTGTTCGACAACAGAAAAAGAGTCGATTGGTTTGACTCGATCGACCACTCGTCCCAGCTCCGCTCTGAGCGCACACCCCGATGAGTTGCACGAACGCCGCTGTGATTTATTTTCGCCTGAAGCTCATCCGCTCCATCTTCTTGGTTTTTTCGGTAAAGTCACGTAGAAGGGAAATAATAAAATAATAAAAATAAAACATAATAAAATAATTCTCACGACGTTTCGGCCACAACGCAAGCAGCCGTCCTCAGGTGAAGAACAGGTCTGTCGGAAAGACAGCAGTTCTAAATCCTAAGACAGCGACTTTCCGACAGACCTGTTCTTCACCTGAGGACGGCTGCTTGCGTTGTGGCCGAAACGTCGTGAGAATTATTATATTATTATTTTACTTTATTATTTTATTGTTTCCCTTCTACGTGACTTTACCGAAAGAACCAAGAAGATGAATCCCTGCAGTCACGAAAGCTTTAAATCGAAGCTCATCTGCTCCGTTGCGCGTTCGCGGTTCAAGCGCGGGCGCGTAGGCAGACGGAGCAGGGTGGCCGTGCACGTGTGCGGTCGCAGATTGCATTTCTGTTGCAACGTGTAAAAAAAAAGAAAGAGAGCGACCGCGTGTCTCGTCTCCCACGCGCGGCGCGGCGATTCGTTTACGCCGGCACGTCGCCCTTTCATCTCCCGCGTGCGCGCTACGCGGCCGCCTGGTTTTGGTCCACCTGGGAATAAGGGCAGCATGTGCGGTCTACGCGCTGCTCGGAGCGCGGGGAGAGATCGGCGGCGGTGCGCAGGGGAAATATCACGCAGCACATCGCTCGGCATGCGTCCCCTTGTGTTTACATGTCATCCACATGACTCATGTGGAAATTGTTCTGCTCCTCTGACTAACGCATTTTTCAGCGACTGCATAAGAGACAAACATATGTTACTATATATTTATACACAAAGCATATATATACAGCCACACGATGCCATACATCCATTACATGATTTTTTAGAACTGCTTTTCATTTCTTTAGAACTGCTCTTTATGCTTGGTTTGTTGTCCTTCCCCCGCACCTCTGATTATCATGGCGCAAAAGAAGTTCAACGCGCATACATCATCAGCCATGATCGATCCACTGCTGGATGAAGGCCTCCTTGCGTCATTTCCATTCCGCATTGGCCCTATGGTGCCAGAGTGCATCTCACTGCTGCTGTGCGCTTAAACAAATAAACTCAAACTCACCGCTCCACCTTTCGCGGCGCGTCCTTCTCCTCCTTTGGCTGCCATACTGTCAGCAGTCTCATTCTTCAGCCAAGCTTCATGCTCTATTGAACTTCGGTTTAACACGTAGGCTTTCGCGACCAATATTATTCATAATAAAGTTTTTGGGTTAGATCGCGTAAATATTATTGTGTTGTTAAGCCCGCCACAAATCTGGCTGTCGCCTGATGAAGCTGGTTGTAATTACTGGCGAAACGTCGTACTCAGATTGTAAATGTTGTGGATTTGCTCTCCAACACACCGGTGTGCTGTACAAGTAACGAATTGGCACGTTCTGTTTACGTGACAACCCTTACTAATTGGCTCTGTTGGGTGGTGGCGGGGTTAACGACACTTTTATATTTATGCGATCTAACCAAAAAAGAAAAATACCTATATTATGGATCATTTGCTGTGTTGGTAGATTTAGAATGCAGAACATAATATATATAAGTAATTCTACAATAGGGTCACTAGAAAACAAATTTAATAATATTTAAGTCCATCAGTGTCCGGGGGTTCTGGATCAAACTTTTCCAGCAGCGTCTGTTTGGACAGGAAGACCCTGAACCTGCCGATGAGACTCAGAAAGTCAAAACTCGCCCAAAGTCTTTTGCCCCTGAAGCAAATGTCGATGGGAATCACGTGTCCACAATGCGTGTTGTACATACGGTGGTTTCCAGGAAGATCACGTGTTCCAGGTGACGTGCACATTGACGGACCTGTGCGACGAGTGCAAAGTGTGTAGCGGAAGCTAAAGATGCAGCCCTGCAATTCCCTGCTCGTGCCCGTGCTGTCGGAAGAGCCTCCACTGGGCAGGGGGGGAGGGGGGAGTTTCAGAGAGCCCTTGTAGAAGGCATTTTAACCTCCTCCTCTACACCGGCTAGATATCCTGAAAGTGGTGAGAGTACCCACAGTTTACCTCGCCACACATGGTGGTGATATTCTCCCATGGTGGCAGGAGGTCGTGGGTGTGATCCCGACCCTGATGTGTATTTAGAGTTTGCATGTTTCTCTCCCCGTGGTCGCGTGAATTTTCTCTGGGTCCTCCAGCTTTTCCGTCCACATTTAGAATCAACCTGCGTTTAAGAGTATTTCGCTGTTGTACATTTCCACGTGATAAGCCACTTCGTTGAGCTATCATTTGTAGGCCAGGTCGCTTCTATATAGCTCAGTGGGCCTTACCTGGTAAACATTTAACAAAAAGTTGTATTAATAAATAAATATTTCCATGGCCCGCTGATCGGCTAAACTGTGGAATTCCCGTTTACATTGCTGGGTCAGGAGGGTTGGGTGGGATTTAATAAGCTTACCAACGTGGCGAGTTGTGAGTTTGAACTGTCCGACCTCTGGACTGCGAAATCCAGCTTGCTAACCATTACACTGCAGCAGCAAGTTGCTAATCGCTCGGGTAATAGTAAAAAAAAGCCAGCTGTCACGTCTTCATCAGTCTTGGTTTTGTTTTCCCCACTGCAGCGCAGCACCGGTTGTTTAAGGCCGTGTGTGTGCGCGTGTGTGTGGCTTTTGCCACCGGGCCAGTTTCACGAGCTGCGATGTATATTCGCTGCCTCCCATTTCGAAGGCTCCCGAGCCACGAGAGGCCGCCCCCCGGGCGTAGGGCCCGGTCTGTCGCGCTGTCATCGTTGTGTCTCGGAGACAAAACAAATAAATGCATCGATTTCTGTTCTTGTAAAAAAAAGAAACTCTTCCGTGTGCGCGCTTGCCCTGGCCCCGGGGAGAGGTGAGCGTCTCCGTGTTGGAAGGGTTCAGCGGTTTTGGATGATTTGTAATCGTTTCGTACGTTTGGTGTTAGCGCCAATCTCTCACGAACGCGCGCTGTATTTCTCGGACGAGTCTCGTCCGTCAGTAGGGGGGAGCGGGAGTGCAGCGGTTAGCGCTGTGCTGCGCTACGACACTGGTGACGATTATCTGAACCGGTCCTGTGCCTCCCCTAGGTCGACTCGGCCTCAAATTAGTACCTGGCGCGGTGTGTGAACATCGCCACTGGGGAGACAAAGGCGGCCCGGTGTGGTGGTGGCCACCCACCCCCCTCGTGTCCTGTGCCGGCCTTCATGGGTGTTGCTCTCTGACAGCACTTGTCCCAACAGTCTGCTAAGGCTATCTGGGGGACCTTTGTTTTTGATGGTGCTCTGTGGCTTTGCCCATTTAAGTAATTTTTGACCATTGACTCCTCATGGTGATGATCATCACTGAACAGAAGTTGTATTTCCCACTGAGTGAAGCCCTTTGAGCTAAGGAGCTCTCCTTTTCAAAGGGGGCCACTCGGCCAGCAGACAACATCAAAGCATTCCACAATTGCAGATTTAAAAAACAAACAAAGTTAATTGTGGCAATTATGTTGTAAAAGTACGTTCACACTTAAACGTTAGTGTTGTTAATGGAGTCGGTTTAAACGAGGACAGAGATGGCTAAATTTAGATGCCAAGAAACACAAACTAGATGGTTCCTCATACTTTGGGGCAGCAGCAACATTAAACGCTTCTGAACCGAATTGCGCGCGCGAAATCTGGGAACTACGAACAGACAATCATATTGGACACTGGACCCATATTAACAAATTCAGAGCGCATAAGCTACTCGCACAAGTTATTACGATGCAACGCTGTGCCGAAACCGCCGTGATTCACGGACAGCTATATTCTGCGGTAGTCGCGCGAGATGGCCAGAAGTTGCCCTCTTGACTTTTCCCCGATTGTGAAGATTGTGAAATGTTTTTTTTGTTGGCACGTTTGGACTGTGGCGCCAGCGCAACACGCACACAGCACAGCCTTCGCATCTCGTCAGGATGACGCTGCGGCATCTTTAAAGTCCACTGGGAAGCTCGTTTGTGGTTAATACAGCCGCCAATATTAACCGGGGTGGTCGCGTGTCTCGAACCGCAAGCGGCAAATGTCTCCTCCTTTTGGCCGTGTTCGTGGGTCGCTCTGCGTGGAACCGCGTTTGCCCGTAATTCGGCACGTTACGCGGATGTGAAGATGATTTCCTCCTTGGCGGTGGCGTTTGGCAAACCGGTGCAACTGACAACTTTAATTTTGTCCGCTCCCATGCGCCTCTTCCAGCGTAGTATATCCCATGTAATCCCATTACAATGTTTGGGATCCCGCCGGATTTCTCTGATATTTTGTTTAAGTTTCTTCGAAAGTGCCAATTCTAAACATTGAGGGTGCATAAACGTCTCCAAAATTGCGCAAGCGGTCATTGTTCAAACTCGTCTGCGCTGTGATCATTGATCTGCGAAGCGTGATACACTTACTGATTGCTTCGACTAAAATGCTGCTTTTTTGGGATCTTTAATGAGCACACGGGGCGATGTCTGGTGTTGATCTGCAAGGAGCTGTCCTGTCATTTATAAATAGTAGCATTGCGTAGTATCCACGTATAAAAATACGCCGTGACTCAAGCACCTCCGCCTGTTATTGAGCAACAGGCTGTGACCAAAACAGTCCTGTTTTTTCATCACTAATTTAGAGGCCTACTCCTTCATTGATTTGCTTATCGGGTCTCAAATTCCATCCTCGTAAAACAGCGCTCTCCCACGGAATCCGCTGAACCTGAGCGAGGTTAATGATTCGCCAAAAGTGTCCGCTGGTTTTTATTTAGATTCAAGCGCACGGCATGTTTTTTTCCCTTCCTTTATTTTTATTCCTCAACAAAACAGTGCAGTGATTGGGTTTTTTTTGTTTCGTTATCGACCGGTTCCCCCCATTCACGCGACACGTGAAGCACGTACCGACACTTTAGGTTTTGCATCGCGACCTATGTAACCACCACGCTTGCGTCTCTTAACATCGGTACTTGACGGCATCTGTACCTGTTGCGGGACGCCCGCGAAATATAGCCTAAGCAGGTCATTGGGCCCTTCCTGATGAAAATAAATCTATCTGCCTATTTGTTGTGTTCGGGGTCTCGCGTGAGCTCTGTCACGCATGTTGCTCGCGTGACTCTTACTCAACACGCAGAGCGGGGAGCCTGTTGCTGGTGGCCTCGTTTGCTATTTGACAATAAAAAAAACCGACAGGGAAGTGCCGGGCGCACGGCGTGATGTCATTGCGACGGCACGCGGCACACACCAGAGGTCAGAACACGAAAACATTGAAGTCCGGGCTTAGCAGCTAAGTGGCTCTCTGGCTCTTACATGCGGAGCCCTTGATTTAGTGCCTGATCCGAACGCGAACACTTTGCAGGGTCCGGCGTGTGGCCGCTTTGCTCGGGGGGGTTGGGTGAACACGCGAGCGCGCGCCGGCCGCGTTACCGCTCACGTCGGAGAGATCGAAGCCATGGCCGCCGCTGCCTCAACTAAAACCAAACTATTTAAACTATTTTTGTATTTTACCAGGCAAGGCCCACTGAGCTACGATGCTCTTTTTCCAGAAACGACCTGGCCACCACAAACGATAGCTCAACGAAGCGGCTTATCACGTGGAAATTTTTAGCGGCCAAATACTGTAAACGCGTGATTCGAAATGTGGAGGGAAAACGTGGAGGACCCGGAGAAAAAATTGATGCGACCACGGGAAGAGAGACATAAACTGCAGGCATCAGGGTGGCGATCAAACCCACGACGTCCCGTAGACCAGGCGAGGTAGTTAACATCTTGCCGCCGTGGCGCCAGTCGTGGCACAGTTGCCAGGCTCGGAATGTCCACGGCACCGAGCGATATTCAAAGCTCCCATTACGCAGGCCCCTGCCTCTTAAATTGCGCACAATTCATTACGTAAATAGATCGAGTGTTATTCGGGAAGTCTCCGCGCCGTTTTTGGTAACCGTATATCTCGCCGTGAATTGTTTTTTGTGCTCTCCCGATTAGCGGGATTCATTGTCTCGACTTGGAGGGGGCGACCGGCTCACTTGGGCACTGTAAATAAGTGAAAATCCACAAAAAAGCACTCAACGTAATGTGTCTTAACCGACCGGCAGTTCCTTTCAGAGAGATATTCCAGAAACGGCCACGTACTTTTGAAAGCCGTCGCAACATGATATCGAGCATATGTATATCCTGTGCTCAGCTATACATCACATTATAAGCAAACTGACGTTTTTAGGCCTCAAAATAAATACAACATTTACATTAACTATTTAGTCTATGTATAAAGCGTCTAAATTTAATTGCGTCTCAAAATGCCGTAAAACGCCAAATGGTACTACCACCATGTCGGTTTTCGCGGTTGGGCTCCAAACAGTTTGTACTCGGCACAACTTAAAAAACGGCTGTGCAATACCAGGCCGAGATCGGAACTCATCGTCACAATTTAGAACCCGGTTTATTTTGCAATGGGCAAACTGAAATGTCAGACCAAAGATCCTAAGTGCAGCGGTTCCTACTCTTTCACGGGGGTAGGGGGGCGGGGGCACAGGTTGCAGCGTGGACACCGTGCAGGAATTTTTTTTCTTTCAAATGTGTACTTGGGAATGTCAGAGGCAGGTAACAGCAATACACAACACTTCTTTCGCGCCGTACATAGCCAACCGTGATAATCGGGGGTGTTGGGGGAGGACAACACGCACCAAACCGCCGTTGACTTAGAGGGGGCTTGGGGAGAGAGGCGACGGGGGTTGGGAGGGCATGTGGGGGACCAGTGGTCTTGATTGCTTGATTTGGAGGGGCACCGTGCTAAAAAAAAAAAATTGAGGACCCACCGGCTCCGACATGGCCGTTGTGAGCGTGCCGGCCACTTTGTGTGGCTAGCAGTGACTGGTGAGGCACAGGCCCCCGGCTAGCAGTGACTGGTGAGGCACAGGCCCCCGGGGGGAGCTTTGTGTGACTGTGAGGAAGGGAGCGGCCCTTCCTCCGATGGCTCCCGAGGAAGCTGAGCTCACTCGGCCGCTCGCTTTTTTTTTGTCCGTTTTAGTTACTGGCCTCGTCCGTTTATTGAGTCGGTTGTTGTTGTTGTTGTTTTAATGAAGTCGGCGTCGCGTTATTCATTTTTCAGACGGTCGTTTTTTGTTTCGCTTTATAATTACGGCCGCTGCTTTCCCTACGCTTTGCGCGCTTATTTACGAACGGCATCTACATACGCCTGTGAAAATACAAACTAGGTTGTTGTTGTTGTTGTTTTTTTACAGCAAGAAAGAATGGTCTCGTAAATACAAAGAGACTCGGGAAACTAAAATGTGAGCGAATAAGTTCACAGAGTTCGTGAAACGGTAAAGGTGCAGCTCTGCAATTGCCTGCTCGCCACTGCTGGCGGAAGAGGCTTTCACTCGGGGGCGCTCTAGAGAGACCCTCTTTGGGAGTATTTGGCCTACTACCTAGAAGAGGGGCGAGTAGCCGCCCATTGCCCCACCACACGCAACTTTTGCCACTCGACTAAACTGTGGTCCACCAATCTGCACTGATTGGTGGACAAGAGGCAGAAGGAGGTGATTCATGAAACCCTCACCATCTTTTCAACTGCTGCGCCGGGAGATCGAATGGAGCCGGCGACCTCCGAATTGCAAGTCCCACGCGCAGCGTCACCAATGGAGCTGTCGTGAATGTTGAATTTGCTCGAAGCACGCCCTAAGAATTGGACATGGCGTACTATGCGTGTTGTGTGTAAGAGCTGCTTAGGTTTTTTTTTATTATTCCTGACGCTAAAGGGCCTTTGGCAAACCCCTTGAAAAATAATTAAGGCTTACGCGTTTTTGATTTATGACCGCGTTTCCTCACGGTGTGTGATGCCATTCCAATGCTGTAGGGTGCTGAAGTCTGCAGGAAAAACAAAGGCACACATCCCCCGTGTATCCGTCTCCCCAAGTTGTTGCCATCTTCCCTACGATGCTAGTTTTGTGTTACATTTTTCCATGGCCTCACTATCAACTTTAGGTGCATCGAAGCTAAGTGAGGTGCGAACTAATGTCCGGCCACTTGAGAGAACTTCCTTTTGCATACATTACTTTTACCCATTATTATTATTCTGCCCATTAATTGATATATGGACCTTGCTATTATCTGTCCATTTGTTATTCCTATGAGCCATGCTTTTGTGCAGCGATGGGGACAAATCCAAAAGTGGTGGAAAACGAATCCTATTATCTGCCACTCATCCGCAGTTTGACCTCGATATGATTCACCCAGAAGCGGTCTTTTGGAAGTATGACCATCCGCACTCAAGCAAGATTAAGACTAGTAACCCGAAAGTTGCGGCAAATTATATTATCTGCTGTTTTTTTGTGTGAAGATATGTGAAGTAAAATGCACATATAATAGGATCCAGCCATAGTGCTCCCGATACCCGGACAAACACGAGGCCTTTGGCAAATCGCTCTTTCTTTCTCGCCAAACTCTGCTCCAGAATTTTCTTTGCTGCCGGATAATATTGATGTGGAAAGCCAATGAGTAGGGCTGTGGCACTCAAACACGTTCACTTATACGTGGAGTTGCTTGCGTGCGGCACGTCGCGTCCGCGTACTCGCCGTGCCCCGCGTCACAGCTTTCGTTCCGCCGTGTTTTCAGCGAGGTGAGCGGGGTGAAACGGTTAGCGCCCTCGTTGGAACAGGAGCCGGCCAGGTGTGTGGCCCCATTAAACGGTGTGTTTACGCGACACGCACGCGCACACACACACGCGCGCACGCACGCAGAGCCACGTGCAGGTGCGCAGTGCTCGTGACGCGCTTCTGTTTTTCTGGCTCCGAGGACGAAATTTTTACTTCATGCGTACGTCGCGAACGTCACGAGGTTCGGGCAATTACGGCCCGCCGTGGCATGAGCTCAGTCGGCCTCAAAATGGGTTTCAGACGAAACCTCCGGCCTTGGTTGACAGGTGCTTGAGGAATTTTTCCTGAAGCTGGACTCGCATCATCACCGGGGGTGGTCGCCAGAGAATGACGGGACCTCAGATGGAGAAACTGCCTCTCAGGTGCAAATGTGTTCCCACGTGGCCTCCCACCCACCTCTGGCCAATTACTCACGGCCTTGAAATTGCCGCTTGGAAGGGAAAAAAAAGAAAGCAGCGTTGCAGCAACAAAATGTGGCCTTTGGAAAAAAACAAATAGTGAAACCTTTCTTGAAGAATGTCAAAAGCATACCTTAACAAGTCTAAATTTTTTAAATAAAAAGTGTCAGATTTTACGAGTTATGGAGGAGTGGTATGTTCCAATGGCACGAAGGGTAGGTCATTCTACATTACCATGGCTGGGAACAGTCTGTCCCATAGGGTAACCACTCTGAACCTCTCAAAAATGCGCTTTAAAAAGTGATGGATAGGCAAAGTTGACACCCAAGACCAGGACTTTTTCCAACTGCCAGTCGTGTCACTCCAACCACGGCACATCCTGGCCAGACACTTCCACAACAAAAAGCCTGAATACGCATCCTGAATCCACAACCCATTGGAGTGACCCAGCTGAGAAGGACCTCTGCTTCGGGGGCTCTCTAGCAGGTATTTTAGCCTACTCTTCCACCCTGACCAGACATTTGGAACATGGGTGGGAGTACCCATACTTGACCCCCATCGCCGCACGTGACCTGTCGGACGACTGCGATGCCACCCATTTATTCATAATAAAGGTTTTTGGGTTAGATTGCATAAATGTGTCGTAACCCCCCCCACCACCCGACACACACGGCCAGTAAGGTTCGTCACGTAAACAACGCGTCAATTAGTTACTGCTTCAGCCCACCGGTGTGTTGGAGAGCAAATCCACAACATTTACAATTCATGCTGCCGGTTGGCCAACGGCCAAGAGAGGTGCAGACCCTTGTTTCAACTGCCGCGCTGGAAGATGGAACGGGCGATCGCGCGAGTCCAGCGTGCCGACCGATAGCACCGTGGCGGGGCGACGTGTTGCTTAGAACAGTTTCATTTGTGTGCGCTCAGTTTGTTGTCCTTCACTCGCCCCCCAACCCACGCATGTCTCTGATTAGCAAAGTTGGCTGCGTACCATGCGATAGAAGTTCACCATACATACGTCAACTAAAAACTCAACTAAACCACTTATATTTTTACCAGGTAAGGCCCACTGAGCTGTCTAGCTCTTTTTCAGAAGTGACCTGGCCACAATTGACAGCTCAACGAAGTGGCGTATCACGTGGAGATTTATAGCAGCCAAATACTCGTAACGCGTGATGTTGATTCTAAATTTGGAAAGGAAAAAACCGGAGGACCCGGAGAAAAATCCACGTGACCACGGGGAGAGAGAGAGAGAGACACGCAAACTCCAAATATACAGCAGGCGTCGGGGTCGGGACCGGACCCACGACCTCCTGTATACCAGGCGAGGTGGTTAATATCTCACCACCGCGGCGCCCCACGTGCATACGTCCACTTTACCTGCAGCTCCCCCTCCAAGATGCTGAGCAGGCACAGGAGGTCCTTCTTGCTCAGCTCGCCCCCTCTGCGCGCGTGCCGCTGCTTGGCTGGCCCCGGAGTCCTCTCCGGCGCCGCCGCCGCCGCCTCCTCGCGGCCGCTCATGGTCCCGGCGCGGTGGTCTCGGGGAGCCGGCGCTGCGTTGTCGCGAGCGTCCACTCCTCCTCCTCCTGGCCCCGAGCCCGGCAGCTCGCCGCACCCGGTCTCCCGTTCCGCGCTGTTGCTTCGGCTCTGGTTGTTACCGCTTCCTGATCTCATTGTTACCTGCGGTGGTGGTGGCCAGCCGGAGTGGGGGGGGGTAGGGGGAGGAATGGGTGATGGGGAGGGGGGTGACCAGGCAGTGGCCAGCAAGGGTGGAGGGGGGGGTTGGAGAGAGGGGGGTGGTGGTGTTGGCCACAGAGGGGATGGAGTCGGGGTGGGGAATGGGACAGCGTCAGGGTTCATGGGTTGAGGATTTAAGCAAAGGGTTATCTCGGAGGCTTTACGACTCAGAAGAGCTTTTGTTTTTCAGGAGTACAATAACAAAGTGTATTTTTTTTTACCTGCCACAGAACAGTCAACGATGGTGTGTTTCTAGGGGCCTGTTGCAAAAAAATTGTTTTGGTTTTTCTCTGCCGACGTGTATTTTCGGAGGGCTCATTCTCAGGACGCTTTGTTGTTCGGCAGCGCAGCACTCTGTGCGTCCTTCATCTGCCAGAGCTCGACGTCAACTCTGAAAGCAAAGTCTGAGAAGGTTATTCAATTGTTTGGTTTAGTCATTCAAAGGCAGTTCACCGCAGCCGCCTCCTTGGCATCTAGTTAAGCCAACACGAGGGGCACTCGCATTTCCTGGCCAAGGAAGAGCACGCGTCAGCCGTCCGTGATGTGCTTTTGGGGGGGGGGGAGGGGGGTGAGGTTGTTACCCACGTGTGCCCTTCGGCGTGAAGTCCGACATTTGGCTACGTGTGCAAAGTGCTTCAATGAAGAAGCCTCCCAAGAGAAGGGGCTCCGAGTCTCGTCGTGGCAGAACGACAACAACGGCGCACGGCGGTGAAAAGATGAAAAGGAGGTTGATCCGGCACAGCCGCGAAAACCGACGGACAAGTAATAGGCCATGATGGAGGTTTTTTTTTTGTTAGACCGTGTAAATATGAATGTGTCGTTAAACCCGCCACCACCCGACACAGCCAATTAGTAAGGCTTGTCACGTAAACAAAACGTGACAATTCGTTACTGGTTCGGCACACCTCCGGTGTGTTGGAGAGTAAGCCCACATTTACAATTCGAGCACGACATTGATTACAACCAGCCTCATCAGGCGACAGCCACAGTTGTAATCGGCATCAAACCCGGCGGTTACCCCCTTGGAGCAGATGCTCTCGCTCTCTCCCTGTCCCGTCAAGACTTCCTGCGGGCTCTTTGTCACGCAACCCCTCGTGTGAGGACCGGCCCCGGCCCATGTTTGTGTCCGCAAACGCATCAACAAGGCGGGCACGAGTTCACGCCCAAGCTCTGTTGTCGCGCGGATTAGGGGAGGTGCGGCGAGACCGCGTTTCCACGCCTTCCCGTCGACGACGTCGCAGCCTCACCCCTGCGACCGAGGGTTGCCGCCTCTGATGAGGTAGCAACAAACCAGGAGGGGTTTCCTTGGGAAGAAGAACAATATCCCGAGGTACCAGGAGAGAGAAGGGGCGGGGGGGGAAGACTTACGTGTGACTGCGTCACGTTGAGCGGCATGTCATTACACAAAAAAACAACGCGGGACATTTACTGTCCCACGGGACGGCTGCCTCAACACGAGGACAATCCTGGAAAAGCCCGGAGAGGTGGCAACGCTCCCCTGACCTCTTCCTTCCTATTGGTACGACCGCTCGTATGTTTGTTCTATCATGGATCTTCGAGAGAGAGGCCTTAGACTACCGCTCACGCAGCGAGCGACGCGACTTTGTACTTTCCCATTGCAAAGCACCTGAGGAGAGCGCTTTCAAGCGGCGATTCATTTTGTCGATGCGAATCCGCGAGGCTGAGCGCGGTCAAAAAAAGACAGCCCCCCCCACACGCCCGGTGTGTCCCCCTCGACATGTGTCGTGCATTGCCGTACGGCACCGTGTCCGACGTTTCGCCGCACATTGCCGGAAGCTTCTTAAGCCCACCGAATGCGCGCGGTAAAACCCGACGACGAACGTGGTGGGGGGGGGGAACTGTGCAGCGGCGGGCCACGAAAGAACTTGACAGCAGTCGACGGAGCCCTTGGCCTCGCTTCAAGGTTAACAACTCTGTGGCTGGCGAGGGCAGCGCTTGGGAGCTGCCTTGTAATTATGCAACCAACCTGTAAACTCACACGCAACTCAAACAGCATAAAAAAAAACTCCTAGCCCCTTCACCGACTCCCCCAACCGCCCCCCCACCCCTCGCCGCGTACCAAAAACAATAACAGCGTAAAAACACGCGCGCTCGCACGGACGCGCGCGCCGTAACGCCGCGTGTTTTGGGTCGCGCCGAAAGGCGCCTCCGCTCACCGAGAAATTTCGGCTAAATCCTAAAAATCCCGCGAATCCTAAGAATGCGCAGCGGTGAGCGAAGGCGGCCCCATATATGTACAAGCGCGGGCGGGCGGGCGGGCGAGGACTGGCGTCTTGTCGGCTGGGACGCCGCGGTGTGCGACCCCGTCCTGCCCGACGGCCCCGTGCGCTCTCCACGTGGCAGGACGACGGCGCCTGTGAAAGTGGCGCTCGCGAGCAGCGCCTGTGAAGGGGCGGTGTGGCCGGCACCACGCCCGGCCGCATTCGTCTGCATAGTGGCGATGTTTACACGCAGCGCCACGTACTCATTTGAGGCTGAGTCGACCTAGGGGAGGCTCAGGACCGGTGCAGATATTTGTCACTCTTATATTGGTCGTGAGCGGGAATTAAACGCGGGTCGCAGGGTTCTTACCGCAGCACGCTTAACCGCTAGACACACGCACACACACGCAGACACACGCACACACGCACACACGCATACACGCGCAGACACACGCATACACACGCAGACACGCACACATACGCAGACACATGCACACACGTACACAAACGCGCACACACGCACACATACACACACGCATACACACGCACACACGCACGTACACACACGCAGACACTCGTCAACGAGGGCACGAAGAATCCCCGCGGCTCACCCTCACCTCGCTCTCCCACCTCTTCCGCCAGCCCCTCTCGAGGTGACGTCTGTGTCGGGGCACGCTCCTCGGTAATTTCACACAGATGGCCATTACGGTTCGCTTGGCGCGCAAGCCAGGTGAACCTCCCCCCACCCGACCCCACTCCCCCGACCCCATCAGAGGACGTGCGGTGCTGTCGTGGGTATGTCGTCGTGCGTTATCACTGAGCGATACCGGCATGCACGGCCTTGTTTGCATTGTCGCAATGGTTTGTACGTTCGATCAATTATTGAGTTTATTTTATAACTCGGGGAGGGCAGAGTGCGGCTCGCCCGACGTGCTTTTTGGGTCGTGCCGCGTGTTCGGCGCGATGGCCAGAGCCTTTCCGAATTCAGCTGCTGGCTGATGTCAAGCTCTCGGTACGCGGCGCGAAACGTCGGACACGGTGCCCAACAACACGCGGGGAGATGTATGCGGCCCAACGGCGACAACACGCAGGCGGCGGTTGTAAGCGTTCTTTTTTGCAAGGAAGACGTAGGGGGCGCAGAAAATTATCCGCCAAAAGTTCTGCCAAAAAAAACCCGATGAATTGTACGATGCATTTATCTTTTGCGCTCGTGAGTCATGAAATGGATTTGGCATGGCCATTCATTGTTTGTCATTTCTTGTGCCGAGATATTCCCGTTCAGTGAAGGGAAAAATAAAGAAGTCTCAATTGGCACTCGCAACTTCCAAACTTGGTCAAGGACCTTTTTTTCGGTACGTTGCAAAAAGCACATTCACATCATTCTCACGCAGTTATATTTATCTTTGTGGGTGCCTTATAAGGGGATTTTTTGGAAAGTCTACCATGAGTGCCCATTAGTACACAGCCAGAAATGTTACGCAAGCATTTTTGCCCGTGCATAAGGACAAAAAAATGGATTACTGCATTCCATTTTTAGACCATACCTTGTTGACTGAACATTAAGCATTTAAATCCTCCGTGCATTTTTATTTTCTATTATTAGGTCCTTTATTAGGTCATTTATTGATTTTAACATTTTCCAAAAATGACAATGAGTTGCATTTCTACAG
The DNA here is from genome assembly GCF_964198595.1 of Lampetra fluviatilis. Lineage (NCBI taxonomy): Eukaryota > Metazoa > Chordata > Hyperoartia > Petromyzontiformes > Petromyzontidae > Lampetra > Lampetra fluviatilis. The sequence goes on from NC_136324.1 coordinate 2,351,092, forward strand.
CTTTAGTCACAACTGAATATTGTAACCATAAATGGCTCCTGTGCCTCCCTCCTCCAGACTCCTTCCGATCCGCAGTGCCGTTGCCAGACTCGTCGCCCATACCCGTGAATGAGGCCGCATCAGCCTAGTCCTCTGATATTTCCACTGTCAATCCGGTCCCAGATCAGCTTCAAGGTCACTCTCACTGTCTTCAAGTTCTTCCACGGACTTGCTCCTGCCTCCCTCTCCCCTCTCATCTCACTCTACTCCCCTCCACGCAATCTCCGACCTCTCATCTCACTCTACTCCCCTCCACGCACTCTCCTACCTCTCACCTCACTCTACTCCCCACCACGCACTCTCCTACCTCTCATCTCACTCTACTCCCCTCCACACAATCTCCGACCTCTCCCCTCTCATCTCACTCTACTCCCCTCCACGCACTCTCCTACCTCTCCCCTCTCATCTCACTCTACTCCCCTCCACACAATCTCCGACCTCTCCCCTCTCATCTCACTCTACTCCCCTCCACGCACTCTCCTACCTCTCCCCTCTCATCTCACTCTACTCCCGTCCACACAATCTCCGACCTCTCCCCTCTCATCTCACTCTACTCCCCTCCACACACTCTCCTACCTCTCATCTCACTCTACTCCCCTCCACACAATCTCCGACCTCTCCCCTCTCATCTCACTCTACTCCCCTCCACACACTTTCCTACCTCTCATCTCACTCTACTCCCCACCACGCACTCTCCTACCTCTCCCCTCTCATCTCACTCTACTCCCCTCCACACAATCTCCGACCTCTCCCCTCTCATCTCACTCTACTCCCCTCCACACACTCTCCTACCTCTCCCCTCTCATCTCACTCTACTCCACTCCACGCACTCTCATACCTCTCATCTCACTCTACTCCCCTCCACACACTCTCCTACCTCTCCCCTCTCATCTCACTCTACTCCACTCCACGCACTCTCATACCTCTCCCCTCTCATCTCACTCTACTCCCCTCCACACAATCTCCGACCTCTCCCCTCTCATCTCACTCTACTCCCCTCCACGCACTCTCCTACCTCTCCCCTCTCATCTCACTCTACTCCCTTCCACACAATCTCCGACCTCTCCCCTCTCATCTCACTCTACTCCCCTCCACACACTTTCCTACCTCTCATCTCACTCTACTCCCCACCACGCACTCTCCTACCTCTCCCCTCTCATCTCACTCTACTCCCCACCACGCACTCTCCTACCTCTCCCCTCTCATCTCACTCTACTCCCCTCCACTCACTCTCCTACCTCTCCCCTCTCATCTCACTCTACTCCCCTCCACGCACTCTCCTACCTCTCCCCTCTCATCTCACTCTACTCCCCTCCACTCACTCTCCTACCTCTCCCCTCTCATCTCACTCTACTCCCGTCCACACACTCTCCTACCTCTCATCTCACTCTACTCCCCTCCACTCGCCCTCTTCAATTGAATGTAGGACCCTTGAGCCACACGATATACATGACCTCTCTTGAAAGGGAGACCTGGGGTGCGTCGTCGTTCGGAATACGACAGAATATTTACAAACATTTAAGTGTAACAGATCTGGACTTCACAGGGTGGTCCAGATGTCTTGGGGGCCCCCCATTTTTTTCCCCTTTGCATATTCATTTCTGTTTTCAATAAACCTTACTTCGAAAAGCATCACGTTTTAGAGAATTAAATTGACCTCAAGGCAAAGGGAAGCATGGTCTAATACAAAATATTCATAGTGGTTTAAGAGGATTCTTGAAGATTAGATCAATTACCATTTCGTACAACGAGAATTTAAAGACGATAATGAGGACGCGCTCCGTGGAGATGGAGCGCCGAGGGCAGTTAACGTGCGGCGGCGAGGTGGATTGCAGCGGTGAGGTGGATCGTAGTGGCACTCGGTGGCCGCGAGGGATGGCGACGGCGTGGGGAGGCATTCATCCAGCAGCGGATAGAAAATGATTATAAAACAAAAACCTCTTTTCTCGTAACTTTTATGGAAAGTGTGAGTACTGAACCTTGCCTAAAATAACAAACTGCGTTTTAAAGTTTGACTTTGGTGGTCCGTTTGCGCGAAGTGTCCATAAAGTGACGCGTGGCTTTTTCTGCTGAGTTTGTATTGCTTCGTATTAAAAACAAACGGGAGAGACAAGCAGTTTCATTTAACTGGCCCCGTGTGCACAGGTCGCAGAGCCAACTTGCATCAAGGCTGCGTTTGGGAATTGAATAAATATATGGACGATATTGCTTTTCCATGCCGAGGTATCAAACGCAGCCATTACCAGCCACCATATCTGCGGGATGCATTACGCAGATAATAACAGTGGGCTTATTTCCCCCTGCGTTATTCATTGTGGCCGCTGAGTACAGGCCTAATACGGCAAGAGGCCTGCAACGAGCAGCAATGTTGACTTTGTGATAGATAAGCGTCAACGCCTTGCTTGAATCGAGCAGAGGTTGTGAGAACGTGGGTAAAGAGACAACGACGGGGAGAGTGGATTCCAAAGCTGTGCAGTGTGAGGGAAGAGGCGGAGAGACACGTTGCTTTGGCCTGCAGCGTGGTGAGTGGGTGGGTGAGGGAGTGAATGGGTGGGTGGGTGAGTGAGTGAATGGGTGGGTGGGTTAGTGAGTGATTGAGTGGGTGGGTGAGGGATTGAATGAGCTAGTGGGTGGGTGAGTGAGTGAATGGGTGGGTGGGTGGGTTAGTGAGTGAGTGAGTGAGGGATTGAATGAGCGAGTGGGTGAGTGAGTGAATGGGTGGGTGGGTTAGTGAGTGAATGAGTGGGTGGGTGAGTGAGTGAATGAGTGGGTGGGTGAGTGAGTGAATGAGTGGGTGGATTAGTGAGTGAATGAGTGGGTGGGTGAATGAGTGGGTGGGTGAAGGAGTGAATGAGTGGGTGGGTTAGTGAGTGAGTGGGTGGGTGGGTTAGTGAGTGAATAGGTGGGTGGGTGAGTGAGTGAATGAGTGGGTGAGTGTGTTGTTGTGACCTGCAGTAAGGTGAGTGGTGAGTGAGTGAATACATGGGTGATTGGTTGAGTGAGCGAATATGTAGTTGCGACCTGTAGCATGGTGAGTGAGTGAACGAATGGGTGATTGGGTGAGCGAGTGACGGAATGAGTGGGTGAGTGATTGAGGGAATGAGTGGGTGGGTGAGCGAGCGAGCGAGTGTGTTGATGTGACCTGGAGTGTGGTGGTCGAGCACTGTGGGTGAGTCCACCAAAACATGGGTGGTGGACACAAACGAGTGTTAAAGTTTAAAAGAGGCGTGCCGCTTTATCTCAGGTCTTCGTCGTCGGCAAGCGCGTGCCCCGACAAAACGTATCGCTTTGGCAATTCGTCATGCGTGTTTACTTAATTTAAATTCAAAATTGAACATTCCTCTTTCAGTACCCACGGGTGAATGTTTTTGGCTTGAAGGATTGTGGTTGGCTTAGTGGCAGCCCCCGTTGCGTTGGGGAAAGGCCTCACTGCATTCTCTCCCAATCTTTCCCAGAGTTCCTCCTGTCCCATTGTGGACTCCCTTCTAAACTAAACAAAAACTAAACACTTTTTTTTTATTTTACCAGGTTAAGGCCCACTGAGCTACGTAGCTCTTTTTCAGAAGCGACCTGGCCACCACAAATGATAGCTCATCGAAGTGGCTTATCATCACGTGGAGGTTTATAGCAGTAGCCGGATACTCTAAACGCGAGTTTCTAAATTTGGAGGTAAAAACTGGAGGACCCGGAGAAAAATCCATCACGGCCATGGGGAGAACACGCAAACTCCAGTTATACAGGCGTCGGGGTCGGGATCGAACCCACGACCTCCTGTATACCAGGCGAGCTAGTTCACATCTCGCCGCCTTCCCTCGGTCTCCGCTCCGTCGTTAAAGTTGTATGCGTGTGTGTTGAACTTCTTTCGCACCGTACGTAGCCAACCGTGCTAATCGGAGGTGCTGGGAGAAGGACAGCAAGCCAAACACAATAAGCAGTTCTAAAGAAATCGATTTTCAATTTCGATTTCAAAGCGCATAGCTCCAGTGGCTTCCGAATAATTGCGTTTCACTTGTCGGCCTTTCTCACGAGGTGGCCTGCCCCATTTCTGCTACTATTTCTCTTGCAAGCGGCGCTTATTGTATTTAAATAAATAAAGTGAATTAGAAAGCCGGCAATGATCCGCACCTTGGCCCTGAATGCGACTGTTTATTTATGGCTGCTGAGTAAATTTCCTTCGAGCAGCAACCTTGTGTCACTGCAAACGGGCACGGTGGTGAAAAGACTGAAGGGAAAGAGGTTGTTTAACCTCCTTTGGCTTGTGGTCTCAGGATGTTGTAATCGCAGGCCAGTGAGAGAATACAAATACAGGGCTAACCTGCCTTGGTATCTATGTATTTCTCCGATTAATTTTAATGCTCTTAAACGGACAAAAGCCCAGTGGAGGCTGTGGGAAAGTTTGCGTGCTCCGTTTAGAATGCGTGTTTTCTTTTCATGTCGGTTATTTATGGTGGCAGCCATTCAATGGAAAGTGATGATGCGTGACACTTGCAATAATTAGGCAAATATTTTTCTACGTGACGAAGGGAGTGGCGTGGAATTACTTATTGACGTTCACATTGAAATTGGCGATATTTTACATGGTGCCAACGTGATTATCTTACTGCAACTACACTATGCAACACAATTTTTATTCCCGGGGAGTAAGTGTTACTGTATTTGGTAATTGCTTATGCCTTAAAAGTACAGAAAATGGCGATTATTCCCCACAAACTTTGCTTTTGTGACCAGGACAGTGGTATTTAGAAATGTACCTATTTCCAATGAGCAAACGGGCGGATTTGTGTCTTTTCGTTCACATGAAGTCAGAAAAAAACAATCATCGTGTTTCTCAGTGTGGATTTGTGAACACACTTTGTAAACAGTACATAAAATAGTACGCGTTTTCAAGGCGCTGTTCATATTGTAACAAACGTTTATACCAATGTTACTCTACAGAGTAGTGGGTGGCCGCTCCTCTTATCCGCATTGATACGAGCGGTATGTGGGGACTATGGCTTAACCGCAAAAAAAAACTATCTGTACAGATACATATGGATTATCAAACAGGAGGAATTAATGGTGCAACGCATCTCATCTGTTAAATATCTGCAGGTAAACGGGATTGTCATCGATTGATCCTGACTGCAGACATTGGTAGGTCACAAATAATAATGAAGATAAGAGAGCAGTTTCACTGTATTATGCAAACCGTTATGACAAATAAAGGACTTAAGTCGTATAGGCAGTTTGAGCAGATTTGGATAAGACTTATGATCCTGCCCATACCCGAGCATGGAGTGAATTCGCTTGTTCAGCTCTTCTGCGCGTTCGTCGGACGACACGACAACAGAATGATCCGTGCCAGGCGGGTCGCGGCGTTCGTGTGCGCCGTGGGACGGAGTCGCCACAAATAAATAAATTACGATTTTGACTTCCGTTTATTCGGGACCCCGGGGTCCTGCCATAAGGGTCAATTGTGGATTTAATGATTTCAAGTAATTCGGAAATTGCTCTAATACCTCTCTACACATAAACCTTCCAAGTGTTCGTCTAGTTGAGATTGCTATTACATGTGTGATCAGTGGCGGCTCCTGCAAAATCTCTCAGGGGGGGCAAATGTCTGGATGATTGATAAGGATAAGGTCCACCCATGCAATGGATAAATTAACAGCTTAAGCATGTAAAGGCAACTTCACTTCTTTAATATTAATGAAAAATAAAGTGACTCTTACAATACATCTTGTTTGTTTCTATACTCACTATTAAAACAAACCACTCAGGTTTATTTTATTAAAGATTCCACTAGGTGGCGACAAATTATATTGTTGGATGAAACGTGCTTACGTATGATGACGTAAGCACGTATGATGACGTAAGCACGTTAGGGCGAGCCCTCCCGGAAGCCATAGAGAATGCATTGCAGCGCCCCCGTTCGAAAAAAAACATCTTTGAATGTAAGTCTATGGGGCCACTCGGGGCGATTCTCAGCTGGAGGGAAATCGCCCAAAAAGAGGCGGTACTCCACAGAACGTAGCATGACGCTGATTGGACTATATCCAGAGGCACAGTGACGGCTAGCGTGACTCTGTGGTTGAATGACATTGGTGGTGCGTCGCCCAATCACCCTAATGAAGAAACCGCCCCTGTGTGTGATGTCTTGCTTTCTTCAAGGTATTTTTGCGACTCAAAGGAGATGTTTACATTTGAGTCAGACAGGCTCGCTTTCGAGACAGATGGTACATTTCATCTCAGTTGACTCATCATTCCCAAGATGTTATGAATCATTAACAGGACTCCGCTTACAAAACAAAAACCGATGTTGCGACAAAACTGAAAGGAAAGTCCATTATCTCCTATTCACTACTCATCGCACAAAATAAGCACCATTGTCTAGGCCCTCAAAGGACGGTTAGCGATACCAGACTTGCAATCCAGAAGTCACCAATTAGATTCGATCTCCCGGCGCGGCAGCCGGCAGAGCAATGGTCCGAGTGTATTAACTCGTCCCACTTCTGTCCATCCATCAATCTATACACGGAGTACACCGCAGTCGCTGGGCCGGTCGCGTGTGGCTGTAGTCAAAGTGTGAGCGCTCCCAACCTCTGCAAAGACATCCGGCCAACGTGGTAGAATCGGCAAAATAGCACCTTCTAGTCGAGGAGCTCTCAAGAGATTGCCTGTAGCGGAGGCCCTTTTTCCAGCAGCGATGCGAGCAAGCAAAGCCCATTGCAAAGGGGTCGGCACGCAACCAGTCTGTCTTGAGAGCGGCGTCCACATCAAGTCCTTGCAGCGCGTCGCATCACAGCACCCGCACGCGTTCCTTCGCCCGCTCGCCTCTTCGCGAGGGCCACCTGCGACGATGCGGGCGCCCGTGCACGCGGCGGTGGCGCGTGCGGTGCGGGATGTCTCACGCCGACACCTGCCTGACAAAGTCTGCGTCGCGCACCGTGGCTGCCCGCAGCAGAACGCAGGTGCGCGCGCACGCGGACTTACCTGGCGCACGCACACGCACGCCGGTTTGGATTTTGATCTCCGCTTCCACGTGGCTGGGGCAGCTCCCAGCATCAACGGCAGCGTTGGTGCTCTGACTCCCCTCGTTGCTTGCACGGGAAGGACTCGTTAGCTTCCTACTGCTTAGTTGTGTTTCTTCGTTTGTTTGATGTTGTTGCCAATTCGCGTCGCAACGCGCGGACAATCTGCGGAGCAGTTATTGCCAAACTTCGCTCGCACAAAAAATAAAAATTCAATTGATATATCGCTGTTCATGAAGGATCTCAAAGCGCTGGAGATGGGTGTGCGTCTTGGATGTTTTGTGTTTTTGAATCGTCGCAACCGTTTTGTTTGGCAGCCAAATTTCTCGCCGCTTGAGTCGAGGTGGTTCGGTGTGGTGCCGGCCTCCTGTCCAGTGCGCGACGATGGTCGTTTGCTCCCCCACGATTTCCTTTGAAGTTCTTCCCCTCCCGTTTGCGCCCCCCCCCCGCGTGTGGATTCTTAAAACGCACGTGTGGATGATGAACCGTGCTTTAATGCGTCCTGCCAAGTGAGACCCATGTCCTGTGATGTGGATGAAAAAAAATGTAGTATTATGAATAATGTAGGCCTTTTTATATATTACGAATAATACTAATAATATATTAATTGATTTATTTCTACTTTTATTTCTATTTTTTTATTTCTACCTACGTGACTTTACCGAAATAACCAAAGAATAATAATATAGTACTTACGTATTGTAGTGCTTAATTTATATTTTGAAAAGTACAAAATCTGTTTAGGCGCAGGCTGTTCATGTGTTGTTCTTTAATGGTAGCTTTGGTAAAACGTCCGCAAGTATTTCACAGACAAATATGTATTTTTCCAGACATACCACTTGAGGTTAATTAACCCGCCTTTTAATTCACTTCATATCGCGCGAATAATCATGTACGTTTCATGGTTTAAAAATCCAGAGGAAAATTTAATATCGATGACTTGAGTGCATATACTTATCCCACAACCATTTCCTTAAATATTAATAATCTTTAAACAACAACAACAAACGCGTTATCTGATCGCCAAATCGGGATCCCACTTTTCCCTTCCTGTGTGTGCATCTGATCAACTTTAACCCCATGACCCACGGCTCCTGTGCGAAACAGTCTGCGGGGGATTTCACTCCCCCCCCCCTCTCTCTAGGCAGACCACAGAAATCTATTCAACCAAGTCACGTTCAGCTTGTCTGCATCCCATTATCCTTCAATTTTTGTTTGCAAAAGCGGTTCCTTGGCAAACTGTAAATCTGCTAGCCCCCTCCACCCCAGCGAGTGCTGTTTTGTCAGTTAATTTCCACAATTTGCTCCGAAACTTAATGAAAATTTCGCCAAACTAAGTTAGGACTTCCGTTGATTTCCTTGAGGCGTCTCACGGGGGGGGGGGGGGAGAGTGGGGTGAGCGGGTGGCCGCTTCGGGGGAATGTTTGAAACGCGAGCTATTTGAGCTACGTCATCTTCTGCGTGAACTCGCGACCCCCGGTTCACTTTTGAGCGGTTTGTTGTGTTGCATTTATTTTTTTCCGACTCCCCCATCTCTCAACTAAAATGCGAGCGTTTGAAAAATAAACTAAAAATGAAACTCCAAAAGAAACCCTTGTCAAGAAAAAAAAGACTTCTCATGAAATTTGACGCCTTGGCTCGTTGCCCCAATGGATTGGGGGCACCGCAGTGACAAGATGTTAACTCCTTCGCCTGGTGCGCAGGATGTCGTAGGTTCGATCCAGACCCCGCTGTATATTTAGAGTTTGCGGCGTCTCTCTATCTCTCTCTCTCCGTGGCCGCGTGAACTTTTCTCCGGATCCTCCGCTTTTTCCCCTCCACATTTCGAAACGTACGTTTAGATGATTTAAATGGGTTTAGATTATTTAACTGCGTTTAGATGATTTAACTGCAATACATTTCCACGTGATGAGCCGCATCATTGAGCTATTGCATGTGGCCAGGTCGCTTCTGAAAAACAGCAATCATTGCTCAGTGGGCCTTACCTGGTAAAATAAAAATAAATGTTAAATAGTTAATACATCCAGCAGTGAATCCACAAAGGGTTGTCAATTGTTATCCCAAGTTTAGTGTCTTGAGCTTGGCTTGCTATATGCTTTAAATACAATTAGTGTTGTATTATTGAACCGGGCTTTCCCAAGCCCCTTCGCCAACCCACACTTACCAACGTGGTGATGATTTGGTCAATCAACCCGACTGACCAACAGGGCATTAGGAGGCCTTCATCTAGCAGTGAATCGACACAGGGGTGTGCATAAGACCAGGTAACAAAAAAAAAGTTTTAAAAAGTTAGTTTAGAATAACTCACTTTTGCTAACGTATTACCTGCTTCTACGGGATTTCTTTTTTTTAAGGAGCAAACATGACTTTTTTGTGTTTGCAAGTTTTCTTTTTAAAAGACACCTGACCGACAGTAAAGCCCGGCGGGGCTTTTAGAAGAACACGTGGCCAGTGTGTGTTTCAGACCGCAGGTTGACAGCCGCGCGCGCTAATGAGAGTGTGTATAGGGGGCTCTGTTTCATTTCATCGCTGTGGAACACGTGGCCAGGACGTGCTGAAGCGACGCTTCTCTGATCCTTGCTGCTGTCACGCCACGGGAACACAAAGGGTGGCGGTGTACGCGTCACCTTGTGTGCACGTCACCGTGTGTGCACGTGTGCGTGTGTCGTGTTGTGCGCATGCATGTGTGTTGCGCGGAGCGGTAGGGTAGTGATTAACGCGCTGCGCGATGAAACCGGTGACCCGAGTTCGATTCTGGCTCGCGGCGACCACCAGTGACGATTATCTGAACCGGCCCTGGCCCTCCCTTAGGTCGACTCGGCATCAAATGAGTACCTGGTGAGGTATGTAGTAAACATCGCCACTTGGGAGACAAAGACAGTCAGCCATGGCGTTAGCCATACCGCCCTCTCGCGGTCCGTCTTGGCTTTCATCGATTCTCGCTAACAGCACTTTCACCGACTGTGTGTGTGTTGGCTACATGGGGGATCTTTGTCTTTGGATATATGTGGGTCTGTGTGTGTGTGTTTGGCAGAGTGTTGGCCACCTCGTGTGCCATGCCGGCCTTCATTGGTGCTCGCTCAGAACACTTGGCCCAACAGTCGGTTCAGGCTCCACGGGGGATATTTGTCTTTTCTTGCAAGCTCGTGTAGTTTTTAAAATCCGTCTCCTCTTGGTGCCACCGACACGCAATCGGTGCCGTTCAAATAATGCCTGTGCAACTGGGGGGGTGAGGGTCACATCCACACGGCTGCATGAAGTCATGTTCTCTCGGCAGCTACGTTTAGTTTCGGTTCTCTACGAAGCGCAAACCCAAAGGAGGAACCAACGCAGGCCTCTTAAACCGTGAACATTTGTTCAGCACTCCACGCGCACGGTCACGGTGATAACAAAAAATCCAGGGAAAACATTTGAGACAATGTCTTCCCCACATCCCTTTTCTTTTACAAGCGAAAAGGATGTTTCAGCCGTGTAACTTTGTGGCTGAGTTTAGTGCGTGCTGTGATTCGCATGTCCTGTACGTTGAACTTTTTTTGCGCCGTACCTAGCCAACCATGCAAATCCGAGGTGCGGTGGATAAGGACGGCAAAACTAAACGCAAAAAAGTCGTTCTAAAGGAGTGAATTTTCAATCTAGATTTTAAATAAAGCACACAACGCCAGTGTGGCTTCCATTGATTCGATCTCCTGCCGAGGCAGTCGAAACAAAACGCGCACGCTGCTTAAATTCCACCCCTGCCACGTGTGGTGGGGTAAAGCGTGGGCGACTCACGCCTCTTGCAGACACGTCTGGCCGGTGTGCCAGAGTAGGCCAAACCTCTGGTGGGGAGGTAGTGGGGGCGGGGGGTGCTTTCTCTCTCGAACTCTCCGAAGCGGAGGTCCCCTTCCGCCAACAGGCGCACGAGCAAAGGAATTGCAGGGCTGCGCCTTTTCACTTGCCGCGGCAAGTCCCCCCGCGCGAAACGTCGCCACGTTTCCGCGATGTCTTCACGCGATCGGCCCCCCGCTTGTTTCAATTTCTACGGACACGTGTGCACCGTGCGGGTGTCGAGAGACATAGCTTGCGGGTGACGCAACGAGCACCCTAAAGCCCCTTCTGATTTTTATTATCGCCCCGAATGAGGTCAGCAGCTATCTGTCAGCAGCAGTGCGTGCCTCTCCCCCCCCACACACACTCCACTCCCACCATCCTTCGTGGGGGGGGCGGTGTGTTTGAGGAGCGGTGGCCCAATGGTTAGCGCGCCGCTGCGCTACGAAACCCCGAGTTCGATTCCCTCCCGCGGTCAACGCCGGTGACGATTGTCTGAACCGGTCCTGAGCCTCCCCCCCCCCACCCCCCTCCCAGGTCGACTCAGCCTCAAATGAGTACCTGGTGCGGTATGTGAGCATCGCCACTCGGGGAGACGGAGGCTGGCCCGGGTGTGATGCTGGCCACCCACCCACCACTGCCCCCATCGTTCACCACGGCCTTCATCGGCGCTACTCGCAAACAGCACTTGCCCCTGAGACAGTCTGCTGAGGGGCTATACGGGGGGAATCTTTGTCTTTGTGCGGGGGCACGGGGTAGTGGTGGTGGTGGGGGGGAGTGCGCAACAGGAGGAATCCATCAAGCAGTGGTGGTGGTGGTGGTGGCTCCTCCGCCCAAGGCAGGTTTGATTCACTGTGGCGTGTTTGCGAGCTCTCGGTCGCGAGCAAAACGAGAGAGGGGAAGAGTCGTCGGGCTGAGTGCAAACAGATTCCACCACCACCACCACCACAGGCGGAGTTTTGACTTCTATATGTGAGGGAGGGGGGGTTCAGGGGTTCACTTTGTCCCTCGCATCAGGAATCGCGGGGGTCCGCGCGCACGCCCGTGGGTTCCACGCTGCGGCCACGTGGAGTTGGAGCCCCACGTCATAGGCGATGACGTCACAGACGCAGCATGCACAGCCGGTGATTGACATCGAAACGTGGTCCTTATTTTGAATTTATCCTCCGTTTATTTAAATAAAACATGAAAAATTGGGAGGGTGGGCGAGCGGGCGGGCGGGCGGGCGGGGTGGTTTAGATAAGAGGGTTGTCAGTTTTATTCTTTCTCTCGCGCTGCCAGCATGAACTAATGGCATTGCTATGTGACTTGATTTAACAAAACACTTAATTTTTCTTTATCGAGACTGATAGGGCCCCGGGGGGCTTTGGGCGCATTCGCAGGGAAGGGAAGGGGTTTGTGGAAGACGCTGCGTTGAACTTATTTCACACCGTACGTAGGCAAACCGCGCTAAACGGAGGTATGTGTACAGGGGGCGGCTCTTATACTTGCATTTAAACTCTCGTACAACGGAGCTCAATGAGAAGCTAACAGATCTGTGTGTGTGTCTTCTGGCGATCGTTCAAGTTGAATATACAGGTGGTCCCCGACTTACGATGGAGATGCGTTACGACGACCCCATCGTAAGTCGAAAATATCGTAAGTCGAAGATGGCCTAGCCTACTCAGGAGTTTTAAAGAACGGTGATAATTTGGCAAAACAGAGCAATTTACAGTACCGTACTGTATAAACTATATGCTGTATTTATTAATTACAATACTGTATTGCAAAGTAAAATGTAAAGTAAAAAAACCCAAGGTAAATTCTTAGCCTAACTATATGAACTGCAATTTAATAGAAAGTTTTTTCAGGAAACAATCCTATTTGCTATAAAAAACACTTTTAACATGCATTGAACGTATGGTATCGTGGTAACCTTAAAATGAAATCGCTAAAGCTACGTATCACACATGCATTGAACGTATCGTAACGTATCATATTGTACTGTACTCCCCAAGATTCTGTCCGTCGTCTGCATACTTGAACGATGTTAAGTTGTTGATGGCAATTTTGTCGTATCGCCATCGTAAGATCGAAATATCGTAAGTCGGACCATCGTAACTCGGGGACTTCCATCGTAACTCGGGGACTATTAACATAACTCGGGGACTACCTGTAATAATAACGGACAGCCCTTTTTTCACTCCACTGCTGGATAAACGCCTCCCTCACGCTGTAGTCAATCTACTCAACCTGTTTACAAACGTAGTTATATCCATTATTATTCTTCATTTCCATCGTAAAGAGAGTTTTTTTTTAGTTTCTTTCATCAGTGGTAAAAACCACGTGTATTTTATAGCGTTTTGTTTGATTAGATACATCTCTGACGGGTTGTGAGCGGTGTTGCAGTGCTTCCCGCCGTTGACTTTTCAACCCAAGACCACCTGAACTTGACTCACGGCCACGGCTAACATCAGCGGCTCGTGTTGATGTCTGAACCGCTCTCGGCCCTCCCCTCGTCCGCCAGCCCACGGTGACCGGCGTGGTGAAGTATTATCAGCCATCCCGCAGTGACGAGTGTGGTGAAATATTATCAACCATCCTACAGTGAAGTATTATCAAAGAGCCCGCGGGACAGACACGGCACGTACGATTAACAAAGTTCCGTAAATGATTCTAGATTTGAAGTTTTCGTGACTGCAAGGATTAATACTCTTTGGTTTATCGGTAAAGTCACGTAGGTGAAAAATTTGTAAAACAAATAATGAAATCACGATCTTTCGGAGGCAACACAAGCTTCCGTCTTCAGGTGGAACCGTCACAGCAAAATTACAGTTTGCCTACGTGACTTTGCCGAAAGAACCAAGAAGATGAATCCTGTAAATGATCCTTATTATTTGCATCCGAATTGTATGGATGGCTCACAACCAACGCACTTCCTTGCGCGTGCAGTGAATTGTACTGCGGCGGCGGTGATTGGCGGTGGTGGTGGCGGCGACGGTGAGGTGGCGGTCACGGCAACACGACGACTTTGCTCGTTGACCTCCGAGCGAACCCCCTTTTGGGTGGGTGGGGGGGAAGCTTCGAGGCCATTTCACCGATTTGCCTACGGCCGGTCAGGCTAAGCAGACGGCTCGAGGGCTGCGGTCCACGCGTGACCATGAGACCGGCGCTGGGTCACGCAGGGGTCATGCAGGGGTCACGCCGGGGTCACGCCGGGGTCACGCAGGGGTCACGCAGGTGGCAGGTGCGGTGGTCACGATAACGCAGAACTCGCCCGTGATCCCGTGACTTGGGGACGGGGTTGATGGATCGCACGGAGATGGAGCGATCGTGTGGCTGAGACGGCCAGGGGCTGATGGTGCTCGGAATTCAGCAAATTCGTTAAACATTTAGAGCCCCAAGTAGCTTAGGGGGCCCCTGATTCATGAAGGAAAGTACAAATGAACCAGGACTGAATTCAGATCCTAATACATCATAACCCAATTAATACAAGAGTTCATTAATCTTTCTCATCTCTATCCCATTAGTATCTCCCTACCAGTATTATTGGTGCGAGGTAATTTAACATGGAGGACAGGAAAGGCATTAGCTAAGTCTCTCTCTCTCTTACTCTTTGGTTCTTTCGGTAAAGTCACGTAGAAAATAAAATCAAATAATCATAGAATACGACGTTTCGGTTGCAACACAAGCAACCATCATCGGGTAAGAATGAATGATGAAACACAAACACGGAAACAACATAGGCAGACACACATGCAGAGAGAGGCACATACAAAGACACACCGAGCGAGACACACACCAAGACAAACATCTCTGTCATTCACTACAAGCCTGTCTCATCTGCAGAGCTCTCCTATAATCCCATTGCACCTCGTATCTTTTGACGTCGCAGTTTTGAAATTTTTTTTTAACAAACCCGTTCGTTATCATGCACTGCTCTGTGGGCCAAGTATCTCAGCCTTCACATCATGCAACCATGGCCTCGCATCGCAATTCATTGTCTTCCTCAACCTTCGATGATTTCTCGGCAACAAAAGTCAAAGTAGCCCCCAGGGGTGCGGGGGAAGGGGGGGGTGACCGACGGAGTAGGATCACTCGCCTGCCAAGAAGCGACATCGTAGATGAGATCTCGGTTGGTCACGGACGATAGGCAGTCGCACGCGCGCGGTCCTGATTCATGAGATCATCCACAGCAGGATGGAAGATTTATTGTCATGTTCCCGTTGTCCTTCCAAATCTCCGCGTGATCTGCTTACAGAAAGCCCCCTTTACCCCTTGCTCCGTGTTTACTCTTTGCCGCGGCTG
The DNA here is from genome assembly GCF_964198595.1 of Lampetra fluviatilis. Taxonomy (NCBI): domain Eukaryota; kingdom Metazoa; phylum Chordata; class Hyperoartia; order Petromyzontiformes; family Petromyzontidae; genus Lampetra; species Lampetra fluviatilis. The sequence goes on from NC_136324.1 coordinate 2,366,235, forward strand.
CGTAAAATATATATTTGCGTTGGTTAGAACCCCGCAGAATTCAGGGCCATTGATATATGATATCTTGCACGGAGCGCGTTTAATGCGAAGCAGAATCCCAGCCGTTTAATCGTGGCCAGGGAAGGGCCGCTGTGCGGATAATCTGTGGGAGTGCCTTACAGGAACCCGCTGTGTGCCTTCGAGATTCGTGGCGATGAGTAGGGGCAGGGTGAAAACACGGAGAATTAAGGAACACATGCCCCAGCACTAACTTCTATGTGTGTGCCAAGAAGCAGAGCATATACCTCATATAAAACAAATAAAGTAAAGGCATCGCCAAGGTCGAGTCGTTTATATCACTGCGTAGGTTTCCGCGGTCACGCTGTACGGCTCTCCGATGTGATTTCGGGTTTGTGGCGAGCGCCGTTCGTCACGACGCTCCACCGATTTGCGTTCAGAAGAACTCTGAAGCTCGCGGAGCGAAACGTCGGAAGTCACGCGCGGGACAACCCGCAAGCGAACCGAGAACGTGGTTTATTTAGACATCAATTTGCGGCGTCCCCTTCACCGCGCCCCCGTCGCGGTGAGGGCGGTGTGCCCGCTCGAATTTGAAACCCATCTGGATGATGTTGACCCCCTCGTCGAGCGGGGCCAGCCTCCTAATGAGAGATGAACACGATTGAGGCGAGGACACGAGCAGGGCTCAGGGTTCGGGCTGCAGCCCACGGCGAGGGGTAAGGGTCGGTTTTCGAAAGGCACGGGCTTGTGTGGGGTTAGGGTTCTCGTGGAGGCTTTCCCCATAGCTGACAGGGGTCACGAACCACGGTGGGGGGGGGGGGGGGGCTCCCAGCGAGCGCTGCGTCATCCCCGCCAGCGGCTCACGTTCATTAAAAGAGCGCGCTTGAGCGGTGCTCGTCGATGGTGATGAGTGCCCGGTGGCGGTGGCAAACGCCGCGTTCTTTTGCGCCGTTCTTATAGCGCATAGGCAGTCATCGCAAAGGCGCTGCCTTTCAACTGCAGAGTCCGCAGTAGTTTCACAGGAGGGGGGATGTTGCCGTGTGGCTTTATTCGAGTAATTTTGAAGTCATTTAAAAAAAATTCCAACACGTGGTCATATTCCAATAACATCATGAGATTGATATTCCATTCACATCACACGGTGAAACACCCTTCCCCCCCCCCTCGATTAGCACGGTTGGCCACGTACGGCGCGAAAGAAGTTCAACGTACGTACGTGCATGCCAGCGGACGGAGCGCGACGTTTAATTCTTGTCGGGTAAATAACAGCGGCGGTATTAACCAGGGCAGCCGCCGCGCTCGAACCCCCCGCGATCACCACGCAAACGGAGCCGGGCGCAATGCCGCCCCCTCGGGCCGAGTCGATCATCCCGAGGTCTCGTGCCCCAATTCTCACGCCCCCCCACGCGTCGAAGTCGGAGTGGAAGTCTAGCGCACGGCGGTCGCGTGACCTCTCAGGGTCGTCCGCGTCTGCCGCCGTTGGTCTTCCAACGAGCAGCAAATCCCTCGCTGTTCCCGAGCTGCAGGGAAGGTCGTGCGCCTTTTTCCCAGCATGCCCGCGCGTGTATATTTAGCGCTGCGGACGGTTCTGTTTGTTGGTTACCGTTGTTAAGAAGGGTTTGTTGTTCTGGGGGCCCGCTATCTCGTTCGTTCGTTCGTTCCGCTCCCTCCTTTACACCAAGCGGGGTTTTTGGCGGCGCGGTGGTGGGGCGGTCTGCAGAGGCCCCCCTCACACCCCCCGCCCCCCCGTAACGTACCGAGCCAGCCCCTCTTGGCGAGCGTTGCGAGAGGTCAGGCCGTCGAGTCTGGGGAGATTTCGACTTCCAGGAGCTTCGGGGATTCGTAAAAGAAGTTTTGGGCCGTGTGGAAATGAGAGTTGTGTTTCTTGAAGGAAGCTTTAAATTAGTACCAAATGGTGACACAATCCATTGCCTTTGTTCCATGAATTATTTTTTACTCTTCAAGTTCGCCTTTTGCTAAATTCGGACTTTTTTCAGCCAATGTGTTATATACATATATGAACTTAGTACTGTCTCCATCTATGATTCACTCAAACCCTGGCCATTCTGTCTCTCAGCTATATAAAGAAGGATAATTACCCTAACATTTCAGTCTCAAAACATTGCCCACTATAAATATTATCCCCTTTTTGGCAGTGTTACTTACAAATATGTTGAGTTTATGTTATCTGTGCTTTACGCACCACTGCAAACAAAGTACAAAGACAAGGACAAAGATCCCCCGTATAGCCTTCACATACTGTTGGGGCAAGTGCTGTTAGCGAGCACCTATGAAGGCCGGCACGGCACGCGAGGGGGTGGGTGGCCAACACCACGCCCGGCCGCCTTTGTCTCCCTACTAGCGATGTTTACACAACTCACCGGGTACTCATTTGAGGCTGAGTAGACCTAGGGAAGGCCCAGGACCGGTTCAGATAATCGTCACCTGTGTTGGAATCAAACCCAGGTCGCCACGTTTGTAGCGCAGCAAGCAAACCGCTACACCACCGCTCCCCACATGCATGCACTCACCTGTATGTGTATTTCATGAACGTTGCTCATTTTGTACATTTTAGCAGGTTTACATTGAGCATTTCCATGACCTTGTGGGCCACACAGAACGTAAAACATTATTTCACATCGACGTCGCCAAACAGTGACGGCCGCGGAGAGCGGCAGGTTCTCTCGGCTCGTCAAAAAAGTTCCCCGGGGGGGTTTCTTTTTGTTGTTGTTGAGCACCGAGAAACGCGAGTGACCTCGTGTCTCTCAGTGCCCACTCGTGGTCACAAACGGAATGTGCACATTGGCAAGTCCTGAACGAGCAGCGACAAAAAAATATATCATCGATAAAGTGCTCCAAAGTTGCCAATGTTCGACGAGCGGGCAAATGTTTAGCGAAACCTCGGCACGCTGCCGTGGCGTCGCGGCACCGGACTTTGCGATCGCTGCGTCGCCGGTTGGGGACAGTACAATCGACGTCAATCGGCAGGTCACGTCTGGTGGGGTAGAGTGTGGTGGGGTAGAGTGTGGTGGGGTAGAGTGTGGTGGGGTAGAGTGTGGTGGGGTAGAGTGTGGTGGGGTAGAGTGTGGGTGGGGTAAAGTGTGGTGGGGTAGAGTGTGGTGGGGTAGAGTGTGGTGGGGTAGAGTGTGGGTGGGGTAGAGTGTGGTGGGGTAGAGTGTGGGTGGGGTAGAGTGTGGTGGGGTAGAGTGTGGTGGGGTAGAGTGTGGTGGGGTAGAGTGTGGGTGGGGTAGAGTGTGGTGGGGTAGAGTGTGGTGGGGTAGAGTGTGGTGGGGTAGAGTGTGGTGGGGTAGAGTGTGGGTGGGGTAGAGTGTGGTGGGGTAGAGTGTGGTGGGGTAGAGTGTGGTGGGGTAGAGTGTGGTGGGGTAGAGTGTGGTGGGGTAGAGTGTGGTGGGGTAGAGTGTGGTGGGGTAGAGTGTGGTGGGGTAGAGTGTGGTGGGGTAGAGTGCGGTGGGGTAGAGTGCGGTGGGGTAGAGTGTGGGTGGGGTAGAGTGTGGTGGGGTAAAGTGCGGTGGGGTAGAGTGTGGTGGGGTAGAGTGTGGTGGGGTAGAGTGTGGTGGGGTAGAGTGCGGTGGGGTAGAGTGTGGTGGGGTAAAGTGCGGTGGGGTAGAGTGTGGGTGGGGTAGAGTGTGGTGGGGTAGAGTGTGGTGGGGTAGAGTGCGGTGGGGTAGAGTGCGGTGGGGTAGAGTGTGGTGGGGTAGAGTGTGGTGGGGTAGAGTGCGGTGGGGTGAGGAGTGGTGGGTAGAGTGTGGGTGGGGTAGAGTGTGGTGGGGTAGAGTGTGGTGGGGTAGAGTGCGGTGGGGTAGAGTGTGGTGGGGTAGAGCGTGGTGGGGTAGAGTGTGGTGGGGTAGAGTGCGGTGGGGTGAGGAGTGGTGGGTAGAGTGTGGGTGGGGTAGAGTGTGGTGGGGTAGAGTGCGGTGGGGTAGAGTGCGGTGGGGTGAGGAGTGGTGGGTAGAGTGTGGGTGGGGTAGAGTGTGGTGGGGTAGAGTGCGGTGGGGTAGAGTGTGGGTGATTCCACCTCTTCCAAGGCGTCTTCTCTTCCAAGGTGTAAGATAATTGGTAATTACCCTCTAGACGGGCTCTCTAGAGCTGCCTCCAGTTGAGGCCTTTGCAGTCAATCGATCAAACAAACTTTATTCCTTTAAAGCAGGGGTGGGGAACCTCTTTTCTGCCAAGGGCCATTTGGATATTTATAACATCATTCGCGGGCCATACAAAATTATCAACTTCAAAATTAGCCTGTTATATTTGGTCAAACATTTAATTAACTCACCCCTAATGTGATGGCTGGAAATGCTTCTCTTTGGTGAGGCGTGTGATGTTAGCTGGTATTGACGATGTTGCTACTCGCAACTGCTTTTCCAGGGCCAGTCTAAATGATTTTGCGGGCCTCGTACGGCCCGCGGGCCGGACGTTCCCCACCCGTGCTTTAAAGGCACCTTTCCAAAAAGAACCAAGGCCACTGCGCATAAATTATTATTCTCCGTTAAAATTGTCATCTACAACCGTAGGATTTGCAACACCCATTCGTTTTATTTTTCCCATCTGTAAGTGCCAGGACAACCTGGTGCCGTGCTCTTTTTAGTTTCTCGTTTAAAACTTTGGACGAGGAGTGGCACGGATACGCAGTTGCGGAGGTTGCAACCTTTGGCCCTTCACGCACGCGCTGCACGGATCTCTAATATGCCCTGCTGTTGACGTCCGCTCTCGTCTGCGACGCGTGCGGCTGTCCAGGACGTCTCTCGCTCTCTCCGACCGATTCACTTCACGCGCTCGCTCGCTCGCAGTCCCTTACATCCCTTCTCGCCCCGCGCCACGAGGGTGGGGAGGGGGGGGTCCTGCATTGTTCGCTTCGATGAATCGCCGACCCGGCGCGTGGAGCGCGACAACCCCGCCCTGGCATTCGAGGGTTACCGGGGGGTCACTGGGGGGTCACCGGGGGTCGTTATAGATGGCCTTCGGCGAGCACACGAGCGCGGCTTGCGTATACCTATGTTGAACTTCTTTTGCATCATGCGTAGCCAACCGTGTTAATTGCAGGTGCATGGTTGTGGTGATCATGGTGGTGTGGTGATGGTGGTGGTCTGGTGATGGTGGTGGTGCGGTGATTCGCAATGTTCACGATTAACGTCGCACGGAAACACAGTGTCCGTTGAGTATTATTCGTAAAAATATAAACTGTGTGTTACGCAAAGCTCTCCCGATGTGTAATGGGGTTGTGCCACGCGTTGTTCGGCATGTTGTCCGACGTTTCGATCCACGTGCCGGGGGTTCGTTTTGGTGCGAAACGTCGGACACCGTGCCGAACAACACGAGGGCACAACCCGAAAACCACTTCGGGGAGCGGCACCGCGCAGCCGCGCAAAACCTACGCGACCGCGCGGCGGAGGTGGAAATTCCCCATTGCCATGACGGGGACGATTCTCTGCATAGGACGACTGCTTCGATCGTCCGACCAAGCGATTCTCATTTGAACAAAACTCTTCGAGGCTCGAAGGGCTGAGGGAGAGCCTGTCCCGGATTTGAACTCGCGTCCTCATGGTTGGGAACCTGCTGTTTTCCGCCAGCTAAGCTGCATGCAAGCGACTGGTTCGCATTGCGGGTGGGGTTAATTGTCGGGCTGAACGATTAATCGATTTCAAATCGAAATCGCAATTTGAAACAATGCGATGAGCAAATCGCAAAGGCTGCGATTTTTTGCGATTTGAAAAGTCCTGTTACTTTCTGATTGGAATTGTTTTATTTTTATTAGAACTTTATTTATTTAACTTAAGAATTGTGCTATGTTTGATTGTTATATTTCAATTGAAACATTTTAATAAATACATGTTGTAAGCAATTAATTTATTTTAAGTTCTCATCCTTGCATTAGAATATATATAGAGCAGTTCATATTTTGATGGTATCATGTGGTAATGCTCCATCGCATGTTTTAAATCTATCACACAGTGAATATTGAACTGAAGCTTGACTTAAACATTTAATTGCAAGTCAACTCCCAATATCTGTCAGAAAAATCGCAATTATATATTTTCCCCAAATCGTTCAGCCCTAGTTAATTGCGTAGCGAAGGAAAGTGGGAAGTTCTGTAATTTGTTCAATTCCGACAAGGTCCACTCCACTACACCGCACCATCACCATTGGCGATTTGAAATGTGATCACGGAGGGTAAATGTGAGCGTTGCCATTGTGCGGGATTGTTTACAGAGGATTTACTGTGGGAGGGAGGGGGGGGGATTCACATGCAAGAGGTCCGGATTCGAGATAACTGTGAGTCGCGCACAACAAGTTGGCTAAACAGAATAACAACAAAAATTGTGGGAGATACGCCTGGAAAACAGAGCAGTGTGTGCACATTTAGGGTTATCGGAGTATAGATTGCAATAAAGATGATAGGATAATGTATGTATGTTGTGAACGTATGTCGCCAACCGTGGCTAATCGGAGGTGAGGATGTAGCGATTTAAGGACGATAGTAAAAGTCACCGTAACAATGTGCACGTAAACAAGTAAAAGTTCAATCGGTGCATGCTGCCAGTTACCACGTGGCCCAATCAAGAACACGGACGCTGATAGACAACGTGGGACACAATCTGACAAGTGCGTGACGGAGAGACTACTTTTCCGGCAATACCCCGAGAGACAGCAAAAGGACACGTGTTTGATAAAAGATAAGTGGATTTGGGCAGGACACATTGCAACAAGGGGCGATGGCAGACGATGCTGTAGCCGTGATGGATTAGCAGTGAAACGAGAGAGAAGATCTCGAGGGGGGACCACCACTGCGGAGATGGAGCGATGAGATAATTTCACGTGCGGGAGCGATATCAATCGTAGCGTCACTGGGCCACGAGGAAGGGCCGACGGGCGTTAGGGGGGTGCGTGGGGTGGGGGGTGATGGAGGTGGAGGCCTTCATCCGGTGGAGAGGGACAGCGATTGCGAAGGGGAGGTTTTGTTTGTAACCCCCAAGTTGATGTTTCACGTGGAGACCATGCAAGTGCGTGCGCGAATGTGTTACAGCCTCGAACAGGCACGCAGGACGTCCCAAGAATTGAATTCAACATTCCATCACCACCCCCCCCCGTGCCCGCGTCATCCAAAACAGTGCCCCTCTAAAGCACGGCTTACGGGTTGTGAAAAGGGCTTTAAGAATCCCATGGGAATCATAAAGAAATACTACAACATCTTGCAGGAATTTTAAATTCCTTTAAGAGGTGTTTGTTTTAATCCCCGAGGACCGTTTCCGCTGGGGGTTTTAGGCCTGCTTGCGTGAATTGAACAAAAATGTTTGTTCTGGCCACATTTTTTTAGTTGTTGGGTGTGTTTCTGGTGTTATCGGTGTTTTTGGTGTTTTTTGGTGTTTTTTTGTGTTATTGGTGTTTTTGGTCTTTTTTGTGTTTTTTGGTGTTTTTGGTCTTTTTGGTGTTTTTTGTGTTTTTTTGGTGTTTTTGGTGTTTTTGGTGTTTTTGATTTTTTTTTTTGGTGTTTCTTGGTGTTATTGGTGTTTTGGTGTTTTTTGGTGTTCTTGGTGTTTTTCCTCTGACTCGCTTTCGCACGCAACATGGAACGCGTCCGCAAATTGACGCGTGGAGTAACAAGGCGCGTCAAGTAAGTCGAGTGGGGAGTGGGGGCGGCAGTGAGTCATCAAACAGGCGAAGAAGGGGGGGGGGAGAACATCCCCCCTCCCTCCCCCGCTCCCTCCCCCGCTCCCTCCCCCGCTCCCTTCCCCGCTCCCTCCCCCGCTCCCTCCCCCGCTCCCTCCCCCGCTCCCTCCCCCGCTCCCTCCCCCGCTCCCTCCCCCGCTCCCTCCCGCGCCCTCACTTGCCACCTCGCACCCCCACCACCCACGAGCCCCCCCTCACCACCACCACCGCCACCCCCCCGATGCTGCAAATTAAGTCATGAGGCCCAAACGACGTAGTTTGGCTATTAATGAGCGAGCCTCCGCTGAGAGAATGCTCCGATTCAAAGGTCAGTAATAGTCGCTGCAAAGTGCACGTTCGTTTTCCCAAACACCCAAGTCAAGACGTGCCCACTCCCCTTTGAGTCGAGCGTTCTGTTCGCGCGTGTTGCACTCCCCGCTTGACTACAATGCTTTGCAGACCAGTCATTTTCATTTTGAGTGATTCCGATATCTTCCAAAGCAGGAATAATAATGCATTGATTCTTATAATAATTATCACAATCGTAATTACACGAATGATTGAAATCAACAAATAATAATGTTAATAATAATGTATCGATTATTACAGTGTCGTGTTTATAGTACGTGGTATCTATCATTGCATATATGTGGACGTGCGTATGCAACAATATATGTGTTTATATAGGCAATACCACAAAGAAGGGATTGCACCAACCACAATGCAGGAATAATGGCATTGGTGGAACGATTCACAACCACCCCCCCACCCTGGAAATTTGATCAAATGTCATGGTCCAGAGTCACGATCCGATTAGAAGATCAATTCTCCTCTGAACATTACAGTGCATAGGATAACGTCTAGAGGTTGCAGGAGTACCATGGGCACATAATTAATGGGTTTAAGAATAGAACAACATCGGGTGTTTTTTTTCTTTTACGCGCACGATTCGACGCGAGTATCGTCACCCTGAGAATCGATAATAGTGGACGAAACTGAAGAGGATTGATGGGTCGTCCCACCCTGACAGCAAAGAAATGGACTCAGTTATGTATCGCATCATCGAGTCCAACTGTAAGAGCCGTGATGACGCTTGTGTTACATTCTCTGTCCCTGCGTTGTGCGGGTTACGCCGCGGTGGCAAGATGTGAACTACCCCGCCTGGTGTACAGGAGGTCGTGGGTTCGATCCCGACTCTGACGCCTGCTGTATATTTGGAGTTTGCTTGTCTTTCTCCCCGTGGTCACGTGGATTTTTCTCCGGGTCCTCCGGTTTTTCCCTCCGCATTTAGAAACATGCGCTAAGGATATTTGGCTGCTATGAATTCACACGTGATAAGCCACTTCGTTGAGCTATCATTTGTGGCCAGGTTGCTTCTGAAAAAGAGCTGTACAGCTTAGTGGGCCTTACGTGGTAAAATTAAAAATATATATTTAGTTTATTCTCTCATTTACCATGGAATTGACTAAATGCATTCCATGTGTGTACTGTATCTATATTTGTTGTAAATACATCCGTATAGTATATATCATGACGGTTTGAAGCGTGTATATAATTTTTAAAGTGTAATGTGTGTAATTTTAATGATTGAAGGGAGTGTCAATGTCACTGTGCGTCATTGCTGTAGTTTAAACGGCAGCCTGCTGTGCGGAAGTGCTCACAGAGACGATGTCTCATTCGGGCAACGGTTCATTTAACATCGGCGGAAAATGACGATTGCCAAGAAACGAAATTATAGGCATTTGTTACTTGGGCTTCTCCTGGGTAAATGCAGGGCTAAAATCAATGTCCTTCAACTAAATCGTCCACTTCAGCCTCCGTTTTATTAAGGGTTCGTTTTTGGTCCCCCTAGATCGTACTCCACGTACGTTGAACTTCTCTCGCACCGTACGTAGCCAACCGCGCTCATCGGAGGTGCAGGGGAAGGGCGGCAAACTTAGCGCAAAAAGCAGTTCGTGTTTAGTTTGTTGTCCTTACCCCCGCACACCTCTCTGGCAGCGACGATGCGGCATCCCTGGCATCACTGCTGGCAGGGCTGCTGCCGTGGTCTCACGGTCAGCACACTGAGCTCGCAATCCGGAGGTCGCCGGTTCAACTCAATCTCCAGGCGCGGCAGCTGAAACAACGGAGCAGGTTTCTTAAATACCACCCCTACCTCCTCCTCCCCTCCCTCTGTTCGCCCAGCGGTAGAAGCGGCTACGACCACAGTTGGACGATTGGCAGGTCGCGTGCGGTGGAGTCAATTGCGTATACCGCCACCTCTTTCCAAAAACGTCCGACCGGCGTCAAAAGAGTCGGTCGCAAATAGCGTGAAGCGGAGAGCCTCTCTAGAGCTGCCTCCAGTGGGGAGGCCCTTCTGCCAGCAGTGGCACGAGCGAGCGGATGCAGGAGCTGTTGCTGCCGGCGTCAAAGGGAATTCACCGATTATCTCCGAGAGAAGCGCTGGCCCAACAAACGGTGCTTCCCCTTCATTTGTGTAAAAGTATTTGAAAAAACACACCCAACTTTATCTTTAAACTGCGGCGCGCTGGCATCGCCTAACGCCGCGTGGCAGATTTAATGACTCGCCAAAAGGCCTGCCTAGGGCGTCTGCTTAAATCTTCGGTTTCCCGCAAACGTCTTCATCGCGGGCGACGCGGGGGCCCGGGAGTTCGGGCGGCACGTTCGAACCCCCACCCCTCCACGGGGAGGGCGCGAGCGGTGTCCGTTTACGCCCGACAGGTGCTGCGGCTTGTGGACCCCGATGACAAGCGGCTGGGCTGTGTGCCGCGGGCTGTCGCGGCCGGCCGATAGCCGCACGCTGACGGCGCTCCGCGAGGCTTCCGGCTCCCGTCCGCAAAAAATTAGCGTGAAGTTTTTTTGTTTGTCCGCCGAAGCGTTTGGTGCGATTTCGCACTACGTTGCGCCTTCACCGTGATCATTGCGGAGAGGCTGCAAATGACACTTCTGTTAAACGGTCGACTATTAGCGTATTTTCTGGGCTAGAAGAGGCACACCTGTAATTTCAAGCAAGAGTTAGGGGGATGCGTATTGAAATTCGGCAGGTTGTGTGTGCGCCTGTGGCCAGTGTTCATATGATTTTGGCACCAGCACAAGCTTTAGGATGTTTCACTTTCTGGAGCGCATCTTAAAATCCGGAGAATACGCCACTGAATATTTGATTTTTAGGTCGAACAAAAACTAAACTTGATGATGGTTGCAGCTTAACAGCATTGAGGTCCAAATCTATAATAGTAATATTATAATAACTTACAGCCTAATGTCAAGCCACTGCTAGATGAAGGCCTCCCCACGGTGTGATGTTCGTCATGGGGGTTGATTGACCATACTTCACCGTGCTGATCAGTGACAGTTGGTGAAATTAGAGCCAAGGTCCCGGTGCAGATGCCACTGACTGCCAGCGTTTGCCATGGTGCCTGAATCAAACTCAGGTCGCCAAGTTCAGAGCGCAGCGTGAACGGAACAATTCAATTCTGTATCGAGAGCATAGGAATAGATTTTAATACATGAATCGATTCATTGTTTATTCATAGTCTATGGATTTTATATATGTGTGTGTGTATTTCTGTGTCTCTTGGCCCCTCATAACCTAGTTTCTCTATAACAGCACTTTCCCCAACAGCATAACATTGTTTAATGGAAATCTTTGTCTTTATATACGTGCAATGTATTTTTATACCTTCTGTTATTGCCTGCGAAGACTCCAGCGTAGGCAATAATGGACACTAATCACACTTCCATCCATGATGACATTGCCCGAGAGAGAACCATTACATTCCAGGGTCCACCGTGCTGTGTGCAGTACACGCTTACCGAAGAGTGCGCATCGTGTTTACGTGTGAAACCGGTGACCTCTTGTGTTTCATTCCTGGTCACGGCTAACATCAGTGGTGACTGATATCTGAATCAGTCCTGAGGCTCTCTCCCCCTTCACCAATTCACACTCGGCCGGCATGACGTTGTATCCTTAAACAATTCTCACGACCTTCCTGCAGCAGTGGCTGTAAATTATTGCAATTATTTATTTTGACACACTCACAAAACAACAAAGATTATTCCCCCGTATAGCCGTTACATACTTTTGGGGGCAAGTGCTGTTAGCGAGCAGCACCTATGAAGGCTGGCACCGTGGCACACGAGGGGTTGGGTGGTCAGCACCACGCCCGACCGCCTTTGTCTCCCCATTGGCGATGTTTACGCGCCGTGCTAGGTATTTATTTGAAGCTGAGTCGACCTAGGAGAGGCCCAGGACCGGTTCAAATAATGGTCACCGGCGTTGGTGGCCGTTAGTGGGAATTGAACTCGGGTCACCGGGTTCGTAGCGCGGCACACTAACCGCTACGCTACCACTCCCTGCACACACACACACTTGCACGCACACGCATTTGTATACACACGCGCACAGTTTACGATTGTTGCTTCGGAGAAAACAATAAAATAAACAAAAAGGACAAGCAGCAATATAACTGTGGATTGATTGAGTCTGGGTGCAACGAGTCAGCACTCAGCCCGAGGGGGACAAAACGCATAAAACGGGTACGCATTGCTCGTTTGGGCCTGGCCACATTGCGCCGCTGATGGCGCTTTATTTGGGGCGACCCTTTAGACTCGAATGCCCGGAAGGCCCTAAGCCTGCGCTGCTCGGTTGCAAGAAGCCCCCCCCCACCCCAGCCCCCCGACCGACGGACGAATGAATGTAGGGCCCGGGGCTAATTTTAGAGAAGCACACGGAGAGGGCGTTCACACGCCACACGCCGTAAGTTCGTTTTGGAAGAGGAGCATTTGCAGCGGCCGGCGATCGGCACTCGGTGGAATTAGAGAGCTTAATTGGACAACTGCTTTAAAAACGCACAGCTGTAGCCACCCCCCCACCCACCCCCCCTTATATTGCGCTGCTCTTTGCGCGCGAGCGTGCATGCGCGCCTGTGATATTTGCACATGCTCGCAGATGCCGATCGCTTGAATCCGAAAGACGATTCTGCAGAAAGCCCGAGCGGAGCTCATCAGCTGTTGGCTGCTGAGTTTAGCCACTGCGTGCAGAAGTGAATAACGGAGGAATACCTCGCTTGTTATCGCAGTTGGATTCCAGCACAAATACTCGTGTCTGAACACCGCACGCGCAAGGGTGCGTTTTCAAGGGAGACACGGACAGTTGTAAATGTTGCACCCTGCAGACATTAGCGACGGTCTGCGCCAATCGAATTCAGCTGAGCCCGAGGAAACCCGAGTCAGCGGCTGGCACGCACGAGGCCGCTCGTCCACCGTAGTGCATGCAAGCCCAACGGGACGAAAGAGCCTTAAGTGTTTGGGCAAAGGTTCGTGACCTTGCCTGACACCTTGCAGCCCCTTTTCTCGTACCGTGCGACGGTTTAGCCGTTTTTGCACGCCGGCAATTTGAAATATCCTCGGAGCGGACGCAGGCTGCCCGCCTCGTGTGAGCACTTGGTGCGTTGCGGCAACTTCCGACGCGTCACGGATCCACGCTTCGCGTTTTCCCGTCGATAAATTAAATGCTGCTCAGGAGTCAGTGGTTCTGCTCAGAAGCGTGTATGTTCGACTTTCGAGTACAGTCCGTTCTGTCCGCACATGCAAATTAAAGTATTTATTGGTCCTCCAGTCTATTGGCTTGTCAGACAAATATTATCAAGCAGAATTTGTTTAAGCAAGTCAATTCTGGACCGGTTTTGACAGTTTCATCAGCAGAATCAGGCTTGTTCGTCAAATGTTGCTGGAATATCGGATGCATTATCGAGTATAAACTATGGGACGCTATTCAACGCAACGAGCAATACCATACTGTGCGTGATTAGTAGTTCGGACTAGAATTATGTGGTTTGATTAGAACACCGCACAATCATGGAATCCAGACCTCTTGTCCGCTGCCTGCCTATATTTTTTTTACTCCCCGACATTGCGCCACGTGGAATGGGCAGCACCGTGGCATTGCTAGGTGAAGTTACAGGACTCAGGCCCTGGAATTGCTCGCTCACGCCGCTGCTGTCGGTAAGGGCCTCCTTTGCTCGAGAGGGCCCCACAGAGACCTTTAGAAGGTATGTTGCCTTCTCTTCCACGCTGGCCGGACGTCTTGGAAGCGGTCGGAATACCCACACTTTACCCCCACCGAACGCGTGACTTTGCCTGTCGACTAAACTGTGGGGCGCTCGTTACACCGCAAGCTGGGACAGAGGCAGTGAGATTTGATGAAGCCTGCTTGATGTTTTGTCCCCTAGGCCTCGTCCGCAAGGCATCCTCATGTCGTGAGTAATCTATATATATAAAAGGGAAATTTGTGAATGTGTGTCTGTTCGAAATGTTTAGCATACTTCCCGACATGCAACAAACGTGAAATTTGCCATGTGGGTAGCTTCCAGACTGTACACAATGCAAAAAGTATAAAAATAGACTTTTCTATTTTGGGGGTGGGGGGGGCGCAATAATGAATATATTTTGCACGGCAAGTGAGCGGTGACGTCACATCTGTGATGTCACCCGTATGCGGCAGCGTCACGCAGTGTGACTGCTGACGTCACGCACCCCCCCCCAACCCTCCACGTAGGCCGTGTATTAATCCAAGACAAGAATCCAAGTCCCGGGCGAAGCCGGGTAGTAAAGCTAGTTTATTTATAAATCATCAATGACCAAAGGTCAATGCATTGCTTTGCTGGTGCTGGTGCCTTCATTGTCTCTGTGTTGTCCTTGAAACGTCCTTCAGATGCCCTTCACCGCCATTTCGTTGTCCTTCCCCGCACCTCCGATTAGCGCGGTTGGCTACGTACGGTGCGAAAGAAGTTCCACGTAAGTGTGTACGTATGTATGTACATTTCATGTCACAGGGTTCTTCGAGCCCGTTGCAATCGCGTTAAACGGCCTTGCGCACTGAAGCAGTGCCCGCTGTGGAAATAGGGTCTCATTGTTCGTTTAGTTTGCGCCATTATTTATATCGTGAGTTAGTCGTCGTATTTGCCATGCGTCCGTGACGGTTCGTTAAGCGCGAATAACGTACACACGAGGGAACACGCGCGCCCACGCACAGGGGCCAAACAACCCCTCCTTAAGTAACGGAGTTCAACATGCGTACGCACATACTTCAGACGAGGCCTCGTCATCCTGGGCATGAACACGTCGCATTTTTGCAGTTTGTTTACGAAACGACAAAAACGATGTCCCGGAAAACAGACGGCCCAAATAAAAATGCGTGGAAGGGCGATCAACATTCACGGTGCAGCTGAAGAACTTTCACTTGGAGAGAGGAGGAGGAAGAGTTACGGTAAAATGAAATCTGGGTTTTTATCCGATTTAGATCCCGGCCCGGCTTTGCCACTGAGGCCAGCCCTGCCCGCTCGCTCGTTAAGGGAATTGAGGCGGAGGGGGTATGACAGCGTGGAGGCGCCATCGAGATCCCAAGTCGTCTGCGTGCATTCCGCACACGAACACACGACCGTTTTGAAATATCGCCCGATCCGCGACCCCCCAACCTTCCGAATCGGGCACACGCGCGCACACACGTACACAAATATAGAATATCATCTGTATAGCCTCAGAGACTCTTGGGATATGTCTTGGGATATGTGCTGTTGGCAAGTACCTATTAAGGCCAGCACGACATATACAACTTAACTCAACTATTTTTACTTTACCAGGTGAGGCCCACTGAGCTGTACAGCTCTCTTTCAGAGGCTACTAATGATAGCTCAACGAAGTGGCTTATCGCGTGGAAATTTATATCAGCCAAATACTCTGAACGCACGATTCTAAATGTGGAGGGGAAAACTAACTGGACGACCCGGAGAAAAATACGCACGTCCAAGGGGAGAACATGAAAATTCTAAATATATCGGGGTCTGGATCGAAACCATGACCTCCCGTATACCAGACGTGGGAGTTAACATCTCTCCACCGTGGGTGGTGTGGCTAGGAGCGTGCCTGGAGCGCGTTTGTTTCCGCCGGGCTGATGTTTGCGTGCTGTCCCAGCTCCTCATTGTAGACAGAGTTCTCCTCTCATTTGCACTTGCCGCTCACGCTGGCCGCGGTCGGGATGCGAACCCGGCCCGCCTGGTCCGCAGTCGAGCGCGCAAATCGTCGTGCCGCTGCTCCGCCACCGCCCGCACGGGGCATACCCAAACACACGCGCACACACACACGCGCACACACGTGCACACATACACACACGTGCACACACGTGCACACATACATACACGCACACACACGTGCACACATACACACACGCGCACACATACACACACGCGCACACACGTGCACACATACACACACGCGCACACATACACACACGCGCACACACGTGCACACATACACACACGTGCACACATACATACACGCACACACACGTGCACACATACACACACGCGCACACATACATACACGCACACACACGTGCACACATACACACACGTGCACACATACACACACGCGTACACACGTGCACACATACACACACGTGCACACATACACACACGCACACACACGTGCACACATACACACACGCGCACACATACGCAGACACGCGCAAACACACGCACACATACACACGCAACACACGCACACACACGCAACACACGCACACACACACGCGAACACACACGCGCACACACACGTGAACACACACGCACGAGCACACAACCGCCATTCGCCACTAAGTGGCGGTGACGTCACCACGACGCTTGTGCCAGGCCATGTGCACCTTGAGGCCACGTGAAGTGTCGAACGCCCGCTGGCAGGAGGTCACGGGGCAGACCCAGCAGGTGCCACGGGTCGACTGACCGAGATGACCGAGATGAGCACACACACGCGCACACACACACACACTCGGGCGCACACACACGCAGCCACACACACGCACGCGCGCACACATACACAAATGCGCGCACACCCGGGCGCGCACAGACAGAGCACTTGGCACCGAGCCAGTCGATATGGGTCAGTGGTTAAGTTCTTGCAGCCATTCCATGACTCTTGCAGGACGTTTCTAGAGCACAACATTTATTGTAAAAAGTGGACATTAAAAAGCCGGCTGGTGCAATGCTGCACGTCGGAGGCGGACTGTTTCGTTCCCGTTGTCCTCGTCGCAAGTTTGAAAAACTCGCCGCTCGTTCGCGGTTTTAAGATTTGAAGAAAAACTAAAAAACAAACGCGGTGGTCGTGCCCGAGAGCGCCGTGCAAGAAATAGTGCACTGCACGGTTGCGGAAATGTCAAGTTGCATTTGCCACCACCGGCGCTCACAGACACAGTGATGAAGAGTCGGGCACGTACGCAAGCAAAGCGGGCGTGCGCGTACTCTAACGCATGCTGACAATGCAGGCCCACGCACAAACGCAAAAGATCCCCCCCCCCCGTTTAGCGTTTAACGGGATGTAGGGGCAAGTCTTTTCCGAGACCAAGGTTCTCTGCAAACCTCCCGGCTACCATCAAAGGTTTGTACACGAAGCCATACAAATATACAAACACAGACATAATTTCAACCGTGATGATGGGTACAAACTTAGTAATCATTGGAAAGATGTTATCAACCACGCAAAAAAGACTTAATCACAAATTTTTTGGACCATCTTATCTGACAGGCACTATTTTACTGTACTTTACCGAGTGTTAACATCCCCAGTTATTTTAACAGTACTCTCTTCATTGTTCAGCCAGCATTGGTATAAACATGGGCATTTTCGTTCTTTTGTTTATCATGTGTATCAGACCCCCCACTCCCCCTCTCTCTCCATTGTGTTGGCGTGTGCAGTAATTGGCCGCTTGCGCACAAGCGCTTCCACGTCCGTCGCCCACCCTTTTGGCCTCGCCCCCCCTCCCTCCCGATACGTTCCTTTCATTGGCTACCATAGTCTGATGAGCTCCCCCCTCCCTCTCCCTCCCCCCTCAACTCGCTTTTAAGGGATTACATCTTGAATCCTTGCCTCACTTGATACAGCTAATCTGGCTGTGACGGTCCCACCTGATGACGGAGACTTGTGTTGCCTCCGAAACGTCGTGATTTTTGTTTTTATTTTATTTTACTTTCTACGTGACTTTACCGAAAAAAAACCTAAGAAGATGAAAAAAGTGTTGTTAGTGAGCAGCACCTATAAAGGCCGGCACGGCACACAAAGAGGTGGGTGGCCAGCACCCCGCCCGGTCACCTTTGTCTCCCCGGTGGCGATGTTTACACACCGCACCAAGTACTCTCAATTGAAGCTGAGTCGACCTAGGGGAAGCCCAGGACCACTTCAGATAATCGTCACTGGTGTTGGCCGTGAGCGGGATTCATGAGCGGGTCGCCAGGTTCGTAGCGCAACGAGCTAACTGCTACACTGCCGCTCCCATGAGACAAAAGGGTAACATACACACATACACACACCCACGTGTGCATGCACGGTACATAAATGTAACACCGGGTAGGTGTTGCGGTTCGTGCCGCACGGCTCTCCGGTTTTGTTTGTGCTTAAAAAATTTCCACCACGTCCTGGGAGCTTCTCCGGGAAAAACTGAAGAAACTGGTGAAGCTACGGGAACTGAAGAAGCTCCCAGCAGGTGGAGCGAAACGTCGGACGTTCATGCTGCAACATCGGGGATTTACAAATGAATCGCACGCAGAGACAAACTGTGAAACCGATCGTCGCACGCCGGGCGTAGCCTCGCCGCTTCGCATGGACAGTCGCAAATGAGCGCATGAGGTCCGCACGCAAGTAAATGCGGAGTCGTTGTACGTGTCTACATTGGGCTTCTTTAGCGAGGACTACTTGACGACCGGTAGTTGTCAAGTACGCACGTCGGAACGATGCTGCTGTGGTGTGATGGTTAAGCGTGCAAAGCTGTCAACCCCTTATCAGTGCCTTACCTGATTACAGACCAATTCAGACCTTATTGGTCACCCCGTGCCCTTATAAATCTCAACGCTCATCCTACAAAGTCCCCATCACGAGGGAGAAACACAAACAAATAGACATTTTTCTTTGCCCGTATTGAAACGGCTTAATGCCGTATGGACCTGAAATCTCAATTTCCCTGTACAAGAATATGGCGTAAACCGTATGGGTTGACACGGTATGAGCGTGCTGGATCTTAATTCCAGAAATCGCCGAAATGATTTCAGACTTTCCCGGCACGTCCGTTCAAACTACGATGCAAGTTTCTTAGAGAATCCCCACCCCCTCCCCCCAACCCCTCCCCCCACCCCCCACCCACCCAGCAGTGGAAATTGGTGCGGGCACTCCTCCCACATCTTCCAAAACATCTGTATCAGCGTGGAGGAGGAGTAGGCCAAATACCCTCTTGTAGAGGGGGCCGCTCTCTCCCGAGCTCCCTCTTAAGTTGAGGCCCGTTCCCGCCAGCAGTGGCAGGGCCGCCGCACCCCGTTACTCTCCGTGCACTCATCACGACGAGCAAACGCAGTGCCGATGAGCGACGGGGCTGCGTCCGTGAGCGACGCTTCTTGTCAGGGCTGCCCTTAATAGACCCCGGTCGTTAGTGCGCCGTGAACCGTGGCACAATCGCGATTCTTCATCTCTGACCACCCCCCCCCCCCCATGCTCATAGCGCGCTCCCTTGTTGTCGGAGACTTTGTTAATCCCAGGGGGTGGTCCCGCACTCGACGGCGTACACTGCTGCCGTTCCGCTCCACTCATTGCAATCAACCCTTGCGACCGTGAAATCAAAACACGCGGGCAAACCCTCCCCGCGGCACGCGCCTCCTGCACCCATTGCCAATGGAAATTGAAGCTCGTTTTTGAGAGCCTGACAAAGGTGACATCTGAGCGGGGGTCCTGCTGCGAGTCCATAATGAAGATTGTACAAGGTCTGTTAAAAAAAAGTTTACTTCCGTTGTACAGGAAGCCGGCGCTGCTGAGAAGATCCTGGGTCCAAACGCGGATGTCAGCCGCCAGTGATTAAACTGTGCCATTTGATGTGTGGGGAGTCGATGTCTCAACCCGGCCAACAATGAAGTACACATCAACCTGATCAGATTAAATGTCATTTTACGTAATTTAGTCACATTCCAGCTCCCAGAATTGCTTTCAAATAACGGTTTGACTGCCACGTGGCGAGCATTCCACTGTAGCAGGGCATGTGGGTACAAAAATTTAGTTTGAAGGGTTCTTTAAAAGTCATGGTCATCATTATGATCAGCCACGATCAGTCTACGATTGGAGGAAAGCATTCCCAAGCCGTTGCCCTTCATGATACTGCAATGTAGCAATCCACCTAGCACTTGAACACAGGGTAATCTCTCCATGTCAAAAATAGTTCTGTGATATCTGCCTCCACGGGCTGTCCTCTAATCGGGCCGGGGGAGGGCGGTGCGTTGCACTGCTGTGCGAGAGGTCCGGATAAGTGAACGCTTTATCTCATGAAGATGATATCGATCGCACAATTTGAATAAACCCACCCAGCCCCCCCAAAAAAAACATAATTTCAAAAAGACTTAATCGTACCGTATACGCGTTTTCAAGGTCAGGAATGTCCTCGCTCTTATTACTTCACGGCGCAGGAGTGAGCAGCACACGGAGTACCTTAGCACGGCTTTCAATTCGCTGTTGTGTAACGAACGCGACTGAGCCGCGCTCGCTCGCGCTCGGGACGAGAGATCGAATCTGGCCAGAGCGCTGGCGGCCCAGGCGGTGACCTACCGAGCTCAAGAATGCCGCGGCACTCTGAGCGCGCAGCGAGCAGATGAGGTCGCTGGCTCGGCGTGCGTCCCATGGCACGGCCAGTTTGTTTCATTAAAGCCCCCCCCCCAACCCCCTTTCGCGCAGACGCCAGATAACGCGGTTAAGTTTCCCAAACGTTAACTCCCTTTGCCGCAATCTGCGGGATGATGTCGTTTTCTGGAACCGGGATAAGCGGCGCTGTCCCTTCTCTCTTCTGTTCGAACGTCACTGGGTTAAATGCAGCGCAGTACGTTGACAGAGAACGAAAACGTCGGTGACGTATTTTCTAAATAATTTATTTTGTAATTAAGTAATTTGCTGCTCGTCAATCCAACGCTAAATAAAAGCAACTCATGCAAGCGCTGTCCACGCTCAAACTTGTTTAGCTTTCTAGATCTGATATTGGGCACATTCTGGGATGATTTGGTCAGAGGCGTTGACTATTTAGGATAATATCATTTCTTAATCCAGAAAAGTCTCGTTGAGTTTCACGGTGACTCTCTTTCAGGAGGGTCCTACATGAGAATTACGTCAATTGAAGGAGTAATTGTATACGAGAGGAATCTGGGAAACCCCACACATTCGAGGTGATAATACGCGAATGCTCCGCACAACCCACCTGGTTTCCTGCCATCACCTTGACAGTTAACAATCCCGACTGCCGAAATAGGTTTGGATAGCTTCTGTCCCAGAATGTCAGAACCTATCCAAAGTTGGCTTGTTTAAGCAAACGTTTCTGGATAACATTAGTCTGAAAAGCCGATAGACAAGGGACTGAAACATCTTTTATTTCTCGGTGTAGACACAGAAACTGAGCTCTCTCTATACACGGGACCCATGATGTGCCACAGTGGCGCATAACGACTTTGTACACGTCGCAGCCGCCCATTGGGTTTCGCAGTTTCGCACATCTGAATGGTACACTAACCGCTGCCTCTAAATCGCAGGGTCTCTCAGGCGTGTGCCACCGCACGTGCCAATACCGAGGACGTCGGCTTTGTTCAGGTGTGCACTGTGCTTTGCTATGTTTCCTCAAAGGTCAAGGTGCAGCCGGGAATTTCTTGCTCACGACAATGCTGGAGGAAGGGCCTCTAGCCAGAGTGAGGTCCAGTGAGGGTATTATTTTGGCCTACTCTTCCACGTTGCACTTGACGTCTGAGGGAGGGGTTGGTCGCGAGGATTTTTTTCTCCGGGTCCTCCGGTTTTGCCCTCCATGCTTAGAAACATGAGCTGTTTAGATGATTTGCCTGCTGTCAATTTCCACGCGATAAGCCACTCCTTTGAGCCAGAATGTGTGGCCAGGTCGCTTCTATAAAAGAAGCTAATAGCTCCGTGGGCTTTGCCTGGTAAGATTTTTTTAAAAATAGTTTGGTTTTATTTGTGTATATTTTTTATCGATGTGCTTACCTTTCCTATACTTGGCACTCCTGCCCTGTTTTTGTGCTGTTTTTGTAACTTTCTGAACCCGCCCACACGGGACATCTGTGAAGAAGAGCTTATAGAAGCTCATCGGATTCCTCCGGCAGTCTAAATAAAGATTCCGATTCTGTCTGTGCCCACGCGAGACGTCCGCCGCGTTTGCTATCGGCCGTTAATACCGCGCTGCGTTCCGCTGGTACGAGCGAGCAGGGAGAGCCCCGTACGAGATTTATCGGCAGTGGGGGAAGCGTGCGGTGTTTGACCTGCTGGCGGGTTCACGTGCTCACTTCGTCAAGTGTAAAAAAAAAAACCCGAAGGAATCGCACCTGGTGGGCCACGCTCTGTTCGATTCCCGTTTCGTACGTGCGCACGCAATTGCACGCAATCACGCATGCACGCGCATGTTCGCGCTGCACCTTAGCCGTGCCAGAGATTTTTTTTTAATTGCCCAAAATAGCAACGTGGCATTCTTTAACCGTGTTTTCATTTTTCCCCTTCTTCTCTAATCAAAAAGGCAAATTTAACAAAACCTCTGGTCGGCAGTTTTGATTGTCGGAGACCTCCCCCCCCCGCTGCACACCAGATTTTAGCCGTGAGGAGTGCAGTGTGTTTCCTTAATAGGAGCCAGGAATAACACCGCCAATTGGTTTAATTTCACCGCTGATTGTTCGGCTTTACTTATTGAATGAATGAAGCGCTTTGTTTTAGTGTGAACCTCGGTGAAACTAAGGTCAGCAACGATCGTATTGAAACTTGAGTTGGTTGTGTATCTGATTAGAACAAGTAATGCCCCTATTTAATTATAGCTCTCTGTTTGAAACGTCAAAGCACATATCATTGTTTATATACATTTCCATTTGTGTGTGTGTGTGTTTTCATACAATCCCTGTGGGGTGGAATGGTAGCACCTTTGTTAAACCTGGAGATCATGGCTTGCATCAGTGGTGAGTGGTATCGTAACCGGCACGAGGCCTCCTCCTTGACCAACTCACACTGACCGGCACGGTGAAGTATTTTCAAATAACGCCCACGACCGACACAGCCTGGGGAGCCCTTCATCCATCACCGATTTCGGCCATGGGGTCACGAACTTGCAATCAATAGGCCGCTGGTTCAACCTCACGGTGTGGCAGTTAATACGATGAGCAGGTTCCCACTGCCCTGTCCACCAGTGGTACTCAGGCAGTCATCGACTTACGAACACCCTCACTTACGAACACCCTACTTACGAACACCCTCACTTATGAACACCCTCACTTACAAACACCCACACTTACGAACACCCGACTTACGAACACCCAACTTACGAACACCCTCACTTACAAACACCCACACTTACGAACACCCGACTTACGAACACCCTCACTTACGAGCACCCTCACTTACAAACACCCACACTTACGAACACCCGACTTACGAACACCCAACTTACGAACACCCTCACTTACAAACACCCACACTTACGAACACCCGACTTACGAACACCCTCACTTACAAACACCCACACTTACGAACACCCGACTTACGAACACCCAACTTACGAACACCCAACTTACGAACACCCGACTTACGAACACCCGCACTTACGAACACCCAACTTATGAACCAGCTTCCATGAAAATGTAACCGCGGCACTATTTATTTTGTTCAGCTGAGCAATCCACCGCGAGGTGTATTGAGTCAGCCTCGTGTTGGGAGTGAGTCTTTGTGTGCGTGTGGGCATTTAAATACGGTAGATTACCGTGATCCGACTGACGGAACGCGTCACAGTAAGTAGAGGACTTCCCGTAGATGGGTACTGCCACAAGTAGTGAATCGGCAAGTCGTGTGTGGTGGGGTAAAGTGTGGGTCCTCCCAACACTTCCAATGTACCCACGAGAGAAAGCTCTTCCAGGCCTTGATCTAGTGGAGGTGCTTCCGCCACCGTTTGCGTGATATTGCAGAGCCGTAACCCTTAACTATTCCTTCACTGAAACGTTGCCCTCTTATGCATAGTTGTAGCCGTGCCTCTCCACTAATCGTTAATCCCGTCGCAATTCCGCGCCGATGCGGCTCGAGCGTGAGAACGAGGGATTTTGCT
This sequence comes from Lampetra fluviatilis, assembly GCF_964198595.1. Classification (NCBI taxonomy): domain Eukaryota; kingdom Metazoa; phylum Chordata; class Hyperoartia; order Petromyzontiformes; family Petromyzontidae; genus Lampetra; species Lampetra fluviatilis. Next base: position 2,390,041 of record NC_136324.1, read on the forward strand.
CCAAAAAATGTCCCTTCTGTGTTCCTCCCAGCAGGGCTCACAACTACCCCCCCGCCCCCCCGGGGTCATCCCCATGGGCTGACCGAACCGGCAGATCGTTCCACTCCCGTTAGACTCGCGTTAGACTCCCGTTAGATAATCGTTAGACTCCCGCGCCGGCCTCGTTAACTCTCCGAGACTTTGCCCTCATTGTACTTCGCCGGATATGTGAACCTATTCAAAGCCGGCACGACGGGGAAGAGGGGGGGGGAAGTGGAGAACCCCCGCTGTGGGAGAGAAAGAAAATATAATAATAATGACACGGCCGAACTTTGCCTTTAATTCTCAAGAATGGAGGCGGACTACGTCGATTCTCTTTAAGCTCCTGCGGGGCGGATTTTCTTATTGTCCCCTCCACCCTCGTCCTGCCCTTGGCCGGGTGGCTTAGAGGTCACAGCGCTGAGCCGGGTACGGCCGAGATCCCGGAGCTCGCTGATGTTAGCCATGGCTGGGAACCCACGGAGTGAGTTGGTAGTTTCAGCCCAATGAGGTAGTTAACGTCTCACCACGGGGGAGACAAAGGCGGCCGGGCGTGCTGCTGAGCACCCACCCCCTTCGTGTGCCGTGCCGGCCTTCTTAGGTGCTGCTCGTTAGCAGAACTTGCCCCAACAGTGTGTGAAGGCTACACGGGAAATCTTTGTCTTTTTGCTGGAAAGGCAACTTGAGCGAATGGGCATAAAGCGCCGCTGTGGCGAGATGTTAACTACCTCACCTGGTATACAGGAGGTCGTGGGTTCGATCCCGACCCCTGACCACCTGCTGTATATTTTGAGTTTGCATGTCTCTATCCCCGTGGTCGCGTGGATATTTCTCTGGGTCCTCCGGGTATTCCCTGCACATTTACAAACATGCATTTACATTGTTTAGACTATTTGGCTGCTATACATGGCCACGTGATGATAAGCCACTTCGTTGAGCTATCATTTGTGGCCAGGTCGCTTCTGAAAAAGAGCCACATAGCTCAGTGAGCTTTACCTGGTAAAATATAAAAAAAATGTTTATAGTTGTATAACTAACAACTGCAGAAAAAGATCGATTGCACTAAATTTAGTTGAACACTTAATTCGACAAAATTTCACGTCTTGGGAATCAAAGCTGTCAGTTAGACTCTCATGCGCCGTCGCCAACCCACACTGACCAGAATGGTGAAGTATGGTCAAGTAAGCGCCCCCCCCCCCCTCCCTGACCAATAGTGCATGGAGAAGCCCTCGCTCATCAGTGGATTTACAACGGGGCATTACATGCACTTGTGATCTGGCCAAGGTCCGTTTACTTACGTAAGAATAAAAATAATAATCCAAATCCATCATCACTTTCTAACAACAGAGTGCATTTACAGAGCGCCTTCCAAAACCCGGGGCTAAGATTTTTTTTAGCATGTGTCTGTGTATATATAGGAGAGCAAATTAGAAAGCAGTGGTATCTCACAACCAAACACCTGCCAGTCACCACGTGACTCCCTCCTAGGCGCCGCAATGCCAACACCGTTGAATGCATGCGCTCGTGTGTGTGCGTGCGTGTGCCTTTTGTCTCAGTGTAGCAGTTTAGCGTGTTGCGCTCCGAACCCGGCGACCCGCTCATGAATCCCGCTCACAGCCAACACCAATGATGGTTATCTGAACCGGTCACAGGCCTTCCCCTAGGTCGATTCGACAGAACACGAGTGCCTGTCGCGATGTGTAAACGTCGCCAAGAGGGAGACAAAGGCGGCCGGGCGTGGTGCTGGCCACCCACCCCCTTCGTGTGCTGTGCCGGCCTTCATAGGTGCTCGCTAACACCACTTGCCCCAAAAGTCTGCTGGGGCTATACGGGGAATCTTTGTCTTTGTTTGGTCCCACGGTGACTTTTGCTGGAAAGGCAACTTTGGCGAATGTAGTGGAAACGCCGTTGCTGGCTCCTCGGGCGTAAAGCGCCGCAGTAGCGAGATGTTAACGATCTCGCCTGGTACGCAGGAGGTCGTGGGTTCAAACCTGACCATGACGCTTGCTGCTGTATATTTGTAGTTTGCATGTTTCTAGATTTTTCTCCTGATCCTCCGGTTTTTCCCCTCCACATTTAGAAACATGCGTTTTCGAGTGTTTGGCTGCTATAAATGTCCACGTGATAAGCCACTTTATCGGGCTATCATTTGTGGCCAGGTCGCTTCTGGAAAAAAAACAGCTACATAGCTCAGTGGGCCTTACCTGTTAAAATAAATAGTAACAATTCATCGCTGCGCCACTACCACTCTCGTCAGCGCTATACAGCCCAGTGGGCCTTAACCTGGCAAAATACAAATGAGTTTAGGTCAAAGCGCCGCAAGGCGATTGACGTTGGGTGTCGGGCGGGTGCGGCCGTTGTCCGGCCGCAGGTGTGGGGGGAGAGGTCGCGCGCAAGGTCGCTCGCGTCACGCTTTTAATCGTCTTGCGGTCAGACAACTGATGCGCCGGGAACGGTCTCCCGGACCTCGTCGGATCTCCGAGGTGGAGCAGAGGGTGAGGCTGGACGTCGCTTGGATGGGCGACGGCCCGGGCGCAAGCAGAAGGCAGCCGGTCGAGGAGGAGGAGGAGGAGGGCGCAGCGGATTAGATCGTTCTCAAAATCGACGAATGAATTTTTTGTTTACCGTTAATTTGCAGACAGTCGTTCACGTGACGTGGACGTCAGACGATCGCTGGACTTAACGGGCATTAAAGTATGCGTGAATGTACGTTGAACTTCTTTTGCTCCGCACGTAGCCAACCGTGCCAAATCGGAGGTGCGGACGAAGGACAAGAAACTCAACACAAAAAAGCCCGTTCTGAATGCATGCGTTGGCAATAATATCACGGGACTGGTTGGCAGAAAGTGCGTAAAAAGTATCGCGAAGCTCGGCGAAAGATCAGTCTCGGCGCTTATCCAAGACTCGTCGCAATGAACGAGCAGGCAACGTCAACCCGATGTCCTTGTTTATTTTTACCCCCTAATGGCGACGATACGGCTCCTGTTTGCCTTTGACGCGGTTCGCTTAAATGCACTTTAAATATTTAATGGCTTGCGATGCAATTTATGGCAGCACCTGGTACATTAGCATTCCAGTTTGGCGCTCGCCGCCCCCCCCGCTCGCCACCTCCTTCTCCCCGTGTCCCCTCGCCGAGTGGAAAGTCACGATCATCCCACCACTCCTCCCTTGCTGCAGCGTGGGAGCACTGTACAGTTCTAGCTTGCACCACCGCCACAGTTTTACCACGCGGTGCCCAGCGACACGCACAACCCACGTTCGCTGACACGCTCGCGCAGATCTTTGTTTTCAATCCACATTGAACCATCACGCGAACTCATCCGGTCATCCTCGCTAGCCGTCGAACAAAGACAGTTCGCCGCGTTCGCGCGCTCTCAGATGCGCTGCTGCGGCCGTCTGGAACGCTCTCTCTTCCAACATTCGGAAGCCACTGGGAGCTATGCACTTTTAAATCATCTAGATTGAAAACTCATTTCTTTAGAAGTACTTTTTACGTTTTTAGTTCGTTTCCCCCACCTACAATTAGCACGGTTGGCTACGAACGGTGCGAAAGAAATATACAAACAAACAAACGTACGTGGGGATCGTTTTGCTGCCGTGGTCAGGAGGAGCTGCGAGATCCTGCAGCTGTTGTGGTCTTGGCAACCGTTACCAAATGTGGTAACTTACATCATCTCTACTTGGGCTTTGGGTCTTCCCCTTCGTCGATAACCTGTTGGTGCCATTCGACCCTTCCTTCTCCAGTCTCCACGTGCATATTTCACCCATTTGAACATTCTCCATTGGAGTAGGATCAAAACAACTTTCTTGCTGATATATCACGAGATTACAAGTTGTCTCCCGTTATCCTAACCACGCATATCGAAGTGGCATCTATGACATTAGACCTTTGCTCGGGCCAGGGGCGTCTTTCTACACAGCACGCGTGCACGTTGAACTTCTTTCGCACCGTACGTAGCCGACCATGCTAATCGGAGGTGCGGGGGAAGGACAACAACAGTGAACACAAATGGCAGTTTGTGTAAGATCCACACGGGTTTCTGTCTGGTTGGTTGTTCCTGCGAGGTCATGACAGCTATTTAAGAAGCCGGGTCAGCTGATACGGTTATTCTAACTTCCTGGATGTTTATTCTGACTTGCTGGTTTCGTGAATGGACGATGCTCGACTTAGTTTCGCACGAATCGTATCTAATTGCTGCAAAATTTGGCTGTGCGAATTCTTCTTCAAACTTACCACTGAATGAGCTGAAACTATAATTCTTTGGTGCTTTGGAATACTTAGACGTGCGACAGTGTTGTTTTGGTTGGCCCATGTTGGCTGCTGCAGGGTCAAAATGACATAATCATGGCCATGTCATGATGTGGCTTATCCCAAAAATTGTATACGGCTTAATCTCTTGATGCAACAACTGCTGCAGGGTAATGGCTTGTAAAGTAAACACGAGTTTTTGGAACCGCAGTTAGCGTTGGCCAGAAGGGCCTTGCTTTTCGGCCAGTAGTTGAAAAGTTGAAGCCCTGCTGCCAACAACCATCAAGAACAAAGATCCCCCGCATGTAGCCTTCACAGACTGTTGGGTCAAGGGCTACTAGCAAGTAGCACCTATGAAGGCCAGCACAGCAGACAAGGGGGGTGGCCAGCACCACGCCTGACTGCCTTTGTCTCCCCAAATGGCGATGTTTTACACACCGCACAGGTCCTCATTTGAGGCAAAGTGACCGATTCAGACAATCATCACCGGTGTTGACGGTGAGCGGGAATCGAACTCGGCTCGCCGGGTTTCGTAGCACGGCTCGCTAACCCGCTACGCCACCACTCCCCGTTTGTTTTGAACAACACCATCACCCGCACTCCCCCCCCCCCCACTGTTGCCACTCCTCTCACCCAAGTGCAGTGTTGCGTTGGGCACGGCATCAAGAAACTAAAAAAAGGCACACGGGACCTTTAGAGGGCACGATCGACCCGCCTTCTCATCTGCTTGCAGGTGTTAAAGGTCACTGCTGCTGAGCGATTGTGACCTCCTGGTGGCTGATCGAGAGTGCGAGCAAATGTAACCAAAACTGCGTTCTGTCATTTGTTTAAGCAAGCAAACTCTGGACCGGTTTTGACCTTCTTAGCCTCATCAGCAGAATCAGGCTTGCTAAACAAACGCTACTCGATAAGCAGATATAATTGGCAAAAGCACTCTACATAAACCCTGGGTCTCTGTACAGTGCGGAAAAAAAATCAATGCGAACCCTCAGAATGCGTATACTTTGAAACTTGCAAAGCCAGCAGATGAAATGCCACGGTTTAACTAATGCTCGCCTCACAGATGCTAATTATTCACTCGGACAATGGCCGCTCCTTGTTCAGGGGCATATGAATTGTCAGTATTCATTTGGACAGGAGCAATGTTTGAAAGCCCAGGCTCTGCGAGTTGGTGCCCCGCCAATTCACTGGAGCTGTTCTTTTTCTACGAGGCAAGCGGCAGGCAGATCGGAAGCTTGCGAGTTCGAATTCCTGGTGAGGGGGGGGGGATGATTCGGCCCATCATCCCTCCGTGAGGCCAAGAAAACGAGTGCCACTTTGTTGGGAAGTATAATAAGACGTTGAGGCGGTTCCATAGATAGACCTCACGCCTTCCATAGGAATGTGGAAATTTCCACCAGTGGATCAGGGTTGCAAACGGGTGATGAGCAAAACACCCACGTGCTCAATTTCAGGATGAAATCACGTTGAATTCGACTTGAAATTAAGCGTGCCCTGCTCAATGAAGGAAACTTCCTTTTTCTACTCGGCAGTCGTCTTGCTGGCAATCAAAAGTCTAAGCCGCCGTTGGAAGGAATCACAATCGCATTTAGGCATGGCCATCGTCCCGTTTTCAAGGGAGTGCAAAATGTAAAGCGATCAATATTTTACGCTGTGCGTGAAATCCAGCCTTGCGCCACTCCCCCCCCCCCCCCCTCTCAAAGCAAGCGGATATCGACGTCGGCTTTCTCTTCTTTGAGGAATTAATAAGTGGACGGATGTTGCATTATCTTTTTGTTGTTGTTTCCTTTTTGTTGTTGTTGCCAAAACCGCACACTGTACGCTCGCCTGCGAGACGTTTTCCGCGCCGTCGATTTTCTCATATTAGCACGCCGCCGAATATCTTGCCCGGTTTTAGTTTACTCGGTGCACTCGCGCCCATCGATGTGTGCCCAGCGGCGTCGCCGCCACAACCCCCAGCGATCTTAACTCGCTGTGAGGAATGGTGAGGCTTCATCCAGCAGTAGATAGACCATGGCACATGATGACCATATTTCAAAAATGTTCCTGTACTGCCATGTTTCTGGCATTTGTGTGTGCCCTTAAGACCTGAGGCCAACTTCTCAATGATCTGCATAATCGTCAGCTTTCAAAAGGTCACACAGTCATAAGCATTATACGTTAAATGCATCGAATCATAAACGTAATAATTATTGACATTAACATTAATCGGAGTTTCTGATGCACGGTGACAGCAACGTGCTGGCTAAAACATCGCCGCTGGAGGGACGCTGCTTCCACGATGCAAAGGTTGGCTCACTGGGCTTGAAATCCCAAGGTCGCCTATTCCATCTTTCCACAATCCGTGCACGGCTACGAAAACAACGGGGCAAGCTTCGTCAATTCCTCCGCTTCTGTCCACCCAGCTGTGTGAATGGGTGAGCCCGCAGTTGGTCGACCGGCAGGCCTTGCACGGTGGGATGAACTGTGGCTACTCCAAATTCTTCCAGTGGATGCAGGGCTGCACCTCTGCCTTTCCCCACCGTATTGATAGTTTATGTTGCTGAACAAGCACTGCCATTTAGCAGACACACACACGGGCAAATGCCTCGCGGTAACGGTACATCGCATTGGCTTCCCGTCGGGCGCAGGGCAGTGCGAAATTATAATGGGTCGCTTGGCAGGGTTGCACGAAGCTACCGGGGCGCCCTTGGTGGCCATCGAACTACGTGCCCAAGTCGCCCAACGCTTAAGGGCGAACCAAGGAAAGTTACGCAAGGGGAAGGGACCGGTGCCAGTGACGTGCGAGTGTTCTTCGTCGCGTGCGCTCAGGGAGATATTTATGAGGCCGTGCTCGTTGCACCCAAAGTGCTTGCCGCCAGATGAACCGCATCACCTCGCCTGGTCTCGTCAGGGAACACAAACCGTCGTCGCGCGAACCGCGGTCAACCTCGCAGCGGCGGCGGCGGCTTTTGGCTGAGCCATCGCGCGGCGCTTTCAGATGCGCTTCTGCGGCCGTCTGGAACGCTCTTCCTTCTGATATTAGGATGCCACTGGCGCTATGCACTTTTACATCTAGATTGAAAACTCATTTCTTTAGAACTGCTTCGTTTGTTGTCCTTCCCCCACACCTCTGATTGTCACTGTTAGCTACGTACGGTGCGAAAGAAGTTCAGCATACATATTCCAGACAAAGTTATGCCTGCGAAACCCACAGCCACGAAGCCTCATGGCTGAGCCATCAGTGATGGTGATAACAAGACGGTGATGAGGCCAGGTTCGACGTACGCGTCTGAATGTAGCGCGCAGGTTATCGTAGGCACTCGTAATCCGAGTGCGGTCTTCCGAGTTGGGCCGTGTGTTGGGCATCTTCACTTCAACGCCTGACGATGCCCGCGGTCGTTGGTGGAGAACACTCGAGAAGGGTTTCTGCACGCGGCCCAAGCCGGAGGCCCGCACACTCGGACGCGCACCGAGTGTGCGGGGTACGAAAACCAGGGAGGAGCTGATGCCGTGCACCGATCTAGCGTCGACGACGAGGTGGGTCGCAGCGATCGCAAACACCGGACCGCGTCGGAAATGAAGAGCTGAGGACGAGGGCGAGAGTGGTGGGGCCCTCTCCAGACACGCTGAAAGCAAATCAATTTAGATGGCCAGGGGGGACATGTCGGTTTGGGTTTGGCGATAGTGGTACCTATCTCCCATCTCGGACAAGATGAGAGAAAGTCAACTCGGGTGGCTAGGAGGGCAGTCGGTTCGGGTTCGGGGATAGTGGTACCCAACTCAGACCAGATTAGAGAAATTCAACTTAGATAGCTAGGAGGACAGTCGGTTAGGGTTCAGGGATAGTGGTTCCCAACTCAGACAGTATGAGAGAAAGTTGGCACAGGTGTCTGGGTAGGACGCGTCGTGAGAAGAGAGGAAAGCCACGTCGTGAGAAGAACGGTGATGATGAGCGTGGAAGCACCAGGGCGGAGTTAGAGAGGCAGGCCGACAGAGAGAGAGAAGTGGTTCTAAGCGATGACGCATGCGGGAATGTGAAGGTATACGAAGTGGATGTGAAGATGGCCCAGGGCAGGAATGAGCAGAGCGAGAGAGGAGCAGAGCAGGCAGACCCCCTCGCGAGCGGGGATCGTGCCAGGGGTGAAAAAAAAAGCAATGGCCTCCGTTGTTTGCGAAAATAAAAAGCGTGCCACGCTGGCGATGGCGACATTTACGTGTGACGGATTGCCCAGATTTTACTTTGGCCCGCACTCATCGTCACGCCGCCGCACCGGAGATGGTGTCGCTGTGCCGCCCGCGACGCGGCTCGTGCTTCGCCAGGGCCCGGGGTGGTTTCGGTCTCGCCGGCTGGAATTTCACCCTGAGCATCGGTGGCTCTGAAATCTCCCCGCCACGCAAGGGCTGATGGCTCTGCAATTAAGCTGAGAATGTCAAGCGCTCGCTATCGTTGGCAGCGTCGACGGCACCCCAGGGGGTGCGTCTCTCCGCATAAACCTCGACCCCCCCCCTCGTTCCCCCCCGCCTCCCACCACCCCCTCTCCTCCTCGAACACTCGTTAAACCCACGGCCATCGCTCTCTGCGGAGATGCTCGCTGACGAAAGTTCACGTGCGCGCCCGCACTCCAAGTGCCGCGCTTCGCGCGGACATTTAACAAACGCGGATGTCGTGGTTCGCCGCAATCGAAATATCGTAAAAGCTGCGGCGGTCTGTAAGGTGCCGCTCACGCCACTGGTGGCGAAAGGGCCTCGAGGTCGTTCTAGACAGCACGTTGAGCGGTCTGGAGTAGCTGGGAATATCCACACTTTACCCCAGCACACGCGACGTGCCGATCGACTCGTCGGTTGTACCCATTGACCGTCGCATCAACTGCCGCGCCGGGAGATTTAACTGAACCGGACAACCGGTGAACTGCAAGTCCATCCTGCTGACCGATACACACTTGTGCCCATTACGTTTCGTAGACCACTGCAATTCGTCATGTGTTAACTGTGTTTACAATGAGGACGATGGAAAGAATGATTCAGTCTTGATTTAAGCAGAAAGTTCAGAGTTGGCCCACGTGCTTGGCCTAGTTGCGTGTACTCGTTCTCGGTGAGCATCAACGCCCCGTGCCCCTTACAACCCAGCGAGCACGGTCACGTGTGTTGACTTATCCTGAGGAATTTGAACTATAAAGTGGCAGCTTTCTTTCGTTTTTGTTGGAGTTGTCTCTCTTTCTCAAAGCAAACATTTTAATTTGAGCGAGACCCTCTAAGCACAAGGTTGGGATAAAAGCGGCGGCCGTCAAAAGCCCGGTCACTCTCCACGTCTTTATCGCGTGCTCGCAATCAAAACAACAAACAACAACAGCAAATATCCCCCCAGGGCTTTTATTTTAATGACCTTGAGTGCAAAGGAAGGAAACGGCCGAAGAGGTCTGAGAACGTTTGGGCACGCAAAGCCTTCGACAACAAGATTGAATGCGGTCAACATTGAGCCCGGCCAATATTGACACACGGTGGCCGGCATTTACAAGGCCCTTAAAGCCAGCCTCTCTTTTGTGTACACAACTCACGCCGTCAGTCGCCGTAATTAATGTCGTCCGGCTGCTCAGATGCAATGGTCGAGGCTTCTCGTTCTCTCCACTTCATCCCTTCTCCTGCTGCTGCTGCTGCTGCTGCTCCTAACTGCCACTCTCACCACCACCACCACCACCAACCAGCCCGTCTCTCCTTCAGGTGTTATTACCCTCACAAGGGGGTGAGGGGGGGGTGTGGGTGCTACGGAGCCTGGCACGTAGCCTCCTCCTCGAAGATTTAAAGTCGGCCGCGTGTTCGTGCCCAGTGTCGGGTTGCCACAACCGACCCAAAATAGGGGCCGGAGCGTTGCCGGGTGGTGAATGACTCGCCGGGGCATTCCCCAAATATTTCAAATCGCACGCGTTCCCGTGCGAGTGGAATATTGGCAATCCGTGAACCCACAAATCCCCAATAAGTGTTGTTGTTGTTGTCGTTCTTGTTTTTGTTATTATTTACGTGCACGAGTTAAAGCCCTTTTGTCCAATCACTGCTGAACGACGGCCCTCCCGACACCATGCGGATTGTGGGGGTTATTTTGGCCGACTGCACCACGCTCACCAGTGCGGGCCGGTGAAGGCGGGGAGCATAGACATAACAGCATGGTACAGTACAACAATCGATTCTGCTGCACTGCCCTCTGCCGGCGTCGCACTCCGTTGTCACGCTGTTGTGCATTCGGTGGAACGTAGTTGTTGTCAGAAGTTTCGTGAACGCTTTCAACACGGTCGACTAAAAATTCCCTCGGCCAGAGCTACGCACCGTTTAAGATGCGCGCGTAAACTAAAAATAAACGCGTGCTGGGATGCACACAAAGTGGAAGCGTAGCGTCGTGCGCAGTTGCGCCGAAGTGCACAAATGCCGAGCGTAGTTTGACCTTCAAGCGGTGCAGGCCGGCTCATCGGATTGGCCCCGAGTCTCACCGCTCACGGCCGCCACAGCGGCGACCGCCGGCGGCCTTGGTCGGCGTCTCGTCGCCCACCCGAGTCGCGCCGACATGAAGACGTCGCGCTCGCCCCACCGGCCACTCACCTGTGAGTCCACGCTGCCTCCACGCGCGTCTGCTCGCGGCGCTCGACTCCGCCGAACATTTAAGTCCGCGACATTGATCCGCCCCGGTGTGTCCACCACGCTTGTCCTTTGAGGCTTGTTTTTGGAGAAGCGTTTTTTTTTGTTTATTCTTGGCCTTGGCGGGAGAAGACGTCCTTGTTTCTAGACACAGTTCTAACGATTTTGTTGCCAAACTCCCTCTAAGGGCAAAAGACCGCTTGTAAAAAAAAAGCAATCGCACAAATCTCGTCTCCCGTGCTGTCGCTCCTGTCCCTGCCGCTTGTACTCCTTGTCGCCTCGGGAGCCAGGAATCAAGTGAGAGGCTCTGCAGCTGAAGTAGATCAAAAACACATTTTGGTTCGGCGCCAGGAGACGTTAAATGTTTATCGGGAGGGCCAAATGTTTACGCTTTGCTTCGGTGCAAATTAACGGCAGGGACGGCGAGTCCGTTGTTTTTTTCTTCTTCCGCTTCAAGAAGAATCGCGTCCACGACGACTCCCCTGTCTGTCCACCGCCCGCCGCTTCCCGGTGGACTAATCGGAGGAGAGGGCCGTCCCCCGGACGGAACGAAAGCCGTTTGGCTCGCAGGAGGCGGCTCTCGGACGCTTGTGCGAGCTTTTTCTTTTTTCGCTGGCCTCAGCACGGACGGAGAGAGACGCGGAGAGCGATTGTGGATTCAGCGCGGCAGCCACGGGAGTGTGTCAGAGCCTTGGCAGCCTCTTGTGCCGCAGACGGAATTTAAATACGAGCGCTCCGTGGACTGGCGCGCGCGTGCGACGACGCAGCCTCAAGTACGCTCGCTCCCTCGCTCGCTCCCTTGCCCTCCCGTTTTGCCCGCCCGCCCGCGTACACGTGCGGACCCTTCGGCGAGTGACAGGCAGTGAGAAAAGCTTGCTATATATAGCCGGCTCGTGCCGCTACGCGTCTGGCTCGAGAGAAAGGGGGTTTTGGAGGAGGACGGATTTTTGGAGGTCGCCGGGGTGTTCGTCGAACCGAGCGGTCTGCTGGGAAAACGATTAAAGGAATGCGCAGGGGGCATCGCTGCTCGGCGTTGCGATCCGCCGCCGTGCTCGGCCACTTTGGACGCGGCAACTTGAGTCTCGATCCCGGCGAAGAATGACATCTCTGTGCTCCGAAGGCTCTGCACGGCGGATGACATCTTGTGCGCCGCACAAGAGTCGTCATTTTCTTGTTTGTGAATAGGACACTTGTGCTGCGTGCCCTCGCGTTGGTTCTGGCCAGGGGCGGGTGCGCGCACGCACGGTGGCTTCCGTCGTTAGCGCGTTTGATGAATTACATGCTCAAATGGCTTCTCGTTACGTCGGCTGTTCCCTGTTGTGTGCGCACCACGGAATTCGAGCGCGTTCGTGAAGTCGTCCTGTCTGCCGTTTAAAGAGATGCAGTCAAACAGACGTTCGGGTAGCCCGTTGTGTACGGTTTGCCTGGCCGGCCCAGAGCTCACGACCCAACAGGTGTTGGGTTCGCCCTCTCCACCCACCCCTCCCCTTCCTGGCACAGGCGTCGGTCCCCAGGGCCCCCATCCCATCACAACACACCAGCCGTCCTTACCCACAATGCCGTGTGAGCGGTGGATAAATATGGCAATAGTTCCCATCTCCCGGGGGGGGATCTCTGGCAGGGCTCTTATCCCAATCGCTTTGTGCCAAAACGGGCACCAAGTCGCATTCTGTTGTCGTGGTCTCACTCGGTGGCCTCGGCGCTGCTCGCGTTGCCACAGATGTTGCCCGTGGCAAAGTACGAAGCTTAAAAAAAAAAAATTCTCCGGAGTAACTGTTCTAGTGTCAGGCAAATAAACTCGCTTGCCGCTGCGAGCGTGGTGACCTGTGGGGGAGGCGCCGCCCGATGAACGAGGGATGATCCTAGCACGTCCGCCGTACGGGTTAAGCATCGTTGCCATTTAAAGTAATACCACGAAGCTAATTGTCTAATCGCGTCCACGTTTAAATGCACGCTCAGGTTTGTAAGCGAGTGCCGAACCGCGACCCTGCATTTCGCTAATGGAACAGCTGAGTGTTGATGAGGTGCGCGCTTGACAAGCCCGGCCTGCTGGTGAATTTATGGATTCGCAGCGATGCTTCGCCTTCTCGGCAAAGTGGAGGCATGGAATGGAGCGGTGGCAGAGTGGTTAGTGCGCTGCGCCGTGAACTCGACGACCCAGATTCGATTCCCGGCAACGGCTAACAGGGCCGGCCGTAGATTCCCGGAGGCCCAGGGAGAGAATGCAACCTGTAACCCCCTCGTTGATTAGCGACAAACAAAAAAAAACAGGTCCGTCGTTTGTGAGGCCCTCTTTTGCGTGAGCCCCGTAGCAAACCCCCCACCCCTCCTCCCTCCCTCTCTCAGCACCCTGTGGACAGCTGACATCAGTGGCAAGCGATATCGGAACCGCTTATGGCCCCCCGCCCCTTCGCCAACCGGCACGGCGTGTTGCAGCCCTTTTTTATTTGGCGGATAGAGAATGGCTGGAGTAGAAGTCTGTGAACGTATATCCTGTGCTCTGCGCACCGCATTGCAACGTGATAATTCGGTTGCCCTGTGTTTTGCAACGAAATCTGTTTGTGCGGGAAAAGCCACCGCCGCCCAGCTGATGATTGAAAACTATCGCTCGAAGATTCTGCGTTGGAATGGTTGGCCGATTTGTTTTTGCTGTGAAAAAACACCCAGAGTACGATTGGAATGTATTTAACGATATTATAATTGGAGGTCTTCACGGTATTAGTTTACAAATCTACTTTCTGTACTGCCACCTTCTGGCTGTCCACCCTTCTTGCTTCTAGGGCACTGCCATCACAAATATGTATCTCACCATGTCTGGCTCATGTCCGAGTGTGTATGCACTCGCGCATCTTTAGTTTTATAATACTTTCATGACAATAATCATCAGCTTTGCATTTTTTTTATCGGGTGCCTGTTCCTGAATTGTGTGACCACCCCTACTTTGGCATCTGTAATAAACTCTATACAGGTATGTGTTTAAAAAACAAAATAACCAGATGTTAGATAGAACTCCAGTGGGTCTAAGTAAATGCATTTAGTGTGTGTCACTAAATGTGTTTATTTATTTATTTGTCATTCTCCCCCCCCCCCACCGTTGTCATTCCCATGTTGCTGTTGACGTCATGGCATTCGAAGAAGCGTCCAATCAGAGCCCTCACAGCGCAGCGCATCATCCGGTGTGCTAGAGAACAGCCCGTAGAAGGAGACATCACAGAACTACTTAGCGACCTCTCTTATCCACCCACACGTTCTCCTGCACGCCCGGCTAAAGAGACCTCTGTCGAGTGGCAGTCACACCAATACTTTCCCATCAGAGTTTTTTTTTTGTTCGCTAAAATTTCGTCTAAAACCAAATTGAAGAGAACGAAATTTTGTACACTCATGGGTGCCCCGAGTTCAGACCATCGACTCGCTCCACTTGACAACGCCGTCTAATCACGTGCGGCAGGAGCTCAAATATGAACCCAGGGTCTCAGCGGAGCTGGTTCAGGTTTGATAGCATGAACACTCATGTGTTAGGCGCTGCCTTTAGAAATAAATTACCTCCCCCTCTGTACTCCAGAGAACCCCGAGAGCGTGTCAATTGCTTTGATGTGCCTATAAACGCGTTTCTGTCTTCGCCGTGCCTGGTCTCGTCCCACAGACGCCTCGGAAGAGGAGCAGGAGGAGCGCGCGGAGGAGGATGCGGAACCGAAGCCAAAGAAGAGCAAGAAACGGGAGAAGGGAGGCGAAAGGCCTCCCGAGCCTGGCGGGCCGCCTGGCAAAGGTGGCAGCACCAAGAGTGGCACCAAGGGCAGCACCAAGCAGGTAGAGGCGCCACGGTGGCTAGGAGATGTTAACTACCTCGCCTGGTATGCAGGAGGTCGTCGGTTCCTTCCCGACCCTGACGCCTGCTGCTGTACATTTGGAGTTTGCGTGTCTCTCTCTGTGGTCGCGTGGATTTTTCTCCGGTTCCTTCGGTTTTTCCCCACCACATTTAGCAACATGCCTTTAGAGTATTTGGCTGCGATGAATTTGCACGTGATAAGCCACTTCGTTGAGCTATCATTTGTGATAGCCAGGTCGCTTCTGAAAAAGATCTATGTAGCTCAGTGGACCTTACCTGGCAAAATATTTTTTTTTGTTTAGTTATACCGTAGTTTAGAACCCCGCAGGAGCAAGCGGTAAATACCAGCGTCGCGCCCGCTCGAGACCACCGCCAATATTAAACCACTTTTAACGAAAATATCGGCAGCGTTGCGCAACTCCGCCCAGTAGGTGCAGACACGTATTCGTGGCTTCACCGCGCGATGAGCGTCGCCACTGACAAGGGCGGTCGGCAGCCAAAATAACGAGCAGAGGCGTTTTTTTGTTTTTATCGGTAACAAAGAAAAAGAAGTAACTCAATGTTTCATGAGCCGCATTGTGCGCGGTGAATACGAGACGCTGGCGGTCCCGAAATTAACAACGGTCACGGAGCGGTTCCTTAAAGAGCCACCGCATGCGGCTCTGAAGTCGCAGGTTTGCCAACTCCTGCCCTAGGTGGTAGAGCGGGTGAGAGAATGCTGTCCCCCACCTCTAGTTAGTGAATCCTCTTCATCCCCTGTGGGACGTAAGGCTGCGATGAGTTCCCTCCACTTCGTCCTGTCCCCCCCGCCCCGCCCTCTAGGGCACATTAACAAGATAAACATACTTTCAAGTTACAGCCAAACACACGGTATTAGGTTTTTTCGGTAAAGTCACGTAGAAAGTAAAATAAAATAAAAAACAAAAATCACGACGTTTCGGAGGCAACACAAGTCTCCGTCATCAGGTGGGACCGTCACAGCCAGATTAGCTGTATCAAGGTACGTGACTTTACCGAAAAAACCTAAGAAGATGATTCCTTGCAGTCACGAAAGCTTCAAATCTAGAAATAAACACGGTATTAGCACACTACGGTGACATCACTGCGGTATAAAATGACAGAATTTGACTTTATGAAACGTGAAGAATGATTCTCAAGTGCTGTGCGAAAAAGAATGCGTTCACGTGATGGGATTGTGGGGAAGTGGTGGCGGGGGGGATTGAATGTTTTAAGGGGAAGTCAGGGGTAGGTGGCTCGTTGTGTTGACATCGCCTCCAGATGTACCAGTGACATCCCGAGGACGTCACTGTGGTGCTGCGTTTGCACGTCTGACTGCAACTTTAGATATTCTCAGGTTTTTTTCGGTAAAGTCACATAAGTAAAACATTTTAAATGATAAAAATTAAAAAAAATTACCTACGTGATTTTACCGAAAAAACCTAAGAATATGAATCCTTGCAGTCACGAAAGCTTCAAATCTAGACTGCAACTTTAGAGTCTTGTTTTCCTCCATGGATGTTCGACCGTCACATGATACGTGTGCTGCTCTTTTGTACATCTGCTACTGGATGAGGGCCTCCCCAGGCCGTGCGGGTTGTGAGATTATATAACCGCACTTCACCACTGATCAGTGCGGGTTGATAAAGGTAGGGAGCAGTGAAGTGGTGGCATAGAAAAACAGTACAGGACGATACAACATTGAATTTGGCTGCACTGGCTTCTGGTACTAACAGCATAGCACATCCTATGACTGCCTGGCATGCATGGTACTTACCCATCCAAGGACTCTCCAGGCTCAAGGAGAGAGGGCGGGCATCATCCATAAGTGAGCAATATTCTGCCTGGCACTTGCTGTGACACATCAGATAATTTTAAATCTCGAGGTATTCCATCATAGACTCCGGACAGCCCAAGACACAACAGCCGAAGTACTACACATCTGCACGCTAAGACACACAATATTAACTCAATTATAATGCGTATTTTAAGGTAAGATGCACTCCAAACTTGTGCCCGGTGTCAATAAAGTTATACAAATCTGGTCGCATGCAAAGACAAAGATTCCCTGTGTAGCCTTAACAGACTGTCGGGGCAAGTGCTGTGGTGGTGGCGTCAGCGTGGTGGCCCGCGCGTTATGCCACGTCGCACGACGCATGACGGTCCGCTCTAAAATTAAACGTTGCAGACGCCCGGCGATTTACAGTTTTCCGCGGGGCTCTGAGCAACAACAAACGTGAGATTGGGGGCGTTTTTCGCGGCGCAATACGAGGACCGCTGCCCTTAACGGGAGCCGGCAGATGTCTACAAAGGTTGTTTTTTAAGTGCAACCACTTGTGCTAACATAATTCAGATATTGTGAAGTCAGCGACTAATGATGGCCCTTGAACCAGAACTACTTTGACGGCCTCCCTTACACCCAAACGTGCGTCTGAAAACAAGAGGAACACACGCAGCAGCAGCAGCAGCAGCCACCACAGCCAGGATCAGTACCAGATGCCATTGGACAGCTGCAAGAAATTTCTTTACAAGATCGAAACTCCCTTTTTTGGTTGCTTTCCTGAAGTGTTTTTTTCTAAAGCTGCTTTTACAGAGTTATTTAGGAACATGTTTTTTATTTTATTTTATTTACATTGCACAAACGTTAATTAATAGCGTACATTTGTAATGCGCTAACACCGCAACACACAAATTGTCTCCTCTTCTAATTACCGGTCTGAAAATTGAGCCTTTTTTACGTCGGTAATGTTTAATTTGTGTATGAACGCTCATTAAGTCAGCATTGTTCATACAACTATATATAATAACAGCCCTTATTAAATCCATATGAAGCCCACCGCGCCCCATGCCGTGTCCTCATTGGGGTTATTTCTACCAAATATTCCCATGCTGGTCAGTGTGCACGTTAGTGAAAGGCAAGCCCAGGTGTCATGTGATGTGAACCCTGGCCTGGAATCTAACTTGTTGGGGTGCTGGGTCCATCGCGCGGCGCGCTAAGCCGTGTCTTCCGCTGCTTATTCAGCACGGTCTATTAAAAAAAATAACGTGAGGTCTTCAATCCACACACTAAATCACGAGCTCATGAGTAAATAATTAACATCCCTATCTAAATCCGCAAATCATTCCGGTCCAGGTTCATAAGTGCAGTGGGCTGATCACCGATCCGACCGCTGCTGCACATCAATGTTCGTGTGCGCGCGCGCGACGACATTAAGAGATTCGTCTTCTTGGTTCTTTCGGTAAAGTCACGTAGAATGGAAATAATAAAATAATAAAAATAAAACATAATAAAATAATTCTCACGATGTTTCGGCCACAACGCAAGCAGCCGTCCTCAGGTGAAGAACTGGTCTGTCGAGAAGACAGAGACTCTGTCTTCTCGACAGACCTGTTCTTCCCTGCAGTCACAAAAGCTTTAAATCGAAAGATATTCATGGAATTTGAACGTGTTGGCGCTACATCGGTAGTGCGCGGTATATAAAGAAAACGGGTACATTTTTCGCAATATTTTGTTTTATCCCCCCTGCGATTCGCAACCCCGGTCAGAAAACATATTGCGGGGTTGTGTGTCAAACTCGGTTCTCGTGACGTCGAAGCAGTCGCGAGACGGATGTTTCTACGAACGGCCGAACACGAAGCGTCACAGTCTGTTGCCGTATAGCAGCAGCAGCCAGCCTGATGACGATTGGCTGGCTCCGTGTTCCAGAGGCTGATCCGACTCCTCGTGCCCTTCAGACTTGGCCGGATGGCTCCTCGATTCATTTCCAGAATAATTTCTTGGCGCACGGTGGCATAGCAAAGATTACGACTCGTGGCGTCACCGTACGTTCGAGCGAGAAAGCAGCTGATGAGTTAATGAGTTAATGATGACGTCACCCTGCTGCTGCTCTATATAAGAACGGGAGACACAGCAGAGCCTCACCATTCTGGCGAATTGCCCGATGATGCTGGATGCAATTACCAGCGAAACGTCGTGCTACTCAAATTGTAAATGTTGTGGCTTCAACACACCGGTGGGCTAAAGCAGTGAACTATTTGTCTTTTGTCAACTTGACACTTTTTTACTGATTGGCCGTGTCGGGTGGTGGAGGGTTACGACACATTTATAAATAACGCGATCTAAACCCAAAAACGTTGATTATGAATAACATTGGTCGCGAAAGCCTACGTGTTAAGCAGCTGCTGAATCTCCGTGCAGCTTCTGATGGAGAGTCCTACAGCTCACTCGAGGGCAACAGCGACATCGTCGGACTGTTTTATGAGGACCCGTGTGTTACGCTGCACCCCTGCACCGCCGATTCGTCCGTCTCACAATAGCCACGAACACTTTCCTTGTCCGGCTTGTGAAAATGCCCGCATCGTGTTTGACACGAGCCGGAGCTTCTGAGAATGTCTGCCTCTTTTTCTTTCGCAGCGGTGGCGGCGGCGGCAGGTGTCATCGGAGTCGGTAGCCTGTGGATAGAAGCACTAAAATAAACCCACCGATAGTAGCGGCTAACTTTAGGCCCTTGTTTATACGTGATTGTTACTCCGTGAGTTTCCAGAGACTGGGTGAATAAGCCGATGGGAGTTAGCGCACTTGTCCAAAATTCCCTACGACCCGACGCTTGGGAATTGCTGCGCTATCATTTACCCAGCTGCTGTTGTTGCTTTACGTGTCTGAATCATCGCTTCGACCGCGTATTCCTCTGCTTGTGATCAATTTTCCATTTCTCGTTTTGCTACTCATCATCATCATTAGCCTTGGTCCATCCACTGCTGGATGAGCGCCTTTCTTCCCACACTTTGTGCGATTCGTGGGTATTATTTGGCTTTGACCTCACTCCGCTGGTGAATGCGGTTCAAAATCTTTCTCTGAATATTTATTGCAGGAATCCGATGGGCAGCTATGAAGTTATTTTTCACCGATGTTCAGCAGGTGATGGGTCAGAAAGTTAAAACAGCAAACAGCACAAAAACACGATAGGAGTGCAAAGTATAAGAAAGATAAGCAAATCACAATTTTATTTTAACCAGGTAAGGCCCACTGCTGCTAGGTAGCTGCTGTCACAGGCATACAGCTGACTAGTATAAACAAACATGTAAATAATTACATTTGTGAATATATTGATGTGAGGATAGATGAAGCTTGACCTGATTAATATGACACGTTGTAAGGGAACACTACGAGATTGTATGACTAGCAGCCGGAACTATGTTAACGGGGGAAAGTAATTAAACCTAATACGAAAATAACGTTTGAAAACAACATGTATATGAAGTGACAGTAACACTGCAAAGGCAGCTCCTCCTGTTTTGTTTTTTTCATCAATGCACCATATGACTTTCGGCTGGAGAAATAAAATACGATGAAGCATCGAATCTCGATCCGCACGTTGTACTTTTCAAACACGTTTATCGCACTCGATGGCCGCTTCTTCTTTTAACTTTGTAAAATCTACGACTGCATCGTTTATAGATGAGTGATGATCGCGTTCAAATCAATAGCAATCGACTGCTGGATGAGCCCCCGCCCTGTCGCTCGCCCCCCTCCCGCCGCGCCAGGTTTTTCATGGCGGTCGTCCGACCCTACGTTACCACTCCGAGTTGGGGGGCCCAAGATCGGTTGAGAAATCACTCGCCACTCATACGTTAACCGTCACCGCAAATCGACTTTGGGTCACCGAGTTCAAAGCTAACTGCAGCGCCCCTGCTCCTCCCAATGAAACGCAGCGTGCCTGTGCATATACTCCGTCAAAAAAAATCGGCATCGATGCGCCCCTCGGCCAAATAGTTCTGACCTATCGTTGTAAAATAAAATGCCTGTGAAGTGTTCACTTTTACTGGCCCAGCCACGGGCATTTCAGTGAAACGCAACAGTGAGGTCATAGCCGCCCCACCACCACCCTCCCCTCCCCGGAGTGTTTCTGTTCACGACAGATTTGTAATTGGTTTCAAATGGCCTGCTCTGTTTATTCCGGACATCTTGCGGCCGGAGCCGAGAACGTGAAAGGCGATACGCTTAATGGAGGACCACCGTGACATCATGACCCCCCTCCCCCCTCGCAATTGTTAGCCTGGTGACTTCAAAGCGTGGGCGCGCTCCCGCGGATGTGAATATTGTTGTTGTTATTAGGATTGAGTTGCTACGGCCCGCCGCCCGATGGTGGGGGGACCCGTATCGCTCGCACGTTTCGTTGCTCGTCTTATCGCTCGACGTTTTGTGTCGCTTGGACCGGCTGAGCAGTTGCAGCTCTCCCGCCCGCCCGCCCGCTCACGGCCGCTCTTCGTAGTCCGCCGTGCCGTCCAGCTCCGGAGGTGGGGTTACTCGCCTGGTATGCAGAAAGTCGTGGGTTCGATACCGACCCTGACGCCTGCTGCTGTAGATTTGGAGTTTGCGTGTCTCCCTCTCACCCCGTGGTCGTGTGGATTTTTCTCCGGGTCTTCCAGTTTTTCCCTCCACATTTGAAATCAACATTACGCGTTTAGAGTATTTGGCTGCTTCTAAATTTTCACACGATGATAAGCCACTTCGTTTTGCTATCATCTGTGGTCAGGTCGCTTCTGAAAAATTTGCTAAATAGCTCGTTGGGCCTTACCTGATAAAATATAAAAATGTTTAAATAGTTTCTAGATTAAGCTTTGGTGGGACGTTTTGACAAGCAGGCGTCTTGTGACAGCTTCGGTACGATCCACAAAATGTGCCGTTGCGTGCTCTCCGCCCCGTCACGATCGATGTGTCGATCATTCATTTTTTTCTTTGTTTTGTTTTTAAATACAGATTAATGAGCATAATGAGCATAGGCCACAAGGCGACAAAAAATGTCAAGCGGCCGGCAATGAGCGGCACGATCCAAGTGGTGATAAATAAGTCGGCACGTTCGTAGAGTAGAGCAAGGTTGGTTTCTATTTCAAGAGCTTGGGAAAAGAGACGATGATGATGATGATGGAGGAGGAGGGAGTTCCAGAGTGGAGCAGTGCGAGGGAAGAAGCAGAAAGAGAAGTGCTTTGACCTGCGGTGTTGTGATTGGTTAAACACAGTTGCAGTATACACGAGACGATACAGTCATGAGACCGTATAGATGAGACGCTTCAAACTCTCTTGCGAGCATTGTTGCTCAGAGCAATGCTGCTGTGCTTACACAATGTTTTGAAAGATAATATCACATCTGCTCATGATTGTGGCTGCGACGAGTCCCAATTCTCAAAAGCAGGTCATTGTGGGCAGTGTGACATGGCCCATTGGCGGAGCGGTTCGAGCCCCACGGCCGCCCTGGTTAATGCCGCCTGCGTACGTCTGCTTGACAGGCGACGTTAAAGATCTCGTGGCGCTGTTTGAAAAAAGGTCGGCCATGTGTGGTCCAAATCTGTCAAATCTGAGCAATTACAGTACTCGCAAATTACTCAATTGGGAAGCCTCGTAGCACCATTGGCCCCTGCTGGTAACCGAATGCCCACTTGCAGGCCAGGTGCTGTGTTCACCCTGTGCCACATCGGGACGACAGCTGCCACGGTGTGGGAGGGGGGTGGGGGTTTTCTTGTCATATAACACATTCCTGCGGAGGGAGCTGGTAGGAACGTTGGGTTGCTCGGTCAACGGCGGCGTGGTGTATTCCGCAAATATGGCCGACTGTGAGGGCGGGCACACACCGGTGTGAGTAGGTTAAACGTTGAGTTTTATAAGGGCACCACGGGGTGACCAGCCCCTCCCCACCCCTCCCACCCCCCTCTCAGCCCCACCCTCCCCACCCAGCCCTTCCCCACCCTCCCCTCCCCACCCAGCCCCTCCCCACCCTCCCCTCCCCACCCAGCCCCTCCCCACCCTCCCCTCTCCACCCAGCCCCACCCCTCCCATTTTTGGATGCACGGCGGACGGACGGACACAATAATAATCCCCTGTGGGCTGGTGGAACCAGGTGGTTCCTACCGGTAAATATTACGATTGTGTGTTCGTGTCATTATCAGATTGCAAACACCTCTGGTTGGTCCTGGGCATTATAATAAGAATAATACATGATGGTAATGAACAGCCTTCGTCAATCAACTGCTGGATGAAGGCCTCCCCATGCCTGTGGGAGTTGTTTGACAATACTTCAGCGGCTTAAAAAAAATACAGGATGGTGAGCGAAGCCACTGATATTAGCTTTGGCCGGGAATCAAACCTCAGGTCATTGGGTTCGTAGCGCAGCGGGCTACCCACTTTGTCTGGCCCCGCCGCAACACAGTACGTTTAAAAAAAAGTAATTGTTGACTTTTAATTAACACATTAAATCGTGAGCACATGAGCAAGCAATTAAAATCCTTGCCCAAATCTACAAATCATGCCAGTCGAAGATAATATACGTAATAATTGTTTTTATCATTCCGTAATTTTTTCCGTACGAAGACGCGAGCGAGGGGTAGGGGAACATTTCGGACCCAACTCACTCATCGCCCCAGCTCGCTTTGCTACATAATACAGCCCATAATTTTATAATGAGCGTAATTTCCCCGGCGGAGCTATAATTAGACGGCGAGAGCGAGAAGAGCGTTACGTAATGTCCTCCGGCTCTCGCCGCGCACCGCGTCGAAGTCTCACGTCGGAGCGACACGCGCTCAGGCGCGCACAGACGATAACCACAACGCCTCTCGGAAAATACGAGAGCCGCGTTGCCTCTTGCACCGCAGTGCCGGTGATCGTTTGCCGCTGCTACCACGACGAGCCAACTGTTTATTTGAACGCGTCACACTGGGACCATCGATCGCGTGTCCCGCAGCTCCCAAGGTTACCAAAAAATAAAAATATTTTTTTTAAATGAAACACATCAAGGAGGGCGGGTTGCTTGATCGAGATGATGGAATAGGGGAGTCGGTGTCCAGCAGTTTTTTTTTCTTTCTCCCAACTCATTTGATGTATCGCAGACTTTGAAGCGAGAAATGTAAGTGGATTAAGTTGTAAATGTTTACAACTTCGTAAGCGATGTTTAATTTATAGGGCTTTCAGATGATGGACTTAAACAGTTTCTCCATGATGATGGTGACGGTTATATGATGGTTGCGGCGGTTGTGTTGATAACGGATAAAATATGAGGCTGATGGGAAAAGGTTAACTTGTAAATGTAAATGTAATTCCTCATAAAACGTTATTCCAGTTTTATCATCGGTGAGAGTCGTTTTATGGTCACCGCTCTAGTTAAAGTTACAGCATAGTGCCAATAAAGAGAAACGCTCTCTTATGTACCAGATTCTGTCTGGCAGAGTTCACGCACTTGTTAGAAAGTATAGGGTTGTTTTACAAGATGAAAATGAAACCTGTTTTAGCGGTAACTGAAGAAATTCACTTTCCCAGACTTTTTTTCCCAGTTGCACTACAAGCAACCGTGCCGTCAAACAAGGGGTCCAACTCACGTAACAGGCTTTGTAACGGAATATATTTTTTTACCCCTCCTAACTCTATCCCGAATGTGTTATCGGTGTCAAGCACACCAAGCAGTGCATCACCCCGTGCGGAGGAGAACGGTCTGTGGAAGTTGATTTCATAGACCCGCTTCTGATCTCCCTTCGAGCGACCATTTTCAGCAAGGGACACTTTGCGCACACCCTCCTACAGAGAAATATTTTCCCCCTGCCAATTCAATTGCTTTTTTTTTTTATTTCTCAGAGGTAGAATTTAACCAAATGAAGCTTGACGATCTAATTTGGTGTTACGGAGGGCGGGGGGGTGTGTGAAGTCACTGGTGAACGGCCTGAGATCATCAACTCCGCTACACTTGAGATCCTGATTGAATCACTGCGTTGCTGAAGCCAACATTCGAATGCAGGATATCAGCAGCTGCTGGCTCGGTACTCTTAGCCCTGAGCTACGCGGCGCACTTTCAGCAAATAGCTTTTGTAAAGTGACCTCACTGATACTTCAGGCATGCTGGCAGATAGACTCAGCTGTGATGTTAGGGAGCCGTTCATTCAGTTGAATTGGCTGCAGGCAGATACAAAGAAAAATTATCATTTTTTTCTCGCGCCCCTTCCCCCCCCACGATACTGTAAATCACATTTTTCGTGATAACGTTAAGTTGTTACGATTTTCTTTTCGAGCACAACGTTTTACACGCCAACAAAAATACCGTTGGTTGCCTTCAAGATTCTGTCAAATTTTATTCTACTGGGAAAAAAACAGAACGGTTTGACGGTGAGTATTGCGAAGCCCCATATTTCATATCGTCGTTGTATAATACCGCATTATGTTGGCCTTTAGCGCGCGTTAAAAAGATAAAGTAGCATTAATATTGCAAAGTCTACATTCTTTTGATGTCCAAATCTCTCTCTCTCTCTCTGAAACCCCTCACATATGTTTTCTTCTAAATGTGTTACAGGATCAAACAAGATAAAAAATAAAATAACAAAAATTCCTGGGAATATTTTTCAAACGGGCGTGTCGTTTGCGTGCGTGCGTGTGCGTGCGTTTGAAGGTGATTTGTCCGAAGCATAATCAGCATCGTCCGACTTTGGGCTGCTCCGTTTTATTCATATCGTGAAATGTCTTGAGACCAGACGCCCCAAATTGCCCCTCTCGTAACGCAGAGTGGCAGAGCGCCGTGCAAAAGAAATAAACTGACTAATGGAGTGTGCGCTGGGCTTTCACCTCATCCTACAGCTAAGTGCCCCGAAGCCGTACCATATACGGCTGTTTGTTAATCGAGCGGTTGAAACTACATTAGGTGGATAATCGCATCGGCATGAGTCATACGTTTGCCGTTACGGAGCGCTGCGTCTAATTGTGCATTTTTGTAGATGTGCTCTGGGCGAGGACGTTCTTTTAAGAGTAGATTTTTTTTTTCTGTTCGCCCCTTTCTCCAGAAGGTTCCGAGGCCCGAAGTGGCGGTGCCTGTAATCGTCACTGAGGAGGAGCCCAAGAAGAAGCGCAAGAGAAAGAGAAAGGTGATCTTTCACGAAACACTCGGGCGGCATTCCACGCCGTCCTTTCCATTGCCCGCCGCGCATCATCCTCTGCTTGCAAATTGACCCTCTGCGTGACTCGGTGAGTCCCACAATAGGCATGTAATGACTCATGCACCACGTGGTTCCATGAATTGGCACACTTTCAGGGTCACGTTTCCGTGCAGGAATCAACTTTCTTTCGTCTCCTTTGTACTGTCTCGTTCGTATCGACTATCTTGTAGTTGTACAGTCTGTCCCATTCATTTCCTCATCGTAAAGGTAAAATTTGCACATTTAATTAGGCTAAGGATTGCTATGCGCTTTCACAATGTGAGTACATTGCGAGTAACTTTTTTTTAATTTGGCAAGTTTGGACCGTGAAACTGGCACACATAGCCTGATTTTTTCTTTTTGAATGACATCACAAAATTTTTTACGTCAACAGTGAAGCAGACTGCGTCTATTTCATGATCTTTACAGTTTCAGTATTAACCAGGGTGGCCTCGCTATCACGAACCGTCCAATTCTGCAACAAGCGGCAAAATGTGCTACCGCTTGATCCAAGTCACTGATCTCGACACACTCATGTTATTTGCAAGAATTAGAAAAAGAACGTATCCCCAAACGAACCGGAAAAAAAAAGTCATAATGTATTCTAACGAATGAATCGATGAAGTTGTTACATGGCTTGGCCTTGGTAAAAGACAGGGTAGTAAACATCGTTCACCCAACGACAACCCCTTAAGCTAAACAATCATTGAAGCCAATTAGTATGGGAAAAAACAACAGCGATTGAACAGCAAAACATTCATTAAAACATCATTATTTATCTTTTTAAAAAATTTAGGAGAGGGGGGGGGAATGTTTTTACTTGTGATTAGCACGGTTAGCTACGTACGGCGCGAAAGAAGTTCATCATACAAACATCTTTGTTGATGAGTCGCAGCAGTGAAATGGCTACTCAGGCACACTAGTGCCCTGCCTCCATTGCTAATACCCAAGGTAGAGGAGCAGGCCTGCAATTACTTGCGAATTACACTGCTTAATAATTGTTAAACATTTATTATTTGAATTCTAATTTAATTCAGGGCCTCCACTAGAGGGAGCTCTAGAGAGCACACTCCCTGTCGAGTTTCCATAATTCTGGTACCCATTAACCGCCCTCACTATATCCCATCCCAATTCACCATATCGCTTTTAGTGACCCCAATTGTCTAACTCCTAACCCTTGTAAAGCGCCGTGGATAAAGTACGTATAACAAATATAAGACAAGACGCTATTGGGCAACTCTTCCACACTGTACACGCATCTTGGAAGAGGTGGGAGTAACCCACACTTTTTACCCTGCCGTGTAACCCCCGCTTGAGCGACTCACTGGGTGGGTGGGCAGAGGTGATGGGATTTAAGAAAGTCGCACCATCGTTTCATCTGTGAAAAAGAGCTTCAAGGCTCATCGGATTCCTCCGGTCTAAAATAAAAGGCTCCGATTCTAATCTCCTGCGCTGGGAGATGAAATCTAACCGAGGACCTCTGGATTGCAAGTGCAGATCGCGAAACCATTAAAACGGCGTCGCTGTTCATATACGTATTGAAAACATAAGAAGAAAACGTTTTCCCAAATCAATCTAAATTACAAAAAAAACATTGGATCGTATACAGTTACCGAGCACATACTTCCAGTCACACAAGTACGCTTTGAAGCACAGAGGGTTTCACGTTTGTTAGAAAATAAAAAAGCCCACATGTAATTAATAATTAATTCACCTCGACTCCAATTACACACGGGGCTCGCACGTGAAAATGACCACGTGGGTGAGAACGGCCGCTTGTTCGCAGTGAGATCTGCGACCGTTTTGAATAATTATTTTTTTTTAAACCCAGTGGATCGCGCCGCCAATCTGCAGGCAATGAGGCCTTTGGCTGCGCATTTGGATACCAACAATACGGTCAATACCCCCCCTCTATTGAAGCAAACCCGCGATGGAGTATTTGGAAAGCCTGTTGTAGATTATACCCGCCGGGGAAACAACCATTGGTTTCGGGTATGCGATTTTAGATCAAGCCCGGGGCAAATACCGCGCAGGCGAATTTAAAGAAACTCGAGTTTTAATCTTTTTTTTTTCAAAGAAAGTTCTGGCAGATGCCCGTCGTAGTAGTGACGCGACATTACGCGGTCTGGTTAGGCCACGAGGTCGCCAGTCTGCGTGTCTTGAGCCGCATTCGGTGGCTCTTTAAGGACCGCCGCTCCGTGACTCGTTATTCATGAAGGACCACCGCAGTCTCTTATTCACGACGTGCACTGCGGCTCTTGAATTTCCCGAGGGGTTTATTTTTGTTGTGGCTGAATTCGAAGAAAAAAACATGTCTCCTTGTTATTTTGGTTGCCGACCCCTGGGTCAGACGGCGCGGCGTCTCACGAGTAACTTCTCTGTTTTCTCATGAAGGCACACCACCTCTGCTGTTGCCCAAACCGCACCTCCGTATGGCAGAAACATGCATTGAGATTATTGAGATTATTTTACTGCTATAAATGCCCAAATGACAATCCACTTTGTTGCAGAGCTATCATTTGTGACCTGGTCGCGTCTGAAAAATAAGTTAATATCTCATTGGGCTTTGCCTGGTAGGATGGGGATGGTTTTGTGTTGTATTTGTTTGTGTTTGGGTGATTTGTTTACCTTTCTTGTACTTTGCACTCCTGTTGTGTTTCGTATTGTTCGTTGTTGTAACGTTCTTATCCGCCCCTACTGGACATCTGTGCAAAAGAGCTTCATAGCTCATCAGATTCCTCCAGTATAAATACAGATTCTGAAATTTTGCGGACCACGGAGTCATCACGATCGGTGTCGTCGGCGCAATTTTGTCGTTACGAGTCCACTGAGACCGTCTCGTGGGGACAAGCTGTCTCGCCAGTGGATTCTGAGCCCTGGGACGCTGCCGCGGTTGTAATGTTCAGCGCTCTGGACTTGCGATCCAGTGGTAGCCGAGTCCATTCCTCACTCTGTGTCTGCCCAGCAGTTTAAATGGAGTAAATTTGATTTAATTTAGTTGTTTTCATTTATTTTATTTTTTACCTACGTGACTTTACCGAAAAAACCAAAGAGTATGAATCCTTGCAGTCACGAAAGCTTCAAATCTAGAATGAATGGAGTAGGTCGCAGATCGTCAATCAGCAGGTTACGTGTGATGGGGTAAAGTGTGTGCTCTCCCACCTTTTCCAAAAGCCAGCTTGAAAGAGTAGGCCAACATTTTCTAGAGAAAGTCTCGTTGGGGATTTCTCCACTGCAGGCCCCTTCACCTTTTTCAGAGGGCTGCGTCTTTGCCTATTTAGACTGCTGTGAATATAAACAGCATCGAAACCTATGATCCCTGCCTTTATGGCCATAAAGTCAACAGCGGAGGCTCTCTCTAAGCAAGTGGATTGTGTTAGTCACAGGGGCTGTTTTGATCCTCTTCCAGACTTCCAACAGCTGAGCCCTTGATCCTTGTATGCGTGGTTTACCTCCTCGTGGAATAAATGTCAACAGGTGACATTTCCAGGGCTGTTGTGCGTGGTTATGCAACTGGAGGGGGTGGTGGGGTGTGCTGTTTTTTTACGACAAGTTTAATCGCAATGGGCCCCCCCACCACTTGTGGATGTGCTGTTGTTATTCTGCCGATTAAGACGCAGTGCTCGCCTGCCATGAGTCTATGTGGCCCAGCTCCACCCCAGAACCTCTCTCGATGTCCCACTACTGCCTTGTGTCAGCAGTTGCAATCTGCCTGGCGACATTACTCGTTAACACATTGTCCTGCGGAGGGAGCTGGTAGGAACGTTGGGTTGCTCGGTCAATGGCCAGGGTCAACGGCGGCGTGGTGTATTCCGCAAATATGCCCGACTGTGAGGGTGGGCACAAGCCGGCGTGAGTAGGTTA
This sequence comes from Lampetra fluviatilis, assembly GCF_964198595.1. Taxonomy (NCBI): domain Eukaryota; kingdom Metazoa; phylum Chordata; class Hyperoartia; order Petromyzontiformes; family Petromyzontidae; genus Lampetra; species Lampetra fluviatilis. The sequence continues at coordinate 2,419,545 of NC_136324.1, forward strand.
AACATTGAGTTTTATAAGGGCACCACGGGGTGACCAGCCCCTCCCCACCCAGCCCCACCCCTCCCACCCTCCCCACCCAGCCTCTCCCCACCCTCCCCACCCAGCCCCTCCCCACCCTCTTCACCCAGCCCCTTCCCTCCCCACCCTCCCCACCCAGCCCCTCCCCACCCTCCCCACCCAGCCCCTCCCCACCCTCTTCACCCAGCCCCTTCCCTCCCCACCCAGCCCCTCCCCACCCTCCCCTCCCCACCCAGCCTCTCCCCACCCAGCCCCTCCCTCCCCACCCAGCCCCTCCCTGCACGACGGACACAATAATCCCCTGTGGGCTGGTGTAACCAGGATGTTCCTACCAGTATAATCAGAATCAGACTATATATGTATACCGGAGGAATCCGATAAGCTAGGAAGCTCTTTTTCACAGATGTCCTGTAAATGGCAGGTCATAAAGTTACAACCAACAGTAGAAAAACGTGATAGGCGTGCAAAGTACAAGAAAGGTAAACAAATCACCCACACATCCAAATAAAACTAAACTATTTTTACCTTACCAGGTAAAGCCCACTGAGCTCTTACCTTATTTCCCCGAAGCGACTTGGCCACAAATGACAACAAAGTGGTTTATCAGACCAGATCACCCCAAATGTACCCAATATTGTCAGGTCTCAGAAGCTAAGCAGGATTGACTCCAGCTAGTACTTGGATGGGAAACTGCCTGTAGACTTGGGGTAACCGAGGTAGTCAGGAGATGGCAGTTTAGCATTGGTTCATTGAATGCATCTGTGCAGAGCTTTTAGTATTTCCCAAGTACTTGGTTTTCTTCCACATGCCGAACTCTTAATGGAATTGACCAAACATTATAATGCTTGACCCTCATGAAAGAGCATCGTGAGACTCATTGAAGGCTTTCCTTTGTATATAAAGAACATGATTATTACGTAGAAGACCTTTTCAAAATTTAAACCAACACAGCTATACATTTGAGATATACACTACTGTATATGTTAAAACATAATTATTATAATTGGTCTGCTTGTAGAAAAAATGGCTTCACATTTTTTCCATAATTATCTTCAGTCCCGTGTTTTTACTGCCTATGTGTGTACATTAGTAACACACATTTACATTAGTTCATGTTTGTTTAAAAAAATAATTATAGAAATGCACCAACTCCTTCAAAGAAATCCTACAAGACTCATTAATTTTCATTACGCCCACATATAAAAAAAACACAATCAAGAATTCTAGTAACCCCTTTCGTGCCCATCAGGAGAAATATGTATACTCTATATCTACGCAGTTGGTAGGGAATGCAAGTGCACTATTATCATTCAAAGGATGATCAAACTGTGGAGTTTGTTTTCTCTGGTGTGCAAGTTAATCCAGAGTTACAGTGAGGAGGAGAAGGAGGGGGAGCCATCTGGTTCTTTAAAACTGGAGGCAACTTGTAAACAAAATGGCGTCCGTGTTTGTTTCTAACCTTCTGTTGCCATGGGAATCCATTGCCTTGCCTTTCCTCAACACTTTTAGGCTTTTTGCCAGTTCTCCAGCAGGGTGTTTGTCCATAAAAGTACTCTTGTATGTTATTTTCCCTGGTGAGCATTCAGTGACCTAAACCCGTAGTTTATTATTTCAGGACTTTATAACGTTCTACTCATTACGAATACATTACACGTATGATTTATGTTGTACGTGTGTGGCGGTGTTGGTGCGGTGGCGCCTCAGCGGGTTAGCTCGCTGCGTGCGACAAAACTTCTGGCGAGTTGCCCGATGATGCTGGATGCAATTACCAGCGAAACGTCGGACTCAAAAATCGTAAATGTTGTGGATTCACTCTTCAACACACCGGTGGGCTAAAGTTGTGAACTATTTGTCTTTTTTCGATTTAAAGCTTTTGTGACCGCAGGGATTCATCTTCTTGGTTCTTTCGGTAAAGTCACGTAGAAGGGAAATAATAAAATAATAAAAATAAAACATAATAAAATAATTCTCACGACGTTTCGGCCACAACGCAAGCAGCCGTCCTCAGGTGAAGAACAGGTCTGTCGGAAAGACAGCGTCTGAATGAACACTTTTTTGCTGATTGGCCGTGTCGGGTGGTGGAGGGTTACGACACATTTATAAATAACGCGATCTAACCCAAAAACCTTATTATGGACAAAACTTGAGTTGGAATCCACGGCTCAGCATGGGTTCAGCCTGACCATTTACTGTTTACAAATACAATTACAGTCAATCTACAATGCCTGGTCAGCTGATCCATGATAATGCATGTTTTAAATTAGTGTTTTTAATCAATATTCAATCTATGTTGTGTAAAAAAACAGTGCAGTACTAGAGATCTGAGAAAATGATCTTGGATCTCAGTTCCAGTCCATTTCTCGGGGGGGGGGGCAATGGGGGGGTAGGAGGACAGTGTGGTTTATGCTATTTTTTTTGTCTTCAAGCTTTGGGTAATACTTTTTTTTATAAAAATTTGGCCAGTTTTTCATAATGCGAGACTCCAATAGCGACACAACTCTTATACTGCAGTTCCGTCGATATTGGATCCATCTTCCCAATAGTTATTGTGTTTTCCTGTAACAGACAGACAAACAGAGCTGACGCATGAACGCTGTTTCAACCTTAGATTACCTGCGCCACACATTTGCTGTCGTCAGCATTCTTAGACCCGTGCCCACCCGATGATGATTCAATCGCTCGAACGCGCGCCCGTGTCCCACGTCCCACGTTGCTCGCCTTGCAGACGATCACGGACGTGTTGGCGGCCTCGGAGCCTGCAAGAGGGAAACCCGAAGACCTGCGGCAATGTCTGCTCGCCCACTTCCAAGGGATGCTCTCTGTGGTCGAGATGGAGGAGATGGCCCTGTCCGGTGAGATATGCCGTGGCAGACGAATGTCATGCCAAATGCCTTGGGAAGCTTAACCAGGGAGATATTTGTGAGCCGGCAGTCAACGTCCACTTTTACATTAGCATGCCCACTCGACCACTACCCTCGCCCCCCACACAGTGACCTTGCTAGTGGCGTAGTGAACGACATCAGCTCAGGGGGGTGCAGCAATCGGCCACGGTGGGGCCCCAATATTTAATTTGTCTCGCACGGTCACACCTAGGCTATTATAGATCGCACCTCCTCTTGCCTAATCACATAATTACGTACGTTTTTGTTCTTTGAGACTGTTGTTGAAAACAAATCTCATGGTGGTTGTCAAGGGGGCCCCAACTCGTAGCTTTGGCCACTAGTGGGGGGCTTGTAAGGCACCCCCTGCCCCCATGGCCGTTATGCTACCAGACCTCACTCTTTCTGAGGTTAACCCCATCTGCTGCTCATAGGACTCACCACCTACTCCTCCTCTGACCACCCCACCCACCGCCCACTACTCAGGTAGCCCCCCCCCCCCCCCACTTTGCCCTATCATGGGCCGAGCTTGGAACAGCCTTCATGAAACTGTGACTGTCCTGGGCCAACCGGGATGTTTGTGGTAGCGTTTTGCTGTCTTTTGTGCTCCTAGCTCATTCAGAAGGAGACCCTCCCTGGACATCCAAGTCGAGGATATTTGATATTCTGATGTGTTCTTCAAGAATGTTGTTACAAATGTGACGTCGGTGTTACGCCGTGCGGCAACATTAACTCGCGGAGCGGCCCATCACCCGGACGCGTCGCTCGACAAAAATGATGATGGACGAGGCTGCTCATGGAATGGTAGCCAAAGGAGAGAACACATCCAGGAGGGTGACCGTACCGGGAGATGGAGCGATGGGATCAATTTACATGCATGAGTGAAATGGATTGGAGCAGCACTGACCCATGAGGGATGGTGACGGTGTGTGGAGGTCTTCATCAAGCAGCGGATAGGCAGCAGCTAATGATGATGATGGATGTACAACTCACTGTTTGAGAGAACAGCCTGTGGAAGGAGATTCACTATCACAAAATTACTTCTAAAATCACTTCAAGTAACCTTTCTTTCTCACACAATGACAGTCAAATTATCATTTATATTTTTGAATTCCGAGAGATGACATTTAGCTCAAATTAAGCAGAAAACCAATATCACTAGCTGTTTTAATGCAGCCAATACTGAGACCATCACCTCGCTGGCACTTGAGTAGCCGTCTCAAGCACGGGATTTGAACCCAACACCTCAGAGTGGTCAGCTCAGCATCTCCGACCCCAAAGGCACCCGGTTCCCTCCCAGAATAATGCGCATTAACTGTGAGAAGTTGCGTAAACAATGGTGCTAGCGAGTCGCGAGTCTTACGCGTGTTGTTAGCGCCTCACTCTGGTGGTCGGGGTGAGCTCAAGTTTGAAATGTGAAGTCGCTCTACTGTATTGCAGATGCAAACTTTCTGCCCTCCAGCGACGCGACGCACACAGTGTCTTCCTACCTCAAGGAAGGTCAGTGACTCGTTGGGCGGTAACATCGCATGTTCAGGCCAACACCACCTTTTTCGGTGGAGCAGTGGCGAGCATTGGTTAGCACGCTGCCCTTGTGAACCCCCGCGACCCGAATTTGATTTCCCAGCCATGGCTAACATTGGTCGCGAGTGACGTCTGGACCGGTCAGTGGGTCCTTACTTCACCAATCATCCGCACTGTGGTCAAACAACCCCAGTGACTGACAACAGCATGGTGAGGCCTTCATCCAGGAGTGGATTGGCAAAGGGCTCGTGTTGACTGTTATGTTATCCGATTCTCTGTTGTATTACATTACATTTCTAAGTATACTAGATTTGGTTTCTATTTCATTTATACCTGAATAATGATTGCTTGTGTTGCGATCGAAACGTCGTATGCTAGTATTTAATTTAATATTTTATCTTTATACGTGACTTTACCGATAGAACCAAAGAGTAAAAGGCTCTAGGTTTAAATTTCAGTATTTTATAACATCTTCCAGAGGTCACGTATTACGTTACAAAAGTGACTTATGCAATGCACAGTAATTCACGGTCGTAAACTGTATTATATATATACTCTTAAGTCATCGTTAGCAACGTTGTAATGAAGCCACAGCCAAATTTATATACCGGTCGTAGGGCACTCTGTCTGGGGGAATTGCTTATAAATATTGCCCGTCGTGATCCACCAACTTAAAAAAAAAAGTATTCCGGGACGCCCTGCGCGTGGCTACCGTACGTGCTGCGGTTGAATTGCAAGTGGCTGAGGTGCCATTGGCAATGCGGAGAGGGGACGTGCATCTACAGAGGGCACGGTGGCCAGTGGAGGTCCCCGCAAGATGATGAGAACACCTCCACCACCTAATTCTAGATGTGAAGCTTTCGTGACTGCAAGGATTCATACTCTTAGGGTTTTTCGGTAAAGTCACGTAGGTGAAAAAAACCTAAGAGTATGAAACCTCCACCACCATACAGAGCAATGATCGATTTGACACGTAGGCTTTCGCGACCACGATTATATTAATAATAAAGGTTTTTTTGGGGTTATTTCGCGTAGGTATAAATGTGTCGTTGACCCGCCCCGACCCGACACAGCCAATTGGTAAGGTTTGTCACGTTAACAAAACGTGCCAATTAGCTTCTACTTTAGCCCACCGGTGTGTTGAACAGTAAATCATCGATGATGGTGGATGTAATTATCAGCGAAACGCCACAGTTCTCAAATTGTAAATGTTGTGGGTTTACTGTCCAATACACAGGTGGGCTGAAGTAGTAACTAATTGACACAGTTTTGTTTACGTGCTAAACCTTACCGGTTGGCTGTATGGGGTGGTGGTGGGTTAACGACAAATTTATACTTAAGCAATCTAACCCAAAAACTAATATTTTGCATAGCAACGATATAAGATCCACGGTAATTGTAATCGTTTGGATTCAAAATATTGTCACATGATTATTGTTGTTTGTGACATTTTTCTCGAATATTGAGTTTCTTGACTACTTCTAGTTATGAACTAACAGACTCAATCGTTAACGAATTGAATGAGCGCTTTGCAAATTGTTTTTTGGAGTATTTGATGGCGTGGCGGCTACATTACTTGACGTCATCATTTTCAGAGTTCATTGTTTCTCGGATTTTGTCTGACTGGCAGCCATGTGCGTTATCGAATCTATGGTTGCAGCGATTAGAAGACTTGTGTGATATGGCAGGCTTATGTTGCTGCAGCTGGAGAAATTTTAGTAATATTTTATGTGTACCAAAGTTATAGCAAAAGCACAAACGCAAAGCAATAAATGCAAAATTGTGGGAAACGGATATTGTGATAATCATTATATTCTTAAATATCAAATCGTACGTGATCTAACACAAAAAAACAACAACCTTTATCATGGATGATATTTGTCGCGAACGCCTACGCGTTAAATTGTGAAACGTGATATCGTGACAACCCTACTTGGCCATCGCGATAGTGACAATTGGGCGAGAGTTTCGAGAAAAACAAGCGCACTTTTCGGTATAACGCCGCCGGCCATCCGTGTTGCTTGCCTTTGTGCGGCGCGTGCAGTCTGCCCCAAGTGGGCCAAGCTGTGGCGCGGCCACACGGACACCAAGCGTCCACTGGCGATCGTCGTGTGCAGCTCCGCACTCCGGGCCCTCGATGTCATGAGGTGGGGTCGGGGTGGCAGGCGCCCATGGGCCCATCGCTCGCTCGCCCCGCTCGTCTGTTCGCGTGCGCGTTGACATCTCGTCGGGATTTGTTTTTGTTCGTTGGAACGATTCGGCAGAAACGTACGGTTCAGAGACGCGGTCGCTTTCACGAAGAAGGAGATTTGAACAAAAACTGAAAATCGTAAATGTTGTGGGTTTACTCTCCAGCACACCGGTGTGCTGTACTCGTAACTTAATGCAGGTTTTGTTTACGTGACAAACCTTACTAATTGGCTGTGTCAGGTGGTGGCGGGTAACGACACATGTATTACCTACGTGTTAAAAAAAACTGAAAAGTCTGCAGAGATGCACGGAGAGATGGAGGCTTGAATGGCACTGAAAGACCGAATGAGGAACGCGTGGGTTAGAGAACATGCGCAGATTCATGCCATCATCATTCAGGAGTCAGTGAGGTTGGCCAGGACACGACGCTACAATTGTGATTGACGATGGTGAAGAATAGCGACGCAGTTTGCAGACAACGAATTAACGTGTCCGAAAGGATGTCCAGCCGAGGAGATGGAGTAATGAAATTAGGTTCTGTACGGTTACTACTAATATTGATTTCATTTATAAAGCGCTTTTCATCAAAGATCTCAAAGCGCTGTACAGGAGCAGACACTCGGCATACAAATAATTATATTATGAATATATTTTAAGAATCCATTTACTAAATGAACTAAAAGTTTAATAAGCGGAAGCGTATTATACTGCTTGGCGGATTGCTACATCGCGGGATCATGATAGATGGCAACGGCTTAGGGTAGGGCTTCATCCAGCAGTGGATTGATCAGAGCTGATGGTGGTTGAGCCGAACAAAGTTGATGAATTGCGAGGACCCATTTACAATCATAACAATGCGCAGAGTAATCTTTGTTAATATTCCAGTACCGTAGCGTACCCTTGTCAAAGTGGCCATAATCTCTGTATGTGATGTGGATGCAACGGAAGCCTTAATGATGATTTGCACAACACACGTTGAATATTTGAAGCCACCTTGAAAAAAGCTGGATGGCTAAAGAAATGCATTTCATGCTGGAATATCAAAACATTATTGTTGCACTTCCAGCATATTCCTCAACCACTTGCAGTTTATTGCTAAACAGTCGCTTTGAGTTATTAACGGATAATAATTACAGTGATATGATCGACTGCTGCAGATGATTACGTGACGAAAACATAACAGTTAACGGGAATGCTCTTTTGAAACCTGCACCCCCGCAGTGGCAGCATGCGGGTATTTTATCGCCTTCTCTTGTGCCGTTTTATTATAGACAAGCGGCAGCTTTCAAAGGAGACTGCAGAGTGGCCAAGCTGTTCTCCAAACACATTAAGGTACCAAGTCAGTCACTGCCGCTTCTGACATCGCTCATCTTGCTGGCGTGATTCATAATGATTCTTCGTTCAACGCGGTGTGTGGTACGCGAAACGTAGGCGCAAGAATTGAGGACGGCCGGTGATTTGACGATGATGTTGATTCTTGATGATGATGATGATATTGTGTTGATGATGATGATGGTGATGATTCTGACGCAGTCAATCTGGTGCATCTTCACAGATAAAAGAACAGAATGGTGATGCGTGTATGTTGAAATTATTTTGCACTGAACGTGGCCATGATGACGACGGGCATACGTGATGATGATGACGATGGTGATTATGGTGAACATGATCACTGATGATCCTGATGATGAATACGATTGCAGTCGTAATAGTGGTAGTCGTGGTGTTGTATTGTGTTGGCTGACCAGTGACAAGAATCTGCTCAGTATGATAGGATTACTCACAGGAAGACGAACAGATCAGTGTGCATGGTGGTCATGGTGTCACGCTTGCAATATAAGACAATTTGTATTTATAAAGCAGCCAAACGTGGCTACCTCTTCGGAAGTTGCACAAATGGGGAAGCGTGCACATCCCGAGAAGAGGATGCCGGCTTCGAATTCTCAAGGCGACGGAGGCAATTGCGACGACGTTACGGTCGAAGTGATAGAGAGGCGGCAACAAGCAGAGGAGGAGAGAGCTACCTGTTCAAGCGGGCTGTGACGACGTGTAAGGAAAATTGATTCCCGACCCATCAAATTGGTTTGCAGCAAAAAAAAATATTACTTCAAATTACGCAATTAATATATTTCTTAGTTCATTCTTGGACCGAGACGACACAGGGGAAGTAGGTGATGTGACGGAGACAGAGTGAGATGGGCAGAACGGACACACAAAATAAAGTCGGGACAAATCGAGGACTAAAAAAAAATGGCAGTACCGACGACGAAGTACAAAAGGGGAGACAGGACACGAAAAGAGCAGAAAAGATATTCTTGGTTCTTTCGGTAAAGTCACGTAGAAGGTAAAACAATAAAATGAAAAAAATAAAACAATAAAATTCTGTTTTCCCTTCTACGTGACTTTACCGAAAGAACCAAGAATATGAATCCCTGCAGTCACGAAAGCTTTAAATCGAAGTAGAAAAGATGTGAATGTGAACAAAAGAAGGTAAAAAATCGTACGCAGTAGTCGAAAAACATTCAGGACCAGGTGCAAATGATATACTGCGCTGTTATATAGAACCAGTAGGCGCACACATTAAAGTTCTCCCCACTGGGTTCGCACGAGACAGTCGGCAATGCCGCAGGCCAACGTTGCAACGAGAGCATTTTTTTTGGTCGATCAATTTTTTTATCGCAATAAAAACATTTAACGAGATAAACATCTATTATACATTGCCATTGAGTAACGGTATCATAAAATAATGTAGTTGTTTTTTTAATCATCAGAATTTGAAATCTCATTGACTACAATATAAAGAAAAACATTATTGAATAGAAGGATAAGGTTTTCTCGTTGCATCGTCAGTGGGTAGAGTAGTTCCAGCAGTTGTGTTCACAGGTGGAAGAACATCAATAATGACGATGATGATGATTGCAGCAGCAGCAGCAGCAGCAGTGATGGTGGTCATGCTGTGTCGCCTGCTCTGAGCGGGGGGGGCCGTTTTCTCCTGCGTCGTGCGTGCTCACGTGGGTGCAGGTGGAGGAGCAGATTGCCTCGCTCGCAAAGCTGCCGGTACACCTGGCCGCAGGCACTCCCGGACGCATCAAAAAAATCCTGGACCTCGGTACGTGCCCGCGGCGTCCATCCTGGCCGTCCCCCCCCCTCCCGCAAACCTTGATGTCGTCGGCCTCATGGTTGGGGGCCCCCACGCCGTTAAGAGATTGGCCGATGTCCCGCGGGGCGGACGGATTCGGATTGAGGGATTTCAATGGCTACCGTGGGCCCTTCCGTTTGGCTTTAACGTTGAGAATTGTTTTACAAGCGCGGATCACTCTGGAGTTCACCTCAGCCATGCCGAATCATCGGGGAGGTTTTCATATATATATTTTTTTGTACATATATTTTTTATAAATATAAAACCATTGAGTCCGATATGTAATCTGTATTTTTTTTTTTCGCTTTGCTAAAATCAAGCATTGTCTCTTAAAATATTGAACGTCGTTCTGCTGCCTTGAACGTAAAAAAAGGGTACATGTAGTTTATTGTCGGTGTGCATTTCTTCTTTGCATGATAACAGAAAAGAATTAACCGTATAAAACTGCTTTAGCTGAATTATACTTTGAGACAACTATAGGCTTCTGCAATTTATACTTTTCAATTTATGCTTTTCTTCGTAAGTTTGTAATCCACATTACGCATTTTAAAAATAATATTCTTTTGCGAGGATTAGCAACTCGGTTACCGCTTATTACAATTCTGCGGGGCTGAGCACGCGACGAGAGAGCGGGCTGCATTCACATATTTTTTGGCCGTTTTGTGGCCAACACAGCACGCATCATATTCCCAAATAGCTCCAGCAGTGCAAGTTACACCGCTGCGTAGGTTTTCGCGATTGTCCTTCATTAGCTGTCCCAACGTTATGCTGCATGTTGTTTGGCACGACGTCCTGTGAGCTTATTCAGGGACTGAGGAGCATTGCGGTTATACGGCATCATCGTCTTCCTGGTCCGAGAAGTGTTATTGTGCGACTGGCAGCATTTGCGTTTTTGATTGTAAAGTTGCCTCTTGTTGCTTGCCCCATTCGCAGGCTTATGTTGAATTAACCGCAGCTGAAGAACGTTTAAGTGGTCTTTGTATTCATACCAGAAAAGAAAAAAAAGAAAAATGAAATGGCAAACTCATGGGAAACTAGTCATCGCGATATTTGTCACGTCGTGAAATTTGATATCGTATCGTGAGAAATGATCGCACTGCAACCCTCGTGGCCAGTGACAGTGGCAACTCGGAGCTTACTCAGGAGGTGAGACAGCTCCCCACGGGACGCTTGGAGTGAAACGTCGGACGTCGTACCGACAACTACAAACACGCGACACGACAACCCGAAAGAAACACCGGAGAACCCCCACCGATGACCATTCTTCGGCCTTTGCTTTCGTTGTGTTGCGATGCAGATGGCATGACGCTCGACTCCCTCAAGTACCTTGTGCTGGACTGGAACTGGAGAGACCAGAAGCTGCGTCGTCTGATTGACATCCCCGAGGTATTCCTCTCGCTGAGCGCACACAAAGACAAAGATCCCCCGTGTAGCCTTGCTCAGGCCATCGGGGTAAGTTTTTTTGGTGAGCACCGCATGGCACACGAGGGGCCTAGGTGGCCAACTTGATGCCCGGTGGCCTTTGTCTCCCCATTGCTGATGTTTAGACCGAGGCAACCTCGTGGAGGCCTAGGACCGGTTCATATATTCGTCAGCTATGTTGGCTGTGAGCGGGAATCGAACATGAGTCGCCGGATTTGTTGCGCAGTGCGCTAAATACTACACCACAGCTCCCCATACACAAAGACAAAGATTCCCCGTATAGTCTTAACAAGACTATAGGGGCAAGTGCTGTTAGTGAGTAGCACCTAAGAAGGCCGGCACGGCACACGAGGGGGTGGCTGGCCAGCACCACGCCCGACCGCCTTTGTCTTCCTAGTGGCGATGTTTACTACACACCGCACCAGGTACTCATCTGAGGCTGAGTCGACCTAGGGGGGAGGCCCAGGACCGGTTCAGACAATCGTCACCGGTGTTGGCCGTGAGCGGGAATCGAAGCCGGGTCGCCGAATTCGTAGCAGCGGTGCAGCGCTAACCGCTCCACCCACTCCCCATACACGAACACCACACATGAGCACATGCGCGCCATTGCTGATTGCAAGCTGTAACTAAATGGCACCATCGTCCGCGTGCTGATGAGCGGTGCGTGCGCCCGTATTAGCACCGAGAGCTAAGTGACGTGTGCCGTACCGTGATCGCTAATGTTGAAGTGCTGCCACGGAGGGTTTCGATTCATTGCTACGGTGCCAACACTGAGAGTCTGTAAACACCCCCTCCGCTCCAAGTGTGCCAAACGTCCTATTTATAAGCACTATTTTTAGTTCTTTCTCAGAACCACGACGTCTTAACCAGGATAGCTGCTGCCTTGTGTACAATTATTATCCATTGTGATTCTCATTCCCTTTAATACTCTTCCGAGAAGAGTCATGAAGTTGCCCGTGCGTGGGTAATGGTGGAAGTGGAGAAATGGCCTTCAGAGGTTATTTTTGGCCCACTCTTCCAGACATCTTGAAAGAGGTGGGACTATAACCCCACTTTACCCCACCACACGCAACATGTCGATCAACATGTCGATCAACATGTCAATCAACATGTCGATCAACATGTCAATCAACATGTCGATCACCATGATCAACATGTCGATCGACCGTGGTGCTCAGTTTACGCCGCTTGGTGGACAGAGGCGGGGGAGTTCAGAGAAGGGGGAGGGAGGGGGGAGATTTGCATGCACGTAAGTTGAATTTCTTTCGCACCGCGCGTAGACTACCGTGTTAATCGAGAGGTTGCGGGGGAAGGACAACAAACTAAACACAAGAAGCGGTTCTAAAGAAATGAGTTTGTCAATCTCGATTTAAAATTGCATAGCTCCAGCGGCTTCCTAATGTCGGAAGGAAGAGCGTTCCAGACGACCGCAGAAGCGCATCCGAAAGCGCGCGACTCGGTAACCGTCTTTGTTCCGTGGTGTAGCCACAAGCCGCTGCTGCTGCTGCGAGGATAAGGTTTGAGGGGTTGTCGTTGGGTGAGCGATGTTCACTCCCCTCTCTCATCTGAACGGACTTGTGTGTCGAGGACAGCGTGTGGCTTTTACCAAGGCCAAGTCATGTAACGATTAATCGATTCACTGGTTAAAATTCATTTTTACGGCAACGGTACTTAAGCAACTTTGCACCATTTCTTCAGCTTCCACGCCGGGAGATGGAATCGAACCGGCGATCTCTGGATTGCGAGTCCAACGCGCTGCTGACATCCCGCTATAATATAGAGGATCTTTAAAGGAATGTTTCAATAAAAAAAACTGCAACCCCTTTAAGATTCCTACAGGATTTGTTTTGGTTTCCTCTAGGTTCCTATATAAATAGAATGTCCTAATCGGATATGTTGCTGCGGTGTTTATAAAGCCCGGGCATAAAGAACCCTGCGGTGTCTTCCTTTAACCGGATGAGATTACGTCAGCAGGGCATAATGAGGTCTCTTGTAGCCCGGCCGGTCAGGAGTGTATTTGGAGGCAGGTTAGCGCGTCGTGCCAGTTCAAATTTGTTTTAACTTTGCGGAAGGCTGCGAGTAAACATGGCCGGACGGCACGACGTAGATTTGTGCAAGCGCCTCCAGCTGAAATGTTTTGAGCAAATATTTTGATTTTTTTTTGTCGTAAGCCTTATCGACAGTGAGCAGCAAAGTTATCTTTAAAAATGACAGGACATTCAAATAAATATTAATTGATAAATAAACCCTAAAACGTTGGTCTGCTTCACCAAAAATGAAATCGTTCCCGTAATATTTTGTTACCCACGTTTCTCAGCAACGTGGTTTGCAAAGGCAAACTTTTGAGACTGCTTTTCGACTTTGTGAGTCTAAATCAGCTAAAATAAGAGTTTCTCCCAGGCATCAACGAACATGGGGCAGTGCCAATTTGCTGTTCTACAACCCTGAGTCAAGGTGTGGAAATTCCACAATCATATGGTCGGGGATTAATCTATACTCGGGACAACCACGATTAAATCCCAACAACGTAGCGCTTCATTTATCAACTCTGGGGTGGGGGATGAATGGCAAAGTCAACCCCTGACCCTGGTTTGAACTCGCAACCTCTTGATTAAACTCCACTTGCTTTAACTTTTAATCGTGTTTTTTCTTTTAAACAATGCTTTTTCATCAAACTTTAACTTCGCACAAGATGTTTAACCGGTGTGTCACCTGGCCAGAGACATGATAACAATAAAATATTGAAAAATACTTTTTTAAAAAACACGCTTTAATGAAATGTACCGTCCGAGCTGCCCCTCCCCCTGCCCTCTTCCCCCATCGCCCCTCCCCTCTTCCCCCATCGCCCCTCCCCTCCTTCCACATCCCCCTCCCCTCGGCGTGGCTCCCCGAGGCTTGCCGTGACGTAAGGGACCACGTGGTGATTTACAACCAACGTGAGTTTAGCGTCGACATTTAGAGCCGTAAACGTGGACAATTAGAGCCGTAAAATAGATAGTTTAAAAATATTTATTTATAATTTTCAGTGATAGAATATAGTATTGTCATTAGTATGACATGCCTATATTAAGTTTGCAGTCGATACGACATTGGGAAGACGGTTGAAATTGAGTTACAAGATTATAGGATACAACACACAGAGTAAGTTAAATAAAAGCGTGTAAAATGTTTAAAAATATATGTTTTGGATTTTTTATGCTAGAATATAGTATTGGCATCGGTATGACGTAGCTATTTCAAGTTAGCAGTCGATAGCACATTGGGAAATGGGTAAAAATTGAGTTACAAGATTTCTTTTTTTAGGATACAACAGACGGAGTGAGTTAAATAAAAGCGTGTAATAATAAAAGCTGTAAAAAGTGCGCAGATTACAGACTGAGGTGGGGCTGGTGGCTCAAGGGTCGGTGCACTGAGCTGGCACTGATGAGATCCTGACTTTAAAACCTGGACAGTCGCCCAAGATTCAACCAGATTCTTGCCAGTATCAAAGTCTAAGAATAGGTGTGACCCTTTATGCCAATAAAAGAGTTGATAATATGTTTTTTACCCTTCTATCTGGCAACAAAACTGACACCTTTTTTACAAGGAGTCATGTTTGCATAGACCACAATACCTGCAGCCATAATGCAAAAAAAAACACAACTCTGATAATGTATGCACTGTCCTTGAAGTTGATTGGTCAAGGACAGTGCATATATTATCAGAGTTATGTTTTTTGTTTGCATTATGGCTGCAGGTATTGTGGACTATGACTCCTTCTAAAAAAGGTGTCAGTTTTGTTGCCAGATAGAAGGGTAAAAAAACTATTATATTTTTTACTGGCAAATGAGGTTCCAATGGAATAAAATAGTTGTTTTTATTAAGGGTAAAACTTATTCTTATACTGTAAAAATTGTATTGTCTCGGTCCAGTCACCAATGACTACAACAACAACAACGAACAACTTTTTTTTCATAATCAAGTTTTTGGGTTAGATCGCGTTATTTATAAATGTGTCGTAACCCTCCACCACCCGACACGGCCAATCGGCAAAAAAGTGTCACATTGACAAAAGACAAATAGTTCACTACTTTAGCCCACCGGTGTGTTGAAGCGTGAAACCACAACATTTACAATTTTTGAGTACGACGTTTCGCTGGTAATTGCATCCAGCATCGTCGGGCAATTCGCCATAATGGTGAGGCTCTGCTCTTGCTCCCGGTCTTAAATAGAGCAGCAGCAGGGTGACGTCATCATTTAACTCATCAGGTGCAACGATTTTTATTTGGCTTATTCCAGCTCAGGGGATTTAAACATTTTTGTTTTGCTTGGCGCTGAGATGAACAATCTTTGTGCGAAATAAGTTCAACATACGGCTCGGCCTCAAACGAGTACCTGGTGCGGTGCGTAAACATCGCCCATTAGAGAGACAAAGGCGGCCGGGCGTGGTGCTGGCCACCCACTCCCTCGTGTGCCGTTTCGGCCTTCATAGCTGCTACTCGCTAACATCACTTGCCCCAAAAGTCTGATGAAGGCTATACGGGGGAGGGGGGTGGGGGGAGATCTTTGTCTTTTATTGGGATTCGTTGCACAACGAACCTCGCGCGACGGTGCGTGACGAAGTGGCATCGACTTGCCGCAAGGCCCCGTCGTCGTTGTCTTTTCGCTGTCGTGAGCACGTCCGTCCGTTTCCCCTTTTGTTGTCCGTTGAAAAACAAATTGAATAGCGCTGTCACCCGCAGATTCCAAAGATGACATTGCGGGGGGAAAGTAAAGCATTCTTTTTTAATCAAAAGAGTTTCAAATGGAAAACTTTGCTATCGGAATCCTGACATTTGCAAACATTCTGCCAGTCGCACACGGTGTCGAGCACGAGCAATGCAAAGCGGTAAATAATAGTGGCCCAGACTAACAATTATCCGTGCATATTTCTGTTTTTTAACCGCACTTGTTCCACTGCATTACCGCGCGCTTGCCCCTTGTCTCTGTGCGCAGGTTAAGACGGACGTTTTGGAGCTGCTCCAGAAATTCATCATTCCCACGGCGAGAAGGAGCTCAGCTAAAATTGGCCTCTTCTAGCGGACGCAGTGGCGGTGAGCCACGCTCAGGCTTTCCTCAGTCTGTTCCTCTTTTCGTTTTTCTCCTGCCGGATATATGCCGAATCGGCAGGGGGGCACCTGATTTTTTCTGGGAGGCGATTACCGACCGTTCCACGCCGAGCAGAGAGGCTGTTTGAGCGAGACGTGATTTGGCGATGCAAAATGTCGCAGAGGTAAAGAGTGCCGCCCGCGGTTGCTTAGCTCCTGCAAATGCCCGCGGCCTCGTCCCAGCCGTTTGTGTAATAGGCGTTATTTTACTGACGCTGCGTCGCTTTGTCTTAACCTGACGAGCCTGACGATGTGGCCGAATGTTAGAAACAAAGCCAACCGCTGGTTTGTTGGTTTGCATGGTAATCGCCTCCAAACCAACAAACCATTGTAAACCAACGATTTCAATGTTTTGGTTGTTGTTAGTTTTTGTACGGGTGTCTCTCTCTCTCCCTCTGCAGCGAGCGACCGTTGTGCCCGGGCTTCGCACGCGACGTCTTCCGCAGCGGGGGGGTGGGGGGGGCAAGCTCTCCGTTGGCCAGCGGACCTCGCGCGCCACGAAGCCCATCGCTGCCTCCTCCGTCCACGAAAAATACATAAACAACAAAGATTGCTGACAAAGGGCGAGCACTCGCAAGCAGTTCCACACATTTCTGACGCACGTTGCAGACAGCTTAAAGACGTGGGTGACCTTCGGTGTAGTCACGAAGTGGCCGCTTTGTTACGTGGACGTTTGTACGTCAAACGATCAGGACTGTAATCGAGATACTTGTTGTTTTTTTTCCGGTAGAGTCACGTAGGTAAAAAATAAAACAAATAAATACAACTAAATTAAATCACGACGTCGTGATTTCATTTAGTTTTCATTTGTTTTATTTATTTTTTGCAAGGATTCATACTCTTTGTTTTTTTCCGGTAAAGTCACGTAGGTAAAAAATAAAACAAATGAAAACAACTAAATTAAATCACGACGTCGTGATTTAATTTAAATTATTTTTTACCTACGTGACTTTACCGGAAAAAAGAGTATGAATCCTTGCAGTCACGAAAGCTTCAAATCTAGAATGTAATCGAGATGTCAGTGATGTGTTCATCTTTCTTGACAAGGGAGAAATTCCCCGTGAAATAGCACGTGTAAGCAGAACTCCATTCTATATCTTGACATAATAAAAATAATAAAAAAAGCATTGTTTGTTGTCCCATCAATGTGATCGAGTAGCATTTGCTTAAGCAAGGAAACTCTGGGCCAATGTAAACATTCTGGGCCTTATCAGCAGTGAGGCCTGGATTACCAGATTTTATAATACCGCAGTGACAGGCGTACTCATGCAAAGTGGAATTTTCGTCCACGCTGGGATGTTCATGATGCATTTAGTTTCGTACATGTCAGACCACTGACTTATTCCATCCATAAGCCATATTTCGTCTAAAAAATGTATTTCCTTCAAAATTACACCCCATATGTATTATTATGGTGAATTTGAAATGTTGACTTTGGGGTTGCCGAGTATTTTTTGAACTGCCCAAACTCCATGCTATCGTAGGTAGCATTTGGTTGGCTGCATTCACTCTTCAGTTACTACCTAACATATACAATAAGGCAATTGTTATTCAATACATTCATTGAGATGAACATACCCATGCGCACACTTAAGTTTGATGAATGTCATTACCTTTAATACAGGTGTTAATTAGATTTCAAGAATGACTCATTTTCGACAATGGGTGAATGGTAAGAGGAAAGAGGCTTTAACTTTTTTAGGCAGGTTTGAAACCACAATCTTCATGGAGTTGTCGTGTAATTAGTATCTCGCCATTCGTAGCCAATTTATGTAACGCAACGTTTCGTTGCGCCTGCATTTGTTTCGGTAACTATGTGCGACAAAAAATCTGTTCAAAGTTAACGAAACTTTAAATCGGCAAACAGTCGCCCCCCCCCCCAAGTGCCGGATGATCCCAGTAGCTAAAGTAGCTACACGTGTAGTAGCTACTACATTAGTAGTCGCGCTAAATGTTTTCAAGCTATCAATTCCGGTTCAGTGATTCTGCACAGTTACTATAGTACTATACTGCCTTCAACTTTTACGAACGACTGGGTGTTTGAGGTTAACGATTATCTGGCTGCATAGCAAATGCAAAAATACAATTACTTTACATTGCAAGTTAAACATTTATGTTTTAATATTTACGTGCTTTTTTATTTATTCAGGGCCCTTTTATAACATCATGCTTTAGTCCCCGCACTAGCGTCATCCAGCCGCTCTTTGCGGGCGAACGCCACTGACCCGGATTTCTGCGGCAGCAGCAGCAGTTGCAGCCCTTCCACGCGCCCTTCCTTTCCCCACGCTGATCACCGCACACAGCTGAGCAGCACTCCCAGGTGGAGGAGGGTGGGGGTGGGTGGGTGGGAGTGACACGGGCTCTCGTCGTCGGCTCAGACCGTGATGTCAAAATTAGCGAGGTCGTCCTCGCTAAAAAAAATAAACCCCAACCCCCCCACTCCTGCAGCCCCCTGTCGCACGTTATCCGTCAATTCCAAACGGAGTTTGAAATCCAAAACGCGATTTTACTCGCGTGCTCATCAATCACTCTCGTGTGTGACGCGCCACGTTCGTAACCCACGTGTGCGCGCGCGCGTGTGTGCGTGTGTGTGTGCTCGTGCGTGCGTGTGTGCGCGTGCGTGTGTGTGTGCGCGCGCGTGCGTGCGTGCGCGTGCGTGCGCGTGCGTGTGTGCGTGCGCGTGCGTGCGTGCGTGTGTGCGCGCGCGCACCTGGGAGGCGGTTGGTGCCAACCTTGCGACCCGAGTTCGATTCCCGCTCACGGTCAACATAAGTGACGATTATTCTGAACCGGTCCTGGGCCTCCCCTAGGTCGACTCAGCCTCAAAGAAGTTACCTGGTGGGAGTTGTTTGACGACGCGTCGCCGCGCTGGTGAGTGCGGGTTGGTCACGATGGTAGGGGAGGGGGGCATCACCGGTGAAGATGTCACTCGGCGATGACGGGAAGCTGTGGCCAGGAATCGAACGCGGGTTGCCGTCGGCTGACAGCGCAGTGACCACTGCTTACCCCCCCTCCCTCCGCATTGTTCCGTATTTGCATTGCTAAAGTCAACATCACCGCACGCGCGGAATATAAAGAGGCAGAATGTAATCAGTCCCGTCGGCCGACGTTCAATTTATTTGTATAGTACGCTGGCAATGTTATTCAGTTACAGAGGCAGTCCAGTTCAATGTCAACGATATTCTTTGGGTCTTTCGGTAAAGTCACGTAGATAGTAGTAGGTTTTTACCCTTTCAACTGGTACAAAAACTGACACCTTTATACAAGGCATCATGTTTGCAATAACCACAACACAAGCAGTCAAAATGCAAACAAAAAGAAACAACTCTGAGGACAGTCCATATCATTACCATCATCAGAGTTGTTTCTTTTTGTTTGCATTTTGACTGCTTGTGTTGTGGTTATTGCAAACATGATGCCTTGTATAAAGGTGTCAGTTTTTGTACCAGTTGAAAGGGTAAAAACCTAATACTATATTTTGCCACTGGTAAAGGAGATGTCTCATTGTAAATGCTTACCCCGAGCTCTCAATACTCTGATAGTGCGCTGTCTTTGAGTTGTACGCCTTTTGGCGTCATCTGGTCCAACACCAATGGAGACTAGGTTCTAATAAAAGCTGTCTCGGGTGTGGACCAATCAACTTCAAGGACAGTGCATATCATTACCATCATCAGAGTTGTTTCTTTTTGTTTGCATTTTGACTGCTTGTGTTGTGGTCATTGCAAACATTATGCCTTGTATAAAGGTGTCAGTTTTTGTACCAGTTGAAAGGGTAAAAACCTGATACTATATTTTGCCACTGGTAAAGGAGATGTCTCAGTCACTTAGATAGGTTTAAAAAATGACGGTCGCTTGTGTTTCGATCAAAACGTCGTAGTTTTTTCCGTTTATTTGTATTATTCTTTGAACCTATCTACGTGACTTTACCGAAAGACCCAAAGAATATGAATTCCTGCAGTCACGGAGGCTTTAATGTCAAGATTTCAACGTAAACTGTTTGCCATATTTTTTTGCGGAGGATGGCAGGGGGTGGGGGGGGGGTGCCGCGAACGGACCCGATGGACGTGACAATCGGTGTCGCAAGGAAACTGATCTCGGCGCAGACTCTCGTTGCTCCAGTTTACGATGCGACAGAAGGAAAGTTGCCCCCCCTCCCACCCCCCACGTGCACATTGGCAATAAAGCGGGCCGAAAGGGCGCCAGCGTGAGTTACATGTGCTGTCTGGAATTTCCTGCTTTGTTCGAATTGGTTTGGTATGCTGAGAGTTCGGCTCTTGGAAACGGGAAAAAATATATTGGGAGTAACATTTATAGCTTTTTTTCCTTCATTTCTTTCACGAAACAGTTAAATTAAATCTGAATACAAACGGAGAGGTCCCTGGGTATGCGAAAACAGAATGTACTTCACAGATATAATTCTGTGTTGGAAATTGCTCAACTGTTACAACAGGAATTGAGATTGTTTTTCGTGATGTTTTTTTTCTCGGACATCCGTAGCAACGTTGCCGCACGTGTTGGTGACAGACGCGGCTAGATTCTTTGTAGCCTCTCCCGAGTATTGTAGCAAGCGGGGTGGGGTGGGGGGGCATTAATGTGGTGGGGGGGGGGGCCCTTGTGTAAATCTTTAGAATGCTTGACTTGAACGGAGTTAAGAAGGAATGCCCAGCAGAGCTATCACAGAACCTTGCCGGCCAGTGCCGCAGTTTCTCAAAATAGCCAACTCAAAGGTTTAACACGTGTGAGGCTTTCGCGACCAATATTATTCATAATCAACGTTTTTGGGTTTAGATCGCGTTATTTATAAATGCGTCGTAACCCTCCACCACCCGACACGGCCAATCAGTAAAAAGTGTCACGTTGACAAAAGACAAATAGTTCACTGCTTTAGCCCACCGGTGTGTTGAAGCGTGAAACCACAACATTTACAATTCTTGAGTACGACGTTTCGCTGGTAATTGCATCCAGCATCATCGGGCAATTGTGGTTTCAAGCTTCAACACATCGGTGGGCTAAAGTAGTGAACTATTTGTCTTTTGTCAACGTGACACTTTTTACTGATTGGCCGTGTCGGGTGGTGGAGGGTTACGACACATTTATAAATAACGCGATCTTAACCCAGAAACGTTGATTATGCATCTCAAAGGTGTTTGAATATTCAAATACACAATATGTGTGGACCACTGTGCATGCACATGACGGATGAGCGGAGCAGTGGTGTAGCGCTTTGCACACTGCCCTATGACCACGACGATACGAGTTCCATTCCTGACCATGGCTATCGTCAGTGGCAATCACCTGCACTGTTCCCGGGTCTTCGCCGAGGTGGTCGGGCTTTAAATGAGTAACACGGGTGCGATGTGGAAACATAGGTACTGGGGAGACAAAGGCGGCCGGGTGTTGTTATTTTGCAGACACCCACCCCTTTGCGAGCCGTCTCAACGTTAACAGGAGCTCGCTAACAGCGTTTGCCCCAAAAGTTTGGACAGCAAAAGGAGGACATTTATCTGTATTTGAAGGGTGGTCAGATCATTTGGATAAGTAATCTTGATTTGAAGCTTTCGTGACTGCAGGAATCCATACTCTTTGGTTCTTTCGGTAAAGTCACGTAGTTATAAATAAAATCAAATAAAAACAAATCACGACGTTTCGATTGCAACAAGAAAAAAAAATTCTTGCTGTGGTTTTCCCACCTAATGATGATTGCTTGTGTTGCAATCGAAACGTCGTGATTTGTTTTTATTTCACTTCTAACTACGTGACTTTACCGAAAGAACCAAACAGCATTTGGATAGGGTTATACCACGAACGGTATGCACTGGCTCAGTGTGATTGCATTGTCTTCCGAATATGTAACACCGAACGACAATGTAAACAGTAAGTTGCATGATTTTAAAATACCAAGAGGAGTGCTGTGGATATGTTGATGGTGGCCTGATATGTATGTGGAACTTCTTTCGCACCGTACGTAGCCAACCGTGCTAATCGAAAGGTACGGGGGGGGTGGGACAACAAACGAAACACAAAAAGCAGCTTTAAAAAAACGAGTTTTCGATCTCGATTGAAAAGTGCATAGGCCCAGCGTGCTTCCTAATGCCGGAAGGAAGAGAGAGGTGCGGGAGGTGACAGTCTCACCGTACCGTATTCTACAGATTCTAAGAAGCACTCCCCTCCTGTATTTTAAAGCAAAAGTTGGTGCTGCATCCTATAAACCGGGTGGGTTTAGCGCGCGCGTGTGTGTGAGACCCGACTGGTATAACTATTGACACCAAGCCCACGTTTGGGCTGCATCTGACTTTCCCCAGTCTCCTTTAACCCAGTGTTCCCCAACCCCCGGGCCGCTACCGGTCCGTGTCCTGTTAGGAACCGGGCCGCACAGCAGCAGGAGGTGAGAGCGGTGAGTCCGTGCGTGGCCCTCCCATGATTTTATTATTCACCACTTCTAGATTTGAAGCTTTCGTGACTGCAAGGATTCATATTCTTAGGTTTTTTCGTTAAAGTCACGTAGGTAAAAAAATTAAAATTAATAAAAGTAAAATAAAATAAAAAATAAAAATCACGACGTTTCGGAGGCAACACAAGCTTCCGTCTTCAGGTGGAACCGTGACTTTACCGAAAAAAACCTAAGAATATTTACCACTTCCATCCGCGCCTCTTTCCTGCACTGCGCACTTGTCACAGTGTTGGTAAGCCCACAAGCTGCTAACCCCTAGTAGCCACAATGAGTAAAAAACAAACGTCGCTGGAGAGCTTCTATGAAAAGGGGGAAAGACCCAATGATGACCCCCCCATGGCAAGGGTCTCCTGATCTCATGGGAGGGTCTGCTGACAAATTGGTGCGGGCTCCATTTCACCGGCAAAATGATGACTCGCTTCGTTGGAATTTAGTGTGTTCACGTGAACACCCAATTTGGGCCTGGACGTTCTTAAAGTTGACCTTCAAAGTCACGTGACTACAAGATGTCCAAACATGGGGAAAATCTGGGTTTAAAAAAACCCACACATTTCCCTTTGTTCCATGTTTAGAAAGTCCAATTTGCAAAATTTCTACCTGTCACATTTCCTCCGTGTAAAAAAAGGACCGGTGGATAAAGCACGGTTCGCTACATACGATGCGAAAGAAGCTCAACATACACACGTACATACAACATACGTGTTCACGAGACCCTTATGACACCAGCGCAGCATACAAGGGGACGGTGTGGACAGCACCACGCTTGGCCGCGTTGCTTTCTCCCCCAGGTGGAAGTTTACGCGACCGCGTCGTTTACTGATTTTAGTCTGACTTTGACCTACGGGAGGGCACAGGATCGGTGCAGCTATTGGCGGCCACTGATAATTAACCGCAATCGGGAATCAAACTCAGCTCGCCGGATACACAGCACTGGGCACTTAACCACTGCAACCCCCCCCTCCCCCGCAATGTTAAATAAGTGAAATATGTAATTTTAGTCGTAAAACCATGACATGCAGACATCACGCATCATTCATATGCGGCAATCAGAATTCATGATATGACTGATGGTGACAGCCAAAGCTAGATTTGAAGCTTTCGTGACTGCAAGGATTCATATTCTTAGGTTGTTTCGGTAAAGTCACGTAGGTAAAAAAATAAAATTAATAAAAGTTAAATAAAAAAATAAATAAAAATCACGACGTTTCGGAGGCAACACAAGCTTTCGTCTTCAGGTGGAACCGTCACAGCACGCTTGCTGTTTCGAGCAATCGTTGCTTTTTATTTTATTTTTTATTTTACTTTTATTAATTTAAATTTTTTTACCTACGTGACTTTACCGAAAAAACCTAAGAATATGACAGTCAAAGCGTTGCCCAATACGACGCCACGAACCCAACACCCACCACCACAGGGAATGTTCTTGCGTTTGCATCGAATGTCATGATCTGAAATGTATTTTTATATCTTTGCGGGAACATAGTGTAAAAAAAGGGAATTACGTATGTAAATGCACAATTTATAATTCATTATCCTCAAGCCAATTTGCCATTGCCTGTTCATAACTTTCTAAATTCAATGGCAATACCGCTGCCTTTGTGTTATAAATGCGGTGCCCGTACAGAACATTACAGTGCCTGATCATTATAAACCGTGGCAGCCAAAACAAAAAATGATTAGCAATTAATACGAAGAAATGTAAAATATTTTTGGGAACGAAAATATGAGTAATTATTTCAGCACCGGGTCCCACATTTACTCCTTCCCTTGTGGCAGCCCATGGAAGTCCTATGAGAGGTTGCTATTGACATCGACTCTCATGACCATGTCTTGTCCATGCCGTGCCAATTGAATGAGCAATTTATAAACATGAGCTTGTATTTGCTAGGAATTGTTGCAAAAGGATGCGTCAATTTCGCTTATTCTGCTTTATTCGGCGTGCAAGAGCGTGCCTTCTTTTTTGGTCGTGCACTATGTCATTGATTCTATAACAGATTGCAATCCAGCGAGCGCGTCGTTGTGGACTGTGCATTGGCCAAACGCACTGGAGAAAAGCGCATTACAAAGCCCTAATTTAAACTGCATCGCCAAGAAAATGTAAAAAAAAAACTTGTCTTCCAAAAGAGTGGGATAATTATTCTGCGATCCGACCCGAAGCTAAGGGAGAGAGAGAAAACAAGAATTGTGCAAGCCACCTCCACCCCGCAACAATTTAACCAACGCAGCCCCACGCTGCGCGTGCATCTCTGAAAAAACAAGTTGTTGGCGATCGTAGTGGTGGTGGTGGTGGCGGCTTCTCAGCATGGATCCAAGGCTGTTGTTGTCTTCCTTCTTGAGCGACCTTAGCGGCACAGCGAGGACGCTGCCCACATTTCAGGGCAGCCGGGATGGAGACCAGCTGCCCAGCAGTCCCGATATTCACACACGGAGCCCAAATGCGTGTCGTCATTTGAGGGGCATAAACCACCCCAGCGAAACTCCGGTCGTCATCGCGGAAGCGGCTTCTGGCTGCACAGACGGTGGTCACCGCATCGCGTGGCGCTTTCAGATGCGCTGTTTCTGCGGCCGTCTGGAACGCTCTTCCGATTTTTCTGAAGCCAATGGAGCTGTGCACTGTTCAATCACCTCGATTGAAAACTCACTTCGTTAGAACTGCTTCTTGTGTCTAGTTAGTCGTCCCGCCGCTGCCGCCTCCGATTAGCACGGTTGGCTACGTACGGTGCGAAAGAAGTTCAACAGACATATACAAAAACCTCACATTGCACACGAGCCCTGTAGCGTTGGGGGGGGGGGGGGGGGTGAGCTGAATGCTCAAGCCCCCCTACTGAATCTTCATAGCCAAGTTAAATAATGTTGGTACAATGTCCCACACGACGTCCCACACGATGTCTCACACCGGTGGCGGGTTGTCTTCGCAATTTGCGGCGACGGCACGCGATCTGCTGCGGAGTCATCCCCTTCATTTGCGACGCTTCACCCGGCGACTGACAAATCTGGCTGCACCATCTGGAGGGGGGAGGGGTGAGGGACACATTTGGGCATTGGTACAAGTTAAGCGATGGGTGTCGCAGCCTTTCATCAAATAGGCAGTGGGTCACAGCCAGAGCGGAATGCAGGATGGGCGAAATTAGATCTCAGATTGTCGTGACTCGTTCTGTTAAGCGTTACACATTTGTTCGACGTTTGTTGAACACGGATTGTGTTGTTTGCCCCCCACTGCCACCCTGAATGTCTGTATGCCCCCCCCCTCGTTCCCCTTTAAACAAGGCCACACCACGTGGAGTTTATAAACTTGCGTTTAAAGAATTTGGCAGCTATACATGTGCACGTGATAAGCCACTTCGTTGAACAGCTGTCATCTGAAAAAAAGCTAGACAGCTTAGTGGGCCTGACCTGGTACAAATATGAGAATAGAAGAAATCTTAATTTTCAAAGCCCATAATTTGCCTCCAACATGCACAAGAAGATGGACGCCATGCTGAAGACGACACGAGGTCTGGACTCGCTCTTTTTCTCTCTGCAGACTTGGCCCGACCCTCAACTTGTGCAGCTGTCTCTCTACGGTGGTGTGAAGACGATTCACAGTCCGCGTGGGGTGGTTGAGCTCGCTGTGCGACTGGCAGCAAAAGTTGACTTAATTTAAAACAGCGAGTGGTAAGCGCGTACAGTCTGGGATTACATCAGTTGGCCCACACCTGAAACGGGCAAAGTGGAACACCTGTGTTGAATCATCTCGCGCCAATCGTATGGGATTTTTTTTGGGCGCTGGCGCTTTGTGCGCCGATTGGACAAGCCTTGGTGGCGTGGATTATCAGCGGTGTTTATTTTCTGAACGAATTTTGTGATGGAAAGATTGGTCAACAGCGTGTTTATACGACGGTGGCTGTGAGTGGATGGAAATCGTCAGCTGACGATGGCTACGGCTGTCAATCAAAGATGAAAGCAAGACTGGCTGACTAGTGTGAGACAAAATTAACTGGTCTAAACGAAGATATGGGCTGAGATGGTTTGGTAAGCGACAGCAGTTGTTAGTGCATTGAGGAAGACCAAAAATGAGAATTTACTGATACATGCACATACATAAAAACATGTTCTGAGCTCAGCAAAAATGGTTGACTGAGTTCAGTAAATCTGCTATGGAAAAACAATAATTGCCTGCGATATTATTTTTCCTCTTTAGATGAGCTGGTGTTAGTGACCTCATGCGTTGAGGTCTGGTTCCTTGTGCACCACTGCCAACACAGTATGAAAGTTATTTTAAACTGAGTTGACTTATCGCCTGACTTGTATGTGGTGGCAGTGCCGAATTATATTATCCTCGTAGCTAAAGTATGTAGTAGCTACACATGTAGTAGCTACACATGTAATAGCTACACATGTAGTAGCTACACATGTAGTAGCTACACATGTAGTAGCTACACATGTAGTAGCTACATATGGAGTAGCTACGGGCCCCGCACTTTCAAGGGCCCCGCGCTAAATGCGTTCAAGCTATCAATTCCGGTTTAGTGATTTTGCACTTGCTCTATTACTATAGTACTATACTGCCTTCAACTTTTATGAACGACTGGGTGTTTAAGGTTAGCGATTTGTCATATTATCTGGCTGTATAGCAAATGAACAAATACAATTAGTTTACTATGCAAGTAAAAAAATTTGTGTTTTAATATTTACGTCTTTTTTATATTTAGGGCCCCTTGATAACATATGCTACAGGCCCCGCACTAGCTTACTCCAGCACTGTGTGTGCCCTTTCACACCAACATTTTAATTGCTTAGAGAACACTACGTTGTTGGCCACTTCGGTCACGTGTTCGAAGAGAATTAGCTAAATCGAATCCACAGACTGAATTGACTAAATTATATCACAGATTGTCATTTGATGGAGCAAAATAAAATTAATAATGATGCCCAAATTGACTGTGGTTGGCAGCCTACCCCACCACATGTCACGATGAGACGGCGTGCCCACTGGGTTGACCACCGCAATCTACAGAAGAGCGAGCTACGTAAATATCGGATTAAGAAGAAAAAACACAGAGGCTCTGCGGTCGACATTTGGAGCAGCCCTCCGCTGTGCTCGGTCAGCCTGGCCTTGGTCCGCTTCCCATGGTTCTGCCTTTTTTTCCTCCATTCGCCCGCGCACGCCGTGCGGGGTGGTGTCGTTGGAACGGCCGAATCTTTGCCTCGATGTTGCCACAGGCTGCGTGTGCGCGTTGCTGTTTGACAACGGAACAATTTGACCGTTGACGAATCCCCAAGAGCGGCGGAGGAGTTGAAAGACCGCGGCTGTGAACAAAAAATTGACACACAACCTCAAGAGGTTTATGTAAACACATCTAGCGGTTTTAAAACGTTGCAGTTTAAAAAGTGCAGAAGAGTAGGCCAAAAACACCCCCCCGATGGGGTGGTTCTCTAGAGCTCCCTCGATTGAAATCTCTTCTGCCAGCATTGGCATGAGCAAAACAATTCAGCGCTGCAACCTTTACCTGTAAGTTAAAATAATGGAAATATTTCCATCGTATTTGCCAGTGCCCGCGTTTCTGTTGAGTAATATGTCATTGTGGGTAATTTGACTTGTCATGCCTTCGCCTAGCAGTGGATAGATAATGACTGATGATGACCATGACGATTAAAATAATCTCGCGTAGTGCTGTGATGGGGTTTTTCTTTTATTACGCTTTTACCAATGGCTCTGTAATTAATGCACTCATCATTGTTGGCTTAGAAAACGGTCAATCTTGAGTCCTGACTTTACGCTATTAGTCAAAGTCACACCAGCAGGAGGCAGCATTGTACATCACTGTACGATCCCATTATGTTTACCAGCGTTCAGCCCAGCAAGCCATTCCAATTCTGGGATCATTTTCCCCCTCCCAGTTCAAACCCCACCCGCAGTTCTCTTTGACCCCCAAGACGCTGCCGTTGCCCCTTGTGACCGGGAGGACGGCTTAGCGGTGGCGACATTCACAGTCGCCGTCTTCACGCGCCGCATCCCGTGGAAAGACTTTGCGAGGAGGTTTGTCAACACCGAGTCCCATGTTCTTCATTTCAAGGCCCCGCGGGCCACGTGGACAAATAGTGTGGGCCCTGATGTGCGCCTCCCTCCCCCCTCGACAATACACAAAGAGTGACAACACCACCCCCCATCATCATCGTGGTGCTGCTGTCAAATCCCGCAATGGTTTCAAATGGTGGTGTGGTTGTCCTCACACAGACAGTGGCCCTCACTCTGAAAATGAGTGAAGAACACTGGCATAGCCCGATCATGATTGAGCAACGCACGGCAGTTTCGCTTTTGTTTATTCACGTGGAAACAAAAAAAACTGAATATGGCCCCTATTGTTATTGCGGTGAATGAAGTGGGATCTGTAGTAACGTCACATTCCCGTCCACTGCCCAGTGCACTCTTCTTACGCACGAGGAACGCGACGCATCGGGCAATTTCACGATGCCATGCAACGGATGATCAAAATCGGCGTGCAGACCCGATGTTTTGTCAGTTGCCATTCAAATGCCGTACAAAAGGTACAAACTCCGAGACTCATCGTGATTTAATCAGCCGTCTCGGTGGCATGTAATGTGCGTGCAGCAGCGGGGTGCCTTTTATAGACTCGAGACACCTCTGAACAGAGATGTCCTCCTGCTCAAAGTCAACCAGTTTTATTTTTGGCCTCCCCACTTCTCTCATTGTTGATCAACAGTTGTGATCACGAAACGTTGACATTCATAGAGTAGCAGTTCGTGAGCTAGTCACGTACAGGCAGCACAGGATAAAACATTTTTTTTACAAGTCCGTTAATCGGCAGATCCATTTCGATTATATTGCGTGGATTTGATTTGAACGGTCATATAATTGCCATTAAATTGAGATCTGCTTTAGATGGAAATCTGGGCTGTGGGGAGGCCGTTTGGGGCTCTGAGTTTCTCGACTGTTGGGCCGTTAAGCCCTCCGCAGCGATGGCAGAACAGCGGCCGTGGTGGCCTGGGAGAATTCGATTGGCTGCTGTCATTGTTAAGTAGGGGTAGGAAGCACACGCATCGATGAATCGCTTAAGGTTAATCCGTAAAGTCATGATGCACGCCATCTGATCACTTTTGTAAGTAGCGGATGTTTTTTTTTTCTCCATCATATGTTCACCATATGGGGGTGGAGCGGTGGTACATTAGTTAGCGGCGCTGCGCTAGGAATCCGGTGACCCGAGTTTGATTCCTGATCATGGCTAACATCAGTGCCGAGTGATGATAATTCGCTAACTCGCAAAAGTACGGTAAATGAAACACCCACGATTCTTAACACAAATCGGGGAAGCTTTCTATCCAGCAGTGGATTGACAAAGAGCTGTAAGTCCATTATAACATGCAATGGGTTCACGTGACGATTCCAGCCACTAGAGGCCTCTACGTCCACCAAAATGTAGAAAAAAAACCAGTAATAGATTATTGAATCGAATTGCAATACGTTCCCTACTGACTCAAGACATGGTGATTAATTGAATTGTGAGTGGGGGCGCACTGGGGTTAAACACCAGTTAAAACGATCAACTGATAGCTTGGCAATGCCTCCCCCCTAATTCAATTTGCCAAGCGAGCAGGCAAATGACTGATGAGCATGGCGGAAGATGCGCGCAAGCACTTTCTGGGGCCCTGAACTTGAAAAAAGGGCGTCTTGGTTAGCAGAGGAGGAGGAGGAAGGCTCGTTGCGCCTCGGATTGTTTGTTGAATTGATTGTACGGCTGATAAACGAAAGCGCAATCGTGTAAGCTGGTGCCTTATAGTTTTCTTGCACATGTACGGGAGAACACAGACCCCCCCTCCTCCCCCCCCCCACCGTGTATGTCTCTGGCAAAACTCAGCGGCGATACGAGGTATCGGCAAAGCAAGCAAACGGGTAGGGCCCCAAGCAGCTCTTGAAAAATAAGGGTGAATCAGATATTGCCTTAAATTCAATCCTAATAATCATTCGCTCATTGACGTGAACTCCGATTCATCTCGGCCATCTCTCAAACTTGCCTGCATCTCTCATCTCACTACATCTCCCTATTTGTCCACGTTTATTTTACTTTCGACCTATATAGATAGCTCTTGTCATCTCTGCTGTCATCTCACTTGGCTTCTATAAATGTATATGTCCCCCCCCCCGCCGACCCCCTCTGCTTCGAGCCCCCCAAATAGCTTAGCAGCACCGCTGGCAGGCGCACACGGGCCCTAAGTTGTGAGTCATCTGTAGGTTTGTATCCTTTGGCGGGCAACGTTGCTTTTCCACTGGCCGCTGTAATTCTCCCAAGATTCCGTAGAGTGCGCGTGTAGCTTCTGCGACGTGTCATTTTCAGCGTCGTCGTGAGCGCGACGGAGGGACGAATCATCCCACGACGACGCGAACCGTGGCAAACGCAGCGCGCCACGTGCTATCACAACTCCCCGTTCGTGCAACCACGTGATTAGTTTTCATCAGCCACGGTCAATCCACCCCTTGTAAATGATCCCGCAATCCGATAATCCGCCTAGCACCCTTCGCGCAAGCTCATTTCATCGCTCCATCTACTCGGCCGCGTGTTCGCGGAATGATTCCATCCTTTGGTTGCCATTCCGTTATGAATCGTCACCATCCATCATCATCATCCCTGCTGGCTCTGACGTGTCTTGGTTTGAATCACGTCGTTACCTGTGTGTGTGTTTTCGAATGCACGTGTAACCTACCACTTCCTTACTCTCAATGTAATTCCAAATTATACATCGCTTCATACTTGTACGTGCATTTTTCCGTTTTTGTTGTAAATATTTTAATGGTCATTAAATATCGCTTACAGTGCGGCCTGTAACGATACGTGAATAACAATGTCAGCCCTTTGTCAGTCGTCTATTGGAAGAAGGCCTTTAACACTCCACGGAGGACAAGGAAATTGACCATACTTCACTATTCTGGTCAGTGAGAGTTGGCGTGGGTGGGTGGGCTTCCAGATATATCTCACTGCTCATAGTCGTAGTACAGGAAGGTCCAGATGTCCTGTGACCCCTAATTAATTGACCCCAAACATGTGTTTTTTACTTTTTTTGATTTAAAGCTTTCGTGACTGCAGGGATTCATATTCTTGGTTCTTTAGGTAAAGTCACGTAGAAGGGAAAGAAAAAAGTAAAAAAATATGTAAATATTATTTT
The DNA here is from genome assembly GCF_964198595.1 of Lampetra fluviatilis. Taxonomy (NCBI): domain Eukaryota; kingdom Metazoa; phylum Chordata; class Hyperoartia; order Petromyzontiformes; family Petromyzontidae; genus Lampetra; species Lampetra fluviatilis. The sequence goes on from NC_136324.1 coordinate 2,451,453, forward strand.
AATATTTATTTAATATATATATAACTATTATTTTATTATTTCCCTTCTACGTGACTTTACCGAAAGAACCAAGAATACGTTTGTTTACCTTTGCATATTAATTTCTGTTTTAAATAAACCTTACTTTAAAAATATATAAAGTTTTTACAGAATTAAATGGGGGAGGGGGGGGGTCACAAGACATCGAGATCATCCCGTACTTTAAAGGCCAATTATTACTCTCTAACGTGGTACGCGTGTGTGTGTGTGTTAATATGAGCAGTTTGCAGTTATCATAGTTAAGTAGAGTGGCTTACATGTGTGGTGGGGTAAAGCGTGGGTTACATGTGTGGTGGGGCAAGGCGTGGGTTACATGTGTGGTGGGGTAACGCGTGGGTTACATGTGTGGTGGGGCAAGGCGTGGGTTACATGTGTGGTGGGGTAACGCGTGGGTTACATGTGTGGTGGGGTAACGCGTGGGTTACATGTGTGGTGGGGCAAGGCGTGGGTTACATGTGTGGTGGGGCAAGGCGTGGGTTACATGTGTGGTGGGGTAACGCGTGGGTTACATGTGTGGTGGGGCAAGGCGTGGGTTACATGTGTGGTGGGGTAACGCGTGGGTTACATGTGTGGTGGGGCAAGGCGTGGGTTACATGTGTGGTGGGGTAAAGCGTGGGTTACATGTGTGGTGGGGCAAAGCGTGGGTTACATGTGTGGTGGGGTAACGCGTGGGTTACATGTGTGGTGGGGTAACGCGTGGGTTACATGTGTGGTGGGGCAAGGCGTGGGTTACATGTGTGGTGGGGTAAAGCGTGGGTTACATGTGTGATGGGGTAAAGCGTGGGTTACATGTGTGGTGGGGTAACGCGTGGGTTACATGTGTGGTGGGGTAACGCGTGGGTTACATGTGTGGTGGGGCAAAGCGTGGGTTACATGTGTGGTGGTGCAAAGCGTGGGTTACATGTGTGATGGGGTAAAGCGTGGGTTACATGTGTGGTGGGGTAACGCGTGGCTTACATGTGTGGTGGGGTAACGCGTGGGTTACATGTGTGGTGGGGTAAAGCGTGGGTTACACGTGTGGTGGTGCAAAGCGTGGGTTACATGTGTGGTGGGGTAACGCGTGGGTTACACGTGTGGTGGGGCAAGGCGTGGGTTACATGTGTGATGGGGTAAAGCGTGGGTTACATGTGTGGTGGGGTAACGCGTGGGTTACATGTGTGGTGGGGTAACGCGTGGCTTACATGTGTGGTGGGGTAAAGCGTGGGTTACATGTGTGGTGGGGTAACGCGTGGCTTACATGTGTGGTGGGGTAAAGCGTGGGTTACATGTGTGGTGGGGCAAGGCGTGGGTTACATGTGTGGTGGGGTAACGCGTGGGTTACATGTGTGGTGGGGCAAGGCGTGGGTTACATGTGTGGTGGGGTAACGCGTGGGTTACATGTGTGGTGGGGTAACGCGTGGGTTACATGTGTGGTGGGGTAACGCGTGGGTTACATGTGTGGTGGGGTAACGCGTGGGTTACACGTGTGGTGGGGCAAAGCGTGGGTTACATGTGTGGTGGGGTAACGCGTGGGTTACATGTGTGGTGGGGTAACGCGTGGGTTACATGTGTGGTGGGGTAACGCGTGGGTTACATGTGTGGTGGGGTAACGCGTGGGTTACATGTGTGGTGGGGTAACGCGTGGGTTACATGTGTGGTGGGGTAACGCGTGGGTTACATGTGTGGTGGGGTAACGCGTGGGTTACATGTGTGGTGGGGTAACGCGTGGGTTACATGTGTGGTGGGGTAACGCGTGGGCTACATGTGTGGTGGGGTAACGCGTGGGTGGCAGAGAGCGCCAATGTAACAGTTCCTCTCCGCACCCGGCACGGGCACCAACTGTCTGGCAGAAAACCAAAACCGCAGCGAGGGTAGGAATGAGTCTTTGTCAGCTGAGCCCCCATGGGAGATGAGCAGACGAGGAACAGGGCGAGAGAATGGGCGAATCAAGGCTTAACTTCTTTCTGGAGCTGTCCGGAGCTGAGCTCCGGAAAATACCCCCCCCACCCCAAAGACAAAGATCTCCCGTATAGCCTGTAACAGGCTGTTGGGGCAAGTGTGGTAGCGAGCGTATCGGCACGGCACACGAGGGGGTGATCAGAACCACTTTTGGCTGAGTCGACCTAGGGGAGGCCCAGGACCGGTTCAGATATCGTCACTGCTGTTTGCCGTGAGCGGGGGGTCGCCGGGGTCGTAGCGCAGCGCGCTAGTCGCTAGACTGCCGCTCCTCACACACAAAGATAAAGATCCCCCGTGTAGCCTTAACAGACTGTAGGGGCAAGTGCTGTTAGCGAGCACCTATGAAGGCCGGAACGGCACACGAGGGGGTGGGTGGCCAGGACCACGCCCGACCACCTTTGTCTCCCCAGTGGCGATGTTTATACACCGCACCAGGTACTCATTTGAGGCTGAGTCGACCTAGGAGAGGCCCAGGACCGGTTCAGATAATCGTCACTGCTGTTGACCGTGAGCGGGAATCGAACTCGGGTCCCCAGGTTCGCAGCGCAGCGCGCTAACCGCTACACCACCGCTCCCCACTCACACACACCCTCACACACATACCCTCACACACACTCACACACACACACCCTCACACACACACACCCTCACACACTCACACACTCACACACCCTCACACACACACTCACACACACCCTACACACACACACCCTCACACACACCATCACACACACACACCCTACACACACACACACTCACACACACACCCTCACATACACACACACCCTCACACACACACCCTCACACACACACCCTCACACACACACCCTCACACACACACCCTCACACACACACTGACACACCCTCACACACACACACCCTCACACACACACACCCTCACACACACACCCTCTCACACACCCTCTCACACACCCTACACACACACACACACCCTACACACACACACCCTCACACACACTCACACACACCCTCACACACTCACACACACACACCATCACACACACACACCCTCACACACACACTCACACACACACACCCTACACACACCCTCACACACACCATCACACACACACACCCTACACACACACACACTCACACACACACCCTCACATACACACACACCCTACACACACACACCCTCACACACACACCCTCACACACACACTCACACACACCCTCACACACACACACCCTCACACACACCCTCACACACACACACCCTCACACACTGACACACCCTCTCACACACCCTCTCACACACCCTCTCACACACCCTCTCACACACCCTCTCACACACACCCTCACACACTCACACACACCCTCACACACCCACCCTCACACACTTACACACCCACCCTCACACACACCCTCACACACACACCCTCTCACACACCCTCTCACACACCCTCTCACACACCCTCTCACACACCCTACACACACACACACTCACACACTCACACCCTCACACACCCACCCTCACACACTCACACACCCACCCTCACACACACACTCACACACAGGCAGGGGACCGCCGAGGCAAATTAGAAACGAATCCCAGGACAGAGTGAAGCAGCATCGCTCACCGAGCGTGTGGGTGACGGAGTGAGCAAGCGAGTGAGTCCATTCGTTGTGGGCGAGTGGCGACGTGCGTCCGTGAGTGAGCTCGTGAGCGAGTGAATGAATAAGTTAACGAGTGAATGAATAAGTTAACGAGTGAATGAATAAGTTAACGAGTGAATGAGTAAATCATCGAGTGATTTAATTTGGGAGAAAGTGCGTAGCAGCGTGCCTCTGACTCGGGTGGGTGAATGGGTCAGTGATGGAATGGGTTGGTGCCGAGTCGAGAAGTCAATGCATTTGTTCGTGAATACGTGAATACGTGAATACGTGAATACGTGAATACGTGAATACGTGAATACGTGAATACGTGAATACGTGAATACGTGAATACGTGAATACGTGAATACGTGGGTTCGCGAATAGGTCAATGGTTGAGTGAGTGAGTGAATCAGAGAGGAGCGACTCAATTAGTGAATACGCGATTAAGTTGTCGACGTTAATAAATCATCACGAGTGGCTCAGTGAGTCGGTCGGTAAGTGAATGAGTAAGTTAGCGGGTGGGTTAGTGAGTGAATGAGTGGGTTTGTGAGTTGGCGCTTAGGTTATTACCAAAGTCGGTCCGTCCGTGAAAAAGATGAATGGGTGAGTGAATAGGTTAGCGAGTGGGTTAGTGGGTGAATGAGCGGGTCAGTCGGCGAGTCGGCGAATGCGTAGATTACCGAGTGAGTCGGTGGTGAGTGAATGAGTTGGTTAAACAAGTGAGCGGTTCGAATGAGTGACCGTATCAGTGAGTGATTGAGCCGGTGAGCGAGTGAGTGATTGAGTGAGTGAGTGATTGAGTGAATGAGTGAGCGAGTGAGTGAGCGAGTAAGTGAGTGAGCGAGTGAGCGAGCGAGTGAGCGATTGAGCGAGCGAGCGATTGAGCCGGTGAGCGAGTGAGTGAGCGAGTGATTGAGCCGGTGAGCGAGCGAGCGAGTGAGCGAGCGAGTGATTGAGCCGGTGAGCGAGCGAGTGAGTAAGTGAGTGAGTGAGCGAGTGAGCGAGCCAGTGAGCGAGTGAGCGAGCGAGTGAGTGAGTGAGTCAGTGAGCGAGTGAGCGAGCGAGTGAGTGAGTGAGTCAGTGAGACAATGAGCGAGTTGGTTGAGTAAGCTGGTTCTTGGGGTTCGGTCGGTGAGCGATTGAGTGAGTAGCGGATGCGGGGTGGGAAATGTCAGGAGGCAGGGCAGAGAGAGCGAGAGCCGCACGTGGTGGTGGTAGTGGTGATGGTGGGGTGGGTGTTACTGGGGGAGTGGTGTGGCTGAACTAGAGTTCTGGGGGGTGGGGAGTGTGGGGGGTGTGGGGAGGAGTGTGTGTGTGGGGGGGGAGTGTGTGTGGGAGAAGCTTGGCAGGATTCCTTGCGAGGCACACACGAGGTGGTGGTGGTGGCAGTGGGCGGAGACGGCGTGGAGAGGGGGAAGATGTGGAGCGAGTGGCTTGGCTTGCTCGCTGCAGAAACAGAACCAACATCATCACCAGCAGCAGCCGCTCGCTCGGGACTCGACTGGCTACGCACATCGACCGAGAGCTTCTTGTCCGTGAACGCGGCGGCGTTTGGCAAAGCGACTACCCCCAACCCCTTAGCCCATCATCATCAACACCAACAACAACACACGAGTAGCGTCAACCACACAGCCGCAGGAGAACAACCGTCCGGCCACCGCCACCACCGACAGGGATTTTACGAATGACCGTCACGAGAAGCCGCTCGCGATCCAATGCGAGGGGCTGTGCCGGCTCTGGCGCAGCATGTGGGTTGTGGGCAAGTTTGGCCCCAGAAACTACATGGCTTGTCTGGGCTTACTCATGCTGCTGTCAGCGGTCAGGATTGTCATTCATCTGGGCGGCGGAGGAGTGTCTCGTTTTCTAGGTGAGTTGATCGCTCCCCGGGGCACGCGCAAACGCACCGACACAAGGATACTTTAACAATAACAATAATTCCTCGAGTAGGATCCCACGTAAATCATTGAACAGCAGCAGGATCATCATCATCATCGCGCTGCGCGTGGGTTGAGTTGCGTGGTTGGCGGTGGAAGTTTTAATGTGGCGCGTGCGTTTGTTATGCGTGCTTTGGTATCGATGTGCTGTGAATGGTTATTGATCATCATTGCTAAACAAAGCTCCGTGACACTACCGCTGTCATCGCTGTCGTCAAATTGTCATCGTCTTCGTGTTTTAAGTTTGAAGTGCCACGCTTTGTCGGTTGTGAACGGTTTCGTTTTTAAATTATTTGTGCGTGACACTCGTTTATCATTGCGGTAACTGTTAACACATAATTGCTATCATCACCTTGATAACATCAACAACTGTAATCACGGCGCTTAAGTTACCATTACGTTATGCAAAACCATATTAATTTGTGTTTTACATTCTTGCTAATTGCTTTTTTACCCTTTTATCTGGCAACAAAACTGACACCTTTTTTTGGTTGTTGCCAGATAAACGGGTAAAAAAACCAATTGTCATATTTTTTCTACTGACAAATGAGGTTCCAATGGTGTTTTACATTCTTGTATTATCACCACGCCCTGCTATGTATCAGCGCCGCCGCGTCTCTACCACTCGCTCCATCGCCACGCGAGAGCGCTGGAAAGGGGCGCAAACACGAATCGGGTTGCGTGCAGAGGCCAAACGACGAGCAGCAGCAGTGATGATGAGTCGGGAGAGCAGACGAATTGGCCTCATCGTGGTGACTCCTCCTGTTGTTGAGAGGCGTGGGTTGAGGCAGGACACGTGGCGCCAAGATGATGATGGTTCGCTGGAGTCAGCGATGGTGGCGGCTGGATCTCAAGAGACGACGGCACGCGATAATCGATTATGGTGGTGGCTGGTTCTGAGATGATTTATCCATGTAATCGATTATGGTGGTGGATGGTTCTGAGAGATGATTTCGCCATGTAATCGATTATGGTGGTGGCTGAATGATGCCCCCTATAATCGATTATGGTGGTGGCTGGTTCTGAGATGATTTCCCCATGTAATCGATTATGGTGGTGGCTGAATAAAAGAGATGATGTCCCTAGAATCGATTAGGGTAGTGGCTGGTTCTGAGAGATTATTTCCTCATGTAATCGATTATGGTGGTGGCTGGTTCTGAGAAATGATTTCCCCATGTAATCGATTATGGTGGTGGCTGGTTTTGAGAGATGATTTCCCCATGTAATCGATTATGGTGATGGCTGAATATAAGAGATGATGCCCCCTATAATCGATTAGGGTGGTGGCTGCTTCTGAGAGATGATTTCCCCATGTAAACGATTATGGTGGTGACTGCTTCTAAGAGATGATGCCCCCTAGAATCGATTAGGGTAGTGGCTGGTTCTGAGAGATGATTTCCCCATGTAATCGATGATGGTGGTGGCTGGTTCTGAGAGATGATTGCTCGGCTCTGAAGCGACGGTGGGTCGCGCTACATTAAGCGATGCAAGTGTTTAAAGCGACGCAAGAGACCCGAGGGGCACATCCACTGCGGAGATGGAGCGGCGACAGTCGGCTTGTGCGCTGGAGTTGCTCAATCTGGAGTTGTTACATCTTTGTTTTGCATCGCGCGAGACGCAGAGGCCTTAGTCTGTCGCAGTACGATAGATCCCGGCTGACGAGTGCTCTTTTTAAAACTCTCTGCATATGTGCTAAGACGAATGCGCAATGCGTGTGCTAAGCTAGACTGCATATACTGCACGTGCAGCAGAGTTAACAGGCGCGTTTGTGTAATGCTGCACAAGTAATGCGGTCACGTACAGCTGTTTGGGAATGCACTGCTAGACGAAGCTCTACTACTGCTACCCACGCTGAGTCGGGTCGGAGCGGTTGTTTGGTCATACTTCACCACGCCGGCTGGGTGCAAGTTGCCAATGGAAGGGTTGGTGGGTAAAGGGACACGTGTCACGCGATCTCCACGCGCCGCTCACGACGTGTTGTAGCCGTGGCAGGGAATCGAACCCGGGATTTTAAAATAGGCTGGAAGCGCAAAGCGTTCGCGAACCAGTGCGAGAAGGCGCAGTGCAAGTGGCGTGTTTGACTACGTACTCCAACAGAGGAGAAGAAGTTACACTACTCGTACAGCAAACAACAACTACAACAACAACCTCCACGCACGTGTCAATGAACACTGCCTTCAAAGGAAAACACATTAGGCCGACGTTTCGGGCAATGGGCCCTTCTCCCCGTACGGGTGGTCCTGTGCGTGACATTGGACACATGGCTGAGCTCACCCAGTCTTGCAGGGTGAGGTGGGCTGCAGTTTAATACCAACGAGTAAGATGGCAAAGCCCACGCATTGTTACGATGTCCACACGGACCCCCCCCCCCACGTGTTTTGCTATGGACACAGCGGTTAGGGGCCGTCCATAAATGACGTCACGCACCTAGGGGGGGGTCAGACATTTGTAACGATGTGTGACGAAGGGGGGGGGGTTGATAAATGTGACGTCACATCGAAATGCGCAACTTTAAATAAATATTGACAACACGTTCTACTTAATTAAATAGACTTTTTAATAAATGTTTTCTCCTACAACATCAGAGTGCAGCGCCACATTAAATACGCACCACAATGACAATAGTTTAAAGCGATTTGAAGCATGTTTTATTTTTTTTTGGGGGGGGGGGGGGGCAGAGCTTTGTGACGTCATATTTTAGGGGGGGGGGCTGACTTTTTGTGACGATGGGGGGGGGGGTCAAAAATCGTCCAAAATCACGTGACGTCATTTATGGACGGCCCCTTATTAGGCGGGCCGCTGTCTAAACGTCGCCAGCTTTGGGCCCCGATGCTCGTTCGGCTAAATCCGCCAGCGTGCGAGCGTTCTTTGTTACACTGGGTTGGTTTCGATAAGTACACTAAAAAAAAACACACACACACATATCCCTTCTACCCCGGGGGAGGGGGGGCATTTTAAACCATTGACCCCACAGATGCCACACCGTCGCAGTGGCCTTACCGATGCTTAAATCGCTGGAATTGCAATCCCAAATGTCGCCGGCTGGACTTTCATCTCCGGGCGCGGCAGTGTGCGGTGTAGGCCACTGCGACGGTGTAGCATCTGTGGGGTCAATGGTTTAAAATGCCCCCCCCCCCCCCGGGGTAGAAGGGATATGTGTGTGTATTTTTTTGAGTGTAAATAATAGAAAACACTAATTAAGTAGAACTGCTTTGTTTCATCAAACCTCTGCATTTATTAACATTAAAAACATTGTTTGCGACTGAGAACCAAAGGGGTTGCAGGCTGCAGTCGGTTAAGAACCGCTGCTCGAAGCCGAGGCCCCCTCTGATGCTCGCAGTGGTGGCTCAGCGAGCCATAGCCGGGTGGCACTTTGTTTTAGGGGACCGTCCATAAATGACGTCACGCGATTTTGAACGAATTTTGACCCCCCCCCCCCCATCGTCACGCGGCGTCACAAAAAGTCAGCCCCCCTCAAATATGACGTTACAAAGCTCTGCCCCCTTCCACAAAAAAATGAAACATGCTTCAAATCGCTTTAAACTATTGTCATTGTAGTGCGTATTTAATGTGGCGCTGCACTCTGATATTGTAGGAGAAAACATTTATTAAAAAGTATATTTCATTAAGTAGAACGTGTTGTCTATATTTATTTAAAGTTGCGCATTTTGATGTGACGTCACATTTCTCAAACCCCCCCCCCCTCGTCACACATCGTCACAAACGTCTGACCCCCCCCCCCCTAGGTGCGTGACGTCATTTATGGACGGCCCCTTACTGCTATGTGGTGGATGCGTATTAGCTCAGTACTTCTTCCATACCGTATTGTGGTCTAGCGCGCTGTGCGTGGGTGGTTGTGAATGTGAGTGATGGTGCTAATGCTGCCGCCCAAGTAACCCGACCGACCGTAAGAGCCATGAACGTCGACCCGCTCTGCGAGGTCACAGCGGGTCGAACTCCGTTTGAAACCTGGGTGCGCGGTGTGTTACATCTCAGCACTGGGGAGACAAAGACGTCTGGGCGTGGTTCCGTCCACAACACTGCCCCCCCCCCCCCACGTGCGTGTTTCGTCGACTTTCACGTTGACACGTGCTCGCCAATTGCGCTTGGGCCCCAACAGTGTGCGTGTGTGTGGATCTTTGTTTTCTCTTGTGAGTCTTGTAAGTACACGTGCCGTAGCTATCAAGCTGGATTGTGGCTATTTTTCCAGGTATACATCAATCGGACGTCTAACCTGCTGTTTGTACGTACATTGTGTCTCGAGGTTATTCCAGCACAGACCTGTATTTATGGTATACACTTGCAGTGTTCGGTTCAGCAGTTAATAATGTACTGATGCCAATTTGCTCGGCCTTGAAGCTAAGACTCTGCGTCCATGAACGTTGCTGTGAATGTTGAAATTTCACCTATTTACCACACGTGTTGTATTGCTTCATGTGTGTACCGTGGAACCGTCTTGAGTGATTGGTTGGTTCGCACAACAGCGCTTTAAACCCAGCAATACGACTTGTTCTATATCCGAGCACGGAAAACATCAGTGACGAGAGATGGCAAAAACATATCGTGATTGGGCCCAAGGACAGGGACTTCTCTACTTACGAACGAGTCTGGTTCAAAGAGTTATGTTCGTAAGTCGATTTTTTCGTAAGTCCAAACATGCTTTACGGTATGTACACTAAACACGGGGAATGGCTTTAAAAGTTGTAATATCTCCTGTAGATGTAGATGCCACTGGTTCTTCACGTTCTGCAGATGTAGATGCCACCACCACCATCTATTGTGTGGCGTTTGAACTTACGACTCTCGGTCCAAACAACTGGACATACGGAGAGGTTTGTTCGTATCTCTAAAAGTTAATACGTCGAGTGTTCGTAAATAGAGGAGTCCCTGTACAGGAAAACTGCATAAATTCTACCAGGCAGTAATTTGCATGAGCTCCAAAACTGCATGGTGTGAAACATGGAGTATCTGTGCGCAGCCCAGCGAAATTGTAAAGATGAGCACTCACGTCAGTGGTTGCTAGAGGACTATGTCATCACTCTCGGTACACCAGCCAATCGGCTGCCAGGAGAACAACCCGCTTGGAACATGGCAGCCGTGACGTCATTGCTCCGTGCACTTCAACCGGACTGTGGCTGATGTAATGTGTATGTTTATGTTATGAATGTTTTCTTAAGTAATGTGTTTGTGATTTTGCGTGCATTTATTTGTGCGAGTGTGAGTGAGAGTGCACTTATGTATTTGTAAGAGTGTTCCTCTGCGTGGGAATATCTTCCTTTGCATGTGAGAGTTTGTATGTGTGGTTGTTAGCCTTATAACAGTATGTTAAAAGCCTATTTGGGTGATCGTTTTTTGGCTGTTTTTGGCTGTGCGTGTCTGTTATTGTGAACACGTGTGTTTTGTGAGTTTTGGGTGTGTTTGTGAGACCGTATAGCTGTGTGCATTTGTCTCCGAGTGGTTTTGTGCGTAGGTACGTACGTATGTTGAATTTATTTCGCACCGCGCGTAGCCAACCGTGCCAATCGGAGGTACGAATACTGCTGAGGTCATGTAAGCTTATACGCCCTTGCGTAAATCCTGGAGGGGCTCGAAATTGAGACAAATCTTGGTGTGCGCAATTTATAGAATATCCCAAAGCTGTTCAGTACTCGGGACCCTAGGGATCCATCCACAACCCGCGCTGACCAGCTTGACGAAGTATTGTCAAACAACCCTCATCACTGACACGGCGTCGTTGAACGATAAAGATGTAACGTTATCGTCGTTACACCCACACACTGACTCTCTCTTGCCCAGATTGTTGCCCTCGTGAATATTGAAACAGCCTTTCAGCTTCTCATCTTCATTTGCAGCCAGTGTATCATTGCTGAGCGGAGCAGTGGTGCAGTGTGAGTGACACTGGCGCCTATGAACCCGGCAATCTGAGTTTGATACACGACCCAGGCTAACATCGATGGTGAGTGCCATCCCTGCCCCCCCTCCCCCCACTTTACCAACACGAACTAACCAGCGTGGTGAAGTATGGTCAAAACCCCCATCGAGATAGGTTGGAAGTTATTTTTTTCTTAATTACTCCACCGCTAAATTGCTTGGCTCTGTGCAATAACTGCACAGTCTGTTCCGAGTCGAAGTGCTATTGTGAACGCGTGCTTGAATATTGTTTTTCGTAGGGTCATATTAAGGATAACCTTTTGTGTCTGTGATGTGTTATACCGGAGTGATTACTCATTTAAATAGCATTCAATGTTACCACAGTGACAGATAACCTTTATTTGAAGCCAGTTGAAAGCCCATTGTGAGCGAGTAATTTTGAGCAGAGTTCTGGTTAATCAAATGTAGAGTGGCTGTAGAAAAAAAAAACACCAGTGCAGAGCGATCCATTTATAGATACCCCACTGATAATGATCATGACCCTCGTGACTTCTCCACAGAGGATTGATTATTGTGACCGCGATGGCTCCGTGCGCTACAGGCGACAGCGTTCAACGACGCACTTAGATTGATTGGTTGGGAGAGGTGCGGAGGGAGGCTTTGAAATGAAACGTTGTTTTTCTCCGAGAAATCCTCGCTGTTTTTGGTGGGGCATCTGTAAATGGATCTCACCCGGCTGCACACATCAATTTGAAATTTAAGAGGCATGAAATGGGGTGTAATCTACTTTAAAAACAACACTCACTGGCATTCATAATTAAGGCTGCAGTGCATAATGTTTAGCCTAATGACCACCACCACGGTAAGGTATTGCCCTCCGATAAGATTAGTGTGTTGGGTGGGGAGTGTGTGTGGTGTGGCTGGTTCGTATATCGCTCGCTCGTCACTGATGTTATCCGTTACCGGCAATCAAAGTCAGGTCGCGGGGTTCATAGCGCAGTGAGTGAGCTCACCCCTGCACCACCGCATGACTTCGCAACCCCAGAAGAAACAAAGACAAAGATCCCCCGTATAGCCTGCACAGACTGTTGGGGTAGGTGTTATCAGCGAGCAGCACCTATCATGGTCCGGAATGGCACGCAAAGGGGTGGGGGTGGCCAGCATTACTCCCGACCGCCTTTGTATCCCGAGTGGTGATGTTTACACATTGCACTAGGTACTAATTTGAGGCTGAGTCGACCTAGGTGAGGTCCAAGACCAGTTCAGATAATCGCCACTGTTGTTGATGGCCGTGAGCGGGAATGGAACTCGGGTAGACGGGTTCGTAGCGCAACGCGCTAACCGCTACCCCCTACCCCACACAAAGATAAAGACAAAGATCCCCCGTATAGCCTTAACAGACTGTAGGGGCAAGTGCTGGTTGCGAGCACCTATGAAGGCCAGAACGGTACACGAGGGGGTGGGTGGCCAGCACCACGCCCGACCGCCTTTGTCTCCCCAGTAGCGATGTTTACACACCGCACCAGGTACTCATTTCAGTCGACCCAGGAGAGGCCCAGGACCAGTTCATATAATCGTCACCGGTGTTGGTCGTGAGCGGGAATCGAACCCAGGTCGCCAGGTTCATAGCGCAGCGTAGCGCTAACCGCTGCACCACCGCTACCCCCCCCCCCCCACACGCACACTACAGACACACAGTCACACACGATCATCGCCTGTTCTCCGTGCCCTCCGCGTTTGACGCGTCTTGACAACACCCGAACGGGGGGACGGCCTTTCGAGCGGCGACCCTTACGTGGCGTTGCCCCGACATGTAAACATCTGGTGAATCCACATACTTCGCATGGTTTCACAATTAAGCCATCCGTCCGTGCGACTGGAAGAACGAACACGCCGAGGGAATCAAAACCGCTGCAATCTTCTTGGTTCTTTCGGTAAAGACACGTAGAAGGGAAATAATAAAATAATACAAATAAAACATAATAAAATAATTCTCACGACGTTTCGGCCACAACGCAAGCAGCCGTCCTCAGGTGAAGAGCAGGTCTGTCATTCAGACGCTGTCTTTCCGACAGACCTGTTCTTCACCTTATAGACGGCTGCTTGCGTTGTGGCCGAGACGTCGTGATAAATTATTTTATGTTTTATTTTTATTATTTTATTATTTCCCTTCCACGTGACTTTACCGAAAGATCCAAGAAGATGAATCCCTGCAGTCACGAAATCTTTAAATAGAAATTTAACCGCTGCAATGTTCAGGAACGGTGAGAGGCAAAGGGGAGAGGGGACTTGGGCACGGGGCGACGGTGTCTACAGCGAATAAACACGTGCGCGTCTGAATCGCAGAGAAACCTTGGAGAGTTGCACGCTTGTGTTTATGCATTGCGAGGCGCAAAAGAGGAATGCGCGGATTATAAAACGCACGCGGCTTAGGAGAGTGAGCGCGAGATGGGACGATGGTCGAGAAAAATCTACGCGACCACGGGGAGAACATGCAAACTCTAAATATACACCCAGCAGGCGGTCGGGGTTGGGATTGAACCCACGACCTCCTGCATACCAGGCGAGGCAGATAACATTTAGCCACCGTGGCACCCATCACTTTGTATGCACGTTCGACGCGTATCCATATAATTACGCATGTATTATGCAGAGTGTGTGAAATACTGTAATTACGATATTGTTCAAGCCCTTTGTCAATCAGCGGTTGGATGTCCTCCCGTGCAATTTCACTCGTGGTTGCTTGGCCATACTTTATCACGCCGGTCAGCGTGAGTTAGCGAAGGCGAGAGAGGGGGTGAGTAGGACTCGTTCAGGGATCAGGCGCCACTGACGTAGCCATGGCCACGAATTTTACTTGGATCATCGGGTTCATAGCAAAGGGAGCTATGGTGACCATTCTGCCTCCACTCTCCGCAGGAGCATGATAAAGTATGTCGTGATATCTAATCAAGTATGGATGCACGGATGTGCAAATATACGGCACGTATTAACGTCGGAATTCAAATGTCAAGCATCGCTGCAAATGACGCTCCCATAAGGACATAATTAAATTTCACAATCTCGCGTGTTGAATTAAACAAATAAAAATGGAGAATGAAATTAATGCTCATGAATATGCTGTACTGCTAATTAAATCACATGGTAATGGAGCAATGTGCGTACGCATGCGTGTGTCTCCACACAGTCGTGTTTCTCTTGCAGCCTGTGGCCGCTGCTGTTGTTACGACCTGCAATCATTTATATCGGTGTATTGCCAAATGGAAATTGGGATTTTTAGGCTTGATCATCGTTGATCCATTCATATGCCCAAGGCTCCCACGATTGGATCCCAATGACACTTTATTTTCATCCATGTGATTTCATATTGATCATCATCATCATGATCTATCTATTGCTGAATCAAGGCATCTGCAAACTGTCATCATCTCGGGCGGTGCTACGATCTAACAATCCACGTGACACCTGCACACGAACTGATTTCTCCGCTCCATCTCCTTGGTGGCTGTTCAGTTCATTCAGACGCCTTGTACCGTACATAGCCAACTGTGCTAATCGGAGGTGCAGGGGAAGGACAGCAAAAAGCTTAACATGCACTTGGCAAATAACCCGAAATGATCAATCATAATCTTGTATGGTAGCACAGCTGGATGAAGGCCTACCCGCACCATGCAATTCATGGAGGTCATTCGACCATACTTCACCACTTATGGCCAGTGATGTTAGCCGGGTTCATAGCAAAGTGCGCTAACCACTGCACCGCCGCTCCCCCAGATTTCGTAACACTGCACGCGTATACTGCGGTTGCCTATGACTAGATCACTTGGAATGCCGCTGATCTCAACAGATCTTGCCAGATAAGCGGGGTTGTGCCCGGACGCCGCTTCATTGGGAGAACACCTTGGCATGCCTAGGTGGCTTCGGGGCAGTGCGGACAAAACCCTTTGTTGTACTGTACTTCTTTGCTCCCATGTCGACGCTCCCCGCCGTTTTCAATTATGGTCAAATAATCCCCATGAGCCACACGGCATTGGTAGGGGGTGGGGGGAAGAGGAGGGGGGGAAGAGAAGTGGGATCCTCATCCTGACAGTTTTGACAAAGAGGCTGTACATGTATTTACTGCGTTTGGTTCATCATCTCTGCCATCGCTGCAGTGAGGTTATTATTCACCGATTGGTTACAATGTTAGAGTGCAGTGGGAGATAGATGGCCCTTATTTATAACCAGGTACAAGCCCGGTGAGACCAGAAGTCTCTTTTTCAAGATAGACGCGGTTTTGAATAATTAATAATATACATATTTATCAACGCTGACCACAGCGGTTTGTCCTTATGCGTGTTTGTGTTAATATTTATGGGGTTTCTTTGGTGTAGCTGTATATGAACTGCACGCCTGTGCTGATATATACTGAACACACATTTTTATCATTTATATTTTCCCCTTTGTACCGATTTAAAATATCAGCATCATTGCATGATTTAAAAAAAAGTGCAACCCTTCGTGTTAGAGAAAGGCACCCCCTTGAAGTGGATGTCACAGAACTACCTCTGAGATCGCCCTCCAAGCGACCTCTGGGCTACACAGTAGAGGACAACATTCACCCACCCTCTCTGCCCTGAAGAGGAGTGTTCATTGCATGGCAGTCACATTTTTAAAAATTCTCAGTGCTGGAATTTCGCCAGATTAAGAGCAGAACCATATTTATTGTTAACTCTTAACGCTTTTGTGTTGTTATTAAATACGTGTAGTTTACTAATGTTTCATCTGATTGGATGGTAATATGGTCAAGGTGGCGGGTCTTCCGTCAGAAGGTTGCAAGTTCAAATCCATGTCTGGGTCAGTTCAACCCATTATCCCTCCAGGGTTTGTAAAATAGGTACCACTTTGTGGGAAGCTAAAGAGTGGGTGTCCTATGAGTAGACTCTGCCTTGACATAGAAACGTGGAAGTTACACCATTTGTTCAAAGCTGTGATCAGATGAGTGGAAATCGCTTTGGTGAGTGGAAAAACTACAAATAAATAATATTAATGTTTGAAATCGGTTAATATATTTGTGCATTAACAGTTGTTTTGATGTACAAAGTATATGCTTTCAACCGTTTTGATGTTTGGCCTAATTTAGTTTTCATACGCTCTTTTATGATCGTATTTTGTCTGGTTTTTGTACTTTGTGAAACTTTTAACTGTTTTATTACGTTTTTGCCTGCTCTGAAGAAAATTCACTCCAATGTGTCACGTGAAATTATTTTCTCTTTATCTTTCCCAGCTATTTGAGGTCTGTAATGCATAGTGAGGTGGTGCAGTGGTTAGCGGGCTGCGTTACGAACCTTTGGTGACCCACGTTCGACTCCCAGTCACGACTAACATCAGTGACAAGTGACATTAGGAACCAGTCCTGCCCTAGCCCCACCTTCACCAACTCTAACTAACCGGCATGGTGAAGTATGCTTAAAAAAAACCTTCATGACCGACACGGCATTCAAAGTTCTTTATCGATTGGTCGATTGAGAATATCCGCAATTTATATATATATATAAAATACAATTTGGACATGCCATTAGGAAAATTCACCGGGAGCCTCGCTTTCAGTGTAGGCAAATATTTATTCAATCATGATTCTCAAATCGTTTTGACGGACCCTTGAATGCATTGGACGGAATTCAGTCCATGGGTTAAGTTGACAGACTGAAGGACTCTGCGGCAATGTAGTGAGCTGGTGTATGCCATTGAAACGTGTTTAGCAAAGCGTAGTCATTATATATGGAGACGTGAACTTTATTTAGAACCTGAGTACTGAATGCCTCATGCAATTCTATCAATTTCATTTGCAAATTGCAATTGCATACGCCCAAGTTTTGTCCAAATTCCGAGTCCCCTACGGGAGCAGGAATAGAACTCGCGTCACCGGGTTCGTAGTACAGTGCGCTAACCTCTAAACGACTGCTCCCCGCTCAATTACACACATGCGCTGTCACACTTTCGCACAAATAAACGAACGCAAAATCACACTCACGTTACTTAAAAAAAGAACATAAATATGCGGCTTTCCATAGCCCAGCTGATGTGTACGGAGTGATGACGTCATGACGGCCATGTTGCACAAGTCCTGATGCAACAACAGCAGCCACGTTGCATCAGGATTGCTTTCATGGCAGCTGATTGGCTGGTGTAGTGGGAGTTATCATGATGTAATCCCTAGCAACCACTGACACGCGTCCATATTTGTGAGATTATATTTCGAGAGCCCGTTGAGACCGAGACTATCGTTTGCATGTTGGACCTAAAACACAATAACGGTGTAGCGCTCACGTGCAATTGAACAACGAAACAAAAAAAACAATAGTTGCAGCCTTCTCTTAAGTTTTACGGTCAAAAATATGTAAGCCCTAGGACTGTGTTTGAAAGGGGACTGGGACCCAAACTGAATGAATAAAGAGGTGTGGGCGAGGGCAGGTTGGAGCGATTTTTGGAAAACTGAACGATGCAATTAAAAGCAAAGTATGAATGTACCAAATTGGTCGTGGCGGATTCATGATGGTGATGGTGAAACATCAAAGAGAAAAGGAGCAAGACTGACAACATTTTTCATCTCGTGAAGTTTACAAAAAAAAACAATCGCTCACAACAACCAAAACACCCCCGTTGGCTGTGCGTTTCACCAAATACATTTTTAATCATGAATCTCTAACGGGAAAGTCATTAACTGAGCCGGGGGAGAGCAGGCTGAGATGTCATTTCTCTTCAACTTGAGAGGTCTTGGAGCTGGTTACTTGAGAGACATCGGTCCCAAGGATTGTGTGGAGTTTGTGCGTGGAATTATACTGCAGTTACAAAAATCCGGTGGCTGAATTTTAAACGGGTTATAATCATTGAACCAGATTAAGCGCGCGTTTAAAAGCATCATGCGTGTCGATGCAATATCACACTTCTCCACAGAACAGTGCCAATGTCTCGCATATGCCACATAAACTAAACTAATTTTTTTTTACTTTAGTTATATATCATATATACGACTTACAATATGTACGAGAAGCTTGGAAAATTGGTAATGAGACGAGCTAAGCAAAGGATGAGAATAGAGAGACTGGGACACCAAAACTTGCCCCGGTGTTGTGTAGAACCATAACCGAGGGCTATTGTGGAGTGTTGTGAGTAACACGTGTTACATAACTCAGAACCACGGATGCCTCCAATACACCGCTCGGAGAGGTTTTATGAACATGTTTTTATTACACGCTTTCATTAAACTCACTCTGTCTGTTGTTGCTGTTCTTGTTGTCATTGTCGTCGTTGTTGTCGTTGTATCCTCAAATCTTGTAACTAAATTTTAACCCACTTCTATTTAAAGCTTTCGTGACTGCAGGGATTCGTCTTCTTGGTTCTTTCGGTAAAGTCAGGTAGAAGGGAAGTAATAAATAATAAAAATAAAACATAATAAAATAATTCTTTTATTTTATTATGTTTTATTTTTATTATTTTATTACTTCCCTTCTACGTGACTTTACCGAAAGAACCAAGAAGATTTAACCCACTTCCCAATGTGGTATCGACTGCAAACTTGGTATACGTATGTCACACTGATGACAATACTATATTCTATCATTAAAAATAAACAAATATATTTTTAAACATTCTTTTTTATATGTTATGTTTCGGTCAACTGACGTTGGCTGTAATTGGCCACGGTCCCTTACGTTATGGCAAGTTTCGGGGCCACTTCCTGGAGTCGTAAAAAGCGTGTTTAAAAAAAAAACATTTTTAATATTACTTATTTAATGCTGATGCCCCATGGTGTAGAGAGAGAGGCAACCCGCCAATAGACATCTGGTAAACCAGCAGTGTGTTTGTTGAGCACGCCCCACTCTGTTGATGAGCCGCAGAAGGTTGAAACTGGTCCAGAGCTTTGTGTGTTGAAACGATTTCTGCTGTGGTTAGCTTAGGTCCAGACACAGAGCAAGCGCGATAGATTCAATGAGCAGAAGATAATTTGTTTTATTTATTAGACTGATACTATATTTGTTTTTAAATTTTAATTCACAACGCAAAGCTTTTGCGGCACTACAGATGTGTACATTAATGCAAGATTGCATATTGAAAAATAAATAACCTGAAGTGGTTTAATATTTTTTTTTTACAAAGTATTTAATCTGCAAGACTAAACGTTTACAGGAAGGCATTTGCCACCACAATGGCACAAGCTGCTGTGGATTAAGTACAGTAAATGCACGAGTTCATGTAATTTCAGTGGAGTAGCAATAACAGCAATACTGAACACGAGGGCAGTATCCGGCCCAGATATTAAAGTGGAAGAAGAATAACAACACCACATCAGAGTGGCGGTTTCTGATCCGTTTTGGATTTTCAAACTCGCGCGGATTTTAAATTTCACACCAAAACCGAGCAGCACCCACAAATTAATTGTCCCAAGCTTCAAACTCGACCATCTCCGAACCTCGGCTGCCTTCCCAAATGGAATTTTCAAAGTCCTGTACAAATATAATTACAGCGGCCCGAGTCAACTTGTGTGGGCAGATTGTTCAGATAGTCGAGCGGCATATGCCGTTGGCGTGGTGCGGGTACTTTGCATGGCTCATTAAAGACAACTCGGCAAGCATTTGGAGATTTTTTTTCTCAAATTTTGTTGCCGAAGACCAATCGCTGCCGGAGATTGAGATGTGCCGTGGGGGAGGGGTTTCTAATAAACGTGTTGGAGCATGAAGGCGAAGGTGTGGGGTAGGGGGGGGTAGCGTTTGGTGCTGCCGGCATGAGCCATGAATTATATATCAATGGCTTCATAGAGACTGGGGACAGCAGGCGTGAGGGGTGGGGGGAGGACGCCGCGTTTCATATGTACACCAACCCGAGTATCGCTTTTACAACTCGCGGGATGACTAGTAATGAGGATCTTTTTTTTGCGATTGATGAGGATCTCTCCCCCTCCCCTCCGCTCCGCGTGACCCTAGAGTTTTTCTTCGTTAGCTGCGGGCGACTATTGAGATTTTTTTGATTTATCATTTTAGAATTTTTTTTACATTTAAAAAAAACGCACCCACCCCCTCCCCTCTCGCCTCTGTCCATCCGGCAGTATAAAAGAGTGCACACGCCCGCAGTTCGTCGATGGGAAGGTCGCACGACGCGCGGTAGGGTGGCGAAGTTGTGTGTACTCTCCACCTCTTCCACGGCGTTGTAGGCTTTCGCGACCAATATCATCCATAATAGAGGTTGTTGGGTTAGATCGCGTAAATATATGAATGTGTCGTCAAAAGCCGCCACCACCCGACACAGACAACTAGTAAGGGTTGTCACGTCAACAGAACGTGCCAATTCGTCACTCTTCCAAGACGTCTGGCCACCAGCATGGAAAATTTAGCCAAATTAACACCACCTCGAGGTGCTCTCAATCGCTCCCCACCCCACCCCCCTCGGTAGGGGAGAGGGGAGGCTTGAACGAGCCACTTGCAGGGCTGGTGCCTTCACTTCACCTTCCTGACGGCGCTTCATTCGAGTGTCGTTGTTGTCGCGGGCTTAGCGAATGGGAGAGAGACCCTTCAACAGACGGCGCTTCTTCGTTTTCAAATCGGCGGGGGGGTTGGACACCCACGTGGCCGAAGGGTACGAAGACGACGAAGACGACGCGCAGGCCAGAGGGTGGTGACCTCGGGCGACTGCAAGTCACGGCAAAGCGTGCCCCCCCCCCCAACTACCCCCAGCCCTCCCACAGCCCCCCACTTTGCTTGGGAGAGCAAAACCCACCCGCGCCACAACAAGCTGAAATTTTAATTAACCCTGAATCCAATTTAGCAAGGAGAATTTGCGCTTTGGCACGTAATTAATCGCAACTCCTTAATTGTTAATGAAAGCAAAACGCAGGCGCGCCAGACTTTAAAAAAGGAGACATTACTTCGACGCTCGTCCGCTTCTGGCGGTATCTATCAGCTCCAAAACCCACTGAGCGTCGTTGTCTAATTGCCGTCGCGGCCACGTGTGACATTGCCGCGCCGGGGAGATGGGGTCACGTGCAGTGGCCGCGCGAAATCTTTTAGCCGCGCGCAACAAAAAGAAAAATGGCGCTCGGCTCGTGCACCCCGAACCGCGCCCGTTGCACGGCGCATCTCAAGGTGACATTTCCCTCGTTGCGTTTTTCCCCTCCCTTGCAGAATCCTCTCGCTTCTATGCTCATTATATGCGTGCCATTGTATCACCCCTCCCCGTCCTCCTTTTTTGCCGAAGATCATAACGTGCCCGAGGGGAGGTGACAAAGAAACCCGTTGCGATGGGCCGCTTTTGTTCCGTCGCTCAGGTGAAGCGAGCGTTCGTGAGAAATGTCCTCAATACCCCGGCAAGCCAAGGGACGGCGAGCGCCCTGGGACTTGCCGATCGCGACGTCGCCGGTTCGATTTGGACCTCCCGTTGCGGCAGTTTGCAACAAATGTCCTTACACTGCCACTTTGCACTTTCGGTACCGGTCTCTCACGTGAACGGTGAGGTGGTGGGGGTGGGGGCGTGATCTCTAGCGTTTGCCGTGATTGTTTATCTTTCTTTCACGGTCCTCCGTTCTTTTTTGGCCAGGCACGCGACGTAATTGTGACTTAATAATAGGGTTTTTCCCCTTTTTTCTGCCAACAAAACTGAAACCTTTTTACAAGGAATCCTGTCTGCATTAACCACAATGCCTGTGGTCAAAATGCAAACAAACAACACACTCTGATAATATTTGCATTGTCCTTGAAACTGATTGGTCCACACCAGAGACAGCTTTCTTTTGAGCCTCGTCTCAATTGGTTCTAGACCAGAGAGGTTTCAGTTTTGTTGCCAGAAAAAAGGGGGAAACCCCCTATTACTATACTTTGGTACCGGCAAAGGAGGTCTAATGATGTGAATGTGACTTCTTCCCATTTCTTCTTCCGTCCACCCGGCAGTGGAAATGGTCGACGCCGCGGCCGATCACCAGGTTGTGTGCGGGGTGGGGTGTTAGAGTGGCCACGTGGGGGGCGTTACCGAGTGGAGGCGGTCACGTGGGGGTGTTACCGAGTGGAGGCGGTCACGTGGGGGGTGTTAGAGTGGCCACGTGGGGGGCGTTACCGAGTGGAGGCGGTCACGTGGGGGTGTTAGTGAGTGGAGGTGGTCACGTGGGGGTGTTAGGGAGTGGAGGTGGTCACGTGGGGGTGTTAGTGAGTGGAGGTGGTCACGTGGGGGTGTTAGTGAGTGGAGGTGGTCACGTGGGGGGTGTTAGCGAGTCTAGGTGGTCACGTGGGGGGTGTTAGTGAGTGGAGGTGGTCACGTGGGGGTGTTAGTGAGTGGAGGTGGTCACGTGGGGGTGTTAGTGAGTGGAGGTGGTCACGTGGGGGGCGTTACCGAGTCTAGGTGGTCACGTGGGGGGTGTTAGCGAGTGGAGGTGGTCACGTGGGGGGTGTTAGCGAGTCTAGGTGGTCACGTGGGGGGTGTTAGTGAGTGGAGGTGGTCACGTGGGGGGTGTTAGGGAGTGGAGGTGGTCACGTGGGGGGTGTTAGGGAGTGGAGGTGGTCACGTGGGGGGTGTTAGTGAGTGGAGGTGGTCACGTGGGGGGTGTTAGTGAGTGGAAGTGGTCACGTGGGGGGTGTTAGGGAGTGGAGGTGGTCACGTGGGGGTGTTAGCGAGTGGAGGTGGTCACGTGGGGGGTGTTAGCGAGTCTAGGTGGTCACGTGGGGGGTGTTAGTGAGTGGAGGTGGTCACGTGGGGGGTGTTAGGGAGTGGAGGTGGTCACGTGGGGGGTGTTAGCGAGTGGAGGTGGTCACGTGGGGGGTGTTAGTGAGTGGAGGTGGTCACGTGGGGGGTGTTAGCGAGTGGAGGTGGTCACGTGGGGGGTGTTAGGGAGTGGAGGTTGTCACGTGGGGGGTGTTAGGGAGTGGAGGTGGTCACGTGGGGGGTGTTAGCGAGTGGAGGTGGTCACGTGGGGGGTGTTAGGGAGTGGAGGTGGTCACGTGGGGGTGTTAGGGAGTGGAGGTGGTCACGTGGGGGTGTTAGCGAGTGGAGGTGGTCACGTGGGGGTGTTAGGGAGTGGAGGTGGTCACGTGGGGGGTGTTAGAGTGGTCACGTGGGGGGTGTTAGCGAGTGGAGGTGGTCACGTGGGGGGTGTTAGTGAGTGGAGGTGGTCACGTGGGGGGTGTTAGAGTGGTCACGTGGGGGGTGTTAGCGAGTGGAGGTGGTCACGTGGGGGGTGTTAGAGTGGTCACGTGGGGGTGTTAGTGAGTGGAGGTGGTCACGTGGGGGGTGTTAGAGTGGTCACGTGGGGGGTGTTAGTGAGTGGAGGTGGTCACGTGGGGGGTGTTAGTGAGTGGAGGTGGTCACGTGGGGGGTGTTAGAGTGGTCACGTGGGGGTGTTAGCGAGTGGAGGTGGTCACGCCTCATGACCTCTGGGCAGCGTAAACGAGTTGGCCAAAGTACCCGCTCGGGTCCTGCCAGTAGCGGCGCGAAGAAACAACCGCAGGGCTGGAGATTTGCCTTCTTTACCTTGTCCTGTTTTGTATTTATGGAACGCCATCGATCAAGGCGCTTAACATAATTAAAAAACACGGCATGAGCGAGAACGATCTCGATGGCAGGGGGGCAGGGGGCGAGGGGATGAGGAATGGGTGACCACGATAGATGGCTGCGTAGGGGCTATATGGGAAAGTCTTGATATGAGCATCCTGAGTAGTCGAGGCAAACTAGAGGACCTTCTTTGATTTCGAAGTAAATTTACCGAAGAGGACCTCTCAGTGCTGGCGGCGGCGGTCAAAACCAGGCTCCCCCCCTCCTCTCCCAAGACGGACCGGCCAGCGTGGAAGAGTAGGCCAAAAACTACCCCCCCTATGGACGGGGGACCTCTGAGCCGTCTCAAGTGGAGGGGATATTCCCTTCCGGCGGCGGTGGCGTGAGAGGGCAATTTGCAGGGCCGCACCTTTACCACTTTTTTTTCATCTCTTTTTTTTGTAACTGAGCCTCTTGTGAGTGATGGCCTCGGCACTGTAGCCAGAGGAGGCTGTAGGGCAGACTAATGCTGGGTGGGAGAAGGCAAAAGAGGAATAAGAATTACCTCCCTGATGCTCGTTACTCTACGCAGCCCCCCTCCCACCACCACATCGCAGTGCACCCCTGAAAATTTAGCGTTCACAGGAAACACGGTCCAATTTATCCGCCCACGAACACCGCGGCATGAAAATAACCGGTCTACCGCCGTGCCGATCTCAAATTTCGCGCTGATCTCACTTTGTAAGCAGCGGGGTGGGTCATCATTCCCATCGTTTCGCCATCATCGTCATTATTATTTGATGTATCTCTTTCGAAGTTAGCGGTGCTTCCATCGGCGGGCACGTCACGTCGCGTGATTGTGATTTGTACAGCCTTGTTTGTTCTTGCCGCACGTTTAGGCAAAACATTTTTTGTATCCCCCTGAGCTCGTAACAAGAAGCGCAACTTTTAAGGGAGGATGAAGCGTTTGACGGCACAAAAACATGATCAGAGCTGTCACATCGCGTGTTCATTTTTGGCAGTCCAACGGTGCGCTGTGTCGGCCTTGACAGGTTGCCGTGTTGGGCCGACCGGGCGGGTGGAGCAGCCCCCAGGGTGGGGAGGCATTATGTATGTCGTTTGTATGTCTGTATGTATGTCTGTCTGTATGTATGTGTGTATGTATGTATGTGTGTATGTATGTCTGTATGTATGTATGTCTGTATGTCTGTATATCTGTATGTATGTGTGTCTGTATGTGTGTATGTATGTCTGTATGTACGTATGTCTGTATGTATGTCTGTGTGTATGTATGTCTGTATGTCTGTGTGTATGTCTGTATGTATGTATGTCTGTATGTATGTATGTGTGTCTGTATGTGTGTCTGTATGTGTGTCTGTA
Source organism: Lampetra fluviatilis (assembly GCF_964198595.1). Taxonomy (NCBI): domain Eukaryota; kingdom Metazoa; phylum Chordata; class Hyperoartia; order Petromyzontiformes; family Petromyzontidae; genus Lampetra; species Lampetra fluviatilis. The sequence continues at coordinate 2,476,724 of NC_136324.1, forward strand.
TGTCTGTCTGTATGTATGTACGTATGTCTGTATGTATGTATGTCTGTATGTATGTCTGTCTGTATGTATGTCTGTCTGTATGCCTGTATGTTTGTCTGTATGTATGTATGGATGTGTATGGATGTATGTCTGTATGTATGTCTGTTGAACTTCTTTATCACCGTACGTAACGTAGCCAACCGTGCTCATCGGAGGTGCCGGGGTAAGGACAACAAGCTAGACTCAAAATTCATTTCTAAAGAAATTAGTTTTCAATCTAGATGATTTAAAAGTGCATAGCTCTGGTGGCTTCCTAATATCGGAAGGGAGAGCGTTCCAGACGGCCTCAAAAGCGCATCGGAAAGCGCGCGATGATGCGGTGACCGTCTTTGTTCGACCGGTTAGCCAAAAGCCGCTGCTGCGAGGATGACCGGAGTTTTGCGTGATGTTTTTTTTTTGACTCCTCGTCCAGATCACGCAAGGTGTTGTTGCGTCGTTCCTTTGTAGCAAGGCACTTTTTGTGCTCGAGGACCAATTCCTGGCTCGATGCTCTTCAACTAAAAACCGTCGCCCATCCGAGGGCGGATGCGGCGCTTTCCCCGGAGGGAGTGTGGCGTAATCTCCCTCTCGCCAGATGCCCGAGGGTCGGTTGGGAGAGTTGTATTCCGCTGGAGCTGGGCTATCCGATTTTATTAAAGTAATCGATTGACGTAGTCGATTTTTGCTCGACTGGTTGTTGATTGTTTTCTCGAATAAAACAGATCATGCGAAATTGCGAAGCGGGCAGGATAATTATGGAGTGCAGTACTGGATTATTGAATTCATCTGTGCGGAATTTCGAATTTTATCGTGCTGCTTGTACGCGCGGTGGGTTTCTTCCCACGTGAAGCCGAACGCCTCATTAACGGTATTGGGCAGACATCCCTAGTGCAGCAATGGAGACCCTCTTCAAAACAAAGTCTTGAGACTTATGCAGGCTTTTGCTGGATACATGAAGGGCATAATTTTTTAAATAATTCTTACTACTTAGAAACTGCTCTCTAACCCTAACGGCAGACAAGCGTTGCTTCGTACTTTGTTGAGAGTGGGTTTTTTTCTCCGTGTAATTTCCCCTGCTAATATTATTCATACCGTTTCATCTTCACAGTTGTGCCAGGCCAAATTAGATCAAAAACCAATCTTGTGATTTTTGTGTGTGTTAAGTCATTGGCAAGCGAACTGAGATCACTACAATTGAGATGCTGTTAAACGATTCAGAATGAGTTAATTTCGATCTTACCCTAAAGAGACGAATTATGAATCATAATATTGTCTGTTAAAGCCTACGTACAAAATTAATTAACTTGTTAAATGTATTATATACATATATTATCCCCTCCCCATTTATATTCCTTGCTATCAGCATCTTGTCCATGACGTGAGGAAATTTCCATTCGGAATGTCTGCAGCTTGCAGTGCATCACCCTGTGTCGGAGAGCAGCCTTGGAAGATGACATTAGAACTCTGTCTGCAAGTCACTGCAATTGGCTTCGTCATTAGGGATGCAGTTTTTAACTCCCTGCAAAGATTGTTCATCGCTTGCCAGTCAAATCAAGATGTGTTGGTCCCAGAGCTCAGAGGGAAAAAAACACAAATTAAGTGCTAAAATCGAATTTAAGTTGGGAGGGTTTTTTTTCTGCGTGTGCAATTCAGACTCTGTCGCCTCGACAGACCTGGTTTTCACCTGAGGACGGTTGCTTGCGTTGTGGCCAAAACGTCGTGAGAATTGTTTTATTATGTTTTATTTTTATTATTTTATTACTTCCCTTCTACGTGACTTTACCGAAAGAACCGAGAAGTCTGAAGTATCTTCTAAAGAGGGCCTCTCTAGAGCTCCCTCTAGTGGAGAATATTCCACCCAGCAGTAGCGAGTGCAAGCAATTGCAGGGCTGCACCTTCTCCTCTCTAACCCCGAGGCCATCTGCAACGCTCTCTCCCTCCCGACATTAGGAATCCGCTGGAGCTATGCAATTTTTAATCTCGATTTAAAACTAATTTCTTTAGAACTCCCTTTTGTTATTAGCTTTGTTTTCCTTCCCCCCGCACCTCCAATTAGCACGGTTGGCTACGTACAGTGCGAAACAACTTCTTGGTTCTTTCGGTAAAGTCACGCAGAATGGAAACAACAAAAATAATAAAACTAAAAAATAATAATTCTCACGACGTTTCGGCCACAACGCAAGCAGCCGTCCTCAGGTGGAGAACAGGTCTGTCGAGGAGACAGTCAGACTCTGTCTCCTCGACAGACCTGTTTGCGTTGTGGCCGAAACGTCGTGAGAATTATTTTATTATGTTTTATTTTTATTATTTAGTTGTTTCCATTCTGCGTGACTTTATAGAAAGAATCAAGAAGATGATTCCCTGCAGTCACGAAAGCTTTAAATCGAAGTGCGAAACAAGTTCAACGTGCATACATACAACCCAGTTTAATGACGGGCGGCTGAAGCCTGGATTTAAACCCAACATTTTTTAGCAGTGCAAGCTCAGTGCAATGACCCCTCAGCCACGCGGCCAATTGCATGAGCGCCTAATTTATTCTCTAGGGTTTTCCTGGATTTGGACCGAAAATGCCAGTGTTCCTGGCCCGGTACTTCAACATGGCCATTACGGGCCACCTCTCACAATGCTCCCTTCTCAGCGGTAGGCATGTGTGCGCGTGCCCATGGCACAGGCTGAATCTGGTAGTAAAGCGTGTATGAGTCTCCCCTTAAAGTTGGAGCAGCACTGGATTGCTTATCCCCTGTGCCAGAATATGCCGAAGCGAATGCGTAAACAAACAAATATATAAATCGCTAAACAAATCTGCTAATAAATGCTCGTGAAAGCACAAATACACAAATTAAGGCGATCCAAATTTGCAAATAAAGCAAAGCGCAAACGAAAAAGGCATCCAGTGTTTATGATTCGTCTCGTGTGAATATTATAACAGCACAAAAGTGTGTGTGTGTGTTCTGTACTCACAGAACACACACACACACATAGCGCAGCGCGCTATGAACCCGGCGACCCGGGTTCGATTCCCGCTCACGGCCAACACCAGTGACGATTATCTAAACCGGTCTTGGGCCTACCCTAGGTCGAGTCAGCCTCAAATGAGTACCCGGTGCGGTGTGTAAACATCGCCACTGGGGAGACAAAGGCGGTCGGGCGTGGTGCTGGCCACCCACCCCCTCGTGTACCGTTCTGGCCTTCATAGGTGCTCGCTAACAGCACTTGCCTCTACAGTCTGTTAAGGCTATACGGGGGATCTTTGTCTTTGTACTCACAGCCCGGTTTGTCAATCCATTGCAGGATGCGGGGGGGGAGCTCCTTTGTTAACCCTTGCGGGCCTTGAGGGGTGTATGACCATACTTCACCTCTCTGGATCGTGTGGGTTGGTGACGGTGGTGTGAGGGGGAGGTGCAGAACAACACTTGAGACGGTTCTATTTTAGTCTTGCGTATGATTGCGATATGTTCAGGAGCTTAAATGTCAATGACGATGTCTGCTGGCCATAACGAAAGGGTTCTAGATTTGAAGCTTTCGTGACTGCAAGGATTCATATTCTTAAGTTTTTTCGGTAAAGACTTTACCGAAAAAACCTAAGAATATAATGAGAGGGCTTCAGGGGAGAGAGGGTTTCTGTCGTTTTTGCTATTCCCCCGCCACCGAAGGAGCTGCAGACTTGCAGTAATTGTATTTTATTTGAAATAAAAAAGGAATTAAACAAAAATATTTACCCCTCCCCCCCTTGGTTATAACGTGTGAAGTGGTGATCTCCATGTTAAGCCCCCCCCCCCCACGTCATTGATGGAAATTCCACATTCCTATGGCAAGTGGCACAATGTGGGGACGCATTTGGTGATGCCTGACTGGGATCTCGAGGGATGCCAAACGTTTTTTTTTTAAGAAAAACTGTAAAAATTCTACCCTGATGCAACGCTGGCAGCTGACCTAGGTATAAGTAACGTTTCTTGATTTTCAGCCCAGATAGGTGGTTTTTAAAAAATTAACCCGTAAAAACAAAGTTTTTCACTATAAATCCTTTATATGCGTGGCGGCTAGAGTCCTCTCGTCCTCTGGCTTGAGATGGCTGCCACCTATGGGTCAGATGATTGCCTGCCACCATTAAGCAATTGGTAATTAAATATAATTATTTTTTTCCTAAAAAGTGTACAATTTTGGAAAAAAAAATTTTCACGAAAATAAATTGTCACGCACAACGAGTCTGTGTGCAAAATGTCAGCTCGATTGGATCACGGGAAGTGGGTTAAAAAACGACCGAAAGATTTGCACGGTCGTAAGCGCGCATGCAAGCAAGCAAGTGAACTTAATATAAAGGATTTTTAAAAAACTCGGAGATTTGAGCCATCCCAGAAGTCGAGAGAGAGAGACGGAGAGCATTTCCAGCGCACGTGAACTCGCAGAGACCGTATCAACTACTGGCGTATGTTATCAAACTTGGATCAATCACTTTCCAATGACGCGGAGCCCCGATGCTGCCTCATCCAAGCGTTTCTGCCAAAAAAAAAGGGGGCGTCCGTTTCTGTTGTATTTTAACTGCCGAGAAATGACTTGGCTTGCAGAACTTCCTGTTTAATCTTGCGCGGCGAGGTTTTAATGAAAAAGACAGTATTTCTTTCGCTCGCCCGCCTGCCTGCCCCGCTCGCAAGAAACATTTAGCAAAGCCAGCAAACATAAGTGTGAATAATAATTTTGAGCCGAGGTGAATTATGACCGACGCGCCTTGCCGTTAGATTACAGGTTGTGTTTATCGTGCGTTACTGAAATTTACGTATTGGCAACGCCTAGGAGAGGTTTAAGACGCCGTTTAATTTTACCGTTGTTTTTTTTTTACCGTAGACTTTCGCCCTCTTATTTAAGAAATTGTAAATGTGCCAGCTGCTTTCATTGTTTTCGTTCGTGTTTGCCTCATTTGTATGAATATTCCACGTGAAAACAAATGGGGAGGAATATCTTCCAACAAAAAAAGTCAGAACAATTTAAATTACTTGTTTTTGCTGGACCCCCCCCCCACCCACCCACGCATTCCTCAGCGGGGGTCTGGCTGTCACATTTGGTCAGGGATCGGCCTACACATTCCTGGGCTGTGGTACTAGAAATCAGGGCTATGCCGGAGATCTAAAGCAGCTACCGAAAGGCCCAGAGACACGCACACTGGAAGTTCTGTTGTTTTTGATAATTTCATTACCGCTGGCGGTAAAGCGGAGCGTTTCCTTGTTTCCTGGCTGGCTTACACTTCTGTGTTGATTTCGGCTCGTATATCACTGACAAAAATAAAACACTGGTGTGAGAGCAATTGCATGCACACGCACGCACATACCAGACAGAGTTCCCCCGTGTAGCCTTTAACAGACTGTTGGGGAAAGTGCCATTTAATGAGCACCTTTGACTTCTGGCATGGCACACGAGAGGGCTTGGTGTGGCCAGGATCACTACGCCTGGCCGCCTTTGTCTCCCCAGCGCTGATGTTTTTCCAACGGCACCTGGTACTCATTTCGAGAGTCAGTCTAGGGGAGGGCTCAGGACGGGTTCAAATATTCCACTGTTTATTGGTCGCGAGCGGGGATTGAACTCGGGTCGCCGGGTTCGTAGCGCAGTGCGCTCACCACCGTGCCACCGATCCCCACGCACACGTGCGCACACACACACACATTCAGGCATGCCCCATTAACAGTGGCAGTGCTGGAAGCTGCCACTGACTACTTTCCTGTGCTCAGATTATTAGTGTATGTCAGCTTAGAAAAAATTCCGGCTTTAGAGCGTTAATGAAAAGCAACTGTAATTGTTTTACTCTCACGGTGACAACCGCAGAATATGCTTTATATGGTAAGTGCAGCACTAACTACACACTTACGTTTGCAGAATTGTGTTTGTTTTGCGGCGTTACTCAACGTGTTGGCAATACCGATAATTGATAACGAAAATGTAATGCACGTTTTGCATTAGAATGGATTCAGAAGTATTTGCAGAATTCACGTTGCTCGCCGCAGGGTTTTTATTTCACGGCAGTAAATTTCCACGCGGCTTTCGGCTGCCCTTGTACACGTTCACAAGTCTTACTCACAGCCCTTTACCACCTTGCTTTCATCCAAACCAGTCCATCCAGCCAGCCAGCCACTCTACTACCCATTTAACCACCCAGCCAGCCACCCATCCACCTAGCCACCCACCCACCTAGCAACCCACCAGGCCAACAACCCATCCAGTCACCCTGCCACCCAGCTAAGCACTCCACCCACCTAGCCAACCATCTAGCCACCCACTCAGCCACCCACCAAGTCAACAATCCACCCATCCATCCATCCACCCAGTCACCCTGCCACCCAGCTAAGCACTCCACCCACCTAGCCACCCATCTAGCCACCCACCCAGCCACCCACCAAGCCAACAACCCAACCATCCATCCACCCAGTCACCCTGCCACCCAGCTAAGCACTCCACCCACCTAGCCACCCAGCCGCAATGTTAATGAACCTCGGTGAGTAATTCGAGGCATGAGTTGCCAACTGACCAAACAGATGTGTGCAGTGCCAGCGTGCAACAACACGTTTAGCTATTTTAACACGCAGCCTTTCACGACCAATATAATGATTTGCCAATTGATTTTTCGGGGTAAAATCGCGAAAATAAAATGTGTACCGTGCTGAACCAATTAATAAATTGGCACGTTTGCTCAACACGTGACAACTTTATTGATTAACCGTGTCAGGCAGGGAGGAGGATTTTACGACACTTTTTACTCTCGAGATAAAAAAAACATTAAACAACACAAATTGAATTACACATTAACATTTTAAAGGTCTATTAAGCATTCTAAATTAGGACAAATAAATACCCTTCATTGTGTACATTGAACTAGGTGAAGGTGAAGGCGCAGCCCTGCAATTGCTTGCTCGTGTCACCGCTGGCAGAAGGGCCTCCACTAGAGTGAGCTCTGAGAACTCCTCTGTCGGAGACTTAGACAACTCTTCCACACTGTCCAGTCGTCTTGGAAAGAGATGGAAGAACCCACACTTTACCCCCACCACACATGACCTGCCGATAGACCAGCGTGTATCTGCGATGTTACCCGTTGATACTGCTGGTTGGACAGAGAGAACGAACCAGTGTGTGAACCATGACATCCCACGTTCATCAACTTTTCTTAATATTTTTGTGAGCTCGCTGCAGGTCAACATTCTAAGGAACCTCAATCTAATTTTATTTGTTTAACACATAAAACCAGCATAAAACCATGTAAGAGTGAATGTGCCAGTTCTTAAAAATCATAAAATAAGCTATTTGGCCTCGTTGTTATCCAAGTGGTGTGTCCACTAAATCAACGATTATTCCATTTCTATTACACACTGTACGTTGAATTACTTTTATGAGTTTTTTTTGGTGTGAAACCATTATTCATATTCTACTACTTTTCTATATTTTACAAGATGTTCACAGTTGACTAATTGGATTTCAAATTACGTATCGGAATCTGTAAGGCTCCTTTAATATTCTGCCATGATTTGGTGTATGCCTCGTCTTTAACCTTGGAAACGTTCTGCTAGTGCGGTCATGGATGAAGCTGCCGCCTTCTTTTGAAGTAGAATTTTAGTTTAGATGTGGCGCTGCAAAATATTAGCATTTCAGATTTTTTTTAAAAGCCAAAAACACCGAACGGTGCTAAACAACGGAAACAGTTTCTTTTGAGTAAGATTTTGTTTGTTGCGGTGCGTTTTGCCGTGATCTGTCTTGCCGCCGTGGCTCGAAGGGTAACCGGTCCCGCTTTCGGGCAAGACATCAGCAAAATTCATCCTTTTTTTCTATTTTGAACAGCTCAAAGTGGCCCGTCTGGCGGACTCAACTTTGGTGGATGGGGTTGAGCACCCAGAACAATGCGAAGTCTGGTGACACGAGCGCCCACGCACACCCAAACGTTTCTCTCGAGCTCGTTAATGACAACGGGTTCGCCCCCATCCCCCCCCGAGACGCTTCCTGCGGGCATGAGAGGAGTGGCCCACCAGTTTCTGAGCGATTCCGCAGACCACATCCTGGCCCCAGTGAGGGCACTGGAACGAGTCGCCACCCCCCCCGTGTAATCTCCGTACACGCGGGGCGAATTAAAAGTCCCCACTTTTTTATGAACCCAAACGAGCCAGCCTTGGCATTTCCGAGCACTCTCTCAGGCAGGTGTCATTAATAGACTTTAATGTACATTTCGCGGAGCGCCATGAATTACCAAACGCACTTTATTGCCCTCTTCACGTGGGGGCCCCTAAAGCCCCCCGCTCTCGTGCCAGCGCTCCGTGGTCTTAGGTTGAAGTCGCGTGAATGCACGTCGCTTTACGTTGCGCGTGCGGAGCGTCTGGCTTGGAAATAGGTCCTGCGATCGCCGTCGGACGGAGCCTTGATCGGTGCGCGAGACCGCGATGTGACTGCGGGGGCCGCCTCGGTCGTGTGCCGAGTTTGCGAACGCTTCGTAGCCAAGCCAATGCTGCGGCTGGCGGCGCAAGCACGACGTCTCTTCAGTTTCAGTTTCATTTATTTGGTATATAGCCCTGTGAGCCATTCGGCTCTTGAATCGGGTGCAACTGCAACAAACAAAAACATGAACAAGAAAACATCTTAAAGTGACTATGCGCAAACAGAAACATGCAGGAAAAAACTGCAAAGTCTTCTAGAAAAAAAAGGGGGGCGACACGGTCTGCTTGTAATTCAGCAATTGTTTCTTGCTGTGGTTGTCCCACCTGATGACGGACGCTTGTGTTGCGCCAGGAACGTCGTGATTTAATTTAATTTATTTTTTCTACCTACGTCACTTTACCGAAAGAACCAAAGAGTAGGGAACTGAGTCTTAAGAAAAGTGGTCGGCCCCTTCCAGCCTCTCCACCACGGCCCCCCCCCCCCCACCAAATGCCACGGTACTGGTGTGCAACGCGGCTTTGCAAGTGATCCGTAGCCTGCTTCGCTGATTCGCCGTTGCTGTAGCTGCATCGCATCATTATTGCGGGTTGAAACATTCCATCGATGGCAAAGCCAAAAGGGGTTAATGCAAGTGTAGGTGACGGTGTTTTGTCATCGGCGTCATTTTGCAACTTGCAACTGATAGCAGGCGGCACACGCCAGCTGGCGCGAATTTGCAGGGGACATTTCACGAGGCGATTGGCGGGCGAATTGCGCGTTCGCGTCTAAGAAAGAAAAAGGAAAATCGCCGCGACGTTTTATTCGACGGTTCGTGGAAGAACGCAGCTCCTTCAGACTCTGTCTCCTCGACAGACCTGTTCTCCACCTGAGGACGGCTACTTGCGTTGTGGCAGAAACGTCGTGAGAATTATTTTATTATGTTTTATTTTTATAATTTTATTATTTCAATTCTACGTGACTTTACCGAAAGAACCAAGAAGATGAACGCAGCTCCGACGTTGGGGAAAATTGTCGGGCTCTCAAAGTTGACCCGGCACGAAGCTCTCGCCGAGAAGAATAAATCGCGACGGGAATAATTGTCGCGACCCATTTGCGAAACGGGCAAGGGAGTTGACAAAAACCACCAAGAATGTTAAATGTTGCTGGTTTGCACCCGAAAGGAAAGTTTGGGAGAGAAATCGCCAAGGGTGGGAGATTATTTTTTTTGCAACGTTTAAATTTTTCAACTTTTCAGTCGGTGGTGCTTGGGGGGTAGGAGTGAGAGGGGAATGATATTAATAATTGTAAAAACGTCATTAAAAATACTGTAGGCATTTCACCTCCTCCATTGGAGTAGGACTCTTAATAATTCATGTGGAGTTCGCAAGGGATTTTATTTCTAACGCTATATCCGATAGTGTTTCTATAATTGGATACCCACTTTATTGCGGTTTTTGTGGCCGAAATTTTGCATAACATTGTTAATAATACAGCAATAAAATGTATAATCATGATAGTAACAACAATGTTCAACCATTTTTCCATTCTCTTCATGCCACGTTATTTATTGGGATATTTGACCATACTTCCCTATGCTCGTCAGTACGAGTTGATTAAGTTGGCCGGAAATCCAACCGAGGTTGCCGGATTAATAGCGCTCAGCGCAGACCACAGCACCACCACACTCCCCTCAGAGTTAATAAAATAAAGTACAGTGCATTGTTGTTCTTCCCAGTATAACTGTGCACCCGCGGCAACTTTACACTGCTAACGAAGCACACGTGGACATTAAACATTGTCGAAAGTTTATTTCTTTTTTCAACTTGACAATGGGGGATAACCGTCACGGTGTCACCGGGTCGGATTCGATGCCACGACGTGGAAGTTGTAGCTCGATCCGTCGTATTCCTCGTCCCCCAAATCGTCCACCTCTGTCCACCCAGCGGCATAAATGGGTTCGCCGGGGTCAAGGAGATCGGCAAGGGCCGCATGCGGCGGGTGGGATAAAGTGTGGACGCTCCCCAACTCAGCGTGGAAGAGTAGGCCAAAAATACCCTCTGGATGGGGGGGGGGGGCTCTCTAGAGCTCTCTCTAGTGGAGAGGCCCCTTCCGCCAGCAGCGGCGCAATAAAGCCATTGCAGGGGCTGCGCCCATAACCATTGTTGAAAACAACGAAGCTGCAAGTGCTAGCTTGTGCATACTCTTAATTCCTCCTTCTTAAATCTTTTGCTTTGTGAGGGGAGGGTGGGGGGTGTTCATCGCAAATTCATCAGAGACTTTGTTGCAGACTTCCAAGCCGCAAGCGACCTTCGTAAGAAATGACACGTGTGTGTGTGCGCGCGTGTGCGTGCGTGTGTTCCACTTGGAGCAGAGAGTGGGGGAGTGGTGGCCCAGTCAAAATGCGTTGGTCCTTTGGCTTCTCTCGCTCTCTCGCCCTCTCTGTCCTGACAGAGCGGATTGCGATGCTCGGCAGATTTCACCGCGGGATCCTGTTTCGTGCACGACTACATGACGGATGTATGGCGATGGCCATTCCAAGTTATTCTATTTAATCGAAGCCCTTGTGAATTTTCTGACGTCTGCAGCGGAGACGTATTCTGAAATAGAATCGCGTTAGTTTAATCCGACTGTATTTTTCAGCATCTGCGTGGTCGGCGTCGAAAGAATTGAATCGGGGTTTCCGAACGCAGAGTTGTCGTTTTGGTTGTGAGCTTCTTTGTTTCTTGAAATTATTTATAAGATCTTTCAAGTCTCCGTGACTTTATCCTTTCTGTCAAAGTATTGCATAACCGTATAAAAGTTTTTCATAGGCTCCAGTGGAGGAATTTTTCTTATTTTTTGCAGACAAAATTCTAGTCAAACCAATAAAACGTTCAAGTAATATGATCTGAAAATGTTTATTTTTTTTACAAGGAAATCAGGTTTTTAAAACTAATTCTAGCGTGCTGTAAAAAGTATAGTGTGTAAACAACGTATATGAAAACAAAACTTACTGTACTCTTTGGGGGATATACATTTCCAGTAACATCTTTAGTTATTTATTAAAAGCACACAAAAAACGAAGCTCCGCCGTAAGTATTTTCGCTTGGCAAAAACACATCGGTTGAAATCAACTGTCGGCATTGACGTAAACCGGAGGGGGCTTGGAAGGAGAGGTTAAAAAAAATTGGTTGTGTGGTACGACTTCCTTAAGTCGGCTTAGGTGGGGCCATGGTGCCTCTTCCATAGGCCTGCCTGAACATAAACAACAACACGGCCGCTAACAAACAATGCCGAGCAACTCAATAACTCAGTACTTGGGGAGGCCCAGGACCGGTCCGAATATTATCGGTCACCCGGTTTAGGCCGTGAGCGGGAACCGAACTCGGGTCGCCGGGTTCGGAGCTCAGCTCGCTAACCGCTACACAAGCGCACGCAAACAAACACATATGCGTGTACGCACAAAGCCATGCAGGTTTGCGTCGCCCTGCCTTTGCAGACACGGAGGGAGCGCTGCTGGCTGGATGTGCCCCTGGGGAGATCCCTGGCTGAACCTTGCGTAGCCGCGGCGGTGGCCCCCGCTTTGTGCTCTCATTTATAAACATGAATTACGGCGCAAAACGGAGGATCTTGTAGCCGTGAGGCCTTTGCTCAACCCGGTAAAGGGAGGATTCGAGCAGAAGGAGGGGTCGTTCTAATTTATTGTACACGCCGCTGCTGCTGCTTGCAGTAGGGTCTTTCACACGAGGAGGAGGTTTGGGGGCCCTGGACAACACCCTATGGCTGGTATTTGGGCTACTCTTGCAGGCTGGCCAGACAATCTCATGAAAAGATGGGAGTACACACACTTTACCTCACCGCACGCGACCTGCTGTTTGACACCGTGGCGTTGTTCATTTATACTGCTGGGTTGACAGACGCGGCGGTTAAGAAACTTGTCAAGTGTTTCAACTTCTTTGCTGGGAGATTGACTTTCGAACCAGAGGACCTCGTTTTCATTTCCCACGATTAACCAGAAACTTGTAGTCGGTGCTGCACCTCAAAATTTCAAATCACAATTCCGGCGTCCCATTTTATTTTTTATTTTAGGTTTTGCCTACAGCATCCAATGAGAGTTTATAGACAAACCCTAATAAGGAGTGCCCCGTGTTTCTTCTCAAGTCCCGCGGGGTACCGTTGGAATTTAAAAACGTATCCTCCCCCGAAGTCTTGTGGGAATTCGGCTGAATGTCAGCGGCATTTTAAAAATCTCACAAACTCATAACATTTTAAGCATCCTGCGTGCCTCTTATGAGGCTCTTGAAAGAGTAATGATAATGAGCATGAAACAGGAGGCGTTTTTTCAACAACTGTTTAAAACCATTTAAAGACAGTTTAAAGCTTTTTAAGGTGCAATCATCATCGTGACTCACAAATGGTTCATTGTCTCCGCTAAGTGAACATAGCTTGATCCCTGTCAAGTGAGGAATATTTCCAATCTATTAAACATTATTCTGGCTAAATTTCGATTTAAAGCTTTCGTGACTGAAGGGATTAATCTTCTTGGTTCTTTCGGTAAAGTCACGTAGAAGGGAAATAATAAAATAATACAAATACAACATAATAAAATTATTCTCACGACGTTTCGGCCACAATGCAAGCAGCCGTCCTCAGGTGAAGAACAGGTCTGTCAGAAAGACAGCGTCTGAATTCAGACGCTGTCTTTCCGACAGACGCTGTCTTTCCGACAGACCTGTTCTTCACCTGAGGACGGCTGCTTGCGTTGTGGCCGAAACGTCGTGAGAATTATGTTATTATGTTTTATTTGTATTATTTTATTATTTTATTATTTCCCTTCTACGTGACTGTACCGAAAGAACCAAGAAGATTATTCTGGCTATTAACGCTGGAGAATTCTATTTCTCTACATCCGTCGGGGGGGGGGGGGGGGGGGGGGCATAGCGAGTAGGTGCCGAGAGCGCACCGTCTTCACCGTCAATTTTTTCCTGAGTTCGTGCTTTTGATATTATTGTGACGTGGCAACGGCAACCCACTTTGTTGGGTCCCTGCATGACCACGGGATGCGTATTGCCTGTCCAGATTCATTTGTCCGCGTGTCCATCGTTGCGATTGCCCATGGGCGCTACGTAAACTGCTGACCTAAGCAAATCGAGGGTAAAAACCGTGTAAAGGTTCAGCCCTGAGATTACTTGTTCCCACCACTGCGGATTGAAGGACCTTCATGAGAGGAAGTCTCTCGGGAGGTTACCGTTAACTTGGCATGGAAGTCTCCAGAACCCGGTTCAGATACCACACCTGGCAAACCCTTATCAGTGCCCCCTACCTCATTACAGACCAATTCTGACCTTATTGGTCACCCCGTGCCCCTATAAATCTCAACGTTCATCCGACAAAGTCCCATCACTAGGGAGAAACACAAACACATAGACAATGTTTTGTTGTTGCCTGTATTGAAACGGCTGTACGTCGTATGGACCTGAAAACTCAATTTCCCTGTACAAAAGTACAGGTAAACCGTATGGGTTGACAGGTATGAGATACCACGAGCCACTGATCTTTGCTGTGGCCAGGAATCTAACTCGGGTCGTCATTGGGTTGATAGTGCAGTACACTAACCACCGTGCCACTGCTCACCTCACCTGTGGAACCCAGTCAAGAATGTTATTGTTGTTAAAAATGTAACCCTTGGTTTTTGCCGAGTCCTACTTGGACACTCTGTCGTTTGTGTTAATATCATGTTGGCATTGCAGGGTTTAAAATTAACAGACATCGCTCTGTTTTGCAGGAAATTCTTCAAGACTGGAGTATGATTTTCCAAGCAGACCAAAGGTACGATATTAAAAATATATATTTTTATTAAGATTTGCTGCATAGCTCAGGGTAACCCCTAAAACTTCAATTTAATTCGTTATTTGGCACAATTTGAATGCAGCCCCTTGAAATACCAAAAAGCCTGGATTGTGTTCGTTTTAAAAAAATGTGCATGTTTATTCCAGCTGAAAAAAATCGTAACTGTTTTGTTGTTGTACGGTGCTGTCGAGAATTGTAAATGCTCACGCAGAAAGATAAATTTGACGTTGGCATGAACCCACGTGTTTACTCGCATGCACAGAAGGGGGAAGTGTTTAAGAGAGATCATTTGTTTTATATATACATACCTGGTGTATGTGTTCCCTCCAGAAAAATTTCCACACTCAATCCTATACGAGGTCCACTGGAAAAATATCAACCATTTTAAAACTTTAGATTTTTTGTTGCATTGTCCGTCTCTCGTTAAAGAAATATACATTTTTTTACTTGTATTTTTTTTATGTTTTTGCAAGTGGATGTGGTCGTCGGTTTCAAACTCTACGTAGTGTAACCAAACCGATATCTCAGTGGGCCTTACTTGGTAAAATAAAAATAAATTGTTTAGTTTAGCTTGGGTCTCTCTCGGCTGGGATGGCACAAATAACCGCCCGGGTACAGTAATCGTTTTTTGCAGAAGTGGCGGCCTACGTTTGAACCATACGGAGGAGTTGTTGTGAATAATCACAGTTGATTTTTGTGTCCCTTTGCCGTGTAAGTAGAATGTGTGTCGTGCACCCTCCTCCACCTGACACAGCCAATTCCTGAGACATTTTACGCACATGCGGGTTACTAATATTCTCCAAAAGGTTAAGAGAGGAGAGACTGAGACGGTTTCGGCACGTGTTGAGAAGGGACTAGGAAGATCGCTTGTTGTGTATCGTGTTCCGTATTTTGTTTGGACATTGTATTTGGTCTGCAGTCACTTTCTTACCGAGTAATTAATTGCCAGGTGACATCGACGATCGGGCGAGCTGCTTGCAATCGGGAAGGTTGCGAGTTCAAATCCTGGCTGGGAGTTGACTCGGCCCATCATCCTTCTGGGGTCGATAAAATAGGCACCGCTTTGTTGGAAAGTCACCAGTGGTCCAAATGGATAGACCTGCTCCTGTCATAGGAACGTTGACTATGAACAGCAGATGAGTAACCGCATCGTCACCCATTTGAGCAGAAACATCCCTTTGACTGAATTGATTTAGTTTTCTCAAGCACTCATTTGCTCCGGCGGCGCGAGACGTACTGCATGGGAGGTGGGGTATGAATATTAGACGACCGGGATGATGACGACGATGGTGTTGTTTACGATAGCGATAGAAGCTGCGACAAGCTGCCATGTGCACGCGCGCGCCGCAGCTTCTCCCACAGCCTCAGCCAAGCGGCACAGCAAGGAAGTTCCCCCCCCAACCTCCTCCATCTGCCCCTGCCATGAGCAGCATATTTCATTTCTGGGAGACATTCTTTCGGAGTGAACGGTTGATTTTTAGACGTACGATCGGGGACTCCGGCATAAATCCAAGCGTCCTTAGGTCATGCTTTGTGTCGTTCCACCTGCGCTCTCGACCTTCCCGTGCGATTGGGGGGAGTGAGCGCTCACTCGCCCGGTGAGGCGCGGTGCGCGTTGCTCCACCACTCGCCGCATCGCCACCATCGCAATGAGGCTCAACGAGCATCCTCTGCTGATGACACACTGAATGTCGAAGCCGTTCCAGAGTTTTGGTGCGTTGAACCAACGTGGCTGAAGTTACGTACTCCCAGAAGGCCGTGTGGCTGATGGTATGTGTAAAAATAAATCTTTCTTTTTACGTGGCGGAACAGATATGCGAAGGAGGAATATTGTTGTCCGCTTATTTTTTGTTCAAAGATTAAGCGAGAGCTGCCTTAAATCTGGGCCTCCTGTAGCTGCCTGCTCGCAAAACGCCGCTCTGTGTGGCGGTTGTGGTCGGGATGTTTACAATGCCCCCCCCCCCCACACGGCACTGCCCGACAAATGCCGAACCAACTCTCCGATGCGTCCTCGGGTTGTGCCGTGCGTTGTTCGGCACGATGTCCCACGGTTCGCCCCCAACTGAATTCAGTTTCTGAACAAGTTTTTGTTTTGTGAGACCTAAATGAGCAAATACTGTTTGGGTGGCTCGCCACACATTAATTCGGGGCTCTGTGCAGCCTTCCCAGCCACGAGCGGCCTTCATAAAAAAAAGTCCCACGTGTACATGTGGTCAACGTATATGGCGTTTTCCGCTGCCTCGCTATATTGTCGTGGAATTTCAGCGGAGGCTGCTCGGTCCGGTTGCAAAAGAAAGCACAATTCGTTTGGTCTGAGCGCAACGCCAGTTTGTTATGCTTTTCCAAAGCAAAGGTCTTCACAGCCCCAGCCTTGAACCCCATTCTTCATTTTCTGCAAACACCGTGTGATGTTTACTGCACTGTATTTCTTTGAGGTATTGCTTGCGCGTGCGTTTGTGGGGAGCGCCAGCGTGGCGGTTCGCGCGCTGCGCTACGAATCCGGCGGCCAGAGTTCTATTCCTGCGTGCAGCCAACATCCAAAATGTGATCTGGTCCTGGGCCTATCCTAGGTCGACTGGGCCTTAAATGAGTGCCGAGTGTGGTGTGTGTAAATACCGGCGCTCGGGTTTTTTAAGGTGACCGGGCGCGGTGCTGACCACCCGCCACCCCTCGTGTGACGTGCCGGCATTCATAGGTGCTCGCTAACAGCACTGACCCAACAGCCCATTCAGGCTACACGGGGGGGGGGGGGGGGGGTTAATCTTTGTATTTTGTGTGTCAGCGTGACTCGTGGGCGGCGTGCATTTTTTGTCGTCTTCCAATTTTGCTTTGACTTCGCCATGGCGCCTGCGAGCACACGCGAGCGCTTTGTAGCGCGTACACTCCTCGCGTGCCGCGTTCGACGCGTGACACGCCGTGAAGCTGCACGGCGAGTGTGTCGCGCTACGGAGCGCGGTGGCATTTGAGGTCCAAGCTACGATCGCCGTGCTCGGGTTTATTGCCGGTGGCGCGAAACGGGAACCACTTCGGTTTCTTTCGTGGCCATGCAGCGTGGTGAGCGGGTTCCTCCAGTATAAATACATATTCTGATTCTGATTCTGTTTGAGACGGCCCTTTACACGCTTGCGTGTGACTCCGTTTGTGATGTCTCCCTACAAAGGCGGCCGGGTGCGGTGCTGACCACCCACCACCCCTCGTGTGCTGTGCCGGCCTTCATAGGTGCTCGCTAACAGCACTTGCAGTATGTTAAGGCTATACGGGCTTTTTGTCTTTGATGTCTCCCTACGTGTTGTGGCGCGCGTGGGATAACGTCGCAGGGTCCAATGGGCCTATGCAGAACATTATTGCGAATGTTTTATATTACGCGGCAACTCTTTGATACTTTAATTTTTTCGAAATATCTTTTTGCTCCCCCCCCCGCCGCCCTTCACCCTTGTTGGTTCCATGTCATGAGGCTCTGTGACATTTCCGTTTAGAACTCTCGCAAACGAGCAGTGAACCACGCTGGGTCAGAAAAAGGCCCTAGGAGGTGACGTCACACAGAGCTATTTTTGAAGCCATTTTATCCATAGCAGTGACGCACTTCGTATATGCCCTGGAAAGAGGGTTTTGCACATGTCGATTGAGCTGAGATTTTACATTCGCTCACCTGAAATTAGCCGATTGTAAGTAAAAGTAACAAAACGTAAATGTCATGCGCAAACAGGCTGAGACCATTAATGCTCTACGCTTGAGAACCCAGTTTGTACGAATTCTGGATTCGAACCCAAAGCCACTTTGCAGTTCCGGGTGACAATATTGGATGCGGAGACCCAGCAAATGCCCCACTTCTCACGTCCTGCTTTATCCTGGTTTCCCCATCTAATCCAAAACTACATCCGCGTATCTGCTCTTAGCCCCGATGCTACACAAGTGTTTTAATTCTGTCCCTTATCGTGGCCTTGATGATCATAAAAACCCGTCGCCCGATCATTCAACCTCACGACGCTGCTGTGGTGCATCGGTTTAGGACTCTGGACCCGCGATTGAGAGTTCGCTGGAGCAATTCGATCTCCCGGCGTGGCAATTGAAACAACGGGGTAAAGTTTCTTCAAAATCTCCTCCCCGCCACTTGTCAACCCACAAAGACAAATGGGTCGACCGCTGTTGGTTAATGGACAGGTCATGCGTGGTGGGGTAAAGTGGAGGTAATCCTGTCTAGGCCGGATACCCTCCAGCGAGGAGCTCTAGAGTTCCCTTGAGTGGAGGCCCTTTTGCCAGCAGTGGAACGAGCAGGAAATTGCAGGACTGCACCTTTATCTTTTCACCTTTTTATTCAGCCTCGTTCCAATTCGGGTGCAAATCTTAAGCCGGGATTCTAACCCGAGCCGTAATCTTAGTTGCAATCCTGTTCCTATCGCCCCAGCCCTAACCCTTGCCCTAACCCTTTCAAAATAACCCTCCACACATAGCCTTAGACACAACTACAGCCTAAGCCATTTCAATTTGCTGTTCCTTGTTCATTGAATTTACTGAAAAGTCTGTTCTCCTGTTACACGATAACATGGGACTGTTTGCAGCCGACAGGATAGGAAAAAATTGATCGCAGGAATAACGCGGACCACTTATTATCCTTCTTTGACTAATTATCCAATAGGTATTTGGTTACAGTGCCAAGTTTAGATAATTACAATAGGCCGAGAGGTTAAAGAAATGGGTTCTGCGTGCATTGTTACAGAAAATTTGTTGAGTTTTGAAAGTGCACCCAGGCCCGGTGCCGACGGATATGCAAGTTCAAGCACCAGGCGCTGGTTCGAGTGTTTTAATCTGAAGCTGCACAATCTACATGTTGGCATGCCGTTTACAACCGCAGCCTCTTTGCCCATCCACTGCTTGATGAGGACCTCTGCATACTATACGGGGGTCTTGCGGTGGGGGGGGGGGGGTTATCTTGCCATACTTCACCATCTTCTTGGTTCTTTCAGTAAAGTCACGTAGAATGGAAATAATAAAACAATAAAAATAAAACATAATAAAATAATTCTCACGACGTTTCGGCCACAACGCAAGCAGCCGTCCTCAGGTGAAGAACAGGTCTGTCGAGAAGACAGAGTCTGAATGACAACCCCAGGCTTGGAGCGTCTTTTTTACGTGACTTTACCGAAAGAACCAAGAAGATGAATCCCTGCAGTCACGAAAGCTTTAAATCGATAGTTCACCATGCTGGCTCGTGTGGGTTCAGTGAAGGCAGGCAGCATAGACGTGCGAGCACAGTGTAGTACAACGCTGCTGCGCTGGCCCCCGCCGCCTATAACTTAACGCAACGCCGCTTTATGCATCGCGATCCCACGTCCGAGCACGGTGCAGGCTCTAACCTGCTTAGCCTACCGAGATTTGATTAGACCACCGGGCACACTTGCAGCCTTGGCAAATTTCGTCGTTGGCTTCAAATCGTAAACCGAACAATAAACCTCGTAGGATCAATTGTTGGCGAAATTAAAAGCAAATATGTACACTCTGAGAAAGTGTCCGCTGTGCTTTTAGACTCGACGATAATGTTTTGGAGTAATGAGAAAATCAGGCAGAGCAGCCTTGGCCAAACTATATACTCCATTCATTCGCCGTGCATTTATTTAAATATTGAGCAAAAAGGGTCGAGGCCAAGTCGTGAAAAGAAGGGTCGCAAATGCATTCAAAGTATTTTTTTAAACGCCTCTCGTATCGCGAAGGTTTTTTGAGAGTCAAGTGGCAGGCGCGCTCGTTTCACGTTGTGCTCTGCGATGGATCGGAGAGGACACAGCGCCTCCTCGGCTCTTTATTTTTGAGAGATTTCGCCGCTGGACATATATCAGGGCCAGAATACCAGATAAGAGTATTGGGGGCCACCGTGCGAAAACACAAAACAATGGAACGGGCAGGACATGTTGAAGATTACAAGGGTCATTTCTTTTTTCAAACGTGCGTTGTATCATTGCTCGTTCTGTCTAAGGATGGCTGCGATAAGAACATCTCGAATGTACGCAATCGTAAATTTGGAACATTGGGAGGGCTCGTATTACTCCAGCGGTTTTGAGGCAGGGTTGGAGGTCAGGGGAAGCTGCGCTGGCCAGATCCGGGGTTCGAATCTAAGTAGTCGCCGCTGCTTGAACTGGGTGCTCGTGTATAGTGAGTTGATAGACTCAGCCCTGTCATCATTGACTTCGCGTAGAGACCCACAGACCCACACATAGACCCACGGACTCGCACATAGACCGACGGACTCGCACAGAGACCCACAGACTCGCACAGAGACCCACAGACTCGCACAGAGACCCACAGACTCGCACATAGACACACGGACTCGCTCAGAGACCCACAGACTCGCGTAGAAACCCACGGACTCGCACAGAGACCCACAGACTCGCACAGAGACCCACAGACTCGCACAGAGACACACGGACTCGCTCAGAGACCCACAGACTCGCGTAGAACCCACGGACTCGCACAGAGACCCACAGACTCGCACAGAGACCCACAGACTCGCGTAGAAACCCACGGACTCGCACAGAGACCCACGGACTCACTCAGAGACCCACAAACTCGCACAGAGACCCACAGACTCGCGTAGAAACCCACAGACTCGCACAGATACACACGGACTCGCTCAGAGACACACGGACTCGCTCATAAACCCACAGACTCGCGTAGAAACCCACGGACTCGCTCAGAGACCCACGGACTCGCACAGAGACCCACGGACTCGCTCAGAGACCCACGGACTCGCTCAGAGACCCACGGACTCGCACAGAGACCCATAGAATTGCGCAAAGACTGAGAGTTGTGACGAAGCTGGGTTCTCGAGTGTTGATGGTCTCAGCCTGGCCAACAATTACTGCCCAAGTTTTGGTTCTGCACTTGAATTGATAAAATTCCAATTCGGAGTAGATAGAGTAGATGGAGCCCTGAAATCTGCTTGTGTTCACTGATGCTCGGTGGATTATTGCACCGCATGATTGAGAGAGATGGCTTTATTGGCGTGGGGAGGCCTTCATCCAACTGTGGATTGACCGCGGGTGACGGAGATGCTGACAAAGCAAATACCACGTGATGATTATGATTATTATTAACTATTATAATGAATTGACCGAGTGTTTTCCTGGTCAGAAGAGATATGGCAACAACAACAAAAAGTCGTTTCGATTGCGCAGATCTTGGGGTAAAGGGGCAACTATGTGGAGTAATTGCGTCGCATGAACCGAGGGTTTCTTCTATCCCACACGGCCGCACACTCCCACTTTCCTGTCATTAACGGGGTTAGCAGAACCGCTCGGCATTGGGCGGGCGACTGATTTTAATCCGTCCCGTTCTCTGTGGCGGCAACGTTGAGTGGTGCTGGCAGCAACAATGAGGCAGGATGTTTATGGTTACAGTGGTAATTTTCCCAAAAGGACAATTAACAGCAAATTGTCCCAATTGGCTAAGTTTCCTGTTTTGCTGCACATCTTAATATAGGCGACGAAAAGAAATGTTACCAAATAGTGTTTCTCCTTCTCGCCAAGACAGAGAGAGAAAAAAAAAGAATAGTCGTTGTGCGGAATTAATGATGCGCGATACCAATGCACGTGTGTCTTCGTGGCAATCCCTCCAGCAGCTCTCAAGGAATCGTTCAAACGACCAATCGGCAGCTCCCGTAGCGTCCAGGGGCTTGACCAGAGAGCACGCTTTTAAGGGGGAGGGCAGGCAGTAATTGTAGGATGGAGCCCACTCTTCTCTCTCTCTTTCTCTTAAAGGGTAAACACGCCACCTGAAACATCCAAGAGGAGAGACAGCTGCTGCTCTTCCCGCTGCCAAAAATAACCAAAAAAAGCCACGGGCAGTTACGCCGAGCATTGTGGGACACGGTGAGCGACACAGAGGCGCACGTGTTTCTTCGTCATCGTCTGTCCCTTCCGTCAGCGCATTAGCGACGGAGAAATGTCTGCCTCGGTTTCTTTTCATTTAGCCACGATTGCCGCTCCACGCAATCTCGCGCCGTTCCTCTTCTGACATCGTTTATCTCTGCATCTGTCGCCACCTGGTTTTCTGTCTCTCCCCCCCCCCCCCTTTTACTCCGCACTGAACTTCCAATCTCGAGGTCACCGGGTTCATCCTCCCAGAGGGGCGGTTGAAACAATGCAGCAAGTTTCTGACCCCCCCCCCTTCCGCCCTCCCTGTCTTTATCCACCCAGCAGTAAATAAATGGGCGCACCACAAGTTAGTCGAACGGCAGGTTACGTACGGCGGGGTAAAAAGTGTGGCTCCCCTCCAATGATACTTGGCCAGCATTGAAGAGTCGGGCCAAAATTCGCTCCGGAGCGGCGGTGGCCAACTGGGGTATCCCGAGACGCCGCGTGCGGCGCTTTAATCCACCCACATGCCGCTCTATTGAAGGGGCGCATAATATAGAACACACCACCGTGATGAATGTCTCCCGCGCTGTGTCGAAAACTGTCAATATACATATATATACACACTAGCTTTACTACCCAGCTTCGCCCGGGACTTGGATTCACCACGCCCGGCTGCCTTTGTCTCCTCAGTGGCGATGTTCACACACCACACCAATTACTCGTTTGAGGCTGAGTCGACCTAGAGGAGGCCCAGGACCGGTAATTGTGACCGGTGGTGGCCGTGAGCAGGAATCGAACTCGGGTCGCCGGGTTCGTAGCGCAGCGCGCTAACAACTACACTACAATGTGTTACTCTCCCACATTCGGGGTCACATGACAGATTTGACGTCAGCTCACTTGCCGTGCAAATTTTTGTTTGCATTTTTGAGCTCCCCCCCCCCCCCCACAAAACCCCACAAAAGTGTATCTGAATAATTTTTGCATCGTGTATAGTCAAGTTTGTTGCATGTTGGGAAGTACGCTAAACATTTTGAACAGACACGCATAATCACAACTTTGCCTTTTATATATATGGAGATATATATAGACTTGGCTCTTTGCGGAACTCATGGGTTCTTGCTGGCTCTTGGTCTGTTACAGGTTGCCCACCCCTGGCTCTCGAGGGGGCTCTGCAGAGCTCCTCCGTAGTGCAGAGGCCCTTATGCCAAGCAGCGGCATGCGCAAGCAATTACACAATGGCACCGTCACCTTTTAGATTTTACTATTTTTAATCTCACCTCCCGAGTGCTAAACCCCCCCCCCCCCCCCCCCATCAAGCGCAGTGTCGGGGGCGGTTCGTGTACGAGACGCGGGGTGGTTGAGCGTAGGTCGGGTCCACAACTCTTCCCGTCGCTCGTGAATTCATTCCACCGCGAGGCAACTGCCCGAGGAATGCTGCCACAATTCCCCGTGCGACCCACGGGGCACTTTAAATGCCCACCTGATCAGCGGGTGAAATGGACCCGCTCGACAGCACTAATCGGAATTGGCCAACGCAGTTTGACTCTCTCGATCGAGACGTAAGTCCATCGCAGATATGTTTTATTTAAGTTAAAAGGAAAGGAGATGGAATTAAGATATCAGAACCTTAGCGGGGGGTTACGAATATTTCCTCAGAAGGTGAAGAAGACAGGAGGGACTGAGATGGCTTAGGCAAGTGTTGAGAAGAGACCGAGAAGATGGAATGAAAAGAGCTCTGGGTATTTGAGATCCGTAGACTTGCTCAGAGACCCATAGACTCACACAGAGATCCATAGACTCACACAGAGCCTCATAGACATAGAGACCCATAGACTCACACAGAGACCCACAGACTAGAAGGGCTGAGGCAATGCCACTGGTACATGGCAGAAGGAGTCGAAGGAGAGTCTGGGTGAGGTGGAAGGATGCTGGGGAACCAGATACGAGGACAGTGGATGTGACGAGTGAAGCAGTATAGAATGGAAGCACACAGAGAAAGGAAATATGAGCAGCTGATCTCAGGCGAAATGGGACTTGTGGCTTCAAAAAAGAATATATATATATATTTTTGTCGTATTAACCTTGTAGAAAGCATTTTATAATTTACATTGAGCGAGTACAAGAGTGGTATTATTTCTTCTTAAAAAGTGTGCAGCATTTACGCTTCCACAGGTTTCCAACGGCTCCAGCTCGAACTGAACCGTAGAGTGCCTAAGAAAACAAAATCTTACAAAGGACCTCTGAAGTATTCCCTGCTACGGAACACAATTAAATTAAAAACATTGTTCTCCGGGGAATAAAATAATGATTTCGTCTTTATATAGTTAAACGTCAATATTTTTTTCACGCCCCATTTTTTTTTATTACTGCCGCGGACACGGCCGCTGCTTGCGATTGGAATTCGGTGGTCAGATACGACAAGCCGCATGCGATTAATTATTTTTTTTAACTAATACAACCAAAACCGGTCATCGCGGCTGAAGCTTTAAGCGGCTGTCGAAAACGAGCCTCGTCACCATGGCCCGAACCCGCTGCGGTGCACAGGAAGCGCCTAACGAGGAGCAGATGTTCGAGAGTCAGACACGGGCTCGCTCGCCTCGGCCGGCAAACATTCAACCCCAATGCTCCACCTCGTGCGGACGCCCCCCCTCCTCCGCCTGCCGGCCGGCCGCTCATCCACCCGCTCCACCTCTCACTGCTGAACCTCACCGCCTCTGTAGGAACCTCTGTGCAGCCACCCATGATTCTATTTAGTTTGTACGGGCGAAGATGAGGTAACGTTCGGGTTGTGTGGCCGCTGCGGCTTCGCGATGCGCGCACAATCGGAAAGGCTTCCTGCGTGAGCCCCATCGCTATCATTGTCAAGGGCATGGATCGTAAGACTCGTCGTTATCTGGGGGAAAGACTGAACCCCGTCAAAGCGCCTCCGAATTAGCACGGTCGGCTACGTACAATGCGAAAGAAGTTCAACATACACACGTGCGTCGTGCATTGATCGAGCGTTCGCTCGCTATATATTTTCGTGAAATTATTGCAAGTCGCCATTCTCCTCGCCCCCTACACCCGTGGTGATTGTCCCGAGCAAATTTTTTTTTTAAAGCACGAAGATGAAAAGAACATATGTGATTACGAAGCCACCTCCGGAGCACGTTGATGAATGTCTCAAGGTGCATTCCTGAGCAGTGATGTCCTGGGTATCGCGATAGAAAGCAAAAAAAAAATCCACGATTCCAGTTTGCAAGCGTTTAAGCGGAGTAATTTAGAAAAGTCTTAAAAAGTCAAGTAAAGAATGTCGTATCACTCTCGAGGTAGTAAAACTTCAAGTGGACAAATTCTTCAGTTTGTGGTAAACTAAATAAATAAAAGTGCTCAAGAGCGAGTCTATAATTGGTTTCCATTACTCTGTGAGGCCACCTGAGTACGACCACAAGCACGGCGATGATCGTTATCAAACGGCTGCAGTTATTAGGGGTTGAGAGGCGTGGGACGGACTCGGTGTTCACGTGAACTGCGCGGGGCGGGTTCGGTGCTCACGTGAACTGTGTGCGGTTTTTCACTTTTGCACCGGACGGTGTTTTCTTTCTTCCAGGGTCGTAGCCATGTGCTGTTCGGCACGATGTCCGACGTTTCTAATTAAAAACAAATTTCAGTGGCTTGCTTGCATTTCATTTTAGTTTGGTACAACCTAACATTGGTGTTCGTGGTTTGTTTGGGATGGTTTTGTTTAACGCTTAAATTAATAACAATTTACCACAAATGTGTGCCAAATATCGAACCTACAATGCAAAATCATATGGTTCATGGTGTAAGAATGTGATTTGGATGCATAAATGTAGGGTGAACAATGTAAAACATTTTGGCGTTCCATTGAGCGTTAACAATGTAACAATATAATAGCCCAGATCTGTCCCTCTGTCATTCTGTGACTGTGATTAACGCCCCCGGATTGGTTGAAGTGCGTCACGTGACCGCGAGCTGCCCACTTCGTTTGTGGTGCAGCCCGCACCTCGGAGGCCCGAGAAGCAACAACATGACTGCCACAGTGCCAGAGACGCAGCCACGGAAAGCTGACGGTCGATCCACTCACACACGACTCACTCACTCACACAGCTCACTCACTCACACAGCTCACTCATACACACTCACACACAATCGCATGCAGCTCAGAGGAGACGGGTGAGTGAGAGTGAGGCAGAGCTGTGCTCCGTCCACTGCTGCCCTGAGGGACCCCCGTGCTCTCCACTGCTGGCCTGAGGGAGAGCCATGCTCGCTCCGCTGCTGCCCTGAGGGAGAGTCGTGCTCTGTCCACTGCTGCCCTGAGGGAGAGCCGTGCTCTGTCCATTACATTAGTACTCGAGTTTTTTTGGTGCTTAAATCCACTGCTGGATGAAGGCCCACCGCATGCTGTGCGAGTGGATTGTAAGGATATACTTGACCAGTCTGTTGGGGTGCGCCGCAGGCTGTGGTTGTTGGGGGGCACCGCACGCTGTGGTTGTTCGGGGACGCTGTCGTCCCGCGCGTCGTTCGGCACGACGTCCGACGTTTCGCCTCTTTAGGAACCGTTCACGGAGCTTCTACGGGGAAGCGAAACGGCGGACATCGCGCCCAACGGCACGTGGTTGCGGCACGACCCCAGGACGCATCGGAGAGCCGTGCAGCGTGACCGCGGAAGCTTCCACAGTAAAGATATGCGCGGGGCGTTGGTTGCACTTCTTCTTTTGGCTCTCTCCCGTAATGCACGCACCAGGCCAGCGCACGCTCGTCGTGCGAGCGCGAGTTTTTTGGTAACGCACGCTTGTACAGAGTGACGTCGGTTTTTTCCACGTGATTTAATTTTTTTTGCTCTCTCTCCCGTTCTCTCGTGTTTTTCAAAGCGGCGTTGGGGGGGGGGGTCGACCAGACTGCCCCGTCGGAACACAAAGCGGCTCCCTTAATTGTGTCCCAGTAATTACGGCATGGCGGGTGGCTGGGCACGGGGTAAGGGGATTTCACGTGAACACCGAACCCGTCCCGCCTGCTGCTGCTGCTCAAGCTGGATTGGAAGTGGCGAACGAGAAACTAAGTTTTGGCTCCCCGGGTATCGAGCCCGGTGGGATCTTTTGTTAGCGGTAGGCCGAGACGCGTCGAGCGGCGGCGGCACCGTGCCGCGTGGGAGTTGGCCGCGTGGCCTGCGGCGCGTGAAGGAGTTGTTGGGCGATTGCTGCCAAGTTGACAGTGGCGGCAAGAGCACAATTAACGACGATAACAAATTAAAAAAACTCGATGCGTCCGTCGAGAGCAGCGTGGCTTTAAAATTAAAAGTTGCCATAACCGTCACCAATCATATACTTTTAAATGAAAAGTATATGATTGGTGACGTTTCGTCAATGAAGTCTTGTCGGTCTTCCCGCAACGCTTAAAAGGTCCGGCTTTTTGCCCGTCGGCTCCGTGCGTGCAGTTCCTCCCCTCCTCTCCTCACAAACGGTTAAGGTTTCGGCCCTGCAATTGCTCGCTTGCTCCACAACCGGCCGAAACGTGTCGGCGAAGAAGGCATTCTAGAGAACCCCTCTGGAGGGTATTTGGGCCTCCTCTTCCACGCTGGCCCGACGTCTTGGAATAGGTGGGAATGCCCACACTTGACCCCGTCGTAGCTGTGGTGATACCAAATTATTATTAGGACATGGAATGGAAACGGTGTCCTCTGGATTGCAAGTCCGGCGCGCTGCCCCGTTGCACCGCTGTGCCATCATCGCTCTCGTCCGGCACTGTGACATCTTCTTCCCGTGACGCATCCCAGTTTTTTCTTGTGCAGCCCTCGCCAGTCCCAACGGGGGCAGCTGGAGCACGGTGAGGGAAGCACCGAGGATTTAGAAGCCCCAGGGAGATAGAAAGCGAGCGGAGAAGGATTTCATCACTGCTGTGGTTGACAAAACTTCGTGGAAATTTTTTTCTGTAGGTGTGGGCCGACCCCCACTCCCCCCGTCTCCCCCCTTCTCCCCCCCCCGGGGCAAAATAAAAATATATTTTATTTATTTTACCAACTGAGGTGTAAATGTTTTTTTGAAAAATAGCTGGCAGTAGGGAGAGAAAAATTAGACCCCCCGCCCCCCTACGAAAAAACCCGAATACTTTGCTAGAGTACAGTGGAGGGGGTTTATTGTTTTCTTTTCGCCTCGCTCCGTCGTCGCTGGAGTCTGCGCAGGACATCAGAAGCCGTCCGATGCCTTGAAAGGGGAAACCCCGTGATGACTGTTTTTTTCTGTTCGCAAACAAGTTTTCGGGTAAATACAACACCCCCCCCCCCCCCGCTGGGTTCGCGAAGGCAATCGGCCGACACGGCTTGAACCGAACCGGAGTGGTTGCACCAACAGCAGCTTCGTTTTTCCCTCGCCCTTTGTGTGTGTGTCGGCGATGCCGTCACACATTTTTCAATCATTGTCTCATTTTAAAGATTATTTGACGCTACTCGAGTGTATCTCTGTTTTTAAATAATGATTTTCCAGCCCATTTGGAAGCCCTCCCCAATTTCTGATCGGTCTTGGGGTTGTTTTGACCATACTTCACCACGCTGGCTACCGCGGGTTGGGACGGGGGTGAGGACGTGGTGGAGGTGGGGGGGGGCACCCAGGAACGGTTCAGATACTCACCACCGATGTCAGCCACGGCCATGTATCAAAGTCAGGTTGCCAGGTTCGGCAAACGGTGGCAAAAGTGCAGCCCTGCAATTTCTTATGCACGCCGCTGCTGTTGGGAAGGCCCTACACTGGATAGAGCTCTGGGGAGCCCCTCCAGAGATTTGAAGAAACATTGATGATTAAATATATTTATATGTATATAAAAAATATAGTTAAGACTCTTCAACAAAGACCTCCACAAACAATACATTGTGGGCTTATGATGAAAATAATGGTGGTGGTGATAATAATGATTATCTTGACAGAAAAAGAAACAAGCCTAGTTGTAAAAACAAATTGCGATGGAGGTTAATAATAAAGACACACAAACACAATGGCAGGCCAGCGTGTCTTAGCGTGTCTCAGCGTGTCTCAGCGTATCTCAGCGTGTCTCAGCGTGAGCCAGATGCAAGTGCAACATCTCCAGAGCGGAAATAGCCCAGAAATGTTGTAATGAAGCCAGAGGTCATGGCCGTCCCTGGTATCGGTGCCTGGTTTCACTCTGCCGGCCGCACTGCCCTCATGACTGTGAGCTCGCAACATGGGCGCCTCTGTGGCCTCAACGTCTTTGTGGCCTCAACATTTTCTGTGGCATCAACGTCTCTGTGGCCTCACCTCTGTAGGAGCCTCTGTGCAGCCACCCACGGTTCGATTTCGTTTTTACTTGGGGCGATCAGATAACGTTCAGCTGTGTGGCCACTGCGACTTGGCGATGCGTGCACAGTCGGAAATGCTTCCTACGTTAGGCCCATCGTTATCATCGTCAAGGGCATGGATCGTAAGACTCCTATTTATCTACAATGTGAAAGAAGTTCAACAGACATAGCGTGGAATTTCCACCACTGGTACAGGACCGGCAATAGATAAGAGGACGACGTGTTGCCCGCTTAAGAACGGGAATCTTTGACGTTGATGAGACAATGCGAATTTGTGCCACGAGTTGTGTGTGGCGCGTTTTGAGCCGATAGGGCTGCGCTCGACTTTTTAGCCGTGGCATTGTGGGAAAAGGTTGCCCCAGTTGGCTCGGAGGTCAGGAGAGCCAAGCTGTCACCAATGAGATCCTGGGTCCAGGAAAGGCGAGCTGTCACCATTGAGATCCTGGATTCGAATCCAAGCGGTTGCCCGGGCACACACAGACATGCAAAAAAAAACACCGCATTAAATTTGGTTCTGCACTTAATTTAGGCTAAATTCCTGCTGCGACGAATGAAAATATCTCTTTTTTTCTACTGTCATGCGACCAGCATTGCTCTCACGTGCAGAGCGGGTGGGAAAATGGTGCCCTCTACAGTGTGGACCAGAGGTCAACATGGAAGGGGATCTCAGTGGTAGCTCTGCAATATCCGCTTCCGTGGGGCCGTTCACTGGGACAATGAGAGACCCGAGTGGATTTTCTCCCCGTGGTGTGACGACACAGATGGCACAATCGAGGATAGAATTGGTGAAAAACGACGAAACAAAACAGAAGGAGAGAAAAATCGACTGTGGGCGGGCAGGGTCCCCTAAGTCAGAACCAGTACTGGAGGAATCCGATAAGCTATGAAGCTCTAACTTAATTTGGAGCTTTCGTGACTGCTGGAATTACTCTTTGGTTCTTTCTGTAAAGTCACGTAGAAGTCACGTAGAAAGAAAAACTTTCTACGTGACTTTAGAACTATGAAGCTCTCTTTGTCACAGATGTCCAGTCGTATTCACCGATCGCCGAGGGGGGCTGCTGAAATGGCAGCTTGGTAAGAGACGCTTGCGCCCGTGGCGATGTAGGGAGGCTCATTTGATCGCGCCGTCAATGCTCTCTGGGCCGTGAGAATCGCGGCTTTCACCTGAAGCTATGCAAGCGAGCCGGGGCCGTTGTCAAGGCGTGCGTAGACGTTTTAATTGGGTTTCGTGCTTTTTTTCTCTCTCTCTCTCTCTCTTTGAATGCCTTGGAGACTGACGTTGGTCGGCGAGTTGAACGCTTCGCTTCATGGGGAGAGCGGTGGCGCAGCGGTTAGAGCACCGCGCTACAAAACCGGCGAGCCAAGTTCGATTCCCGCTCACGACAGCGACGAATGTTTGAACCGGTCCTGGGCCTCTCCGAGGTCGGCTTGGCCTCAAATGAGTACCGGATACAGTGTTTAAACGTCAGAATTGGGGAGACGGCCTGGCGTGGTGCTGGCCACCCACCCCCTCGTGTGCCGTTCCGGCCATCAGAGGTGCTCGCTAACAGCACTTGCCACAACAGTGTGTTAAAGGCTATACGGGGGAGCTTTGCCTTTGTAAAGCTTCTAAAATATCTGTTCTATTCCTCGTTCTCCTGTTTCTATCGCTGTTCTCTCTTCTGTCCCGTTTGTACGATTTTGCTAATTTTATTTGCCCTGATGTAACTTTAGCTTATAATGTAGAAATAATAATGATACATTTTTTAAAATAATTGCCAATCCCCTCCTGGATTAATCCTCCACATGCCATTATGGCCGCGAGCGGATCGGTGGGGATGCTTTGTAGCCGAGAGAGAATCCATAATCCCCTTGCTTACCCGTATCGAGAATGCGGAAATCAAGTGGCACTGCAAAAAGTTCGTGACGAGAATTTGTCCAACCGTGTGAGTGCGTTTGTGGCCGTGTCTCCGAGTCTGTATCTTCGTCTCCAGGTCTGTGCGTTTAGTTTGTTGTTTTTCCCTCGCTCGCTCCTCTAATTTAAATCTCGGTTGAAAACTCATTTCTTTAGAACTCTTTCTTATGTTTAGTTTGCTGTCCCCCGCACCTCCGATTAACACAGATAACTACGTACGGTGCGAAAGAAGTTCTACATACATACTTGACTACGCAGGCATCCAGGATCAGTTCCAATATCACTCGCCGCTGATGTTAGCCTTGCCCAGGAATTGAACTTTGAGTTGCCAAGGTTCATAGTTTCGTATGTAGGCTATCACAATCAACATTATGATGAATAGTTTTTCGTTGTTTTTGTCTCAGAACACTTGCCCATGTGACACCTTGATTCGTGAGGCTGCGCTGGGTGGTGGAGGGTACAGCAGCTCCACTTGACGATGCGTCCACGTGGGTCCATAGTCCAGTGACCCGGCCACTGCCACCCCACCCACCAACCCCATCACTTTCTCTCAATGTGTAAATTATCATCCATTACAAGCGCAATGCAATACACGTAACGTGAGCTCAAGAACACCGTTCAGTCGACGAATCGCTCGCCACTCACTATTTGCCTCTCAAACTAGACACAACTTATCAGTGCTAAAGTGTCAGTAATTTGAGCAGCGGTCTGGAATTTTTTGTTTTAAACAAACTTTTTTGCTCGCCTGCAACAGATATTTCTGGAAGTGGTAGGATTAAAAAGGCTTTACTTTGTTCAAGCCTAAGGGTGGGCGGAATATATAGCTACTTGGTGCCTTGAAACTCAGTTTCAGGGCCACGAGGCCCTTGGCTTATGATATAGGCAGGCACGTGAGCTCAACTAATGGCACAGAGAGACGTTTTAGTTGAGCAAACCGTGTGGTCAATCACGCCCCGAGTCATTGGAGAAACATTGCATCTCTGAAAAGGATTAAAAGGGCAAGAGTTAAGGTGTTGTCCTGCAATGGCCTGCTCGTGCTACTGCTGGCGGGCCTCCACTCACGAAAGCCCCTCTAAAAGGGAATGTTGGCCTACTCTTCCACGCTGACCACGCGTCTTGGAAAAGGTGGGGGGAGGAGGCTCACTTTATATTCACCGCACGCGACCTGCTGATTGACTAACTTTTGGTGAAACCATTGGGGAGTGGGTTTAAGAAATGGGCCCCGTTGTTTCAGCTGCCACAACGGGAGATTGAACCGTACCGGTGACCCCCAGGATTGGAAGTCCAGTGTACTGACCGTTACACCGCGGAAGCATCTAATGACGTGAAATTTATGCACGTAAATTATAACTGACAATAATTGCTCGCTAGTCCGCGCTTACGGAATGCACCGCAAAAGTGCGTTCATTAAAAAAACGAGAACTCTCGCCCGTAAATTGCCGTGCGTCAATTTGCTTCGTAGTTTGAAACACGCGTAAAAAAAAAACTTGGTTCGGTTCCAAATGTGCCGAAGTTCATTCCGTCGAGTTAACGGGGTTTTCCGAGGCCAGAATTTTGCCGAGGAGTTAGGTTGTTTTAATGCGCCTTGTCACATCGCAGGCTCCTGGCCGCTTGAATAAATGAAATCGTACGTCTGTGCGCGTCTGGTTAGTGTTAAGCGCCGCATCGCTGTGATGTTTAAAACGCTCGCTCGCTCGCTCACGTGCGAGCAGGCGAGCGAGTCTCCGTGTAGCGAGCCTCTGCGAAGCTAACCCACCACAAGGGTTCTGACAAATTTAGGAATGTTTACAGAAAAGATTGTTTGGGAACATAGGCAATGGTATGCGAGCGTATTTTGATCAATTGTCGCAAGTTGAAGAAAAAAAACTCCACCCCCCTTAAGGAATGCGTTCGTCCCGTCTCTGGAGCCCAGATTGCTGCTGTACAAGCTCGGGCATCGACCGTGCGATTTGAAGCGGGTGGCGGTGGTATTTCTGAGAATGTGTAAACGAGTTATTTTTGTCATTTTCGTCGTCGTAAAGTTTGGAATACCTGCGTGAATCACGTCTGCAGTGGAAAACCCGGGGGCCCTCAATCACTGCAGCTGATTGAATTCGATGTAAAGCGGCGGTCGGGTTGATTGGTGATCCGGCGTTCACTCCGGCCGCTCGCTCACTCACCCGGTGGTTGGTCACCTCTTCGATCCTCCACCCGTGTTGAGGACTCGGTCGACAGGACTCGCTGTCTTGTCTCTCATCCGTTATGGTGTTGAACCTTCCACACACTGCGGATTACCACCACCGCACGGCCACTATGCCCTGCCCTTATTACACACGCACACACTGCTATGATTGGAATATGTCATTCATAACCCACGCGTCGCGAATACGCACACGAGCGCACAAGAGCGATATCCGATGACCACAACATTTTGCGCTGTTGTATGCAACCGCAAAGTCGGGATAAAACACTCCTCTGTCTGCTCTACTCTCCCGCAATTCCGCTCTATTCAAGCAACACATCAATCAAACATATTATTTCACATTCAGGAGTGCCGTCTGTTGCTCGCCGCTTGTCATTTTGGGCCTTTGCTCAGCAGTCGTGATGTTTCTTAAAAAAAAAATGACTTTGCGATCTTGTCATCAATGTCCAGTGGGGGCGGGGTGGGGGGACAGCATTTGTAGGAGTCCTAACGCGTGCTCGCCAGCGTCTGTGGGGTGCGGTGACGGTGTCGCTTCTCTGCGGAAGGGACGACAGCTCCACCGCGGTCGGATGAACTCTGAGCAAGAGCCTTGGTGTTGGGCGTTGTACGCCGCACATCGAGCGGATTTCAATCCCGAGCGAGAGCCCCCTTCCCGCTTCGTTATTACTCATCCAAGTGAACCGGCCACTTGTCCTGGTTTTCCCGGGATCGTCCTCGTGCAACCGTACTGGAAGAATCCATACATCTTCCCGAGATTCTTAAGGGACCCACCCGTGTGGGTTTTTTGTTGTTGTCAGTTGTGTAATAATTTGCCACTCCAGACGATGCGTTGCCATGTGTAGTTCCCTCCCCTCCACCCTCACTCCCCCTCCTCTCCCCCTCCACCCCCCCTCCTTTGGGTATTGCGAGGTAGTCTCCCTCTATCCCGCGGTGTTCAAATCCAGCGCCTTCTGCACGACACGACGACACCAACCCCCCAGCCGAGCAGGAAGCTGCGTGCAAGCTGGAAACGAAGAGATTTAGCAAGGCACAAAAGGCGCGCTGCTCACTCACAAACGGCGAGAAGGCACGGCTGCCCCCGAATGACGACCTTTAAATTATCGTACCTTGCACGCCTGTTTTGCCATAGCCGCTCTGCATGTAAAGTGCCCTCTCACACGTTGTCCAGACCACCACCAGCTCGCTCTGCCACAGTTATCAGCGCTTGGGCTACTGGCTTGGACAAGGCTTTTATTTTGTTCACGTTAATTTTTTTTTTGCCTGCGCATGATTTTTGCCTGTACCTCTCTTCCCGTACGGATCGCATTGATTGTTGTTGTTGTTGCTGTTCGGTGCTGATTGCCCTGATGGATCTCTCTTGAAAACTAGCAGGGTAACCGGCTGAACGCGATTTTCCGTGTACCTTCCCGCTGTTTGCGAGCACACATTTTTGCGTTATTTAAATTTACTCCCAGTCATTTTTTTTTGTAACTCCAGAGGTGGCAACCACCCTCAACAACCTCACTCCCAAATGCCCTCCTGCCCACCGCCGTGGTGCCTGGCTTTTGAAATACAGCACAGCACAGTATCACTCGGGGGGGGGGGGGGAAGCAGTAGCAACCCTCCAGGCTAATGCTATAAATGTCTGCATTTCAAGAAATGTAGCCGAGATATGTTTTATTTTGGTTGCTGTCACCGCCTAGACCCCCCCCCCCCCTGGGGTCGTGCAACAAAAATAAACAAGAAGATATTTTTCTTTCGAATTTGGTAGCAACAAATGAAAAAACCAACTCAATATTTCAAGAACCGCAATGCCACGCGCTGAATACGGGACTGTGGTGGGGTCCCTTAATAAACGACACGAAGCGGCGGGTCCTTTTAAGGAGCCGGAGGTTGCCGACCCCTGACCTTTGCTGTGGGGTGTCGAGGCTGCTCCCAGCCTCCTTTGCCGCGGAGGTCATTGGGAGGGCTTAATGTTGTCCGCGGAGCTCATTATCGCGGATCGCTGGCGTGCCTGCCGTGCGGTGATCCTTAATTGGTGCTGTCTTTTCTGAATGAAAACCAACACCCCCCCCACCCACCCACTTCTCATGCCGTGTTGATCACGGGGGTTGTTTGACCATACTTCACCGCGCCGGTCAGTGCTTTTTGTCAAAACTGGAGGCTTCGTGCGTCACGATGGTTTACTCGCGCGGTGTTTTGAGACGCGGCGAGCGGTCGCGGCCACTCGCTATCCAGCCGAGCAAATTTGGCCGTATTTCGCCACGCCGGCCAGTGTGTTTTTGTAAAGCGCCGGGACGCGTGTGTCACAATGGTCCCCTCGCTTGGTACCGCCAACGCGACGCGCGAGACTAACTGTGGTGAATTCTAGATCTGAAGCTTTCGTGACTGCAAGGATTCATACTCTTAGGTTGTTTCGGTAAAGTCACGTAGGTAAAAAATAAAATTTAAATTAATAAAAGTAAAATAATGAAAGTCCTAGCAGCAGCCTCAGCCGCACCAACCTTATCATAATAAATAACTCCTATCCAGGGGCCTACCCTGGCTCCTCCCCCCTCAACCAGTATATATACAAGGTCGGGTCTCTTGGAATTTCTCCTTACTTGATACAGCAATCGTGCTGTGACGGTTCCACCTGAAGACGGAAGCTTGTGTTGCCTCCGAAACGTCGTGATTTTTTATTTAACTTTTATTAATTTTAATTTTAATTAAAATATTTTTTTACCAACTGTGGTGAAGCCCATTTACGCCGCTTCGGTCTACAAAGGCTGGGGAGGAGGTTCAAGAAACGTGCCCCCGTCGTTTGAACCGCCGCTCCGGGAGATCGAATCAAACCCTCGGAGACCTCTGGGTTGCAAGTCCAGTTGTGCTCACCATTCCACCTGGACATCTTCTGCCTTTAATATAAAAGACAAATATATTTTTTCTTTAAAGGAGAATATTTTTTTTTTAACCCCGCTTTTGCTCATTCCTTGCGTCCAATTTTGCAAGGACCGGGCGGCGATGCGGCTTCGCGGTCGGCGCGTTTGGCATTGATAGATTTTTTTGCGCTGTTGCCGCGGGGGGAGGGGGTCACTGGTTCAACTCCTGTAGCCTCGTGGTGATTTGAGATGTAAGTTCCCAAACCCTGACATCTCCCGCACGTGCAGACCGTAGCCAGGAGGTTTCACAGGGATCAACATTCCCTGCTGGTTTACCTGTTTTACTTCCCGACTTTGACTTTCATTCCTACCGCGCCGGGTTTTACCGGTTGTTGCTGCGTGGGTTGGTAGCCGCTCATTGTTAGACCACGTTCTCCCCCCCCCCCCACGGTTTCTGCTCCACGTTTAGGGAGAGCGAAGACGAGCCCCTTCCGTAAAGCGTTCGACTCTATTCGCCTCCTGAAGAAGCCTCCGGCACGCAGGAGAACCGAAAACACTCTGGAGAGCTTTTGCCGCCTTCAAACTTTTGAGAAGAAAAGCAATACGCTTGGCTCTGATGCAGCGCAGACACAGACCATTGTCGTCCACTCGTATTTTCCACAGTCCCGTGATTTACTTTTGTAGTTTGGAAGTAAGATGTTGGGGGGGGGAAGGAATTGTTAAGCGTTAGGCAATTTAAGCGTCATTATGCTAGCCAAGGAATTTCACGGGGCCGCAGTTGGAATAACGGGTTTTGCAACGTTACCGCTGAGCATTGCTGAAGTTCTGGTGTGAGACGAAGGGTGGAACGGATGGCTCGGGAGGTCAGAGCGCCGAGCTCCTCGGTTCGAATCCAGGCAGTGGCCTAAGATTAAAACTGTGTTCTCAATGATAGTCAGTTCACGGTCTCAGCCCAGTCACCAATCACTGCGCACAACTTTTTTTTTTGCCAAATTCCAGCTCTGAAAATAAAATACTGTATTAGTTTGTCATGCAACGAACATTACACTTGTATGCCGAGCGGATGGGAAAGTACTGCCCTCTGCTGTGTGCACTCGAGGTCACTTGAAGGAATCTCAGAGGTAGTTCTGTGAAATCTACTTCCGTGGGTTGGTCTCTCACTCAGGGGTTTGCGCTGCTCTGTTAGAGATCCGAGTGGACAATTCCGTCTCGTCGCATGACGCCGATAGCGCATCGCGGATGTTTCCACGCAATTATTGCCTGCTTTGAATACCTTCTTGTGCAAACGCCTTTAATGATCCATGGCACCAAAGAGGCGCACGTGGAATTAGAGTAGTGGTGCCCGTGCCGACTGAAGCTGGTTACGTATGCACGCCTGTGTTTAACGACGGAGGGCATCAGGAAATAGCAAAAACAATAAACACGCCGGTTTGCAATCTTTATCCAACATGAAAATGAGTCTGCGAGATAACCGTTAACAGTTGTGGCTTCCAGGCACTGAATTGAGGGATGGGAATGGTCAGCCAATTCCATGGCCCTCCCCACCACCACCCCCAACACAACTCCCACCACCACCCCCACCACCATCCCACCCCCACCACCACCACCACCACCACCACCCCCACCACCCCCACCACCACCCCCACCACCCCCACCCCCACCACCACCACCCCCACCACCACCCCCACCACCACCCCCACCACCACCCCCACCACCATCCCACCCCCACCACCACCACCACCCCCCACCACCCCCACCACCACCCCCACCACCCCCACCACCACCACCCCCACCACCACCCCCACCACCATCCCACCCCCACCACCACCACCACCACCACCACCCCCACCACCACCCCCACCACCACCCCCACCACCACCCCCACCACCACCCCCACCACTCCCACCACCACCCCCACCACCATCACCACCACCCCCACCACCACCACCCCCACTACCACCCCCACCACCCCCACCACCACCCCCACCACCATCACCACCACCCCCACCACCACCACCCCCACTACCACCCCCACCACCCCCAACACAACTCCCACCACCACCCCCACCACCACCCCCACCACCACCACCCCCAACACAACTCCCACCACCACCCCCACCACCATCCCACCCCCACCACCACCACCACCACCACCCCCACCACCCCCACCACCACCACCACCACCCCCAACACAACTCCCACCACCACCCCCACCACCATCCCACCACCACCACCACCACCCCCACCACCACCCCCACCACCACCACCACCCCCACCCCCACCACCACCCCCACCACCACCCCCACCACCACCCCCTGTCACCAAATAGGGCAATGGTACATTCTGTATTTAATTACCAACACGTGTTCAGTTGAACGGGGCCTTGCTTGTGGCTTGCACACAGGTAGCAGGCGCTGATGAAGGGTAAGTGGGACGCTACCATTTGTGAGGGCGGGGGTAAATACATCCCTGCAGCCTACATTATTATTCAAGAACCCAGAATACAAAGTAGATTATGAAGAGCAGATCACGTGTACCAAACCCCGGAGTGATACACCCTCAGAGGTTACCCGCGGAGGCATCTGAGCTCCACTGCCCTACCGCGTCGGGGTAACGATCGGGAGCGGGTTATTATTTATGGGCCAATAATGTAACCAAATGGAGCCGGACGTAAAATAACACAAACGCGATGACCATATTTGTCGGACCTTTTAACGCTTTCCAACTCAAGGCTTGAAGGCATGAATGCATTAGCTATGTGCGTCTGTAGCAGAGGTGGGGGCAGTGGGGTGGGAAAGATGGTTCAATGCGGGTGAAATTTGTGCGTAACGTTGCATTGCTCTTAGGGACTCGCCCGGGTGAGAAAACAGGCCGAATTGATGAAAGCTTTGCGTCCAAAACTCGGCGGTACAAATCCAGCGCCGCTGACGAGACAAAAACTCGAGAACTTCTTCGGCCAAAACGACGATGCCACGCACTCGGGCTGTACCCTCGCCTCCCCCGTCCCATCATCTCGTGACGTACGGCCCGAAACGTAACGCTGTGAGCTTCGCTACATTCTAATACACGGAGAGGACGCGCGCGTATTTGGGAAGCGATACGGAATCCACGCGACGCGCACCATTTTTTTTTCCTCCCCCGTGGTTTTTTTTTTCTTCTTTACACAATAGGGAGACTTTGCTTGGTAATCTCTGCGTGCCTCCAGATGCACGCGAAGAGAGCCACGACTTGTGTTAATGGAGTGTCTCAGCCGGCTTGTCGGCGTGCGCGTCGCGAATTTGTGCCGAAGGCCCCTGGAGGCGCACGCCGGTTGAGAAAAGCCACAGAGAGACGTCACCGTGAGAAGGAGCTGCCACCGCTGAATGAACGATGGTGCGTGCGTGCGCGCGCGTACACATCCAGTTCACGAGTACCGCCGCGCGCGTCTGTAAATCTCATCCAACAAGTCTGGGCTTGGAAACTGTAGGGGGTGGAATTTTGCCCGCAAGTCATAGTTGTTTTTTATTGTGTGTGTGTATATATATACAGTATATTGTGTAATTATTAAGTAACGATTTTTATCGCCCCACCCCATAAAAAAAAAACTCTTTGGAAAGATCTTCTTGGTTTTTTCGGTAAAGTCACGTAGAAGGGAAATAATAAAATGCATTTTTTTTTACATAATAAAATAATTCTCACGACGTTTCGGCCACAATGCAAGCAGCCGTCCTCAGGTGAAGAACAGGTCAGTCGGAAAGACAGCGTCTGAATGAACACCACCAGGCTTGGCAGCGTATATTTAAGCTGGGTTGGAGGGGGAAGAGCGCCTTGACAAAGGAATTTGCATATCAAGAGGAATTTAGCATCTTTGGAAAGAATTCTGGAATTAACGCCGATCGTAAAGCGGCATCTCTGTATGAGCGCTCGCACGCGTACGTGGGTGTCCCCGAGGAATCGCTGAAAGGTTTTGCTGACGTCGGCTGCGGCGGGTATTCTTCGTCGAATTTAAACATTTGTGGCGCTTAACTTGTGCGGGTACATTAGCTCGATTAACAATGCCAGCCTTGGTTTAACGTGATTAGCCGGTGACAACTTCATTTTTGTCTTTGACGACCGGCCGACCGGACTTGGTTGAGGAGTCCGTTTTGCTTTTGCGCGATGTCATCGCCAGCATTGTCGTGGTCCTCGCTGCTATGGGAAGAATTAAACGGTTGGGAACGCGTCCCCGATTTAGGGATTAATGCGGGTAAATCTGAAATTCTGGTCTCGAGTTTCGAAATTTTGCATGAGCCGAATTGTTTAGTTTGTTACGGATCGATCTGAAAAGCAGAACGTCACGACGAACGGCGGCCCTCCTTATGCAACGGCCGTGCGTTTTCCCACCCAAAAAACTGGCGTCAATGGGCGACATCACTTTTGTCACCACGAAAGACGCGATACGTTACTACGTGACGCAAATTATCCCAAAACGGAAAAGAGACCTGAATTTTTCTTAAATATCCTCCCTCTGTCGCTATGGGCCGTGTCCTTTCTCAAGTACGTATGCGATCGTGGACTTCCTTCCAAATAGAATCAGAATATATATTCGTACTGGAAGAATCTGATGAGCTATGAAGCTCTTTTTCACAGATGTCCAGTAGGGGACGGGTCAGAAAGTTACAACAACAAACAATCCGAAAAACGATAGGAGTGCAAAGTATAGGAAAGGTAAGCAGATCACTAAAAAATAAACTGTTATTTTATTTCACCGGGCAAAGCCCACTGAGCTATTAGCTTCTTTTTCAGAAGCGACATAGCCACAAATAATAGCTCAGCAAAGTGGCTTGTCGCGTGTAAATTTATCGCAGTCAAATGTTTCTAAATCTGGAGGGAAAAACCGGAGGACCCGGAGGAAAAAAAAATCCACGCGACCGCGGGGGAGACGCACGCAAACCCCCAAATGTACAGCAGGCGTCAGGGTCGATAACATCACGACACCGTGGTGCCCCCTAAATAAATACAACTTAAATGAAGTATTCTTGGTTCTTTCAGTAAAGTCACGTAGAAGGGAAATAATAAAATAATAGAAATATTAAAAAATATCTTTTCAAATTTTCTTGCTGTGGATTTCACAGCTGATGATGATTGCTTGTGTTGCAGTCGAAACGTCGTGAGAATTTGTATTGTTTTATATTTATATTATTTTATTATTTCCCTTCTACTTGACTTTACCGAAAGAACCAATAATATGAATCCCTGCAGTCACGAAAGATTTAAATCAAAAGATAAATGAAGTACACAAGTTAAAATTACCTAAGTGCATCAAAATCCCCAAGCCTTGTCCATGATGTTTACTCAAATTATCTGCAACGGATATAGATATTCCCACAGTTGCATCCAATTGTTCAAATTGCACGTGCAACTTAAGTCTACGTCTTCCTCACTCATCTTCTTGTGGTTGCTATAGAACTTCCCCAGCCAAACCGCACTCACATTCAGTCTCTTGTTTTCTCATTACATGTCCAAGAAATCCAACTCTTGCCCTCTCTCCAATTATTCTCATTCGTTTCTTTCCTGCGGTGACCGCGGTACACGTGCGGTAATCATCTCTCGCTTGTCCGTGGAGTTAAAAAACAAAGAATAACCAAAATGTTTAAATCTGAAACTCATCCCCGGTGAAGAGTACTCGTGTAAGTGAACCCCCAGACAGGGTTAACAACGGAACAGGAGTTCTGTGCCAGAAAACCCACATGCATGAATAATTAGCGCTACATTATTTTCCAATTTGTACGCTGGAATGTGTACATTTGAAGCGAGGAAAAAAAACGCACACGTAGTGAAAATGATTTATTATATATAGCACGTATTTATGATTCATTATATATTATATATTACGTATTGGCATGAAATACAATGATGTATTTAAGCAAAACTTGTATTATACAATGCAGTCGGGATTTGTGTAATGTAATACGTGCGTGTGTGGGGAGAGCGTGCATCTTCTAGTTAGTATCTAGAATAACTATTTTAGTTTAGTTTATATAACCAGGAGAGAGAGCTCAAGAAACCAGGGTGGGTCTCATTCGTGAGAGTGACCTGGGGCATGATTCTGCCAGCCGGGGCGATGATTGCTGCTATGCGTGTGTGTGTGGATAACGACCTCCTGTCAGCGAGCCTTCGACACTTCACGTTGCCTCAAAGTGCACCTGGCCTGGCACAGGCACTGTGGTGACGTCACGCGGGTATTGGTATAATCTCAATTGGGCGCCAGAGGTTTCAGGTTCGATCCCGACCCTGACTCTTGTATATTTGAAGTTTGGATGTTCTATCTGTGGCCGCGTGGATTTCTTTTCTCCAGGTCCTCCCGTTTTTCCCTCCACATTTAGAAATACGCGTTCAGAGTATTTGGCCGCGATGAATTCCCACGTGATGAGCCACTTTCTCTAAGCTGTCATCTGTGG
This sequence comes from Lampetra fluviatilis, assembly GCF_964198595.1. Lineage (NCBI taxonomy): Eukaryota > Metazoa > Chordata > Hyperoartia > Petromyzontiformes > Petromyzontidae > Lampetra > Lampetra fluviatilis. Next base: position 2,519,444 of record NC_136324.1, read on the forward strand.
ACAGGTCGCTTCTGAAAAAGAGCTAAATAGCTCAGTGGGGCTTATCCGGTCAAGGAAAAAATCTTTTTAATTGTTTATTCGAGCCATTTACAGGTAAACGTTCGAACTCTGCAAATGTGGATCTTGTTTCCGTGCAACAGTGTGTGCAGGCAATCTGTTGGTCAAAGCCAAGGTGATTTGCTGCTCAAATTAGCATTGGGGCATTGGTGCTCATCTCCTGCTCACAGCACGGAGCCAGTTGTGGAGATTCCACATTCCTATGGCGGGGATGAGTCTATCCATAAAACTACCACCCCATAAAATGATACTCGTGTTTATTGGCCTCAAAGGGATTGGTGAGCGGGCTGAGCGAACCACCAACCAGGATTTGAGCTGGCACCCTACTGATTGCAAGCCGCTCGCTGCAACGTTGAGCCACCTGGCCTAGCCTACAGGAGGACACCAGTATATCATCATCGTCATCATCGTCGTCGTCAGCCGTTGTCACGCCACTGTTGCACGAGTGTCTCGCCACACCGTTACTTGCAGTCATGCGATGCCATAACCCGTCTAATTCCCGCAAATGAGCTGACCCCCATTGCCCCCATCTCCGCAGTGGTAACCCTCTGGGACATGTTCCCGCCTCCTGTGGCTGACGTTCCGTCACCAGCCTCTGTCCATCGGCCATCATCCCTTCTAGCGATGTCTCCTGCCCAGCAGGGCCCCCTTGCTGGTTTCGACGTTCAATGTGTGCTGTCACCTGTCTGTGTTTGTTCCCTGGATGGGTGCGCGTGCGTGTGCGTGCCCCTTTCTGTGTCGCGGTTAGCGCTACGCTGCGCTATGAACCTGGCGACCCGGGTTCGATTCCCGCTCACAGCCAACACCTGTGATGATTATCTGAACCGGTCGTGGGCCTCCCCTAAGTCGACTCAGCATCAAATGGGTACCTGGTGCACTGTGTGAACATCGCCACTATAGGAGACAAAGGCGGTGCTGGCCACCCACCCCCTCGTGTGCCGTGCCGACCTTCATAGGTGCTCGCTAACAGCACTTGCCCCAACAGTCTGTTAAGGCTATATGGGGGATCTTAATTTTTTTTCCCCTTTCTATTCATCCGTGCCATTCGTGGACGTTTTAGTGTTGTGTGTGAGTGTTGTTTGTGTTGTGTGTGAGTGTTGTTTGTGAGCGTTGTTTGTGTTGTGTGTGAGTGTTGTTTGTGAGTGTCTACGTTTCTGAGCGACTTTCCTCTTCAGGCAGAAACGGTTTTGTCGCTTCTTGTTGTCAAAATGCGTTCAACAAAAGCGCTCCATTCTGTTTCAAGTTAATCTCGCCATTCCGTAATTTTGTTACTGAAGCACGGTTAATAATTTGCTACAAGTATATATATACGAATATGAACATTTTGTTGTGCTTTTTTCAGTTGTGTGTCCCCCAGCTATTATTCAGTTTCATTGCTTGTGGCAATGACGTAGTCCAGGAGGTCGGAAAACCTGGCACTCTGGAGCCGTGTGCGGCTCGGGAAGGACCGCTTCATGACGCGTTATTCTTCGATTTAAAGCTTTCGTGACTGCAGGGATTCATCTTCTTGGTTCTTTCGGTAAAGTCACGTAGAAGGAAAATAATAAAATAATAAAAATAAAACATAATCAAATAATTCTCACGACGTTTCGGCCACAACGCAAGCAGCCGTCCTCAGGTGGAGAACAGGTCTCTGCCTTCTCGACGTGACTTTACCGAAAGAACCAAGAAGACGCGTTATTCATCAAGGACCACCGCAGTCTCGTAGTCACCACGTGCATCGCGATGGCTCTTGAAATGTCGATTTATTTGACCGAATTCGCAAAAAAAATGTCTCTCCTTGTTATTTTGCTTTGCCTACCTCCGACCTAGTCCCACCACTGCTTTTCACCCAGAGAGTGCAGACTCCGAGGCTTCTTGATTCATCGCTCTAACAACAAACAATTAACATTTATTTATTAGCTCGCAATTGAAATAACGAATCTACAATTAAGAGGAGGAATGAGAATTAAAATAAAAAAAAAATTACTTTAAATATTCCCGACGATTCTCATACTGTCTGGGACACTTTTCCGAAACGTCATCTTCGCACGTGGCTGTTAGTCACGTCACAATTCACCTCGAGGCCCAACTTTGCGGCCTTCCTTCGCGAAGTTCCTACGCCCCCCCCCCACCCCACCCGCCATTCCTCGCACGTTGCCACGTGGAGCTCAAGGTGGAGGGGGGGGGTAGGCGGCCGGGTGGCACCTCCAGTGCCGGAGTGGCGCAGAGGCCACGTGGCGAGGCCGTTGGCGAGGCGATCGTGAGAAGAGCGCCAGTACACAAAACGTGCGCCGGGATCGCGTGGTGGTGCGCCAACAGGAAATGTCACCGCAGGCACGCTTGGGAACTTCATTACCGATGACTTTGCAACAGGTTTGGCTGCCCCCCCACCAACGACGTTTCGACTTTTTGTCCTCGGGTGTAGTCGCGGTTGCCGAGCACAGGCCCAACAACAAAAACTCTCCAAGAGGCCAGCGACAGACGGCACCCTGGAAGGTGCAGCAGACACACAGCGTTATTGCGTCCCATTGAGATGCGAACGACCGTTACAAGAGCTTTGGGAAAGATAGGGATGGCAGTGGAATTCCATAGGCAGGAAGCAGAAAAGCCCAGTGTTTGACGGTGGTTGCATTTGGTCGTTGTGCTATTTTTATGGAGACGGGACTACGCGAAGCCCGTGTGTGTATGTGTGTTGCTGTGTATATGAGTTTTATGCAAATGTAATCATGGCATTTAATAAGGCAGGGCATCGGGGTGGAAGAGACCCAGGGCCTGTTATTCGTGGCCGGTGTTCGCAAATTAAACTCGGGTCATCGGGATTCATCACACGGTCCACCAACCGCCATGCCACCTCTCACCTGCAAGCGCATATTAGCGTTAAATGTACATTTATGAATAAATAAAATCCATTCAGGTGCTTTCATATGTTAATGTATGAGTAACAGTAAGCAAATCAAAGACAAAGATCTCCCCCCCCACCCCCGTGTAGCCTTTAACAGACTGTTGGGGGCAAGTGCTGTGAGCGAGCACCTATGAAGGCCGACGCAGCACACGTGGGGGTCGGTGGCCAGCACCACGCCCGGCATCCTTTGTATCCCCAGTGCTAATGTTTTACACACCGCACGAGGTAGGAACCTCCTGGTTAAACCAGCCCACAGGGGATTATTGTGTCCGTCCGTCCGTTGTGCAGGGAGGGGCTGGGTGGGGAGGGAGGGGCTGGGTGGGGAGGGGCTGGGTGGGGAGGAGCTGGGTGGGGAGGGGCTGGTCACCCCGTGGTGCCCTTATAAAACTCAACGTTTAACCTACTCACGCCGGCTTGTGCCCGCCCTCACAGTCGGGCATATTTGCGGAATACACCACGCCGCCGTTGACCCTGGCCATTGACCGAGCAACCCAACGTTCCTACCAGCTCCCTCCGCAGGGATGTGTTTAAGGTCGAGTTGATTCAATTGGTCGTGAGCATGAATTGAATACGGGGTCGCCCGGGGTTTGTAGCGCAGATCAGTAAGCAAGGACATATGAAGTGACGTGTGTGTGTGATTGTATGTGATGAATGATATAGAACACATTCATTATTATACGTAACACAACCATTGTTTTTTGTGTTCTGAACGTGATGTAGAAGCAGCGCTCGCATTCGTAATGATATCACAGCGAACGGAAAGTGAAGCGTGAGTCTCAAACGAGAGACAAAAAAATGCGTCGGAAGCACGCGGTCGTCTGTGCATTACGCCTCCGATTAGCACGGTTGGCTACGTCCTGCGCGAAAGAAGTTCTACATACAGTACATACAAAGACCATCATTATTGCCGAGAAGAAGTGCATTGTGATACTTTTGTGACTGACTGACGGCAGCAGAATGAGTATGGTTACCAATGTCCACTGCTGCAATGTCTGTCTCTGGAATCCATGTCAGCAACAGAATCAGAACATTTATTGATACTGGAGGAATCCGATGAGCTATAAAGCTCTTTCTTACAGATGTCCAGTCGGGGCGGGTCGGAACATTATGTATGTGGAGAGTGAACCCCACGCGATCGTAACATTCCATCGGCAGGTAATTCCTGCACGGGCAATTGAAGGGTCCCCCCCCCCCCCTCTATCAGCGTCCTCACAATAACCACATCGCTCACACCTGGGGCTTAGGAATTTAAACTGTCACATTTGATCTCGTTCTGGTATTATTCTCATCCTCGCATGGTCCTAGCGGGTGTGTGCGTGTGTGTGTGTGCGCGCGTGCGCACGTGTGTGTGCGCGTGCGAACGTGTGTGTGCACATGTGTGTGCGCGCACGTGTGTGTGTGTGTGCACATGTGTGTGCGCGTGTGTGTGTGTGTGCGCGTGTGTGTGTGTGCGTGTGCGCGCGCATTTGTGTTAAAGGGGGGCCACGGACCCGCCGCCCCGAGTTCGATTCCCGCTCGCGGCTAGCACCAGTGACGGTTATCTGAACCTCAAACGAGTAGCTGGTGCGGTGTGTAAACATCGCCGCTGGGGAGACAAAGGCGGCCGGGCGTTGTGCTGGCCACCCACCCCCTCGTGTGCCGTGCCGGCCTTCATAGCTGCTCGCTAACAGCACTTGCCCCAACAGTCTGTTACAGGCTACACGGGGGGACTACGAACCCGAGTTCAATTCCCCAATCGTTGCCACCGACGCCGGTGACGATTTATCTGAGCCTGTCCTGCTTCGGACAATAATGAAATAACACCCGGCGCAGTGTGTAAACATCCGCAGCTGGAGAGACAAAGGCGGCCAGGCATTGTGTTTGCCGGCCCACAGTATTGCTACGTACGCCGTGCAGGCTTCAGGAGGTGCTCGCCAAAGGCACGAATCTCTCCCCCTCCCTTCCCCCTCCGAGATGTCACCGTTCTGTTTGCGGGCGTCCTCAATGTGTTTGGCGGCGCGTGCGCGCGCTGTGCTTTTTGTTTGCGCGAGATATTCCCGCACGGGTAACGATTCGGTGTCACGTTTGATTGTTGTAATCGGCGCGATATTAAACCGGTGAGCCCTGGCGTAAGATGTTCTTGTGGCAAAAAAAAATAAACGAGATGGTTTCAGTGGCTGGGAAAATTGCTGACTTAATATTAACAAGGAAAGCAATTTCGACGTACGAAAAAACACGCAGTATTAGTATCGTTTGTAGGGGGGCAGCGGCCGTTGGGGGGGGGGGGCTGGCTGGGGAGGGGGCTGCAGTCGCAGTTTATTTACTTTACGTGCAATATTTTCCCCCTGCCATTGCATTTTTTTTTTGCCGCATTAAAACAGCCGATCGCACCACCCCCCAAAGGTCACGCATGCTCTGAATTGCTGAACGCGGTAGAGAGTGGAATGATACTCAATTTAAATGTCTCGCACTGTCTGCCAATGCTGTCCCTCTTTTTAATGTGGTTGAAAGAGTTGACGGATTAGCTCTGTCTGCCTGTCCGTCTGTCTCTATCCGTCTGTCAGTAGTGGTGGTGGTGGTGGAACTAATAATAAATTTGTTAAATAAGAACCAATTTTTAATTAAATGTTTTCGCGTAAAGTTGCGTTGCTATAAGGGGACTTGGCCCTGGGCAAAACGGGCCGAGTCGTATGAAGCGATTGCCAAAACGCGCGAGTGTCTTCTGCAAAAGCGCTGACATCATCTCGGCGTACGCACCTCCGATTAGCGCGGTTAGCTACGCACGGTGCGAAAGAAGTTCAATGCGTACGGCTTGAAATGTAACATTGCCACCGATTATTATGAAACCACTGTTTCGCGTAGTTTCCTGAAATAATCGACTGCGTAAGTAGTTCTGTAACGTCATAATTTTCCACCGATTTCATTCGATTGCTTCATTAGCTCTACTGTGTAACCGACAGCCCACGAGGCTTGCAGATTGTAAAGCTGCGACGAGTAGATGCCTCGTGGCAGGCTTGCGCCGAGTGAATTGCGATAGGGCAACATCTAAATCGTCTTTATTTTCACCGAACGTCACAGCAAGCCACAAGAACAAGACTCTGCGGTGGAATAATAATCTGGTGCGACGGTCGTCAAAGTTGTAACCATTTCTATCGTATCCTGAAAAATCGAATTGCGTCGACCTTAACTGTGCCCGTCGATGCCTACACGTGCGTGTGTGCGTGCCCAGGTATTGCCGTTCCCGAGCCAGCTCGTGTATAACCGCGTGGGGAAGTGCGGGAGTCGAACCGTGGTGCAGCTGCTCAGGATCCTGTCGGCGAGGCAGGGCTTCAACCTCCTCACCTCTGAAATCCACAACAAGACTCGCCTCGGACGCATGGAGCAGGTGAGCCCTGGTCCCCCTGAGCTCGGTTGTCATGCCCCATCCTCGTGCCATCGTTGTGCCATTGTCATGCCACTCCATTGTTGTGCCATTGTCATGCCGCTCCATTGTCGTGCCACTCCATTGTTGTGCCATTGTCATGCCACTCCATTGTCGTGCCACTCCATTGTTGTGCTATTATCATGCCACTCCATTGTTGTGCCATTGTCATGCCGCTCCATTGGCGTGCCACTCAATTGTTGTGCCATTGTCATGCCGCTTCATTGTTGTGCCATTGTCGTGCCGCTCCATTGTCGTGCCGCTCCATTGTTGTGCAATTGTCATGCCGCTGCATTGTTATGCCGCTCCATTGTCGTGCCGCGCCATTGTCGTGCCGCGCCAACGTTGTGCCACGCAATCTTTGTGCCGTGCCAACGTTGTGCCGTGGCCAAACGCAGGCCTCTCGAGCTGCGACGGGGATTTTCTTGCGCACGTGCAGCGTTTGAAAGTGGCAGGTGCCACGTTTCCTTTGCTGCAGAATACAAATTTTGACTTCAGCAAAATTCATGTTTCCAAGAGGTCACGGGGTGTGGCTCAGGGGTCAGAGAACTGAGCTGGAATCGCTGGAATGCTGGGTTGGAATCCCGACAGCCGCCTGCGGTTATGGCAGACTCTCCCAAGTGTAGCGGGTTGATGGCGTCATCCCAGTGAGAGTCACCAATGAGTGTGCAAAAAGAAAAAACTCGTAACATAGAATTCTTGGTTCGGCACTTAATTTCACTTAATCCCTTCTCCCGAGATATTCAAATGTCAGTTTTGACTGCCGTGCGACCAATGCTGCTGGTGGTGGCAGGGCGACTGTGAAAGTGCCGCCCCCGTACTGTGCGGGCGGGCGGGCGTTTACAGGGACCTCGGCGGAGGTTGTAGCGCTGCGATCGTTCCTTCTCAATGTCATGTTCTAACGTGTGAAGGTGTTGGACCGCTCTGACGGATATCCGATTGTGCTCACCGTCCCTTGACGCTGATAGCACAATCGGAAGAAGAAAAAAAGGCAGACAAACGTGTTCGCAAAGTTTACAAAAAGAAAATCTTTGATCAGTGCCGGGGTGTTTGCTTAGCAGGTCAGCGTGACTGGGTCTGTGTTGCGACGGCACCTTTGCCCCCAATCTTACAGTGTGTGCACACGCGCACGCGCGTCTACCGTGGGTTACACACCTGAAAAACAAAGCGGTGTGGGCTGACTGTCTTACGAAGTGCTGCCGTTACACACGTGTCACTCGCCACTCGGCTGCAAGGCTGCCGAGGGGCTTTGTCTGGCGACGCACATTCTGGGGAAGAGCCGGGGGGGCAGGTTGTCGTTGGGACGCGGCCCCCGGCAGGTAGCGGCAGGAATGGGCCGCTCGACGCGTCGTTTTGAGCCGCGCCGCGCGTCGTTCCGGGCACGACATCCGACGTGTTCGAGACGCCGCTGTGGCTAGGAGATGTTAACTATCTCGCCTGGTGTGCAAGGAGGCCGTGGGTTCGATCCCGACCCTTGGCGCCTGCTGAATATTTGGTTTTGGTTCCTCTGCCTGGTCAAAAGCGGATCGTTTCACTTCGCCCGTGTTCGCATTCCCCTCCCACGTTCCACCCCCCCCCCTCGTCCACCCCCCCTTTAATTTACCCCATGGATTTATCCTGAGCCCTCCGTCCTGCACACGTCCCTCCAAGGCTCGCACACGCGCACACATTTTCATATCGGCGCTCATTTTCCCCACGGGGAAAAAACGATCTCCCCAGCCCTCAAAACGTCTCCTGCTCACTGCGCGAGCTTCACAAACACACACATACACACACGCATGCACACGCGCATGCGCGCCCGCCCGCCCACCAGCCGTACACCTTTGCAGAGCGGGATTGTGGGTGATTGACATCGCCGCGCTGCGCCCATGCATCCGAGATGAACGCCGCGCGCAGGAAATGTGATGCAGCCGCAGTGGCGTAATTATGAGCATGCTGGACCAGCGATTCCGATATCACCGGTTCGATTCCATCTCTTGGTGCGGCAGTTGAAACAATTCTCGCCCGCTTCTGTTTAGCCGGCAGTACAAATAGGTAGACCACGGTTGGTTGATGGGCAGGGTCGCGTGTGGCGTGGTAAAGTGTGGGTACTCCCAGCTCCTCCAAGATGACTGGTCAGTGTGGAAGAGTAGGCCAACATTACCCTCTTAGAGGAGCTCTCGTGAGTGGAGGCCCTTCCGCCAGCAGTCGCGTGAGCAGGCAATTGCAGGGCTGCACCTTAACATTTGGTCAAGCGTGGGAGAGCAGGCAAAAATGACCGTGCAGAGGGTATATTTGGCCTGCTCTCTCGCGCTGTCGCACCTCGGATTAGCACGGTTGGCTTGCCTACGTTGCGAAAGAAGTTCAACATGCATACATACACACTGTCCAGATGCCGATATATATGAACTGTGATCGACCCATTGATCAGAATCCGAGTATTGATTGAGACACCTGTGAGCAGATGTCCGGTAGGGGCGGGCCAGCAATTTGCAACAAACAATACTGCCGGGTGGACATCAACTCGAGTCCAGTTGTGGTCCTTCCACCAGGCGTGGAGTGAGAAGGAAATAGCGGGGCTTGAATCTCTGCCTTTACCTCTTTTATCCTTCTCTACGTTAGCACCACGGAAGGCGGCGAGCGTTTTTTCACATCGGTTTATTGTATGGTAGTAGGGTATTTGTAGTTCCTTAGAAACGCCTTTTTTGTTTTCCACATAATGCACGAGCTTGATACGCGGTGGTTTGGCTGCTGCAGTTCTTTATTATAAAAATTTCCCTCCCTTTATTACTGCTAATCCTACATAATACACTACTAGCATAATATGACTTTGAGACCCCCCACCGCCTATACATTCCGCAAGGAGTGACTTACCCCATATATGCATTTGTCATCAATATGCTAAATTCTTCTGTTGATATGTAAACTCCTTTGTCAAGGCGCTCTCCTCCTCCCACCCAGCTTAAAAATACGCTGCCAAGCTTAGCAGTGTTCATTCAGACGCTGTCTTTCCGACAGCTCTGTTTCTTCACCTGAGGACGGCTGCTTGCGTTGTGGCCAAAACGTCGTGAGAAATTTATCTTAATATGTTTTATTTTTATTATTTTATTATTTTCCTTCTACGTGACTTTACTGAAAGAACCAAGACTATGAATCCCTGCAGTCACGAAAGCTTTAAATCGACATTTATTTAACCTACGTTTTTATTTTTGCCAGGTAAGGCCCACTGAGCTATGTAACTCTTTTTTCAGAAGCGACTTGGCCACAAATAATAACGAAGTGTCTGTCTCACGTGGAAATTGATAGCAGCCAAATTCTCCAAACACGTGGAAGGAAAAACTGGAGGGCCCGGAGAAAAAAACCCACGGGACCACGGGGAGAGAAACATGCAAACTCCACACATACAGCAGGCATCAGGGTCTGGATTGAACCCACCACCACCTCTTGTATACCAGGCGAGGTAGTTAACATCTCGCCACGGTGGCATCCTCTAGTTCTAGTCTAGAGTCTCCAAGCGCGTAGCCGACGACGCTCCTCACGTTCTTGCCAGGAGAATGACGCCAACTTAACCCTTTCCCATTCCGAGACGATTTCCAGTTGCTGCAGGGTAGGTGGGTGTCCCGTTCAACGCTAAATCTTGGAACGCGCAAGCGGCTCGGGCGTCAATTTTGTTTAGAGACGCTTAGCGCCGTTGTTTGTTGTAGTACAGAGTTAGACTGATGGCCTTAATCTAAGTTGTCTTGTGGTTGTTGTTGTTGTTGTTTGACTTGCATCCCACTGGGATTTTTGCACACAGCGTTGGTGTACGGTGTTTTTTCTGCAATATTTTGCTGTCTTTTCTTGGATTTTCAGTTTGCACTTAGTCACATAGTCACTTTAAGGTGTTTTTTTGTTCATGTTTTTGTTTGTTGCGGTTGCACCCGATTCAAGAGCCGAATGGCTCACAGGGCTATACCTAATACATGAACTTGAACTTGTTTTCAAAGACGTTGTCACTCACCGCAGAGAACCGTAGCGACACGACCCCCGCACTCTACGGTAGCTGGCGCCAAACTGTGCCGCACACGCCCCCCCCCCCCCCCCCGGCTGTTCCGCTCGGCACGCGTCTCTCGCGCCGCACACTCGAGGTCGACCGGCCACGTCGGCGCAGCCCCCACGCCGGCAGCGGGGACGTGGAGTCGCGGCGTCCACCGTCAAGCCGCGCCGCCGCGCTCACGGCAATACATCAAAACCGCCTGCGGTGTCGGGGTGAGCCGCTGCGTTGGATGTGTTTGTACAAATGGGTCCCTGCCAAAATTACGCGTGGAAAATAACTCTGCACCCCCCCCCTCTCTGGCTGCTTGGGAAGGATTGCTGCTTTAAAAAAAAACAAATGTCCATGTTGTTTGGACAAATATATTTATGTTGCAAGCAGTAACGCACTCTCGCCTGTGTCCGCATGCCTGGGTGCGCGCGGTTAGCCTGGATTCGTTGTTTCTTTTTACAATTTCTCTAGCTGCCATAGTCGCTGTGTCTCCTACGTGTGTGTGTGTAAGGTGGTAATGGGAAAGGTGGCAGCCCTGCAATTGCTTGCTCACGTCACTGCTTGCAGAAGGACCTCTGGAGGGTGACTCTAGCCCAGTGTTCTTCACTCATGTTCAGAGGGGGGGTGGGGTGGGCCCACTTTCGCCGAGAAGACATCACCAGTGTGAGTGAGAACCGCCACACATTTGAACCCATTGGGGGTTTGACAGCAGCACGACGGTGATGATGACGATGGGGGTGGTGCTGTCACTCTTTGTGTTTTGTCGGGAGGCCGCACGTCATGGGCCGCACTAAAACCCACAAGGGGCCGCCAGTGGCCCGCGGGCCTTGCAATGAAAAACACACCGCTCTAGACGGCACTTTTGGCCTCCTCTTCCATGCTGGACAGACGTCTTGAAAGAGGGTGGGAGAGTACCCACCCACCCATTACTCCCCAGCACACGTGACCTGCCGACCGACTCTATTGTGCCCGTTCATGCCGCTGGGTGGACGGAGGCAGCCTGGGCCGGAGGGGAGATGGAATCGAACTGGCGACCGCTAACCGTGACACCGTGGCAGCATCCTGTGTGTGTGTGTGCGTTTGTGCAGATGCACACGTACACGTTCTCCCTCCCCGTGGTTGCGTGGATTTTTCTCCGGGTCCTCCGGTCTTTTCCCTCCCCATTGAGAAACACGCGTTGGGAGTATTTGGCCGCTATAAATTCCCACGTGATGAGCCACTTTGTTGAGATATAATTTGTGGTGGCCAGGTCGCTTCTGAAAAAGAGCTACATTAGTAGCTCAGTGGGGGGGGAGTGGCGGGGCCTTACCTGGTTAAAAGTAGATGTAATAGTTTAGTTGACGTGGCTTCAAGCTGGATCCTGGTCTTTGCGCACGCAAGCGCTGCACCGGTGTCTAGCGCCTGCGTTCTTGAGAGATGCTGCATGGTGGACCGCAGCGAAATCTGTTGGTTTTCGGTGACACCCGATAATGCTGCTCTGCTAATCGATTTCTGCTGCGTCGTCGGTGATGCTTTTTTGGGGGCTTCCCTCTGTCACTTTGAGAGAGAGATAATTCGTCGCCGTTACTCTGACTCCCACGGATGGGAATGTTGCCGCAACGGCATCGTGCAGCAACAGCAGCATCAGCAGGCAAGGTGTAAACACAGATTATGTGCGTGTGTTGTATATGCTGCATGATAAATCAAACGACCAATAATAATGTACAGCTCCTTGTCAAGCCAATGCTTGATGAATGCCCCGGAGTGAGTTGCGGGTGTGGGGGGGGGGTTATTTGACCATACTTCGCCATGCTGGTCAGCGCAGGTTGGTAACGGCGATGCTCAGGACCAGGTTTGTACAGACATAATGTACATATTTCGATTTAAAGCTTTCGTGACTGCAGGGATTCATCTTCTTGGTTCTTTCGGTAAAGTCGTAGAGTCGCAGATATGGGATTAGTAGTACTAATCCCATATCTGCATTTCCCATAAATATGCTAAATTCCTATTGATATGCAAATTATTTTGTTAAGGCGCACCTTCCCGCTCCAACCTAGCTTAAATAGACGCTCCAAGCCTGGGGCGTGTCATTCAGACGCTGTCTTTCCGACAGACCTGTTTCTTCACCTGAGGACGGCTGCTTGCGTTGTGGCCGAAACGTCGTGAGAATTATTTTATTATGTTTTATTTTTATTATTTTATTATTTCCCTTCTACGTGACTTTACCGAAAGAACCAAGAAGATAATATACATACATACGCTTGTGGTTTTTGGCAGGCCCTGTGGGGCTTGTGACCCCCCTACCAACTCTCTTCCCTGACCCCCCTCCATCAGGCCTACTTAGGTCGAGTTCTGTCCTCATATCACTCGCCAACTGATGTTAGTCATGGCTGGGAATTTAACTCGAGTCACCAGGGTTACGAGCACTGTGCGATAAGCACTGTACACCACCCCTTGTATACGTACGGGTGTTGAACTTCTTTTGCGCCGTACATAGCCGGCCATGCTAATCGGAGGTGCGGGGGAAAGGACAACATCCATTACTCTCTCTCTATACACGTGTATACAAAGACAAAGATCCCCCATATAGCCTTAACAGACTGTTAGGGCAAGTGCTGTTAGCAGCACCGATGAAAGCCGGCACGGCACACGAGGGGGTGGGTGGCCAACACCACGCCTTTGTCTCCCTAGTGACGATGTTTACACATCGCACCGGCTACTCATCAGAGACTGAGTCGACCTACGGGAGGCCAAGGACCGATTCAGATAATTGTCACTGGTGTTGGCCGTGAGCGGGAATCGAACCCAGGTCGCCGGGTTCATAGTGCAGCGCGCTAACCGCTACACTACCGCTCCCCACCTACACGTGTATGTATATGTGTATATATACATACACAATGCTCCATGCATAATGTCCTTGTAAAGAAGTGCCGAATCAGCGGTGGCAGCACAGCTGGAAAGAGAGTGAGAACGAGCGTCCCCCTACGCTCGACGATGCGCGTAGTTTTAACTCCCGCGTTCGAATCGGACGGGGTTGTCAAACGGAACCTCGGGGAAAATGAAATTCTGATCAAGATGTCACCAGCTCGACTCGCAGCTTGAAGTGGCCACGGACTAGTTCCATCTCGACGTACAGAATTATTTTTAGACATTAATCCGCTTGTTCCTGTTTACGGAAACTGTTTCCCTCCCCCTTCCCAGAAGTGAGTACATTTGACTGCCAACTTGTAATAGCAATAACATGCTTTATTTTCCACAATTCTTGCCTCTCCTGCCTGCGCTGCAGCGGTTACGTAAGTTTCGTCAAGTTTATGGGGTTTTTTGGTTTTTGCATTTTTATGCCCAGAGTCCTCATCCTTGTTATTGCGATTCATGCCTCGTCCTGTCGGCGGCTTGAGGCCGAAGGCTGCTTCACAACCGGCCAATTCCATCGCCTCTCCACGTCCCCGCTTCCCAGCTCGACTGCGACCTCTTTGGCACAGCTCGATATGAATTCCCTCTCTTACCTTGTAGGAATGTCCACATTACGTGGCGGTATTCACAGCTGTGCTTTCCTTAAATTAAATATCATTTGTCAGATTTTTGTCTGTGCATTGTTGGTTAGATTTTCTTTCTTATTTTCCACAATTAGATTCTAATTATGCTATCTGCGTCACTCGAGAGACAAGAACATTTCCCATAAGGAATGCTGCGGCTAGCTAGCGGTGCGTCGCCATGTGTGCCAGATGAAAACAAATCTCCGGAAGATGATGTCACGGAACGACTTCTGAGGTCACTTCAATATTTCTCTTGATCCGCACTTGAGGGACACTTTTTCTGTGCCCTGCAAAGGAGCGTTTGTCGCGTGTCAATCAACCGAAGACAAACTTAAGTGTCCGAGCTGGAAAGAAGACAAATGGATTGGAAGAGCACATTTAACGTGTTAGTTTTTTTTAGTGCAGTCATTGGTAACTGCGCAAAGACCACTTGTCCCACTTTGCCTTGAGAACCCGGTTTAATCACGTGGGGGGGGGGGGGGTATCTTCCCAGGTTCGAACCCAGGATCTCAGCGACGCCGGGCTCAGTGTGGTCTCACCGCTAAGTCACTCGGACACTTCTTGTTATGTTTGACGCACGTGAATGTTGTGCTCCTGTGGCCAGCGATCACCGTTTTTCACGTTACACCCAGAATCAGAATGTATCTATTCTGGAGGAATCCGATGAGCTATAAAGCTCTTTTCACAGATGTCCAGTAGATATCTGTGTGTTTCCCCACTCTCCTCGCTGTCTCATTATTACCATAACTTCATTTTCCACTGCCTTTGACCAAATCGCCCAGAATGCGCCCAATGCCATTGTAACATCTCCGAAACTCAGCGGTGTAGAGTCTGGTGGACAGTGCTTTAGGTGGGCTACCACCATGCATAACAAATGTTATAGGCTTTGGGTGGGCAGTACGACAAAGCCTACATTTCCTTCTGTACTTTTGTGCTCCCAGCGAGTGTGCTAACGATTACAGCACGGGCAGCAACACCCCAATAATTAATACTCTGCCATTATTTGGAAAAGCCCAAAAAAACTATTTGTGTAGGATCGTATAACCGGATAAGCTGCTTGTGTAAGTTCCACCGCAACATTCATCTTTGTAGGAGTAATAATATATATTTTTTCCAAACCTCACTCCACCCTGTGTTGACACCAGAACACGTCGAAGCAAATATGCCATCAGACTGCAACCGAGATAGGATTTTCAGGGCCAACGAAATCAAAAGGTGGGCAACAAAAATAACCAAGAAGCAGAAACGCTGACCTTCGTGAGCGGGCACGATCAAACGGTGCAGTGCCCGCGGTTGCAACAGCGCCCCAAATAATTCCGCGAGGATTTTTCGCCAGTCTCGCCACGCAACTCGTACCAGCTCGGTCCCCCGCTTCCTGGGCACGGGAGGTGTCGCCCAGGTCACGTGGGCCGAGCGGCCACGCGTCGGGGTGACTCGGTTTGGTGACCACCGAGGGAGGAGGAGGTGGAAGAGGCTTCACTGTGGAGGTGCTTCTTTCAACATGCCGAAGGAGTTCGTGCGTTAGCTCCGTCCGTCCGTCCGTCTTTCTGTCAATTACAAGGACAAGCACACGTTTAGAAGCATCGCATGTTTAAGGAGCATTCCACGATCCGTACATGCGTATGCTTTTCCTCCTTTGTTTAGTAGTTTTTTTTTAATAAAAAATAAATTACAACGTTGCTATCGGTGTCGTCCCCGTGAAGCAATGTCCATTGGGTAGGCTCCCCAACCGCAGCGTCACCACGCAGGCTACGGAACGCCCCGCAGAAGCAAATTTCACGGAATTGTTTTGAATTCTCTTCAATTGACCTCTTTGTTTCAACGATAGGTGGGATGGAACTTTCCCCACCTTCTTGGCCACAGACACAAATGTTCATTCGTCGCGTGGTAGTCCAACTGATATTTTTCATTCTCAGCGCTGGAATTTATCTCCATTTAATCAAGATGCCAAACCTCACGATGTTTTTGTTGTTGTTTGTTTTTTATGACCATCAACTCATTACAATGGAAGAACCCAGCGGATTCCAATCCAGGCTGTCGACGGTGTTCGCTCAGCGCCCTGACCTCGTGAGCCGCTCGGCCACATCTCACGAGTGACCCTCTTTTTCTCCGAGGTCACACGAGGGATTTGGCATTGGCGAGAAACTCGAAAGCCTCCAGCTCATTTCTCACTGGCGTGACTTTAGATGAGCTGAACTTGGTGTCGGAACCAAACCAAAACTCTGAGGGGGTGGGGGGAAGGCGAGCGGGGAGGATGGGGAGGGGTGGGTGGTTTGATAGGGGCGGGGCAAGTGGGGGGGGGGGGGGTCCTTGGTTTAACGTGCAACATCTGCGAGACACATGCGCGGTTTAAAAGTTTAGCAATACAGTTTTAGTGCGAGCCTGAGTAGTGTAAGCTGCACCGACAGAGAATTAGTTTCATTTTTTTTTTAAACAAAAGTATGCCGCTGAAAACACCCGGTGACCCGCAAGGGGCAGTTTCTTTCCCAAACGCATCGATTTTCAACTTAATCGTCCGCTGTTGTGCAGCGCCGTTGCTTGTGCTGACGGAGTGTCTTGCCGGGCATTAGCGGCCTATTCGTCTTGCTCAACTGTGATTTCACGTCGTTCCTCGTGCAAGGTTACAATTTCGTTCATTTTTCGATTTAAAGCTTTCGTGACTGCAGGGATTCATCTTCTTGGTTCTTTCGGTAAAGTCACGTAGAAGGGAAATAATAAAATAATAAAAATAAAACGTAATAAAATAATTCTCACGACGTTTCGGCCACAACGCAAGCAGCCGTCCTCAGGTGGAGAACAGGTCTGTCAAGAAGACAGTCAGATGGTGGTGGTGGTCTCCCCGACAGACCTGTTCTCCACTTGAGGACGGCTGCTTGCGTTGTGGCCGAAACGTCGTGAGAATTATTTTATTATGTTTTATTTTTATTATTTTATTATTTCCAATTTCGTTCATCTTTCCTCTTCCGCTGTCGACAGCTTTGCCGACCGTGCTCGGGTAGGAGCGCGCACCTCCGTGGGTTATCGCGCTGCGCTGTGAATCTGGGTTCAACCGGCGGTTCGGTGCCTGGTCACGGCTTAACGTCAGCGGCGAGCGATATCTCAACAGGTCTTGTGGCCCACTCCTCGCCCACCAAAGACAAAGATCCCCCATATAGCCTTAACAAGACTGTTGGGGCAAGTGTTGTTAGCGAGTAGCGACTGTGAAGGGCGGCACGGCACACGAGGGGGTGGCTGGCCAGCACCACGCCCGGCCGTCTTTGTCTCCCCAGTGGCGATTATTTTACACACACCGTACCAGGTACGCATTTGAGGCCGAGTCGACCTAGGGGAGGCGCAGGACCGGTTTAAAGAATCGTCACTGGTGTTGGCCGTGAGCGGAAATCGAACTCGGGTCGCCGTGTTCGTAGCGCAGCGTAGCGCTGACCGCTACGCCACCGCTCCCCACCACCACCACCTCCACCACCACCACCACCACCTCACTGGCCAGCGAGGTGCCACCACCCCCCACCACCCCCTACCACCACCTCACCACCACCACCACCACCTCACTGGCCAGCGAGATGCCACCACCCCCACCACCCCCTACCACCACCTCACCACCACCACCACCTCACTGGCCAGCGAGATGCCACCACCCCACCACCCCCTACCACCACCTCACCACCACCACCACCACCACCACCTCACTGGCCAGGGAGATGCCACCACCCCCCATCACCCCACACCACCACCTCACCACCACCACCTCACTGGCCAGGGAGATGCCACCACCCCCCACCACCCCCCACCACCACCTCACCACCACCACCACCACCACCTCACTGGCCAGGGAGATGCCACCACCCCCACCACCCCCCACCACCACCTCACCACCACCTCACTGGCCAGCGAGATGCCACCACCCCACCACCCCCTACCACCACCTCACCACCACCACCACCACCACCTCACTGGCCAGGGAGATGCCACCACCCCCCATCACCCCACACCACCACCTCACCACCACCACCACCTCACTGGCCAGGGAGATGCCACCACCCCCCACCACCCCCCACCACCACCTCACCACCACCACCTCACCACCACCACCACCACCACCTCACTGGCCAGGGAGATGCCACCACCCCCGCCACCCCCCACCACCACCTCACCACCACCACCACCTCACTGGCCAGCGAGATGCCATCTCGTCATGAGAAACGCCTCTGTGAGCGACACGGCATGGGGGGAGCCAGCCACGGACCTTCATGCAGAAGCAGACCGACAGAAGGCTGTAAAACAGTTTCATGTTAATATTATTGCTCATGTTAATATTGCGTTGTTAAAGTGTTGGGTGATGCCACCTCGAGTTCTTGTGGCGGGCTACGGTGTACTTTGACGCAGAGGTCACAGGAGGTGGGCAGGCACACGTGGTATCGGATAAGAGGCTGAGGTGACAGGCAGATTAATCACCCCCCTCCCCCCCTTCGCCGACCCTGCCTGTGGTACCCCACCGTCTCGTCTTTGGGCTTCGCGACGCTTTTGCTCATCGGTATGAGCGTCGCTTCCCCTGCCTCCACCAGTTGCTGACGAAACGAACAGTGCTCGCGAAGGAAACCCGGTTAGATATCCACGTTGTCATGAACAAACGAAACGAAACGGCAAGATGACACCACACGACAAACGACGCCTCTGTGCCTGGAGCCGCTTCGACCGAATCGCCCTGGACGCAAGCACCTGATCCTCCGGTCTGATCTCGGGATTCCGCCAAGCAGGGTTGAGCCTGTCCAGTACTTGGACGGGGGTGGGGGAAGGGGGGGGGAGACGTCCTGGGAATACCAATTTTTTTTAGGCCTGGGCTGTGAGGCGGGTGGGAGAGGGGGGCGGTACAGCGATGGATTCTTGATTCTATTTGAGTGGAGTTTTTGGAGTGATTGCCCCACCCCCTCTTAGCCGTGGGTGTTCTCCAAGCACTCCAAACATCCGTTGATGGAATCGGCCAAAACGTCTCCTCGATGCAGAACCCTCCTGCAAAAAAAATCCCGTCTTGATGAAGAAGAGTTGGCCATTATTGCGCATTCATGTGCACACTTGTGGAGCACTCCTTTACAATGCGTCAAAAGATTAACCTTGAGGCCGCCCGCCAACAATACGGGCTGCGTGCGGTGATTAACAAACTCTGCAGGTGCTGCACACGACGTGGATGCAATCCATCGCCTGCACCTTTTTTTGCGAGCGTCTTAACCGAGACCCATCGCTGCGCATGCTCGCAATGTTCACATTAAAATTCATTGACTTCCCATTTGCGAAACGCGTCCCGTTAACGTCGGCCTCATCGCTCGCTCGCTCGCTCGCTCACGCTCACCAACAGATGCTCGCGCACGCACGCCGTTTGCGCGGTGGTGGTTAGAGCAAACCTGATTGACAAACACCCGTCCTAGGTGTTGGAACTTCATTATATCACAGGTGTGTGAAATAACCACATTACAGACGAGTAAAAAATAATAATAATAATAACGTGATCTGTGTCAGAGCCGACATTCTGTTCTCCCCCATACATTGTTTAATATAAATATAAACCCAGGGCCGCTGGAGCCACTTGGGATGCCAAGCAATCGCCGAGTGTTGTTTATGCCGAGCGGCGGCGTTGCTAATGGCGCGACTGACGTGCGTGCAAATTGGACGCCAATTTTGCAAAACAAATGAGAGAGCCTCCGGGGGGAGTAAAGCGCGCGAGAGCGAGCGAGCGAACGGAGTTGTAGCGCGCTCGCAGTGAGGCTCACGGACACGTTGGACGTGGCTTCTCCGGGAGGCATCGGCGGTCGTTAGGACGGGATAACTTTTAGCGGATGATGATGATGATGGGCGGAGGAGCGGAGATTTCCATTCTGAGTGCATTTGCAGGGCGGCGGAGAAACCGAAATGCAGACGGCCCGCTCAGTCCTCACAAATGTCTTCTTGGATGACGCTGAAATGGAAACGCATTAAGTGAACATAGCTTTGTGACACAATGATTCATGGACTTCATGCTGGATATACGACAAGTAATTTTGTGCAGTGTATTTTACGCTTTTTATATGAGTATTCAACTCTGCGTACGTATATATATCTCCATAACGATTTTCATACTTTTCCAGCCGTTTGTCCAATCCGTTGCCGGATGGAGGGGCTCGGCATGCCGCGTTGTCCTTGGGGGTAGTTTGATCGTACTTCACCACGCCGGTCAGCCGGAGTTGGCGAGAGGGAAGGGCTCCCCGTGACTGGCTCGGATATCACGCACTCCGAATGTGTCGGCTGCGGCCGCGAATTCCAACTCTGAAATGCTGGGTTTTTGGAGCAGGATGTGCTCACTGCCGCGCAATTGCTCCACGTGATAAATTTGGGGTCTAGCGTTAGGGTTTTAATCACAAACTTTGGTGGCATTCAGCTTCGTTTGCCGGTCTTCATCAAATTCCTGCACGGGAGGCTCTCACGACTGCGCTGGCGGTGTCGTGTCCAGACACAGAGTAGCCATTTCGAACTCTGGCAGAGTTGTGCAACCCTTCGTATTAGACTATTTCTTTTGAGGACTGCTTTTTGTGTTTTAGGTTGTGATCTTCCCCTGCGCCTCCGATTTAGCACGGTTGGCTACGTACGGTGAGAAAGAAATTATTCATACACACAGGAAGGGGGAAGAGCATTGCACGCTGGCACGGAGCTTTTACATTTAATTTGTGCGCTCTGTATTGTCACACAACGCACGCGGAGTTTATATCCATGCAGTAACGTCTGAACGAAGAGTTTTGCAAATTTAGATTTTCTGGAATCCAATAAGCCTCAGGATTATAGCTCCCCGCACCTTCGATTAGCACGGTTGGCTACGTACGTCGCAAAATAAGTTCAACATACGTACGTACAATGTTACATGGAAGCGGGTATCACAGAGCTACTGCAAAGATCGCTTCCGTTGTTGCCCACACCAGGGGCCAGCGATTAGCGTACTGTTCGTCACATCAAGTTCAAGGGCATCTATCTATTTATTTATTTATTTATTTATTTCAAGTTCATTTATTACGTATAGCCCTGTGAGCCATTCGGCTCTTGAATCGGGTGCAACCGCAACAAACAAAAAACAAAAACATGAACAAGAAAACATCTTAAAGTGACTATGTGACTGAGTGCAAACAGAAATCCAAGAAAAGACAGCAAAATATTGCAGAAAAAGCACCGTACACCAACGCTGTGTGCAAAAATCCCAGTGGGATGCAAGTCAAACAACAACAACCACAAGACAACTTAGATTAAGGCCATCAGTCAATCTGATATTTCAAATCTCAAGAGCTGGAATTTTTCGAAATAAAAAAAGCATTTCAGCGTGTAATAAAAATTGTACGTAACGGTAGCATTTGCGACCGGGCTGAAACAACCGATTATCTCGATTCGTGAAACCCGGTTTGATCCTGGGCGGCAGAAAACCTGGATTCGAACCCAGACTTCTCTCAGCGTTGTCAGCGCAGGGCCGCGATCACGCGAGCCACCTGGCCACCTCTGTAGTGATCGATTTGAATCGATGCTTTGAGAAGCGGTCCCTCTATTGCGCTGCCACGGGGGAGCCCAGGCGTATTGGCGCTATCAAGCTAGCTTGTTGATATAACTCACAAGGACTTCCTCTTCGACCATTCATTTCAAGGGGGTGACCCTGAGCCTACCCCGCACCCCCGCCCCGCTCCCCGCATCTCATAAATGTGAACCAGAGCACAAAGGGGTGGAAGAGCTGGACAGGGGCCAGGGGGGGGGGAGGATGCGCGTAGAGGAAGAGACGGCGTGTGTCGAGGGCAGTGCGCTGTTGCTCAGATCCCATTGTGTTCGCGGGAAGCAGATGGTCCTTTCCACCTACCGCACACACTGACACGACAGTTATGCAATGCTGCCGTTCGCAACGAGTGTCGCGTGATGGGCTGCGTGCGCGTGTGCATGTCCCGTGTGTTACGAGGAGCGGCGGTGCAGCGGATTGATGCGCTGAACTACGAGCCCGGCGACCCTGGGATCGATTCCAGCTGACTTGAGTTAGATTTCGGTCACAGTTCCTATGATCACTGTTACATTGCTTATGGCTTTATTTTGGTGATTTCGAAAACGTTTTTTGGTTTGGCCATGTTTGTTTGTTGTAGTACGGAGTTAGAATGATGGCTTTAATCTAAGTTGTCTCTTGTGGTTGTTGTTGTTGTTTGACTTGCATCCCACTGGGATTTTTGCACAGCGTTGGTGTACGGTGCTTTTTTTCTGGAAGACTTTGCAGTTTTTTCCTGGATTTTTCTATTTGCGCATAGTCACTTTAAGATGTTTTCTTGTTCATGTTTTAGTTTTTTGCTTGTTGCGGTTGCATCCGATTCAAGAGCCGAATGGCTCACAGGGCTACACCAAATAAATAAAACTGAACCTGATCATCAGGACCGGTTCTGAGCCTTTCCGCGGTCGACTCTGCCCGGTGCGATGTGTGAACATCGCCACTCGGGATACGAAGGTGGCCGGGTGTGGTACTGGACACCCACCCCCTCGTGTGTCGTGCCGGCTTTCATCAGTCCTTGCTAACGGCGCGTTTCCCAACAGTCTGTTAAGGCTACACGGCGGATCTTTGTCTTGCGTATGTATGTACGTGTCTGCACAAGCAGCTGTGTGCCATCCCGTGACTCGAGTTAGATTCCCGGCCATCCTGGGAATTGAACTCCGGTTCTGGTGGGCTCCCACCCAGGTAGTGGTGGTTGTGATGTTCAACATCAGCACTGGAGAGAGAAGGCAGCCAGCCGAGTGTTGGGGCCAGCCACACCAACACCCCCCCCCCTCCACTCTTGAGTATCGTGCCGCCCCTTAATAACTAACATATTTTCGTGTTATTTTACCAGGTAAGGCCCACTGAGCTTTAGAGATGCTTTTTCAGAAGTGACCTGGCCACCACAAATGATAGCTCAATGAAGTGGCTCATCATCACGTGGTGAAATTTATAACAGCCCAAATACTCTAAGTGCGTGTTTCTTAAACGTCGAGGGAAACAAACGGAGGCCCCAGAGAAAAATCCACGCGACAATGGGGAGAACATACAAACTCCAAATATCCAGGCGTCAGGGTTGGGATCAAACCCACGACCTCCTGCATAGGTGCTCACTAACAGCACTTGCCTCCGTAGTAGGCCTCCGTCGTAGGCTGTAGGTTGTGTGGTGTGGTGGTTAGTGCACTGCGTTTCACATTTAGTGACCTTAGTTTGATTTTCAGCCATGTTGAACATCGATGACAATCGTTTTCTGAACTTGTCCCAGGGCATCCCCACATAGTTGTTAATAAGTCATCGGTGCACGTGCGGACAGACAAGGGCAGTCGGATATGTCGCTGGCTCGGCACAAAACGATGAATTTATGAATATTGCCTGTTAGATACGTGGTGCATCGGCGTTGTGCGTGTGTAAGAATCTGTTGTTTTTGATTTACGTTACATTGTACGTAATTACTGGAAGCGGTACGTTTCCCACATTGGAAAGAAGTTGAATTATTCAATAGAATTGAGACCTTGGATGGTGAAAATTCAATCTAATTGCTCGGGGTGAAACCTATTACGTCCCAAATGCTGCTCGCATCGCCCCTGGCTCTGATAGGTTACGGCCTTTAACCTTGTTCAATGAAGAGTGTGAGAAAAAGTAATCTATTATTGATACTTTGGAATGTATCGCATCAGCCTGCCCTATGTGAGGTCTGTTGTGGGAGCCACTACGTTCATCCACGGAGCCACTTCCCGGGAAGCCACTGATGTCGGTGGCAGGCGGCGGCTCTACGAGAATTGAGGAATGTGTGACCGGGCGATTAGAGGGGCAACTTGGGGGGATCACGAAAGGGTAGGGGAGGGACAGGAAGGAGGGGAGCGGAGGAGAGGGAAAAGGATGGGCGATAGAGAAGAGGTGAGGCTGTTCAAAGTTCAAAGTTCATTTTTTAGGTATAGCCCTGTGAGCCGTTTGGCTCTTGAATCGGGTGCAACCGCAACAAACAAAAAGCAAAAACATGAACAAAAAAAGATTTTAAAGTTACTATGTGCAAACAGAAAATCCTAGAAAAGACAGCAAAATATTGCAGAAAAATCACCGTACACCAACCCTGTGAGAGAGGAATGGGTGGAGGTTCAGGAAGGGGGTGAGTTGGGGAGGAGAAACTGCTGAATGCAGAGGGGAAGTTTATTCCGCGTGCCTCTGCCAACCCGTCCTAGGTGTTGTAACTTAACGAGCGCAACAAATGTGCTCGCGCGCCGTGACCCCCGCAAAAAACTCCGCTAGCGCGGCGGCGTCGGCGTCGAGCGAGCGCGTCGGGCACCGTGGGCGTATCACGTCCTCTTCGGTCGCCCGGCACGAATGCCGAGAATGTTCTAAATATAAACACAAGCACGCGGCATTGCAGCGTAATTGCCCCTAATGAGATTAATCGCCGCTTCGATTCTCTTATCGCGCACGAGTTCGGGTTTTCATGGCCACTGTTTACGCGACGAGTCGCCAATGTTGTTTTGTACTTTGATGAGCGTTACGCTAACGGTAAAGTAAATCATAATAATCGTAATTAATGATGATTTGCAGCCCTTCGTCAATCCACTGCTGGATGACGAAGGCTGTTTCGGTCCACGTTGGTTGCTTGGCTCCGCTTCATCCACGCTGCTTCACTGCAGGCGGCACGGCGGCGGGGGGGGCAGTGAAAAGCGGCACAACAATGTTGAACTTGTAACTTAGTTAAATTCTGCGGCGTTGATTCTGCGTTGCTTTCGTGCGTGCGGTTGAGGGGTCCGGTGAGTGTTCGTCTTGAGCAGGAAGCCTCCTTTGTCAGTGAACCCGTCTCCCCTCTCTTGCCTCCCACACGCGTTCTCCGTGTTGTCTACTTGGCCGGCCGCGTGCTCTAGAGATTACATTGACCGAGAGGAGAGTCCGTCGGATTCTTTGTTTCCCGGCTTTTCTGGCTCAAGCTGCCGTCTCCGCTCCCACGTTGAGCCCATGTGGCGGGCGCCGCGTCGGGAAAGCGACGCATCCCAGCCATCTCATCATCCCGAACGATCGCCACCCACGCTTCCCTCTCACGCCTCCCCCCACCCCCCTCCGATGCTTGCTGCCTGACCCCGACATTCTTCCCCATTCCTGTATGTATTTCGATGTATGTTGAACTTCTTTCTCACCGTACGTAGACAACCGTGCTAATCGGAGGTGCGGGGCGGGGGAAGGACAACAAACTAAACACGAAAAGCAGTTCTGAAGAAATTACTTTTTAATCGAGTCTGGAAGAGCATTCCAGACGGTCACCGACACGCTCCGTGTAAGACGTATACGAACTCCATCTCTGTGCCGGACACCCAGAAAACGTCTAAAAGTTTAAATATTTATGTACTGCATATGTTGCGAGATGGAGTTAGTTTGTACCTTAAACGGAGCGTGTGGGTGACCACCCCCCCCCCCCCGCCCATGAGTAACTAGATTCAACGTAAGCCACAGTGCTGACGTGCAGCTTGCTCCTCAACGCCGTCACTCTCTTGTGCGCGCGCACACGAACCTCGGAGCCAAGTTAGAGGAGTCGGCGGTGCAGCCGGTGGTTTGCTCAGCCTGCCGGAAATGCGCAGTCGCGTCGAGCTTAACGAACGGACTCTTCTAGCCCTTGCGGCCCACGAAGGGTTCCTCGTGAATCGATGAGTTAACGAGCGAGGGGTCAGGTGGCCGGGGGTGGTGGTGTGGGGGGGGTCAGGTGGCCGGGCCCTCGCCGCCGAGAAGCCTGGGATTGAACCCCGTGGTTCGACGAGATGGTTATGCAATTGCTGTGGAGCGTCGTGGCTAGTAATGTTATACAGTTATATAAACAAGCCCTCAATTCTGGGTCTCCGCTTACTTGACCGAACTCGGCAGACCCAGAGACCTTGAAACCCGCCCAGAGGTTGCCTTTCTTAAGCAAATTCTGCTGGGTAATATTTGGTCACGTAAAAGGCAATAGGTTAGTGACTAGAATATACAATCCATGATGAATCCAGATTCTCACGTGTCGCAAGGCTTTAGCTGGGTCACCAAATAACCACACGCAAAATCTCATAAATTTATTCGGTTTTTTTCGCTTGTTATTTGACCTAAATTCCAGCTTCTGAGAATGAAAAACGCCCTGCAACAACCAATTTTTTGCAGGGCCTTAATTTCAGCAGCAGTTCTATGACATCAGCTTGCGGGACTGGTCTCGAACACAGGGTGATGCACTGCTAGCTGCGATGTTGTTCGTGACTGTACACTTGATTTAATAATTGTAATATAACATCGTTGATGGGGGGGGGGGGGGTAAATTGAGAAACAAACATTAAACAAGAAACCAAGTTACATTCATCTGTCGATGAATTATAATGGTATGGAGCAGTAATTCCCTCTAGCGCAGATGGAGCGTCATCTTGGAGGATGGCGAGAGATGATGATGGTTTGGGGAGGCCTTCATCCAGCAGTGGATTGGTCATGGCTGACAATGATGCATGTGATTTGTGTGTGCTATGCGCACGTGTGCTCGTGTGCGTGAATCTAAGAAAACCGTCGAGGAAGGTATTGTGTGCATGTGCACATCACATTGAGAGTCATGCGATGAACAGTACGCTAATCGCCGTCCCCCAATGTGGGTAACAACGAAAGGGATCTTCGTGGTAGTTCCATGATATCCGCTTCCATGGTCCATTGTACGTATGTTGAACTTCTTTCGCACCGTACGTAGCCAACCGTGCTGATGGGATGTGCGGGGGCTGTTGTCGTGAGGCTTATAAGGCTTGCAGAAAATACACAATCGCAAAAACTCTTCGTTAAGAAGTTACTGCACTAACACAAACCTCTCGTGTGACTTTGCGGAGCATACAAATGAAATATAAAAGCTCCAGGCCAGCTCGCATTGTGGATTAAATTGCAATTGCGTGCACAGGAATGTTTAAACTCCAGAACACAATAATTGTTCTCAAGTGACTTTTTCACTGAAAGAGTTTGGGGGGGGGAGGGGGGTGGAAGTCACGAGATGAAAGAAAAGGCACTAAAGTAAAACACAGATGCAGAAACCCTCCGACCAACTTGTTGCCAGCAATGGGAGGAGTCTGTCTCATGTAATGTTTAAAGGTTCTACTTTTTTTTTCTCTCTGGACGTCTGCCACGTGTTGTTTCTTTAATTAAAAAATATCTTAGCAAAATATATTTTGGGAAAAGGAAACACGTGCCAAAGAGACAAAAATAGCTCTTTATTTACGTGAACACGCTCGGGACTGGCTCCCAAGCATTGGATGAATATGAAAAATCCCAAAATGTAAGTTATACATGCAATTTTGGTTTGGCGGAAATCCAAATAGTTTTTGATTGGTAAGGAAAACTGGAAGTGTTAACATGGTGGCACTGCTGCCAACCCTTTTTTTCCCCCGCCAAAAATGGTGCTACGTTGTATCCAACGAAGTCAACTTTCGTGAGCATGTAGACACAAAACAAATCTGAATTGGAAAATCCAATAATTATCCAAAATTGTCGTTTAAAAAAATTCCGAATTTATTTAATCCAAATCTCATCTCTGGTACACAACCAAGGCGGTGTGTCCTAGAAAGTCTGACATATTTTCTACGCTTTGGTAAAGGAAGAAAACAAAATATTAACTTTGCTGTGACGGGCTGGCACAGGGGTCAGAGCACTGACCTGGCACCACTGCGATCCTGGTCGTCTAAATCTGGGTTTCATTAACCCGTGATTAAACCGGTTGTCAACTGTGGCAAGCTTGGACTCTCAGCCCAGCCACCGATGCCTGCACGAAATAATTATATTCTTAAATTAGTTTTTTTCTTCTTCGTTCTTTCGGTAAAGTCGCGTAGAAGGGAAATAATAAAATGATACAAATAAAACATAATAAAATACAATTCTCACGACGTTTCGGTCACAACGCAAGCAGCCGTCCTCAGATGAAGAACAGGTCTGTCGGAAAGACAGGTCTGTCGGAAAGACAGACCTGTTCTTCACCTGAGGACGGCTGCTTGCGTTGTGGCCAAAACGTCGTGAGAATTGTACTTTATTATGTTTTATTTTTATCATTTTATTATTTCCCTTCTACGTGACTTTACCGAAAGAACCAAGAAGATGAATCCCTTCAGTCACGAAAACTTTAAATCGAAATTTAAATTAGTTTTTGTTCTCGAAATTCTGATATCGATGTCACTTCCGATGGCACGGTCGAAGTATCCCTTCGGAGCTCCCGCAGAGCAATGCAACCCCTTCGTGTGAAGAGAATGGCCCACGGAAACGGATATCACAGGGCTACATGTGAGATTTCTTCCAGTGACTTTTTAGTCCACACAGTTAGAAACACTGCAACTGGCCCCAAACCTGCTCTGCCATATGGGAGCAGTAATTTTTCGTCGCAGTACAATCAAATCGTTTAATTCTCAGTGTCAGAATAGGAACAAATTGTGTTGATAAAAAGAAACATTTAACGTGGCGATTAGTGCTCACGCCATCGGGAGAGCCAAGCTTCATGATCGGCGGCTGCCTGAATCAGAACCCAGGATCTCAGTGGAAAAGAGCTTCATAGCTCATCGGATTTCTCCAATATAAATATGATCCTGATTAGTGGTGCCCACGGGAAAATAAGTTAATGCCTCAGTGGGCTTGGCCTGGTAAGATGGGGATAGTTTAGCTTCACTGGGTATGCGTTTTGGTGATTTGTTTACCTTTCTTGTACGTTGCACTACTATCGTGTTCTTGTACTGTTTGTTGTTGAAAAGTTCTTACCCCGTGCCCCGACTGTACATGTGTGTAAAGAAGAGCTTCATAGCTCATCGGATTTCTCCAGGATAAATATGATCCTGATTAGTGGTGCCCACGGAGCGCTTTGACCTCGGAGCCACTCAGCGGCCACCTCCTTTGAAATGCATTTGAGCAACTTTCGCAAGAAAAGAATTGCACATTTTTTAACATCACTACATTTAAAAAAAAATTGCTCATTGGGAGAGAAGCCGAGTGTCAACATTTAGAACCTGTTCTGTGGGTTTGGTGTGTGTACCCATCCTGGTAACCCGCAGTGGAATGCACACAACTGGTGTTTCCTTCCGTTACTTCCGTCCCACCGTTGTTTATTTATCTTCTTACCTGCGGGTTCTCTCCGTCCGCTTATCTGCCCAGCCATCGGCAGCATTTCCTTCATCCGATTTGCTCTTGTCCTCACCGCTCTGTCTGGGGCAAAGGGGGGGGGGTGGGCAATTCAGCAGTTGAGTTCAGTGGCGACACAGCCGAGCATTTGCCACTTGTTGCAAATGTTCGTGGTTCCAGCCCTCGTGAACACCGGCGACGGGGGCAGACTGGGAGTTCATTTCACCAAAGATGCGTTGCTTGCTCCACAGTGGCCGCCAAATGATCCTGTCGCGTTATTCCAAACGAGGTGAGGGTGTGCGTGCCGGGGTCGTGGTCCAAATTTGTTAATAACTTGCGAAATTACTTAAATTGAGTAAAAACCACATGGCAACGCTGACTCCCCTTGCCACTGGCAGACTATACCCGCCTGTGAAACTTGCGGCGCCTTCGTGACAGCCGTGCGCTGCAAGAACGGAGCGAATACCAAAGGTGTTAAAAAAATTTTTTTTATTGTTTGTTTATGCAGGGCTCATTTGCGGACATTCCACCATGGAGGCCGTGCTCCGTGAGCGGAGGTTTTTTTGCTTAGCGGCTCTGTTAATGTGCAACTCTAAAACAAACGGTCGTGTAATTTGGGCCCAGGGGAAACGTATCATCCAAAATCTGCCCTGAAACTGCCTAAAGGCTTATTATAGCCAGCCACTCAGATACTAATTCAGGGTATGTGTATTTGTATATATATAGCACGGAGTGGAAGGCTCATCTTGGGCGGCAATTTCATTTGTTTATATATTTTTCTTTGGGGGGGTGGGGAGAAAAAACGGCCACTTTAAGTCGAACATGAAAGAGAAATGCGGTGAATCGGAATGCCACGCTTGGCTTTTGGTCAGCTCTTGGGGCCCCATGTGTTGCCAAGATCTGGTGGGTGCATGGCCCGCAATTTTTGACTTTGCCTCTCAGCGAGGGACGCCCATTAGCCTGGCCCTGAGATATGCTGTGACCTTGGAATTTGTAGAGGAAAGGTCGAGTTGCAATTACGGCATCTGGGTTTTTTCTGCGCACGGCAGATCTGTCATCGTCACGATCCGTGAGGGCAGAGAGCCCGTAGGTGTCCACTGCACATTTCGTCATTTGTTTCCACTTTCCTCTCCGTCTTCTGCCATTATGCTGAAGTGGTGCCACATCTTTATGGCACCAATCTCTTACGATGTCGTCGTCGTGAAGGCATTCTCTTCTTGGTTCTTTCGGTAAATTCACGTAGAAGGGAAATAATAAAATAATTAAATTTAAACATAATAAAATAATATTATATATTATTTTATTATGTTTTATTTTTATTATTAAACATAAAAATAAAACATAATAAAATAATATATTATATTATTTTATTATGTTTTATTTGTATTTTTATTATTTTATTATTTCCCTTCTACGTGACTTTACCGAAAGAACCAAGAAGATGAATCCCTGCAGTCACGAAAGCTTTAAATCGAAATTTAAGACATTCTCTGTTAGGCTTTCCTCCCTTAATTTTTTCCAAACAACGCATTTTTAATGTTCACGTCGTTGTCCCACCCTACACGTGCGTCCAAATAGTGTGCACTGTTGATTTGAAGCTTTCGTGACTCCAGGAATCAATACTCCTTTGGTTCTTTCGGTAAAGTTACGTAGGTAGACAAAATAATACATCACGATGTATCGATCGCAAGACGGTTGCTTGCGTTGCGATCGAAACGTCGTGATCTATTATCTTGTCTACTACGTAACTTTACCAAAAGCACCAAAGG
Organism: Lampetra fluviatilis; assembly: GCF_964198595.1. Lineage (NCBI taxonomy): Eukaryota > Metazoa > Chordata > Hyperoartia > Petromyzontiformes > Petromyzontidae > Lampetra > Lampetra fluviatilis. Next base: position 2,550,172 of record NC_136324.1, read on the forward strand.
GTATAGTGTGCAGCACTGTTTTAAAGTCTCCGTGACTCTCTGCCATCCAATATAAATTGGTGGCTCAGGGTCTCGGCTCTTTATCGGTTTGTGGAGGGGGCCACGGAAGGTTTTCGCTCATGGGAGTCCTCACCTGCAATGCGGGATGTCAACATACAGGCATCGTCTCGTGTTAAATAATTGCAGTTGTACGACCGTTTGCATGGCATGGGTACGATGTTGCAAACATGTTCTTTGTTTATACATACACAGTTTACACAACTTCCTGTACACACAGCATGCAATGTATAATACTGTACGTATAGTATGTACTGTTTATACAATATATACTGTGTTTATGCTGTATATGTTTATTATGTTCACGTCTTTGTAATACAAACTTCATGGTCTTACATTGCAAACCACACGTATGTTGTGATGATTTGATTTTGATGTAGCGCCTTTCCGATACGCTGGGGCGTCTCGGAGCAGTTTACACCACACCTCGCCTCAAACAATTAAAGGGCACCCCGAGTGTCAGCTGTCCCTGTGGGCCCAAGTTGACTCGGCACCTGGCCTGCAAATGGGCATTCGTCTGCCAGTAGGTGGCGACTATTGCTGCAGACGTGACGTGGTATTTGTGGTGTTTACGGTCATCACGGCTGTGGTGTTAATCGGGGCTGCCGCTGGATTCGAACCGCGAACCTCTGCAACAACGCCCCCTACCGCTAGGGGCATGTCACCACTGGCGCATCTGAGACACGACACACACACATTGCAAACGTGCACCCATTTCAGAATCTGAATATTTATTTATACTGGAGGATTCCGATGAGCTATGAAGCTCTTCTTTACACACATGTCCAGTCGGGGCACGGGGTAAGAACTTTTCAACAACAAACAGTACAAGAACACGGTAGTAGTGCAACGTACAAGAAAGGTAAACAAATCACCAAAACGCATACCCAGTGAAGCTAAACTATCCCCATCTTACCAGGCCAAGCCCACTGAGGCATTAACTTATTTTTCAGAAACGACCTGCCCACAAATGACAGCGCAGCAAAGGGCCCACCATTTGAACATTTCTAGCACCAAAATTATCTAAATAACCTCAATGCATTTTCTGAATGTCGATGGAAAAACCAAAGGACCCGGAGAAAAAAAATCCACGTGACCACGTAGATGCAGACAGCCCGTTCATCCTCGGGGGGCTCGCAAGAGCCGTTTCAAGAGTGGTATAGTTGCAGGGATCCACTTAGATACAGAAGAAACGTGTCCCTCCGGTGTGCATTGCTGTACATCTCCTTGTGCTTGCAGGAAACACATTACGTCGTTTAAGCAAACTTTATTTTCTTTGACTGCTGGGGTATGACTAATGCATAAATGCGCAAAGCGGCTTAACAAGGAGCTGCACTGTTGTGTCACGTAGCCAGTGGTGTGTGTTGACACTGCGAATTTTTACGCGTCGCCTGCTTTGGCATTTCTCCCACAAGAAAGATCAAATCGTTGGCACCACCGCCATTAGGTCATTCCACAAGAGGGCTTGGACCAACTGAATCGATGGCTCCGGCCGCTTGACGCTCCGTTTACTCTGACCGCTCGCACATCCGCTGAGCCGGCCGGCCCGCTCTGGGACGAGCTCTCTCTCTCTCTCTCGTCGACGCAAGCGCGGCGTTCGCTGTGACCTCACCACCTTGCCGGTCTGGCGGTGGTGGGGGGCAGACGAAGGAGGGCCTTCCTAGTGCGTCCACGCACAACGCTCGCTCCTTCCAGGCAATCGAACTTTGGTCGCCGTGGTCACGGCGCAGCGGGCGTGCTAACTTCCGCGCCGCCGCTCATTTTCAGATGAAATTTTCTGCGTCATTTTTGCCTCTTCCAACCTCCAAGTTGTTCCATTTTGTCCATCTCGGTGTCGTGCCACGTGACGAAAGATCCAGTTGGAAATGTCAGAGCGGTGTGCCCCATGAGAATGGATATGGAAGAGTAATTTTAACAGGACTTGTTAAAAATCTATCGAGTGGGCCTTATTTTAAATAAATATCCAGCAACTTCTTAATCCAACCGTTGATGAGGAGGGCAGAAGGGCAGAACGGGACCGGTTCTGACGTAACTGTGGCTCAGAATCCAACTCGAGTCACTTAGTTCTAAGTGCAGTACGTTAATCACCACACCACCACTCAAATATTGATTGTCACGTGAAAAATAGACTGGTATTTTTAAAAAAGCTCAAAGCTGTAATGTAATCTTGATTTGAAGCTTTCGTGACTGCAGGAATCCATACTCTTTGCTTCTTTTGGTAAAGTCACGTAGGTAGAAAAATAAAGTAAAAAATAATATATCACGACGTTTCGATCGCAACACAAGCAGTCGTCCTCAGGCAGAATAAATAATCCAGCAGTGGAACTGCTGAACCAGCGAGAGAGCTGTTACAACAAGAGGTTAAATATGTGGCGAAGGGAAAGCTGGTTCAGCAGTTCCACTGCTAGATTATTTTTCCGCCTGAGGGACGGTCGCTTGTGTTGCGATCGAAACGTCGTGATGTATTATTTTTTATTTTATTTTTCTACCTACGTGACTTTACCGAAAGAACCAAAGAGTATAGCTGTAATGTAGCCAAATCAAGTGCAGAATGACGTTTAATTAATCTTTTTTAGTCCGGTGGACATTCATTGATGGTGGATCAGAGACCACCAACCTCACTGCACCTGAAAAACCCAGTTTAATGACGGGGCTGCTGGAACCCGGAATTAGGATTTGCGCTTTCAAAACGATGTCGGCTCAGCCCTCTGACCTACCGGGGCCACTCGGCAGCTCCTCCGTATAATGAATGTGAACGCTGCTCGTGATTTACATATGTAATCCCAGCACAACGTAGAATATGTATTCATTATTGGCCGCTGAAATGTAGGCATCTCTAGGGGGGTCCCCCACGTGCGCCCTGACGAATGTTCCTTATTATTCACTTGTTTTCAGTGAAAGCATTGGCGATGTCTCCCTGTGGGGCAAATCGCCGAGGAGAGATTTTTTTTGTGTTTTTGACTATTTTGTCAACATGTAAATCAGGCCCCCTGGTGTTGTATTTCTTTACGGTGGAGTACTCTGATTAAGTTCACATTAGCATGCGACAATGGCGTAAGTAAAATGCAATGCCATACATTTCTGGGTAAAATTTTAATAGGGGGGGGGGGTGCCGAGGGTGGATAGAGTGGTGGTACCATGGTTAGAGTGCTGAACCCGACAAACTGAGCTCAAATTTCGATTTAAAGCTTTCGTGACTGCAGGGATTCATCTTCTTGGTTCTTTCGGTAAAGTCACGTAGAATTGAAATAATAAAATTATAAAAATAAAACATAATAAAATAACTCTCACAACGTTTCGGCCACAACGCAAGTAGCCGTCCTCAGGTGGAGAACAGGTTTGTCAGACTCTGTCTCCTCGACAGACCTGTTCTCCACCTGAGGACGGCTACTTGCGTTGTGGCCGAAACGTTGTGAGAGTTATTTTATTATGTTTTATTTTTATAATTTTATTATTTCAATTCTACGTGACTTTACCAAAAGAACCAAGAAGATAAACTGAGCTCAGTTCCCGGCGAAGGTCGACATCAGTGGCGAGTGTTGTTTTCACCGGCGCGGGGTCCTCCTGCCCCGCTCCCTCGTCAACCAGAACTGTGACCAACGGGGTGAAGTATAACCAAGCAACCCCCCCCACCTCCCCATGACCAAACATGGCATGGGGAGGCCTTCATCCAGCAGTAGATCGACAAACATTGTTATCTATCAAAATAGAGGTAATCTTCTTGGTTCTTTCGGTAAAGTCACGTAGAAGGGAAATAATGAAATAATAAAACTAGAACATAATAAAATACAATTCTCACGACGTTTCGGCCACAACGCAAGCAGCCGTCCTCAGGTGAAGAACAGGTCTGTTGGAAATACAGCGTCTGAATGAAAACCACCAAGCTTGGCAGCGTATATAATATACGCTGCCAAGCTTGGTGGTTCTTCACCTGAGGACAGCTGCTTGCGTTGTGGCCGAAACGTCGTGAGAATTGTATTTTATTACGTTTTATTTTTATTATTGTATTATTTCACTTCTACGTGACTTTACCGAAAGAACCAAGAAGACGAAAGCTTTAAATCGAAATTCAAAATAGAGTTGCAGGTAAAGGTGCGTGCGTAGCCAGGCTGTGGCGTGCCAGGGGTACGGGTGAATCTCAATTAACACCGTGGAATTCCCTGGAACAAGACGAAAACAAAGCAGGCCCTTGCGGCAAGCATCACGGCCCCGATGGGCTTGCCCCTGTTGTGATAAATGAGCATGCGGGTTAGGGGCTATAAACAACGCCTTGCGGTACGCGAGCGTGAAATACTCCACCCAATTAAATAATTTTCATGTCCACAGTTGCTTCGGTCCGTGCCTCCTTATATGCACTGTTCGCCGAGCTTGTATCCATTCCGTTGATCTCTTTTGCCCGAGGTGTTTGTTTTGATTGTTCTAATTATGCATTATGAAAAGCAAGTATATATCATCAAAATTGGTGGTGTGCTTTTGCAAAGCTGAACTTGGTAATGCAAATGGACACAATCGACAACACTGTGACGGCAGAGCTGCGGTTAAACACCTGATGGTGCTAGGTGTAATCTACAGCGAAACTTAGAATGTAAACTTGTCAGAATTTAGCTTTTTAACAATAGTCAATTTGGAGTGATGTGTTTTGCCCGTGATGTGACAACTTGATTTGATTTTCCCTGTTGGGTGAAGGAGGGCACAGCTGAAAATTGCCATGGTACCGACACGATCTAACCCAAAAGTTGAATAATTACTGTACTGTGGCCTCAACAAGAAAGCTTTCAATCATTGCGCACTACCTGCTGCACCACACTTGTTCAGAAAGGGCCATTAATTAAGAGGACGGAGAGACGCGTGCCTGGAATTACAATGAGAAGATGGAAAGAGGAAGACATGAGAGGTGGTGGTGGCTTGGTGAAGGCCTTCATCCAACAGTGGATTGACCATGGCTGATGATGATCAAGATAACACTCATCCATTAAAGCTCATTTTGGATCATCAGCATCTGTGATTTAATCGGACATTATGGCAGCAGTGTAGGCCTAAGCGATGTTGGAAGTCGCCGGGGTTGGGTCGGGATGTCCCCTTGATTTTACCATCACCCGACGCTCTTGAGAAATAAACCCCCTTGTTGAATTGAGGCGACAGAACTGGGAGGAATTAACTGGGATTTCGTTGGCATTGATGAGGTGAGTAGGAAAGGGGGGAGCTTCCGAGATTTTTAAAGCTTGGCAGCATTGTCTGCCAAAGAGGGAGAGTTGACAGTATTACGGAGGCATGGAATTCTTAGTCTGTCCAGGAATAATTTAGCAAATGTATGCATTGTTTTACATTGCTGCATTGTTGCTTTGCATTTTGTTATATAATATTCTCGAGAATGCTCCTCGCTTGCTGGCCTCACTATCTATTAACCCATCATGACCCAATACATTTAAATTGTATATATATTTGATCTTTGGCACTGTGCACGCATTTTAAATTGTAGTCTATATTTTCCTAAAGTTATTTCAATTGTGCTCTCAGCATCGTGTCACGACACGGGGAAATTTGCATTCAGAGCTCGCTTAGAAAGCCGTGCAACATTGCGCCCATGTTAGAGAGCGGCCTGTGGAAGGTGATAACATAGAACTACTTCTGAGGCCTCTTTAAGTGCACTTCCTCAATTGATGGTGCCACCGTTCACTTATTCCGTTCAACGATTTTCCCCCAAATTGTGATAAAGAATTCCCATTTACATATTTAGGCCTCGGATGTGTAGTGTGTAATATTAAGTGCAAAAAATAAATGAATTTTTTTCTTTTTTTGCTGCGGTCATCGGTGACGAGTCTCGGACCGTCATCTCGCCCCGACCTGAGCACCAAGAAGATAAACTGAGCTCAGTTCCCGGCGAAGGTCGACATCAGTGGCGAGTGTTGTTTTCACCGGCGCGGGGTCCTCCTGCCCCGCTCCCTCGTCAACCAGAACTGTGACCAACGGGGTGAAGTATAACCAAGCAACCCCCCCCCACCTCCCCATGACCAAACATGGCATGGGGAGGCCTTCATCCAGCAGTAGATCGACAAACATTGTTATCTATCAAAATAGAGGTAATCTTCTTGGTTCTTTCGGTAAAGTCACGTAGAAGGGAAATAATGAAATAATAAAACTAGAACATAATAAAATACAATTCTCACGACGTTTCGGCCACAACGCAAGCAGCCGTCCTCAGGTGAAGAACAGGTCTGTTGGAAATACAGCGTCTGAATGAAAACCACCAAGCTTGGCAGCGTATATAATATACGCTGCCAAGCTTGGTGGTTCTTCACCT